>NC_091841.1:19072535-19705826 GCF_037783145.1 Equus przewalskii
GCTGCGGCTAGAGGCTCAGGCTCAGGCTCAGGCTTCCTCTAAGCAGATGGCTGCCCCCAACTGGCCACCTTGGGAATCACACCCAGGCTCTGTCCACCTAAACTGAGAGTGAACATCAATGTGCCTGGGGAGAGGACTAGAAGGACATGCCAGATGACAAGGTTTATAAGCCCTTAAGCCTCTAAGGTTCTTACACTCGGGGTGCGGGGAGGGCTCTCAGCCCTGCTCTCTGAGCTGCTGGCTCCTGACTTTAGCTCCCTAATCTGTGAGAGGACTCCTTTCCTATGAAACAGAAAGACTTGGGGCTCCCAGGACACTGCCAAAGGGAAATTTGCCCACCGGGCTCTGAGAGGCCACAAGGCCAGGGACAGTCCAGGTGGCAGGCCCAAGGTCCAGCTGGGGTCAGGTTTCTACATGAATTTTTAATGCTTCCAGCCAGACCTGTCAGATGTTCCGAAACCTGAGCATCTCCTTTCATCTATGTACATGATGCCCTTCCCCATCCGCATTGCTCCTGGAGGTGGGGCAGAGGAGGCAGGCCTGGGTCAGCACCCAGCAGCCTGTGGAGAAATGATTTGGGGGAAGTAGAAGGGTGAATGACCTAGTTATTCTCCCACTTACTGTATGACCTTGGGCAAGTTACTTAACCTCTCTGAACCTCAGTTTTGCATTTTGCTTTCATTTATAACCTTGGGGTAATAGCACCTGTCTAAATGCCTTGTTGTGGGGAGTGTGGAAAGGTGACCTACATGTTTGCTGTAATTATTATTTTTTCTCAAGTCCCACCTCCCTCCTTCTGTTTTCTTCCAACCCCAGAGGTGCCTCTGTCTCTTTGGTTTGGGGGGGGGGGTCTTTGGGTGGCTCTGCCATTCCCCCACTAAAATTGAAACTGCCCACTCCAAGATCCTCTGGCCTTGCTAGAAACTTTGGATGAGGAGGGGGAAGGGAATCCAGAAGGTGAGGCAAGGCTGGTGGAGTAAGAGAGGAAGATGGAGCAGCTGAGGGAGAGCAAGGGAAGGAGGCAGCAGAGAAGGGGAAGACTCCACTCACAGGGAGAAGAGCTAAGTGCAGCCTCACTCTCCTTTCTCCTTCTCCTGCCATCCTGCCTTCCCTCCTTCCTGGCAGCCCCTCCACCCCCTGAAGCAGAGACAAGCATCCCAGAGCAGAGGGGAGGTCAGGAGCTTGGAGGAACGGTTGGGAGGGAAGGGCGGTTGAAGGAAGCCTGCCCAGTCTTTCCAGCCCACCAATTCCCTGCACAGGATTTCTAAAAAGGAAGGTCTTTTACATCTGATTTAGGTGGGAAGCTGCTAAATGCAGATTCCCAAGCCCCTCGGACCTGCTGACTCAGATGTCTAAGGGAGCCCTGGAATCTGCATTTTAACAAGTGAGGGTGGGTTATGAAGTCCTCTGAAGGCTGAGAAACATCTCAAAGGGGGAATGGTCCCTGGGGGGCAGACAGACAGGAGAAAACACGGGGAGAAAAATTATCCCCCTCCCCCACCACCCTTGGTGGAAGTTACAGACAAAACTCCTGCGTGGAGAGGGTGATGCGAGGGATGGGGAATAAAGGATGGAGGAGGCAGAGGGAGAGGACATCCAGACGGATGGGGGGGGGGGGGTGGAGGGACACAGCGAAGGTGACTTCCAAGGTAAGCAGTCACAAGCGGAGACAGACACTTGCAGGGTGCCCCCACCCTCCTCGTGGCGACCTGAGACACTTAGCTTCTGGTCCCGGGATGTGGAGACCCTGAAAGAGTCCCACACCCCGATTCTGGGGCGGAGGGTCAGGGAGGAAACCTCTCATCCCCAGGGACCAGCGGCCCTCCCTGGTGGTTCAACGCACCGACATACAGGTACACACCTCTCACTGGCCCGGCCAGAGCCCTCCACCCCTCCGCTGGGAACTCTGGGAACTCGGCTCTGGCCCAGCACCCCTCTGACCTTCCTCCCTCTGCCCCCAACCTCCAGGTCCCAGCTCATCTGCATAAAGTTCCAATTAACACGTTTTCCCTCAGCTATTTACGATCCCTGAACTCGCTCCCAGCTTGGGAGCCCGCTTCCCGCCGCCCCCTCGCCCCTCGGAGTGCGTCCCCGTTAACCCTTGCGACCCGGCCGCTCCTTGCTGCCCCGACCCCGCCCGCCCGGCCCCCGCGGGGGCACCAGGGGGTGAGGGGCGCGCCCTGGAGTGGAGGACGCGCAGCGGGGGCTGCCGCGGGCCAGAGGCCAGGGCTTCCCGGGGGAAAAAGGCAGGCGCTGGCCCGCCCCTCTTTCTGGGAAGAGATGGGGAGGAGGGCTTCTCCTGGGAGACTCGGGGCGTCGAAATTCCTCGTTCCTCATCCTCCGGCCCCCGCACCCCTCCTCCTCCCCGCCACGTACCCTCTCCCCTCCCCAGCCATCTGTTCCACTCGGCAGCGCCGCGACAAACACGGCTCTAGCTCGCTTCCGCCCCTGCCCAGCCCCCTCCCCCGCCTCCCCGCCCCCCCGCCCCG
This sequence comes from Equus przewalskii, assembly GCF_037783145.1. Classification (NCBI taxonomy): domain Eukaryota; kingdom Metazoa; phylum Chordata; class Mammalia; order Perissodactyla; family Equidae; genus Equus; species Equus przewalskii. The sequence continues at coordinate 19,075,025 of NC_091841.1, forward strand.
CCCCGGGAGTTGGGGGGGGGGGGAGTGAGAAGACACCCCTCCCCCAGGAGGCCAAGACTTCTGCCAGCATCTCCCACCCAGTCCCAAGCCCCCGCTGGGCAGGGACAAGCGTCGAGGCCCCCTCCTTCCGTCTCGAGGGTCGGTGGGGCTGGAGATAACGCTTAAGAGGGTGGGGGTCGGGGAAGGCGTGGGGAGATCTCAAGAGCAAGCCAGGGTAGGGGTCTGGAGGCCAAGAGCCGGAAAGGGCCAACTAGTGCGTAGGAGGTGGGGGTTTGGGGGTTCCCTGTCTGGCTCTCGAGCCCCCTTCCACCCGGTCCCAGCCACAGCCACGCAGCGCCGCCTGCTGGGCACACCGAGTGCCCGGCACACACGCCCGGCTTCCTCCGCCCGCCCTCTCCCCTCATCTGGAGGGATCCCACTTCCGCTCGCGATCAACGTCCACCAGAATGTTCCGAAAGTCAAGGTCCGGGACAGAGAGCACAGTGAGGCCCGGGCAGGTCTTCAGGGAACCCGCCCAACCGGTTGGTGGGTGCTGTCCAATTCTGATTTCATATTTCGCAAAAGGGCACTGTGTCGGAAGCCAAGAGTCTGGGCTCAAAGCAGCGAGGGATCAGCTATGTCACTCTGCGCTAACATTTGGGGCTTCTTCAACGTTTCGGCGCGTGGGGGGGGGGGGCGGTGGATAAGGCCTTTGAGGTCACTCTCAGCCCCTGAGAGGACAGCTGAAAGCTGGACTGAGAAGCTTGGACCTGCCCTTCTGCCGGATTGCCTTGGGAGGCCTATAGTTAGGACTCGGGAGTCAGATTAACCAGGTTCCAAGCTCAGCTCCCCCTCTACCAGCTGTGTGCCCTTGGTCTGGTGTCTTAACCTGTCTGGGTTTTCTTCAATCTACAAAACAGCAGGAAGATACCGACCCCTCGGACCATAGTTAGGATGAAATGAGATACCTATGTAGCACAGGCAGATCCTCAAGAAATGTCAGTTGCCTCCTTGCCCCATCCCTCCATAAGCCTCGAAAGCTTGTCCCAGGGACACCAACAGGTGTAGGATTGGGATAAATACGGTGTATCCTCCTGGAAGGTCCCTTGTCCTCAAAGATGGTGTCTTCCCTTGATGTAGGTAATTTTAAAGCCTCTCTTTAATGCTAAAAGTAAATATAAATATAGCATAAAGTGAAGCTCAAAATTTGCATGAAGTTTTAAGATAAAACAGGCAACTATAAAAAAGTGTTACTTTCGACAAATCCCCACGGATGCTTTGGTAGGAAAGTTTGAGAGTCAGCCCTTAGCATTCTTTCTAAAGCATCCTACCCTGATCCCCTGTATGGATAAAAGGCCAGTCTCCCAAGTGTACCCCAAACCCTGGGAAGTGGGGGGCAGGAGCTGAGGGCAGACTCTGGGCTCCCTCCAGACACGAAGGGCAGGGCATGGTTGAGAACAGGAAGGTGAGCCAGAAAGCCAAAGGACAGGCTGGCACTTCAGGCGTCCTACTTAATGCCCAGCCAAGCCTGGGTGAGGACAAGGGATGGGGGTGTGGGAAGACACCCCCCTCGAGACACAGGCACACACCAGCCTGTCTCTCACTTCCCTTTTTATTTCCTCTAAGACCGACAAGAAGCAGCACCAGGGAGGGAACCCGCCCTCCAGACCCCTGAAGGGGCTTAGTCAGCACTCCATCCAGGACACAGCCAGCACGTCAGGCCCCTTTCCTCTGAGGGGAAGACTGTTTCATACACACACACACACACACACATACATGCATGCACGCATGCACACATGCATGCACACCCTGGGCATTGCACAGCTGAGACCTTAGGAGTAGCTGCTTTGCTGACCCCACAAGCCCCCAGGAGGCACCAGGAGGCAGACCCTAGGGTGAAGGCCCAGACAAAGGACAGCCCTGCACCCTGCATCCAGTCCAAGGAGGAGGAAGACCCAATGCTTCTAGCACAAGGACTGTCTTCAGTCAATGGAGCATTGCTTTGGGGATTTTTTTAGGATTTTTTTTCGTTTTAGCAAGTCCCTACAAAAATAGAACTTCTCTCGGTATTTATAAATCCACGGCCGCTGGCTCTGTGCGTATGTTACAGGTAGAAAAGCCATGTGAGGCATTCCCTTTGGTTGCTCAGGTCTTGACTTCCTGTCATCCAGGTCCCTTGGCCTCAGAGGTCTATGCAGTCACCTCGGGGCTGCTGAGCATCTTCAGCGGGTTCTCCCAGTGGGTGGCGTACTCCCTCTGGAGCCGGGCACGGTAGTAGAAGAGGTAGGAAGGTAGCAGGAACCCCAGGAGTGAGATTAGCAGGAGGCTCAGATTCACCTTTTGGGCAAGGAGAGAGAGAGAGTCAAGTAGGTACCCACTCTCCCTCATCAGCCGCGGGGACTCTCCTTAGCCTCCCAGAGGGAGGAGAAGGCAGCCCTTTTGGCTCCAGGTCCTGGGCCGGAATGATGAATATAGCTAGCACTTATTCAGTTCAATCACTGTTCCACCGGGATCTCATTTAATCTTCAGCAGCCATGTAACACTGGTGCCCACATGATCTGGCACCCCGGGGAGATACGAGGAAGGCGACCCCACTGAGGGAGTCTGGGCTGGTCAGGCTGCTCCTGAAATGGGACCTTCTGGGCTGGGAACTTTGACCTTTGAGGACGCTGACAATGGGCTCCCATTCAGGGTGGTGGGAAGATGCTCTCAGGCAATTAAAGGAGCTGGGGCTGAAGCCAAGAGGACAGAAGGCTTGGGAGGCCCAGCACAGCGGCCCTCGCGTGGGCTCAGACTCGGCCCCCATCCCGCTCTGCCTTACGCGCTGTACAACTCTGGGCAAGTCATCTCCACTCTAAGTGCCTGCTTCTTGGGGCTGTCATGGCAAAGATTAAGTGAACGTACATAGAGTGCTTAGTACCTAGTGAGCGCTCAGTAAATGGTAACTGTCATTTCATCATTGTTCTTGCAGGAGGAGGGTTTCCGGGAGTGGGTGGCCCCAGGGAGAGACAATCAGCTTTATGGAGGCAGATGTCAGTTCAATGGAAGCAAAATACCAACAGTACCAACAGCTGTAGGTATTGCTTGTGCAGGAGTGGCGCCCAACCACTGAGGATGTTTGAGCTAAGAGGGCTTGCAGGAACCCCATTTCAGGGCTGCTGGAAAGAGGATCCCTGCCTTGGGTGGAACTGGGTTGGCTCAGGACTGGGCCCTTTCACAAATCACTTGGGAGCTTATTAAAAACAGGCTCCTGGGCCCAGGCCAAGAGACGCTGATTCAGCAGGCTGAATAATCTGTATTTTTGTTTTTCCTCCCCAAAGCCCCAGTATGTAGTTGTATATTCTAGTTTTAAGTCCTTTTAGTTCTTCTATGTGAGCCGCCACCACAACATGGCTACTGACAGATAAGTGGTGTGGTTCCATGCCCAGAGACTCAGGCCCAGGCCACTGAAGTGGAGCGCACCGAACTTTAACCACTAGCCCATCAGGGCTGGTGCGAGAGTCTGTATGTTTCACACTCCATGAGGGGTTCTGAGGGCAGCTCGCTTGGGAAGCCCCCTATTAGAGCCTGCTGGGGCGCCTTCTGGCTGAGATGAGAGGGAGGGAGGGATTCTATCATATACAAGCCCCCCACCCCCAACTCCTCGACTGCACCCATGAAAGGGGCTCCTGCTCCCCCCAGGCCACCCCCGGTTCTCACCCAGAAGGGCTCTCCTTTCAGCGGTCCCACCATGATCATGAAGAGGGGCTGCTGCAGCAGAGCGAACACGGCACTGATGAGGGACTGCAGGCCCGTGAGCGTCCCGAAGTGGTTGGATGGGAAGCTGTCAAGGAAGGGGGGCCAAGCATGAGGGGCGTGTCGTCTCCTGCTTGGCACCACTTCCGCCCTCCACCCCAGACCCCGCTCTGTGTTAGCCAAGCACAGCAGAGCTTAAGAGTTCAGGCTCTTCGCAGGTGCTCTTCGGTCCCTGGCCTCCAGGGTATATGCTGTGACTTTTCAGGGCCACCGAACTGGCTTCTAACACCCATTGTCTGTGGGATAACAGCAAGTAACTCAACCTCTCTGAGCCTGACTTCCTCCACTGTAAACAGGGATTGCACTAACCTCACTGGGCTGCTTGTTTATTCTTTTAACAACCATCTATAGAGCTCTTACCATGTGTCAGGTACCATTGTAGGTGCGTGGAGATTCAGCAATGAACCAGACAAAGATACCTGCCCCTCAAGGAGGTGGCATTCTGGTGGGCGGAGTGGTAGTCACACAATAAGCCAGGTAAATGCAAAATGTGTGATGAGTGCTCAGGAGAGAAGTGCAGCAGAGAAAGGGGGTAGGGGTGTCAGGGGGTTGCAACGTAGATAGGATGGCCAGGGGAGGCCTCACTGAGGACAGCTGGGTAGAGACCCGGAGAGGGTGAGACAGCATGAGCCTTGTGGATATCTGGAGTAAGAATATTCTAGAAAGAGGGAACAGCAAGTGCAAAGGCCCTGAGTAGAGTTTGGGGTTTCTGAGGCATGAAGCAGCCCTAGTAGAAGTGGGGAGGAGTGAGCAGGGAAGGGGAAGGAAGACGGCAGAGAAGTTCCAGGGGCCAGATCTTTTAAGCCATAATAAAGCCTTTGGCTTTTTCTCTGAGTGAGACAAGGTGGGCAGCCATGCAGTGACAAGAAGGGACTTATGTCCTATTGTGTTTCCAGCTCCTGTGTTAAAAATGGCCTGAGGGAGGGCAAGGGCGGACGGGGAGGCTGCTGCAATAATCCAGGATGGGACGGCAGTGGTGGAGAGGATGAAAAGGGGTGGGATTTGGGGCATGTGGAACGTGCAGCCAGCACGATGGCTGATAGATTGGGTGTGGAGTGTGAGGAAGAGAAGAGCCAAGGGCGACTCCAAAGTTCTGGTTTGAGCGACGAAGGAAACGGAGCTGCCCTCAGCTGAGATGGCTCCAGGGAGGTTTAAATAAGGGGGCGCTGGTCAAGTGTCCCCCACTGTGCCTGCCCTGGAGTCAGCGCTCAGTGACAGTCATGATTTTGTCACCGCTGTTCTAATGTCCTATATTACTCCGTCACACACACAAGGAAGAGTCGCTCAGCAGCGCCTGGTAGCGGAAACCAGAAGAGAAGGGGAAAGGGAACCGGGGGCTGTTCAACATGAAGCAGGAAAGTTATAAGACAAACAGGACTGCCTTCTGGAAATTTCTATAGGGATGACATGAGGAGACCACTTTGGGGGCCATTCCAGAGAGCGGACATAGGACCAAAGTGCCATCAAACCAAGTATTTCAGCTTCCTCAGAGGGAAGACTTTCTGACAGAGGAGTCGTCCTGCAGTGGGGTAGGCTGCCCCTGAGGAAATGAGCTCCCCGTCGTTGGAGGAGCTCAGAGAGGGCAGTGGACCAGACAGCCTCCAAGACCCCCAGCAACTCTGAGATGTCAGCATTCCAGGGATGCTGGGGAGGCGGGCATTAAGGAGTGATCCGCTCTGCTCTGGGATTCTCTGGTTATGGGGAGAAGGCTGAAGAAGGCAGTTCAGCCCAGGCTGACTCACACTGCAGCATAGAGGCTTCCACAGGCCGAGTGGTAGAAACCTCGAACCATGGTGTGCAGGACAAAGGTCACAAACTGAAACCAAAAAGAAAGAGGAGAGAGGTTAAGAGCAGGTGTGGAGGTGGGAGGAAGGATGGGTAAGGTAAAGAGGGAAGCAGAGCCTCCTTGAGCCCCCTCACCAACCCAACCTACTGGACATGCTTCCCGGAGAACCCAGAAGAGAGTCAGACCCGGGGATGAGAAGCTTCCTGGAAGGCGGGTGCTGGATGAACCAGCCTTTTGGAGGAGCTCCTGGAGGCAGGGAGAGTGGGGAGGATGGAAGTGGGTACCTGGAGGTGTAAACTGTTGATGAGGCAGGTGATGCCAAAACCCACAAGCAGAAAGTTGGTCACGGTGAAGGCGTTGATGGCATTGGTGAGCTTCTGGATCTTGCGGTAGCGCGGTCTGACGGACTTGGTGGCAACACCATCCCTGAGGAGAACAGGCCATCACCGGCTGCTGCCTCCACCTCCCCGGCAGCTCCCTGGTTCTCAGCCTGGCCCCTCCCCCTTCTGCTGTGCCTCTGCCGTCAGGGCAGCAAAAAAGGGGAAAAAAATATTTCTCCAACCCCGTGTTTCTCCAAAGGTGGCTCCCCCACCAATCATATCAGCATTATCTGGGGTGTTTCTTAAAAATGCATATTCTGGGCCTTTCCTCCGACCTCAGAATCTCAGGAGGGGGCCCAGGAATCTGCATTTTGACAAAGATCCCAAGTATTTCACATGCACACTGAAGTCTGTGAATCAATGATGGGAAGGAAGGTGGAGCATGGGGAGCTCTCACACCGTCTCTCATCAGAAGCCCCAGGAAAGTGTTTCTGCCCACCAGCCTGGAGCAACATAAATGCCATTCTGGGGACAGCAGCTTGGCCCCTAACCACTCAGCAAGCCCCTCTCTCCAGCATGATGAAAGGCTTTGCAGCTGGCTCAGGGAAGAGGTCAGTAGGCTAGGAGGAGGGCAGGCTGCCCATCGGTCCTAGACAGAAGGGCCCTTGGCTAATGGACCTTGGCCATCAGGAGCAGAGGGCAGTGGAGGAAGGCTGGGCGCCAGGGCCAGGGCACCACTGGTGGGGAGGGAGGCCACTGGATTGTTCCTGAAGTGCCTTCTCTCCTAGTCTCCCTCTCCCATCCTCTCGGGGCAAACGGGGACGACGTGGATTAACACAAAAAAAGCACAAGCAGTCAGAAGACCTCGGTTCAAGACCCAACAGTGGTCTCCAGCCAACAAGATGGCCCCCAACGACCTCCGCCTCCTGGTATTCACACTCTTGTGTGGTCCCCTTCCACGCTGTACCACAGTCACAGTCACTCTGTATGGCCAACAGAACACAACAGAAGTGATAGTATGTCACTTCTGAGACGATGTTATGAAAGACCCTGCAGCTTCTGTCTTGCTCTCCCTCCCTTCAATCTCTTGCTTGGGGGAGCCAGCTGCCATGTCGTGAGCAGCCCTATGGAGACGCCCAGGTGGGGAGGAACCCAACCTCCTGCCAACAATCACACGATTGAGCTGAGGAGAGGCTCTCGGGCCCCAGTCAATACTTCAGGTGACTGCAGCGCCCTGGCCAACAGCTGGACTACAGCCTTGAGAGACTCTGCTATGGTCTGAATGCTTGTCCCGCCCAAATTCCTATGCTGAAATCCTGATGCCCAAGGTGATGGTATTAGGATGCGGGGCCTTTGGGAGGTGATTAGCTCCTGAGGGCAGAGCCCTCATCATGGGATTAGTGCCCTTCTAAAAGAGGCCCCACAGAGCTTCCTGGTTCTTCCTGCCAGGTGAGGACACAGCGAGAAGTCTGTGACCCAGAAGTGGCCCTCGCTCAACCATGCTGGCACTCTGATCTCGGACTTCCAGCCTCCAGAACCGTGAGAAATTTCTGTTGTTTATGCACCTCCCAGTCTGTGTATTTTGCTATAGCAGCCCGAACAGCCTCAGTCAGACTCTGAGCCAGAACTACCCAGCCAAGTTACTCCCAGATTCCTGACTCTCAGAAACTAAATGAGATAATCAATGTTTGCTGTTTAAAGATGCCAAGTTTTGGGGTAATTTGTTACACAGCAATAGACATCAAATACACCAACTCTCTCTCTTCCTAGCCTTAGGTAGACTTTAGAGTGTCCCCCTTATATCACAGGTTCTGGAGCCTGCTACTCAAAGCTGTGTGATCTTCAGTGTTACTTAACCTTTCTATGTCTCAGCTTCCTCATCTGTGAAATGAGGATAATGTACCTACCTCAGAGAGCTGTTGCAAAACTAAATAAGACAATGCAAGGTGCCTAGTGCACAGTCAGCACTCAGTGTCAGCTATCAAGCATGCCATGTCCTCTCTTTGTTTTCCTTTTTGAGGAAGATTAGCCCTGAGCTAACTGCTGCCAATCATCCTCTTTTTGCTGAGAAAGAACGGCCCTGAGCTAACATCCCTGCCCATCTTCCTCTACTTTATATGTGGGATGCCTGCCACAGCATGGCTTTTGCCAAGCAGTGCCATGTCCGCAGCCAGGATCCGAACCAGCAAACCCCAGGCCACCGAGAAGCGGAACATGCAAACTTAACCACTGCGCCACCAGGCCGGCCCTGCCATGTCCTCTCTTAGCCTCAGTTTCCTCATCTGTAAAATAGGAAGGTACCCTTGCTCTCCCAGGGCTCTTGGGAGTGTGAAATGACATGCTGGATGTGAAAGCACAGAGAAAATGAAAAGCATCATCTGACTATTTGCTGTCACCATCCCTGTGCAGATCACCTGGCGTCTCCGAGGGCAGTGCCCTCAGTGGGGCTGTCCACGCAGTCCTTGATCCGCCAGTCCATGATGTAGCCGATAAAGGGGCAGGTAAGAAGGCACAACAGCTGCATGGCCCCAAAGATGGAGGAGTAGAACCCAACTGGGCAGGATGGGAAGAAAAGTGGGGTCAGGAGCTGGCATGATGGATGCCAGCAGCCCAGGGGGCACTGCCACCCACTTCTGGCAGAGAGGGAGTACAAACTAGTCTTCCTCTGACTCCAGATTCTTAGGTTCCCCCAAAAGCCCAGGGTGACAAGGGTGGATCCAGGCTCCCTGTGGAGTGGGCAGTGGGAGGGTGGGTATGGGCCAGGGCCCCAGCTTTCATCCCCTTACCTGTCTCTGCCGCCCTTTGTCTCAGGTTGTCCGTCTCTGTTGGTAGGTGGGGGAGAAGCCAGGGTGAGAGGAGCTCAGCCAGGGTGGCCCTCCTGTGCCCCCCAACCCCCAGTGTGCTCAGCAGCACCTCACCATGCTCCTGGCCACCAGTCACGAGGTACTCCAGCATCTTGTTCATGGCGGCCATGTAGAAGATGACCCGCAGCTGGGTCACGCCCATGGTGAGGAGGCTCCACAGGAAAACGGGGGAGCAGAGACTCTTGCGGAAGGGGACAGAATCTGGGGAGATAGCAGGGTCACCCCTGAGGCCCAGTTCTTCCATTCTGTCTGATTGTCCTGGGGATGCAGTTCTAGTAGGGGGCTCTGAAACTATGTGACTTTGGAGATGGACTGGTTCCTTCAAAAACAAGGGTTCAGACTCACTGGCCTCCAAGTTCTGGCCCAGCCCTAGAGCTGTCTCAACAGCACATTCTCACGTGACCTCTGGGTGCCTACCCTATGCTTGGTGTGGCAGTAATAACTCTAGCTACTATTTATTAAGCCTTACCATGCGTTGCGCACTTAACGTGTATTATCCCATCTAACCAAAGCGTACAACAACCCTGTCTTTACCACATTTTACACATGGGAAACTGGGCTCAGAGAGTTCAATGACTTGCCCGAGCTCACACAGCTCGAAGTGGCAGGTCGGCCAGACTCAGCTCATGCCCATAACTCAGCTGTGGGAGGACCAGCAGCGGGACTAACACCTTCATAAGGGCACAGCATTTCTGCAGTTTACAAAGAGCCTACACGTCCATGGTTTCATTCAACCCTCGCAACTGACTTCCCTGTGAAGTGGGTGTTATTGATGCTAGTTTAAGAGATGAGGAAAAGGAGAGCAGGGTTAAGTGATCTACAAAGTCACATGGCTTGTGGGGAGCGGGGCCGAAACCCCCATCTCTTGCCTCCAAGGTCCATGTTTCTTCCACTGATCTCAGAGCTGACGCCTGGGGAAGGGGCCCAGGCAGAAAGAGGGTGCGGTTCCTCTGGTGGCCGGCAGGGGGAGCCGGCCAGCCAAGCGTGGAAGAGCCCAGCCTGGAGGCGGCTCACCTGGCTGAACCTGATGCAAGAGGCTCTGAAGTTGCAGGGAGCCCTGATGAAACCAGCTCCCCACAGGCCTGGAGACCCTGCCCCATTCTGGAAGCTCCTCCCTCTCTCATCTCAGGAATCCGGCAGAGTACCCTGAATCTGAACTTCCCGGAGTTCTCTGAGCTCTGATTTTCCTCCATTCTGTAAATGGGGAGCCTGGCCCACCTACATCATGGGATGTTCTGAGAGGTGAAGAGGGGAGAGAATGAGTGCTTAGGCATGAGTGCTCACTAAGCGTGAGGACCCACCCTCCCCACCCCTTGACCAGACACTCACTCTCAGGAGGGTTTTCTGAGATGCCACGAACGTCCTGGGATGAGATGAATCCATCAGGTGCCTCCTCCAGGCTGGGGGCCTTCTGGCTCAGCCGCTGGCCCACAAGGGTCACATGGGTGTAGAAGCGGTCACCTGTCACCTTGTGATCCAGGGCCAGCCCACTGAGCTTGATCTTCTTCCTGCCAGCAGCCAAGCCGGAGCATGTGGGACCCAGCCACACAGAGAACACCCTCAACAGCCTGCCTCTAGGGGACAGTCCCAGTCTGTCCCAGGGGTGCTGAGCACCCACTTTACCCAGCACTGACATGACCACTGACAAGCTCCTAGCACAGGGCCTGTGCCTGGGTCACCAGAGCCTGGCCCAGGGCCCTGCTTAGCACAGAAGCCAGTAAGTGAAGGCTGGATGAGTCGTTTTTTCCACTTGGGCTGTTGCCACGGAGGCAGCATTAAAAACTCAGACTCTGGAATCAGAGAGCCTGGTTCCAACCTTTGATTCAGTCCCCTTTCAATGGTATGACCTTAGGAAAGTCACTTTGTTCCCTGTGCCTTTGTTATTAATGGAATTAATAACAGAATCCCCAGCACAGGGCTGTTTGAGAATGGTCTGAGGGCATGCCTGACATACAGTAGACACTCGATAAACATGAGCTATTTGACTGGTGCCCTATGTGCTTGGTGGTGGAACATCACCCCGTCCCCTGCTGAACTGACTGGGGGTTGGGAAAGTTGGCATTCAGGCTGCCCTACAAATGGTAGGGTATTTCAGTCCTTTGTAGCCCCCTTCTGGGTCCACGTAGCACGTGGTGCTGTTACTGGGGTCCCTGCTCCTCTGATCCCATCCTCCAAACCCAGAAAGCACAATAATAATAAAGTCACCATGTTCTGACTGCCTCTTATGTGCCAGGTCTATGTAAAACACCTGTGGGGGGTAGGATCGGGCCCATTGTACAGATGTGAGAGCAGAGCTCAGAAAGCTCAGGAAATCCAGGTCTCTCTGACTCCAAAGCTGATTCTGTCCATCATGCCACCACACCCCCAGCCTCCTGTTCTGCAGCAGGGGGAGTCCCCCTCCCACTCCAGCCCCCACCACAGGCACTCACGTGTAGTTGACTTCCTCAGGAGCGGGGAAGGATTCTCTGGGCCAGTTGAGGGCACAGTTCAGAAAGATGAGGCAGGCCAGGCCCGACCAGGTGAACATGATAACCAAGAAGGACACCCCCGCGTCGTAGATCAGCTGTGTGAGGAGGGGAAGGCCCATGGAAGAGGCTGCCTGACCCCAGACCCGGCTGTTCCCACCCGAGGTAGACCCCAGGCCTCAGAGGCCTTAGAGAAGGTCTCTTCCACTCTATCCCCTGTGCCCAGGTTACAGATGAGGAAACCGAGGGCAGAAGTTTAGAGTCAGACCTAGAGGCCCCACCATCCTGTTCCTTTTTCACCCCAGCCCCCTAAATAGGTGGAAGTGGTTCCCACAAGGCGCTAAGTCACTGGCCACAAGCTCAAAATGTCTTTGAAATCTCAATTCGTATCTTAAAAAGGCACACAAATTTTTGCCTGTGACTCCATACACATGCTTGTTTTCACACAAAAATGTCATTTCATTTTATGTACGAAAGAAGAGAACAAACGCTCCAGGTTTACCAGACCTAACCGTGTTTATCCTGCTCCTTCCTGGCACATTCTCCAGGGGAAAGGCAAACCGGCTTATCTCGCCTTTCACAGGTGTTCACAGGTGCAACAAGTGAGCGGGGAGGGGGTGTGCTAGTGCTCTGCCCAAGGCCTCCTAACCCAGGACAAGTAGGTTCTGAATTGACTGGGACTCCGTGCCAGTGTGTCAGCCCCTCTACTGGGGCAGCCAGGTACCAAGAGATGGTGTCACTCCTCTTGTCCTCCCTGCCACCCTCTGCCTCCCCTCAGGCTCCTGCTCAGAGCTCCAGCGCTGCCCGGGGAAACTTCCGCTCCTCCTTGGCCTTGGGGCGCTTTCTTCCATGGAGGCAGGACAGACCTTCGAAGGGCCACACCCCTAAATGAGTGGGGGTAAGATCTGGGTCCGCAAACCCCACCGCACGAGAGAGGGGAGAACCGCCACCCTCTGTGGCTGCTGCTACTTGAACGATAGATGGCCACCCCCACCAAGCCACACTCTCCAACTCCTTTGGGGATGCTGAGCAAGTGCCTTCTAAACAAACCAATTAACAGTAAGGCGGAATCTGAGGGGCACATTACGGCCTAGTTGAAAGAGCGCTTTGCTATCGTTTGATAGCAGAGAAAGAAATGACGGCCCAAGCTTGCCCAGAGCTAGAACTCAGCCTTCTGGCTCCAGGTCCACCAGGCTGACCTGTCTGGGATCTGGCCTGGCATGGACTAGCTTTGTGACCTCAGACCCAAGTCAACCAGCCTCTCCAGCACAGGGGAAAGACATATGGCCGGACAGGTTGGGTGAGGCCAGAGAATTAAGAGCCTTGAATGCACGTGAAGAGGTTGGACTTGATTCTGTAGGCGAAGCAGAGCAGGTGTGTGAGCCAGTCCTCCATCTAAGGTCATTCTGGAAGTCATGTGAATGACAGATTAGAGAGGGAAGAGCTCGGAAGCAGGGAGACGAGCTGAGAAAGCTTGCACTGGCCCAGGAGAGAGGATGAAGGCCTGGACTGGGACAACAGTAAAGCAAAGGAGGAGAGAAGAGAAATCAGACCCCCGGTCAACCGCAGCCACCTGACTTCCTATCACGCCTCAGTGATTTCCCCGAGCAGATGGGAACTGACCTCAAGGCAGGAACTGGGTCATGGACATACTAGCCACTACTCACCCAGCCCCACCTAGTTCTTGTGTCGAGGCGAAAAGAAAACCCAAGTGACCTCTCTGGTGCCCCAAGCAGCTCCGTACCTTGATTCCTGGGTACGTGATGGCAGAGGAGGCATAGGAGCCAATCATGAGGGCCATGAAGGTGGAGCGCAGGTTCCCAAACATGTTGGGCAGCTGAAGGAAGAGAGCAACACCCATGAGCAGGAGCAGACTGTGACCCAGCCCAGGGCTCCCCTTTCCCAGCCTCACTGAGAAAGCCTGGAAGCATCTAGCCCCACAGTGAAATCCAGGCACACTGGCCCCATGAGACGCAACAGAAAAGTTCTCAGGCAAAATCAATGTCAGAAACTCTGCTCTAACCCCCTCCTACAGACTCTCTTGATGCCCTTAGCATCTAGAAGGCTCCCAGAAGAGCCCTCAAAGAGAAATTTTGTCAATGTTGTTGAACCCCAGGATTTTCCAAGTTAGTATTCTCTGGAGCCCCTTTATCCTGTGAAGCCTAGTAATAACCCATGGAAAGGGTGTTTAAGAAACACTGATGGAGGGCAACTCATTTGACAGATGAGAAAATTGAGGCCCTGAGAGGGAAAGAAATGTACTCAAGTTGACCGAGCATGTTAATGACTTTCTCCCCTGTTCTGGCCATCCTCGCTCTATCACAGACCCCAAGGCTGTGACTATGGCTGGCTCTTTAACAGAATCATGCCCCTTCACCCTCCCAGTGGCCCCAAAGGGGCCCACAGTTTCTGCTGAGCCAGGACAAATCAAGGGAAGGGCTAGGGAGGTGAGGGTGGAACTAAGGGAGGGGGCAGGGGCAGGCCAGGTGTCCAGAGGAGGTGGCTCTGACGTGCAGAGCAGGCCCAGAACTCCCACCAGTGGAGAATTAATTGATCGTACGTTCTGCTCACCGGCCGAAGCCAGGCCCGAGGAGGAGGGGAAAGCAAAGTCATGCCACCCTTTGTGTACCCGCGCCAGCCCCACGATACGCCCCAGGTCAACAGATGCCACAGCTGAGAAGGGCCTTCACGCCATACAACGTTTAAAGCTTCTCCACAGAGGCCAAGAAGAGGACCTCAAATCGTTCTGGAGAGGAAGGTGGACAAACAGAGAACTGAGTCCTCCAACAGCCTCCAAGTGGCTATGAAAAGGGGGTGGAGCCAGCTGACCCCCACTTGGTCAGAGGTTTCCCTGGCACCCTGCGTCTGCAAGGCATACTGCCCAGGACGCCCGGGAAAGTGCCAGGGCCCAGAGAGCAGCTGGGCTCTTTGGTTGCCCCCCCACCCACCCAGGGTCCAAGGGTGCTGTCTCCGCCCAGCACAGCGCGAGGCCGGCCTGGCTAACCCTGGCTAACCCTGGCTAACCCCGAGTGATGGGCTGAGCAGCACCGGCCATCATGGCAGGGGTGGGTCAGCGAGAGCGCGGAGGCCCAGGGGCGGGGTCGGGCCCGGGGCAGGGCAGGGGCCGGGCTCTGCCATTGGCTGGAGATTACTGGGCGGGGCCGGGGGAGGGGCGGCGGGCGGCTGCAGGCCCCCATGGCTGGCCAGGGCAGGGGAGGAGGTGAGGCCGGGAGCTGTGCGGAGCAGGGCAGCGGGGAGAAGGGATTTAGGGCCCTGAGCCAAGTTGCACAGCGTGAAAAAGGGGCTACCGGGGGAGGGAGATGGGGACGAAGGGAACCGCTTCCTTAGAGAGTTGTGAAACGTCCCCCGGCTGGAATTAAACGCGGCTGCTGGGTGAGATGAAATTCAGCCAAAAACATCCAGTTTGGCGGTCAGGCTGCGCTCAGCTCATCCAAGATAAACGGCCCCGCGGCTAGTCCAGCCAGGAACCTCTCCCCCACCACACACTCCTAAGCCTTTAACCCTTATACTCACTCACTCACATACATCAACATACATACTTAGAGTAACACACGCAAAACTGACACACATACGTAAGAGGTCAAGCTGTGTGCAAAAGCCGTTCTTGTAAACCTGAAATCAGAAATCCCAAGAGTCCCTTGCACCCCTATGTTCATCGCAGCATTATTTACAATAGCCAAGACGTGGAACCAACCTACATGCCCAGAAACTGATGATTGGATAAAGAAGATATGGTATATATACACAATGGAATACTACTCAGCCATAAAAAAGACAAAATTGGCCCATTCGCAGCAACGTGGATGGACCTCGAGGGTATTATGTTAAGCGAAATAATCCAGTCAGAGAAAGATGAACTCTATATGACTCCACTCATAGGTGGAAGTTAACATATTGACAAGGAGATCTGATCAGTGGTTACCAGGGAAAAGGGGGGGGGGGGGAGGGCACAAAGGGGGAAGAGGTGTACCCACAACATGACTAACAATAATGTACAACTGAAATCTCACGAGGTTGTAATCTATCATAACATTAATTAAAAAAAAAAAAAAGCCGTTCTTGTAGGTCAGGCACAGTCAAGTTGGGCAGTTTTTTCTGGTTCAATCTGACACACACACAGTACATTTACCTGCTCGCCATCTTCCATGACCAACATCACACACACTGTCTCAAGCTGCTCCCTCCGTCACTACCGATTCCATTACCCAGTTTTATTTTCTTTCCAGCGCTTATGACTACAGACATAATTTATCAGTTTACTTGTTTGGCAGGTTGCTCGCTCCCCCAACCCCCAAATGGAAGCTCCAGGAAGGTGAGGAAGTTGTAAACTCTGTCTGTGCTGAAGTCCGTGTGCCTAGAACAGAGCTCAGTAGACTTTATGGGCCCGGGACACACACACATACACCCTGACATCCATCCTCTGACCCGCAGTCTCATCCACCTGTACACAGCCTCACGGCCACCCTTGGCGGCAGCCTGCGCGGTTTCACACACACGTGCATTTGATCTGCATCCACTGGATCCTCTTGCCCCCTGACCCTCACTCACTCCTACCCCTACCCCACTCCTGGGTGCCCTGCTGCCAAACCGGGGCCTGTCGTACTCACCGTGAGCGATGAGAACGTGAGGCAGATGCCACCAAAGCCATTCAGGGACAGCGCCAGGAATATCAACGGAGACAGAACTGGGAAGGGGTGAGGGGTGGGTGAGAGCATTTGATAAGCAGTAGGAGGCAAAGGCAGGAGCGGGGGTAAACATCTACCTTCATCCCACCCATCTTTTGCTTGTGTGGCCATGAGAGGCCAGACATCTCACCTTCGGTGTCCCGAGAGGCCAGAGCCATGAGAGTGCAGGATGCAGCGAAGCTGGCACTGTGGAGATAGGGGAGGGCGACAGGTTGACCTGTGAACACCCGGAGCCTCCCCCCACCCCTTGCCGTGCCAGTCCCTGACCTCCAGCTCCACATGGTTCGGCAACCTCACCTGCCAACCAGCCGCATGGGCCGGGGGCCAAAGCGGTCCATGAGGATCCCCAGTGGCAGGGTGGTGGCGCTGAGCAAGAAGGAGCCGATGGTGAAGCCCAGGTTGAGCATCTCTTCCTGGCGGTCACAGCTTGGCCACTGGTGCTGCTCATCCTGGGTGGCATTGGTGGTGTTCTTAGCTGAGGAGGGGGAAGGAAGGCTCAGCACATGACAGCAGGAGCAGCTGGGCATGGGATGGAGCGGCCTGGGATCAAGAATCCTGTGCTCAAATCCCATATCTCTGATTTACTGGCAACCAGGTGACTCTGGGGGTGGCCTAGAGTCAGAGCTGGCAGGGAGGGGCTCCATAAATGACAGCGATTCATATCTGACCCAGCGAGAGTCATACGCCCAATCTGAGGCCTCAGCTGGCTCAAACGTGATAACGGACATCAAAGTATTTAACAAGTTGTGATGGTCACTCAATGTCCAACCTTAGGGGATTGCAGACTCGAAACAGGAAGCACCCTTGAATCTGGGGACAAAGTCAGCGAGTGATGCTCAATTGACCTAGTAAGAATTCATTTAAAACTCAGAGGAAGCTTTTCCCATAAATGACATTCAATAATATTTATTGAGCACTTAACTATATTCTAGGCATTGTTCTCGACAGTCACTGTATTAACTCCTGACAGCCCCATGAGTCAGCCAATAAGGTATCCCATTCTCCAGATGATGAAAGAGAGGCACAGAATCAGGACCATGGCACCACCCTCCAGTACCCTTTAGAAGTTCACCTGGAAGACTCATCCTCGAGGTAAACTGCCAACTTGGAGTCGTGACAAGTTAATGAAAAGGCTTGTGGTGGAGGGAGGAGGGTGATTCCACTTCATCAGTGCTCAGAGAGTCATGAGGTGGCTGCTCCCCTCCTATTTATTGCTTAGGCAACACTGCCTAGGGCTAACTCAGGGTGCGCCTGGAAGGCAGAGAGCGCAGGGTGTGAATTCCCACCACCATCCTTACTAGGTGCGCAACCTTGGACGAGTAACCTCCTCTTCTTGAGCCTCAAGCCCTTTGCCTGTAAAAGGGAGCAGAGAATGCCTAACACACAGGCTCCTTAGGGGAGTCAACTGGAGAAGGTGAACGAAGAGCTTTGCACGGGGCCAGGTCTGAGACGGTGCTTCTGAAATAGCGGATGAACGGGCACATGATGGCCTCCCTGGAGGGTCACAATGTGGTGAGCCTGTTCTCTATGCACTGAGGATCCCACAGCGAATAAGAAAGGAAGCTCTCAGCTCTCATGGGGCTTATATCAGATAATAAACAAGAAAACACGTGTATGGTGACAGATAAAAATTAGACTATTGGTGGTGAGCATGATGCGGTCTACACAGAAACGGATATATAATAATGTACACCTGAAATCACACGATGTTCTAAAGCATTATGACCTCAATAAAATAATTGCAAAAAAAAAACCTGAAAAGAAAACCCATGGATGCTGATTTAAGCGTGACAGGTGCTGTCAAGAGAGCAAAACAAGGGGCTGGCCCAGTGGCGCAGCGGTTAAGTGCGCACGTTCCGCTTCAGCGGCCCAGGGTTCACCGGTTCGGATCCCGGGTGCGGACATGGCACCACTTTGCAAGCCATGCTGTGGTAGGCATCCCACGTATAAAGTAGAGGAAGATGGGCACGATGTTAGCTCAGGGCCAGTCTTCCTCAGCAAATAAAAGAGGAGGATTGGTGGCAGATGTTAGCTCAGGGCTAATCTTCCTCAAAAAAAAAAAAAAAAAAAAAAGAGAGAGCAAAACAGGAGGACAGGCTAGTGCCTGAATGCTGGGACAGGAGGAAGCATCTACCCTCAGTGGTGACAATGACCCCTGACTTCAGATAGTTGAAGGGCATGCAGGGAGCAGAAGGGTGAAGTGATCTGTGTCTTAACATAAGGAAGAACATAAGGAAGAGTTCTCAGATCATGAGTGCTGGCCAAACGGCGGTGGGGGGGGTGTTGGGTGGGGACGGAGTGCCTTGAGCAATGGAGAGTTTCCCATAGGTAAGCGCCAGCTGCCAGGAACCCTGGGGAGGGTGCTCAGGCACCAGGAAGAAGCAGTCAGGGGTTTAGACAACACAGTCTCTGGGGTTCAGGCTAGCCCCATAATTTAGAGATCTTTATGATCACTGTTCATTTCTCCACCAAGTTTGTCTGCACCCATTTATTCAATCTATGTGCACTTATTGGCCATCTACGTATGACACACACTGTGTTGGGACAGTGGGTAAAGCAGGAAGAAATGCAAATTCTAGGCTAGAGGTGGCAAACAGGCAATGCCCCACATATATGTTTTGCTTGGCTTGCAAATTTTAATCAGGTGCCAGTTGAAAATAGGGAGTGACCACATAAAAATCTGGCTTCTCTTTAAGAAGTCAGAAGATCTGGCCACTGATGGAGGTGAGTGGAGGCCCCCCTTTTTGCCTGAGCTTGCCCTCTCTGGTTCACCCACGTCAGCCTCTCTTTTAGCTCCCAGAGGTCTGCCATCTTACATCGGCCCTGCTTTGTCCAATTACTACCAACTGCCTGGCCCCTGTTGGCATTTGAGTTTGCAGCCCCTGAATTAGACACGGTCCCTGCTCCTCTTTCACAATCAAATGACCCTTCCATTCTCAAACAATCCCACTTGCTCTCAATTAATTAACACCTACTTTGTGCCAGCCTTCTTCATATAGTATCTCATTTAAGCCTCACAATAACCCTGAAAAGTGAGTCTAATGATGCCCATTTTGTGGACAACAAGGCTCTGAGAAGCAAAGCAACTCCCAGTCACAGATACGGCTTTGCACAGGTAGGCTCAGATTCAAACTCAAGACAATCTCCAAAGCCAACACTTTTCCATTGCACCACAGGGCCTCTCTGTCCTGAACAAGGCAGCTTGGTAAGTTTCCTGAGCCTGTGCCAGTGCTGGCAGGAAATGTGTTCTTCCACTGGCAGAGAATTCTGGCCCAGTGACTTGCTAATAACTCAAGGCCAATGAATGCATTCGTGTGAATGGTTTATCCATCACCCTCTTGTGAGTTTGACTAATATGAGTTAGTTCCTGAGGCCTGATCACTCTGAGTGGTTGAATAAAGGCAGTCTTCAGACCTAAGAGGGAAGCCAGCCCAAGATACAAAGACCTCCAAGACCTCTATCCGTGCCGATTACAACAGAAGAGGTCTTTGAAATCCAACCGCCCCACTTTTATAGACAAGTAAAGTGAGGCATGGGGTGGAACAGGGAAAATGCATTCAGTAAGTTAATGATAGAATTGAGTTTAGAAGCCAGGAAGAACAGGGTTTCCCAAAATGTGGTATACAGAGCAGGTGGGGCACTCAAGATGGGTTTAGGAGGTACACAGAATGGTTTTTGATGTTTCATAGTTATTAGTTATTTGAATGTGTATCAGAAACATATATACATACACACATATACATATATATGTATCAGAAACATATGTATGTATGTATGTTAGAGACATGTATGTATATATATATACATCTATGTATTAGAAACATATATTATGTATGATCTGTGTGCATGTGTGTATAAATAACATCAAACCCAAGATTCTAAGGATATTACACTTTAAAATGAGGCTAGGGGCCGGCCCAGTGGCACAGGGGTTAAGTTCGCACGTTCTACTTTGGTGGCCTGGGGTTCACTGGTTCAGATCTCAGGTGTGGACCTATGCACCACTCCTGTCAAGCCATGCTGTGGCAGGCATCCCACGTATAAAGTAGAGGGAGATGGGCACAGATGTTAGCTCAGGGCCAATCTTCCTCAAAAAAAATTTTTTTTTAATTTAAAAATTAAAAAAAGAATATTCTAAAATGAGGCTAATTTTTTTAAAAGTGGGTTGATTTAAAAGGAAGTATTAAGTCAACAATACCACCTATGACACACAGAAACGGTAAAATCATGAAGGCAAACTACAAATGACTAGGTCTGGGAAGCGCTGGCAAACAGGATTGTGGTTAGGCATCCTCTCTGAACTCAGCACATGCAAATCCTGGCCCCGCCAGCTGTGCTGCTGAAACTCTGAGGCTCTGTTACCCCACCTGTGAAATGGGAGAGTGGGTGCAACCACCTGAGAGGCTGGCTCTGGGATTGCCGTGCACACACTCACCAAATGATCGCATTTTCTTTGTCTCCCAGGTCAGCGAGCCCTTCCTCACTCCCTGAGGCTTGCCTTTCCTGCAGCCGACATAGTGACAGCCACCAAAATACACTTCTTGTCTCTGGCTGCACGCCCCCAGGAGAACTCTAAGCTGAAGGTGAGGGAGAGCTACTCTATTCCCATGAGCCTACGAAAAGGGTTCTGGGATCAGATCTGGGGTTGAATCCTCATGCTGCTCCTTATTTATTAGCTGTGTAACCTCAGGAAGGCTATTTAGCCTCTCTGAGCTTCAGCTTTCTCCTCTATAGAATGGGGTTATTATAACACATCACAGATTTGTTATGAAGACTAAGGATCAAACTAGCAAATAGTAAGTGCTTAGTGAACTTTAACCACTGCTTTATTATTTGGGCACTTATGCTGGATACACAGTAGCGTGTGGTGAACTGAATTGCCCCTAGCCAAATTCTTGAGTATCAGATCCCTTTTCAGCTGTCTGTGACATCTCTACAGGTGGGTCACCACCCACCCCAAGGCATACCTCAAGACAGAGCAGAAAGCACTGAGAAGACAGCAGGTATGGCCAGGGAACCCCAAAGCCAACACGAGTGAACACGTCAATGATGAGCTCCACATTTGTTAAATGATATCATTTGGTCCTCGCATCATTGCTCTGTGGCACGGAGGGTGAGGGTTGTCCACACCATTTCACAGACTTGGAAGTGGAGATCCAGAGAAGATAGATGATTTGCCTAAGATCACACAGCAAATGATGGCAAAGCTGGATCTAGGACATAACAACCACCCCCACTTATAGTCTGAATTTTGTATCCTTGCCCTCATTTCATTTTCACAACAGCCTCCTGAGGTAAGGATCGTTGGTCCTGGTTTACATGCAAGATAACTGAAATATTAAGCAAGTCCAGTAAGTGGCTCAAGTCAGCCAAGCAGCACATCACAGAATTGGAAGCCATGCTGCCTGTCTCTTTCCACACACCATGGGGACACAGACTCCTGGTCTGATTCTGTGTTCTCAGGACCCTGCAGAGGGAGGCTGAGACCGCAAGGAACGAGGCTTAAGAAGCAGAAAGTGGGAGCTTTCGATAGGGCATAATGACGGAGGCAGACACCCCCAATCAGCCTGATGTCGCAAGGATTTAGGCTGGAGACCCTTGAATGAAAGAGAGGTGGGGGAAGAGAGACACATTATGCCTGCTTTCCACGTGTGGACGCGTAAGTCCTGAGAAAAGGAGGCGGGTTCACACCGGTCACCTCTAATCATCCCAAACAACAGGCTCAGACACACACTCGCTTCAGGGCAACTCAAAACACCAGGTGGATACCTCAGACCACACACAAAAATGAACTCTAAATGGATCAAAGATGTAAACGTAAGAGCTAAAACTATACAACTCTTAGAAGAAAACAGAGGTGTAGTTCTTCATGACCTAAAATTAGGCAATGGCTTCCTAAACATGACACGAAAACACAAATAGCAAAAGAAAAAATAGACAAGTTGGACTTCATCAATATTAAAAACTTTCGTGCTCCAAAGGACACCGTGAAGCATGTGAAAAGATGACCCACACTGGGAGAAAAATTTTGCAAATCATATAACTGATAAGGGACTCACCTAGAATAGAAAGAACTCTTACAGCTCAATAATAAAAAGACAAACAACCCAATTTAAAAATGGGCAAAGGATCTGAAGAGCCCTTTCTCCCAGGAAGATATACCAATGGCCAATAAGTACATGAAAAGATGCTCACCATCATTAGCCATCAGGGAAATGCAAATCCAAACCTCAGAAAGGTAACACTTTTATATCCACTAGAATGGCTATAATAAAAAAGACGAGCAATAGCAAGTGTGGGTGAGGATGTGGAGAAACTGGAAGCCTCACCCGCCACTGGCGGGAGTGTAAAACGGTGCAGCCCTTTTGGAAAACAATCCAGCAGTTCCTCAAAACGAGGAACGAGGGCTTACCCTCACAGCCCAGCAAATCCCCTCCTAGATAAGCACCTAAGACGAAGGAAAACACATCCACACGGAGACTTGTACATGAACGTTCACAAGAGCACTGTTCATAACAGCCAAAAAGCGGAAACAACCCAAATGTCTGTCAACTGATGAATGGATAAATAAAATGTGGTAAATCCAGACAATAAAGTACTATTCAGTAATGTTAGAATTCCCCCTCCCACATTTGGGGCAATTCACACAAAGCCAGGGTGACCGAAATGGAAGACAAGAGACCCTCCACAATGCCTGGCCTAGGGGGAATGAGGTTATTAACTGTGTGCAAAGGGATGATTTGAAGACCTGGGGGCTCAAAGGTCCTGAAAAAGGAGGCGCGCAGCCCCTTTATATTTAAATCCCCGTTGTGGGCTCTCCTTCGCCCTATGCAGCTTACAACAGCCCTACTGAGAAATCCCTCTCCTCCTACCAGGAGCCTCCATCTTGCTCTAGACCTGAGGCTGCCAAAGGCTTAGGATCCTGCCAGTCAGTCGCAGGCTCTGGATGCCCAGCAGGACACCTGGTATTCAGTAAACACTGGATTAAATAAACAAGGTGGAGAGGGCAGAATGCCCTCATTCTTTAGACGAAGTTTGAAAACATCAAGAAGCAGGCGTGTCCAACTGCTTAAGCAGCCCTGCTTTCTGTCTACTAGGCCACCTGTCTTTTTCCAGCTTCCACCTTCCCCTTCTGCGGCCCCTCCCCCAGCCTGACTTGGCCCTTCTCCAGCATACCTGAGCACATGCTGGAATAGAAGCCCTCGTTCTTGAGCATGATCAGCAGGGAGCCCCAGCCCAGGAGCACGGCAGAGAAGAAGAGGTTCTCCAGCACCGCCGTGCAGGCCATCCACCAGCGCCTGCGGTACGCCTGCTGCAGCGTAGGGGCCATGCTGGCCACGAGCCTGCACAGGAACAGAGCGCTCAGCGTAGGAATCCCCAGCAACCCTTGGGAAGGGTCCTGCATCATGGTGGCTCCTGAGACCCCTCGAGCCAGCCTGCAAGGGGGCTTTCACGAAGGTCCCATAGCTCCCCGGGCTTCCCAGCCGGTGCCGCCAATCTGGCCCTGGGCGCACTGGCAGTGCCAGGTGTGCACCTGGCGCTGGGCTTCCGCCCCGGGCCACTATCAGAGATAAGGAAGGTCCTGTCTGCGCGCAACAGATTTCTGGAGCGCTGCCGGCTCTGCCACCCAGTCCGGGACGCGCTGAGCCCTGCTCCTGGGGGCCAAACCCCAAGTCCCCAAAGGTCAGCAAGGGGCAGGGCGCGCTCTGAAGCCACCGCTGGGCAGTATCCGGCTTCCCGCGCCAGGAAGGTCCCCCAGAAGCAAGCAGGAGGAGGAAGGGGAAATCTGAGGCTAGCCTAAGACCCCCTCCCCTCCTTCCTGTAGCCCCTATGAGACCACTCGTCTCCTCTGAGGCTGATGGACAGCAAGCCCTCCCCATTTCTGCACCAGGCGACCCAGGTCTCTACAGTCTCTCGGTCCAACAGCTGCCACGTGGAAGGAGACCTAGGGCGGGCCCTCCAGCGTCCACGGCGCCCCGTAAGCCCCTCACTCACTCGGTAGGGCGCGGGGCACCACGCTGCGCGCCTCCGAGCCCGCCCGCCTCGTCCTGCCCGGGGAGGGGGATCGGGCTCTGGCAGGAAGTCCGGCGGTCACTGACTTTATAAGGGCAGTGTCGGCGGATGGGCTGGCGGGCGGGTGTGTTTACCAGAGGGAGGGAAGGAGCCGGAGCGCCCCGCCGCCGCGGCCGCCACCGCGGGAGGAGATACAACGCGCGCGGCGGGGGCGGGGAGCACAAGGGGAGTGAGACCCAGGGAAGCTGAGAGAAGAGGGGCAGGGAAGGGCAAGAGGGAGGGGAGGGGAGGACAGCACAAGTCCTGCCGGGGAGGGGAGGACCTCAGTACCCTCATCTGTGAAATGGAGCTTTAGATTCAGACGCTCCCGCAGGTCCGTTCGAACTCTGGCAAGAGTGTTGCTCTAGACAGAGGAAGTGCAGCAAGAGGGGGGCCCAGCGGAAGAGGGGAGTCGGGGGGACCAGAGTAAAGGGGAGGGAGGGACGCGCTTGAAGAGATGGGACAATGCGCCGCGGGACCCACGGGCTCAGGTAACGGGTTTTTCTTGCGGAGCCTGGGAGCGTCGGTGGGAGCCGGCCCGCGTGGCTCCGCGGAAGCGCCGCCGGGGAACCCCTTCCCCCACCCACAGCTCACCTCTTATCGGGAGCACACGCGCCTCCTGCAGGAGCGCAGAACCTTCGTGGCGGGTCCACACTCTCGGCGTCCGGTGTCCTGGGGGCCCAGCAACGAACGGCACCGGCGTTCTGGACTCCTCCGCACGCTGGCTTCCTGCGGCCTCGGAGGTTCAGCCCGACAGCCTGCTGTGCTCGCCTTCTCTGCCCCCTCGGAAGAAGTTCAGGAGCTGGGAACCCGCCGGGCGCCACCAATCTGCGAAGCAGGGCATGGAAGAAGTGAGTCTGCCGAGTTAATAGTGGTATTTACACCCGTCCGGTGCTGCGCCCCGAGGTAGGGGCGGGGGTTCCCTTCCCTTCCCCTCCCCCTAGGTCGAGTTTCACGCGCACGTGACTCGCCTTCTGGTCCCCAGATACTCTGCCCCAGCACCTAAAATTTCCACTCTCGCCTCCCACCCTCTCCCTCGGCCCCCCAGACGAATCAGGCAGCGCCCTCTGTATCTTTGGCCAAAACAAAGACCGACTCGGCTGGAGCGCGCAGACCGCGATGCAGGGCAGGCTTGGGTGGGGTCTTGAACTGTGTAGTTGGGAGTAGTGTTTTCCGAGAGGCAGAATGACACGAGTTTCTTTGGAGTTAGTCAGATGGAGGCCTGAGTCTCGGCTTTGAAACTGACTGGCCTGGGTTACCTTGGGCAAGCTACTTAACCTCTCGGAGCCTCGGTTTCCTCCTCTGTAAATTCGGATGACAATAGCACCGACCTACCTGCAGGGAAGTGGAGGTTCTGACTGGGGGTTGTGATGCAGGTACAACGCTCAGCACAGTGCTTGGCATGTAGTAAGCATAATAAATGTTAATTGTGGTGGTGGCTGTCATTATTTCAGAAGACGTGGTGAAAGGATGCTTCCGGACACTTATTGATTCCCAGTAAATGTCTCAACCTCCCTGAGCCTCAGTTTCCTCATCTGTAAAATGGAGGGGAGGTGTCACTCCTTGGACTGTGGTGTTGATTAATGAGATGATGATGACAAAGGCAAATAAATACAGATGTAAATTTAATACAGTGTGCCGAGAGCGTTACTGGTGATACTGGAAAGCTCTGTGGGAATGTGAGCAACTGCCCAGGAGATTCCAAGAAGACCTCAGAGAAGAGAGGCTCTCTGAACAGCTGAGCCACCAAGCCAAGAGAGGAAGTCACATTTGCTGAGTGGCCACTATGTGCTGGGCACTTTCCAAACAAAAATGATCATGAAATCCTCAGAACATCATGGTCTCATACAAAGCTCACAGCTTTTCACAGAGGGAGAAGGTTGGTGGCTGGCAGCTGGAACATGGTGGGTAAAGGCAGGATGCAAAATCAGATCTGTCTGGCTTTTAAGTGTGGCCCTTTTCATTCCTCCGGGCAGGGGGAACAGCAAGAACAAAGGCTTAGCAGAGGGAAAGGCACGAGGAGTTCTCTCTGGCAGGAGCACCGTGTCAGGCTCTGATGGTTTCCCTTCTTAAGATTGATTGCTGGCTTTCAGAACTTCCAGATCCAGGTCAAACTCCTTAGCTTAGCACAGAGTCCCTAGAATAAGGGTTCTAACCCAAGACAGTCATGGATCCCCTTGAGAATACAATAAAATGTCGTGAGTCCACTCCCTGTGAAAATGCACGTGTGAACATGAGCACACACATTTACATTCAAATTTCGGGGTTTTGGTGTACCCCCTCCACGGGCTCTAGGGGTCCACGGACCCCCATGGCTGTAATACTTACCCTTCATCCTCAACCCCTATTTCCATGTCTTCCCCTCCTGAACCGTCAGCTCAGTGAGAGCAAGGGCCTGGTCTGCTGTGTTCACTGCTGTGTTCCCAGCACCTAGAACAGCACCTGGCACCTCAAAGGCGCTCAGTGAGCACCTGTGGAATGAAGTGTGAAGCCAGCCAGTTTCACACCCCCTTGCCTTTTCTCCTGCTATTCCTTCTGTAGGAACCACAGATTCTCTTCATTGCCCATGTACTCATCCTTCACAACTCAACTCAGGTTTCAGCTCTTTCTAGAAGCTATCTGATCTCTTAGGCTGGATTGGGGGTCTTGCCCATGTGCTCCACCAAAGTACTATTATACCTTTATGAAGCCCTCACACTGATCTAGAATCATCAGTTTGGTTTGCCTGCCCCCCCCCCATGAGATATAAATGTCTTGGGGGCAGGAACCACATTTGTAGGTGATTCGTAGGCCTGCTCCCTAGCACAGGACCTGGCATGTAACAAGCCCATGGTTAACATTTGTTGAATAAATGAAAGGAAGTGGTGGGAAATGGAGCTGAAAAGGTAGCCTGGGGTCAGTTTGGAATGACCTCTGCGAGGCCAAGGACTTCCAGTGTGATAGATGATGGGAACTTCTGGATTCTGTTTTCTTTCAGTTTGTGTGTGTGTGTGTGTGTGTGTGTGTGTATAAGATTCGCCCTGAGCTCACATCTGTGCCAATCTTCCTCCACTTTGTGCGTGGGACGCCTCCACAGCATGGCGGATGAGTGGAGTAGGCTGCACTTGGGATCTGAACCTGCTCCACCAAAGCGGATTGCACAGAACTTTAACCGCTCGGCCATGGGACTGGCCCCTTTAGTTTGTTTTTAAGAAAAGAGATAGAGGGGCTGGCCTGGTTGGGTGGTGCTCTGCTCTGCTTCGGCGGCCCAGGTTCTGGGTTCAGATCCCAGGAGCAGACCTACATACCACTTGTCAAGCCATGCTGAGGCGGTGTCCCACATACAAAATAGAGGAAGATTGGCACCGATGTTAGCTCAGGGCCAATCTTCCTCACCAAAAAAAAAAAAAAAGAAAAAAGAAAAAAGACAGGAGGGGGGAGAGATATGGTTGTGTTTGTGTGTTTAATGAATGGAGGAGGACATATCGGAAAGAAGGGAGACTTTAGAGCAGGTAGGCGACCAGTGTAATAGTTCAGATTAAAAAAAAAAACCTGGAAGAGAAAAGGGAAGAGATTTAAGACACACTTCCGTATCAGAATCAATGGGATTTATCAATCTGTGTCCCTGCCCCCAAAAGTAATCCTTTCCTTCGCTCTGTTCCTCTGACACCACTCACGGCTTGAGTAGAAGAGCGTTATCACATTGGATTTCCTGTGGGCTCCTGGCTGGAGTCTGCTCCACAGCTGAGAACAGGAGTACTCGCTGAGGAGTCACCTGGGCCAGTCTGATCCTGGGTCTGCAGCCGACTAGTTGTGTGGTTTTTGTCCAAGGCACTTATGCTCCTGAGCCTCGCTCTTCTAGTCTGTTAAATGCTGGAAACAATAGTATCCAGTTCACTATGTAAGAAATTATTATAAACCAATGTACCTCCATAAAAAAGAAAGAAAGAAAAGAAAAGAAAAAAGAAATTATGTATTCAGACTAACAAATAGTTATTACAAACCTTTGTATGAGAAATGTGAATAAAATATTACAGCCACTTCGGAAAACAGTTTGGCAGTTCTGAAAATAGGTAAATAGAGTTACCAAATGACCCAGCAATTCCACTCCTAGGCATATACCCAAGAGAATTGAAAACAGATGTCAACACACAAACTTAGCCACAAATGCTCACAGTAGCATTATTTATGATAGCCCAAAAATGCAAACAACCCAATTGTCCATCAACTGATGAACAAAATTAGTGTATGCTAACATACAATATAATATTATTTACTCATAAAAAAATGAAATACTGATATATGCTACAGCATGGATGAACCTTGAAAACATTAAGTGAAAGAAACTAGACACAAAAGGTCAAATATTGTATGATTGCATTTATATGAAATGCCCAGAATAGGCAGGTCCATTGAGACAGAAGCATATTAGTGGCTGCCAGGAACTGGATGGGAGAAACGGGGGGTGGTTGGTAAAGGGTATGGGGCTTTTTCTCGGGGTGATGAAAATGTTGGGCAATAGGTAGTGGTGATGGTTGTACAACTTTGTGAATATAGTAAAATCCACTGAATGGTACACTTTAAAAGACTGAATTTATGATATGTGAATTATATCTCAATTTAAAAAGAACACTTTTGCACGTGTCAGGCACTAGGAATTCGATGCTGAATAAGCTACAGACTCTACCCTCAACAAACACAAAGGCCAGTGGGAGAGAGGCATCGATGAGTCAAATAATCACATATGAAGGGTAAAGGATGGAGGACAGAGGTAGGATGCTATCAGAACATGTAGTTGGGGAGGGGGTTGATCTAGACTGGAGGTCAGGAAGGGGTCCGTAAGGGTGCTGCTTGTGCCACGATCTGAAGATAGCTTTCCACGTTCGAATCAGTAGGATGTATCAGCCCCCAAGAGAAGAACACAGCGCATGCAGAGGTTCTACAGCAGGAGGACATTTCGGGAGCTGAACAGGGTGGATGAAGCACGTAGAATGAGGGGGACTGTGGTGTGAGGGTGCAGCTGGAAAGATACACTTGCATCGGATCTTCTAAGATAATCATAAGTGCTCAATAATAACCAAAAATGACCTTCCTCCTCTCTAACTTGCTCCTCCTCCATTGTTGCCCACGTCCCTAAAAGCACCACCCTCCACTCAGTTGCTTCAGCCAGAAAACTGGAGTTATCCCAGGCTCTGCTCCCAGCCTCACCTTCCACATCCAACCTACCAGCAAGCCTGTGGTTCCTCCCTTTAAAGACCTCTCATCTCCATCCACTGCTGTCCCCGAAGCCTGGGTCATCAGCAGCTTCCACCTGGTCTCCTGCAACCCTTTCAACCTCATCTTTCCGATTCCACCTGTGCACATGACCCCACCATGTCAGAATGATCTACGGGAAACACAGATGGGGTCGCTCCCCTTGAAAGCTTCCCAGGACTGTTGGGGAAATGTACAAATTCCCAATAGTGTCCCTGAGTCTGTCTGTGCCCCACCTGCTGCCCCAGCCCCACTTCTGACCTCCCTCCTCTCTAAGCTGTCGCCATGGTGACCTCTACTTGCTCATTCATAACCTATGGTCTCTCTCACCCCAAGTTCATCCTAGGTCTGGAATATTCCCCTGCCCCGGCCAAGCTAATCCTTCAGAATGTGACTTAGGGGTCACTTCCTTGGGGAAGGCTCCTTGCCTGACTCCAGCAATAAATCCCTTTGCTATGTGGCATACATATCATCCGCATTTCCCTTTCATAAAACCCATCACGATGTGTCCGTTTCCTCTGCTGAACTGTATGGGCCAGAGAGCAGGGACCTGTGCCCACACCATCCTCCCACCATCCTCCCACCACTTAACACAGAACCCACCACCCACCATGCCCCCCGCCTAGCAAATTCCTACCCATCCTTCAAATCTCACTCACCTATCTCCTTCAGAGGGACAGCCTTCTCTGAGCACCCAGACTTGGGGACACATTCCTTTTTACAGCACCATGCCTCCCTGGTCATGTCTTGTAGCACTTAGCCCAACTGCAAAAGCGACTTATTTTAGTATGTCTCCCCCATTAGATTTTCTCTTGTTTCTGCTCGCCACAAGACTCCCCTCGGGTCAGACTACAACAATTCTTATGAAAATCCCTAAAATTGCGTGCAAAATTCTAAGCGCACATACATTTGCTGAAGAACCCGTCTGTGGCTCTTGTTGGAGTTTCAGAGGGATCTAAGACCTGAAAGAGGTTAAGAACCTCTCCCCAGGAGCTGAAGGAGCTCTTTCCTTCAAAACAGCACTGTCAGCCCAGACTTCTACTCTGTAAAACCATCCCCACCGAAATGTAAGCTCCAAAAGGACAAGAATCTTTATGTGTTTTGTTCACTGATGTATCCCAAATATCTGGAATGGTACCTGGTCCATTCTAGGTGAAGTTGTAGAAAGGACAACATGGTCTCAGACAATTCCAACAGTTGTGAGAATTGCACATGTATTGGCTATGTGTTGCTACATAACAAATTACCCCCAGATGTAATGGCTTAAAGCAAGATTTATTATCTCGGTTTCTCTAGGTCAGGAGTCAGGGTGCAACTCAGATGGGTCCTCTGCTTCAGGGTCTCCTCCTGCACAGTGTCGGCCAGGGCTGTGGTCATCTGAAAGGTCAACTTGAGAGGGATCTGCTTCCAAGCTCACTCATGTGGTTGTTGGCAGATTCAGTTCTTCAGCAGCTGGAGGCTACCCTCAGTTCCTTACCACACAGGCCTCTTCCCCAGCAGCTTGCAAGATGGAAGCTTGCTTCACCAGAGTAAGCAAGCAAGAGGAGAGAGAGAACTAACAAGGTGGCCATTATAATCTTTTGTACCTTAACCTCAGAGGTTATGCCATCACCTTTGCTCTGTTTGTTAGAAACAAGCTTCTATGTCTAGTGCACACGCAAGTGGATTACAGTCATGCATTGCTTGATGACTGGAATGCGTTTGGGGAAATGTGTCATTAGGCAATTTCATCACTGTGCAAACATTGTAGGGTGTACTTACACAAACCTAGATGGTGTAGCCTTCTACATCTCTAGGCTATACGATACTAATCTTATGGGACCACCGACATACACGTGGCCCATTGTTGACTGAAACAGCATTATGCAGCAAATGCCTATATTTGAGGGATGAAGAGCAGCAGGCAGGATCATTGGGGGCCATCTTAGAGGCTGCCTAGGCCAGGATATTTACATGTTTTCTCATACAGCATCCGCTCATCTGAACACGCAGCAGAAGGCACAGACCACAGGCCACAGGTCAAGTGGAGGATGACGAGGGGAGAAATTAGCAGTGGGAGGTTTGGTGGACAGCCGAGCCCCTGCCCATCCTTCGGCTGACTGCTGCCAAGCACAAATGAAGGCTGACTTGTCAGATCTTCTAAACTGTTAAAAGAAGCTAAGTCCAGATTTTTATGAGACATTTCCTGATTTTTAAAACTGTGATAACCTAGCAAAAACGCATGAGGATTAGGAGTTTTTGACTCCTCTCTATGGCAGAAAGGGCTTAGTCCATTCTAACGCCCTTTGTAGATCTGTTCCATCTCTCCTATACCCACCCTCCCACCACCTGCACCTATTCACTGAGGGCTGGGACCTGCTAATTCACTTTGGACACTTTCTATCGCTCTATGTGTGTAGCAGGCCAACAATAAATATAGTTGAATGAAATTGCTGACAAATATCTCATTACAGAGCATTCTCCCCCATTGCTAGAGGAGAGGTTCAGAGTGGGCTGTAGTGTCTGAATAAGTTGGAATTCTGGCTCTGCCATTAGCTTGCTGTGTGACCTTCAGCAAGTTACTAACTTCTCAGAGTCTCAGCTTCTTCATCTATAAAATGAGAATAATCATACCTGCCTCAGAGCTGTTAAAAGGATTAACTGAAATAATGTACTTACTAGCACACTGTAGCAACTTCATAGCTATTCTTATAGGCTCCCTGGAACATCTCCCCTTCATCCATTACCTACCATCACATCCCACTATCCACCCGGCCGGCAGCTAGAGGGAGCCTCTAAAATGCAGCTCTGTCATTTTCACCGCCAGGGTTTACATCTTTCAACAGTTTGCTGATGCCCTTAGTAGAAAATAATCCAAACTTCTTAACACAGCTCATCAGGCTCTTTTGCCCAGTCCTTAAAGCCTCCTCTCTCACCACGACCTCCTTCACCCTCAGCACTCCAGACACGCTGAAGCTTTGTTTCCTGAATGTTCCACACTTTCTGCCACTTCAGAGCCTTTGCCAAGTGCTATTCCCTCCACTCCTACCACTCCTTCTAGATGTCCCAGCTACGTGCTATCAGAGAATTTCCTGATGTCCCTTGCTAAACCTGAGGGCAGGTACAGTATCTATTTTCCTCACCACACCCCTGTTCCCAGCACAACGCCCAGACAGAACAGGCAGAGAATACACATTTGCTGAATTGGCCACAGCAGTGCTGATTCCGTGAGCAGACAGCGCCACCTGTTGACCCAAATGTGCACTTCAGTCCCTAGAAAGAAGCCTTAGCTTTCCGCCCACCAACCAAGGTAGGCAGACAATGGTTATGAAATTTTCTGAGGGCTTATCCGATGTCTCCTTACACCAAATTTAGCAATAAAATAATAATTAAAAAAAGCTAACATTATTGAGTACTTAACATGGGAGAGCTAGGCACTCTCCTGAGGGCTTTAGTTATCAACACATTTAATTTTCACAACCACTCAATGAGGTAGGTACCTTTATTGCCATTTTATAGATGGGGTAACTGACGCACAGGGCAGTCAAAACCTCACCCAAGATCACACAGCTAGTACATTTCACCCCAGGCGGTCTGGCTTGAACCTGCACTTTTAAGCCCCAAATTCACTCCCTCTATTGTTTCCTTTTCTCCATCCCAATGACCTGGTGAGGTTCCCTCCCAGATACCTCCTTCTACCGTGAAGGCCCCTGTGAAGGTACTGCCCTCACAGGGGCATGGGTGTCAACCAAAATTGCACCTGCAGTGTGATCCACACCTTCTGAAAGCTGCATGACTCTCCAAGGGCAATCCTCAGGACAGGAATGAGAAGCAGCCTTCCCCAGCAGAACAGCAACCGCAGCAGTCAGCCTCAGCCTGTTACCGCTCCATTCGTGTGCCCTCCAGCAGGCAACCACCTCTCTGAGCCTCCACTGCCTACTAGGACCTTTAGCCCAGATAGATGGATGAGATTAGATGTTGTACAAAGACAAGGCATGCGCACAGTGCCTGGTTCAGGGGAACCCTGAATGGCAGTGGTCATCACTCAGGCCCCGCCCTGGATCACTTACCAGGCAGGGTCACTCACATCGGCAAGAAAGCTGGGTCCCCTCACACGTTTCAATCCTGCCATTTAGAACCAAAAGGCTGGCTACCTCCTTCTTACATCCCATCCACTTTCCACCCTCTCTTCTAAATCATTCCTTTCTATCATTTGTGAAAATGCCTGCCCATCTCCACTAAATTTTAAGTAGTTATTTAAACATATATATAATGAATATTTACTGAGCACTTCCTACGACCCAGTCACTTTTCTAAATGTTTCACACATATTAACTCACCTAATCTTCACGGGAACACAATGATTATCCCCATTTTGCAGATGATGAAGCTAAACTACAGTGCGGTGACACATTTAGAGTCACACAGCAAGTGGCAGACCTGGGGTGCTAACCAAAGCCATCACACTAGTCTATAAACACTACATCAGACTCCCTCTGCTGGTCGAGGCTGTGTCTGCTGCCTTTACTTCCAAGGGCCAGGCATGTTGCTTTGCACACAGGTGTCAACAGACTTGCTTTAATATATATATACATACACACATACACAGTCACATTCCTGTGTGAGAAATACCCCTTCTTTGACCAGGAGAGAGCTCTACCATACTCTAGGCTCCTGGAGGTTCTCCAGAGAGAGCCTAGGCCCGGCAGTCTTCACAGATGACACCCAATGGGGGCATTTTTATTAGACAAGTGGGAAGGGGCAGGGTGCACCTTGGGGCGTATACTGTCTGGGCCTCACGCGGGCCCAGAGCTCTGCTGCACCCTCTTCATCAGCTCTTCATCCTGCATAGACAACTCTGTCAACTTTTTGCCCATCCGCTCATGGATGTCCAGGTACTTGGAGACACAGCGGTCCAGGCACACAGACTCGCCCTTGGACAGTTCTGCTTCCTTGTAGTGGGGAGGCACGCACTTCCGGTGGCAGGCACTGGTCATTCTGTGGGGGAGGGAGGGCAAGGTCAGGTTGGCAGCATCCTGTGGCATACCAGGACCTCTCAACCATTCCCACCCTGCTATACGGATTCCACCTCCCAAGAAGGCAGTGTGAATCCTGAGCTTGTGCCTCAACCACCTTGAAAGTTCTTTGAGAGGGGGAACCTCGTTGGAGCCCACGTTTCTGACTAATTAAATCGAAACCATTAGTTGAGTACTAGCTATGTCCCAGGCATTACGCTAAGTGCTGACATGGATTCTGTTATGCAATCTTTATAATAACCTTATGAGGTCGGCACAATCATTACTCCCATTTCACAGACAAGGAACTTAGGGCACAAAGCCTCAGGATCCCACACAGCTGGGATCTGAAGCCAGGTAGCTGACTCCACAGCCTACATTTAAAAATTATTCTAATAGGGGGCCAGCCCGGTGGCACAGCGGTTAAGCTCGCACATTCCGCTTCAGAGGGCCAGGGTTTGCTCGTTCGGATCCTGGGTGCAGACTTTCACACTGCTTGTCAAGCCATGCTGTGGCAGGCATCCCACATGTAAAGTAGAGGAAGATGGGCACAGATGTTAGCTTAGGGCCAGTCTTCCTTAGCAACAAGAGGAGGATTGGTGGCCGATGTTAGCTCAGGGCTAACCTTCCGCAAAAAAAAAAAAAAAAAAAAAGTGGTAAAGGTACAAATTATTCAAATATATATCCTCCAAGATAAACCAACTAATCAAGAGAGGCTACCAGAGAGCTTAAGCCGATAAAAATAGCAAACATTTGTTGACTCCTCACTATATGTCAGGCTTGATGTTAAGAACTTATATATTTTTACACTTAATATTTATGACGTCTCTATGAGACAGGTGCTATTATCTCCATTTTATAGATGGGGAAACCACTGGTCAAACAGCCCAAGTAATTTGCCAAAGGCCATACTGGTGGTGACTGGTGGACCTACAGTTTGTTCGCAAATTTGCTAAATGGTCATGGGCACTAGTTTGGAGTCAGACTGAAGTGCTGGTCCTGACATTGTTACTGCTCAGCTGTGGACTCTGAGAAAGTTTATTTAACCTCTAGAAGCCTCAATGTCCTCACCTTAAAATGGGACAAGTAAAACTAACCCAGTGGATTATTTTGAAGATGAAAAAGAAGATACTGCATGTAAAATGCTCAACAATTGCCTGAGAGTCAGAGTTTAAGAAATGTGAACTACTAAGAGGGCTGTGTGCTCTTTGTCAAAAGGCAAATGCTCAAGTGTCCTTGAACCTAACCTGAACCTGGACTGGAGCTTCTCCTCCCACTCAGCTCCTTCATTGCCAATTCCATCCCAATCTAAATGCTCAACTCGGTCTAGTGACCCCATACTGCGGCTGCATTAGCCCTCAACCATGGGGAGCCAGGGAGGGTAGGCACGGACCTCAGACTCCCCTAGATTGAGAAAAGCATTTTTCAGAAGTCATCCACCTCTGCCCTGGGAATGGGTGACCCAGGATCATTCTCTAAGACTAGCACAGAGTAGGTTCTTACCTGTTGTACATATCAGCCATCATCTCTACCTCCAGCTCCGCCGCCAGCTGCTGAGCCCTAAGCGGATCCATCTGCGCCCCGCACCGTGAAGAGATCTTCTAGCCTCCTAGTCCTGGAAGCAGACATCTTCAGCAGCCACCCCTCCCATTCACTTTCCCATCCCAGGGGCTAGAGGATGCGGAGGAATCACAGGACATCAGACCGGCAGGGGCCAATGACCTCAGTGAGTTCAACCACCCCATTTGGCAGATGTGGAGACTGAGGCCCCGAAGGGGAACACTGCCTAGCCCAAGGTCACACAGCACGTCAATGGCAAGGCTTAAAATTGAGCTCCCGAGCCCTGATGCCCAGTCCCTTGAGGTCACCTCTATCCAGGAGCAGATGGAGAGACCAGAACGGACACACTAAACCGTTGGCCTGAACCTCCGGGGAGCTGGGAACTCGATCACCGGCGGAGCTAAGGCGCCCGGGCCCCGACTCCGGGGCTGAACCCCTAAAAAGGCGGCGCCATCATCAAGGTCACCTTGATGGTCACTCACCACGGCCTGGGGACGGTCACAATATTCCCGGTGTCCCCAACTTCAGGCAAACACTAGAAACTCACCAAGGCCCTCAAGAGGCTAAAGCGGAAGCACGTGGGTCACTTCCGAGAGGGAAGTCCCGCCTCTGCTTTGATCCAGACCCGCTTCCGGAATCAAGTGCCAACGATCCGGCGCTGGGAAATCCGCTACCATAGAGACGGAGCGGCCGGCCCTGACCGAGGGCGAGGGCGACTTGGAAATGCTAGAGGGGACGCCAAAACACCATAGAGGCTTGGGCGGGGTGCAGAGTGCCTGCATGTCGAGTCGGCTGGGCGGAGAGGTTTGAGTTTATTGGTCCTGAAGGAAGGGGCAGGGTGACGGAGTTCCCCGAACCTCGCCCTCGCTCCCGGAGAGTGACGCCTGAGCACAAATTAGGCGTGGAGAAGGAGCAACGCCCCCAAGCAGCAGTTATGTTTGTGCTGCACGTTAAGGTCACTGGGACGCTTTAAAAAATCCCGGTGCTCAGGCGTCACCTCGTACCAGTTAAATCAGAATCGCTGGGAGTAGGACCCAGGTGATTCCTATGAGCAGCCAGGTTTGAGGACCAATGCTCCAAGGGATTTGAGTGAATTCCGCTGGGTGTAGTCACTAAGCTTTCTCTGGGGTTGCAAAGATAAGCCAGGCACGGTTCCCACTCGCAGAAAAACGAGACCTGTATGCGCTATGTTTTATTCAACTTCTGTTAGACCGCCCTGGGCCATAAAGAGATGAATAGGAGCAATTTTCGCCCTCATTAGAGGTAACCTAGTACCTTTGGGTGAGGAAGAAGGAGGGTACTTGTGAACTCTTCATCTTTCAAGACAATGTATTCCTCCATCTGCACTCCCGCCACAACAGAAAAACCTGCTTCAACCCTTGATTTTTCAAGAGATTTCCCAATAAACGAAATATAGAAGATGCAGATTAATGATGCAAAGGGACACTGCCCTTTGGAAAAGGTGGACTGGACACTTTATATGGTTGATCACCATATGCTTCCCTAATTGTCCAAGAAAGTCCGATTTTCAACCCTGGGCCTTTTCTGCTCTGAGGACTCATCTTTGTCAAACCTTGTGCCCTGACACTAAAATTGAGGTATAACATTCATACAGTAAAGTGAGTAAAATACATGAATCTTAAGCTTAATTTTCTAAGATTTATTCATTCTGAAAACCACCACTTAGCTCAATATGCAAAATGCTTCTAGCACCCTAAAATGTTATCTTAGGTTCCTTCCCAGTCAATACCCCCTCTCTTGCAGTTAACAGCTATTCTGACTTCTAGCACCATCAATTAGTGTTGCCTGCCCTTGAACTTCATGTACTTGGAATTATACATGATCTTCTGTTTTCTGCCTGACTTCTTTAGTTCAATGCATTCATATCGTTATACATATCTGTTATTCATTCTTTCTTATTGCTGTCCTTCTCCATTCTCTTGTTGATGGACTTTTGGGTTGTTTCCAGTTTGAGGCTATTATGATAATACTGCTATGAATATTGTCATACATACGTTTTAGTGCATATATGTTGCCCTGGTTTTTGCTTTTGAGAATGTAGTCAACGTATTATGGAATATTAAGAAATGGCATGGAGGGGCTGACCTGGTGGTGTAGTGGTTCAGTTCACATGCTCTGTTTCGGCGCCCAGGGTTCAGATCCAGGGTGGGGACCTACATCAAGCCATGCTGTGGTGGCATCCCACAAACAAAATAGAGGAAGATTGGCACAGACGTTAGCTCAGGGCCAATCTTCCTCATCAAAAAGAAAGAAAGAAAGAGAGAAAGAAAGAAAAATTGCATGGAAAAAGGAGATTGGTTCTTACGAAAGGAATCTGCTTTCTAGGGGGGATTTTTATTAGGTGTTATGAAAGGTTACATACTGTATTTCCATATAAATGACATTCTCAAGTGACAAAATTACAGAGATGAAGAAGAGATTAATGGTTGCCCGGGGTTGGAGTTGGTGGGGAGGGAGATGTGCCTATGAAGGGGTAGCCCAAGGGAGATCTGTGTGGTGGTGGAATGGTTATGTGTCCTGATTGTGGAGGTGTTCACACGAATCTACACGTGATAAGATGTCATAGAACTATACACACCATTGTACCAATGTCAGTTTCCTGGCTTTGATATTGCATATAGTTATGTAAGATTTAACCTTCAGCGGATAAATCTTAAGTAAGATTTAACCTTCAATACCCTCTCTGTACTATTTATACAACTTCCTGTAAACCTATAATTATTTCAAAATAAAAAGCTAAAAAAATCATTACAAAAAAGATAATGTACTTAAAGCAGCTAGTCCATGGCAGATGCTCAATAAAAATCATTGTTCATATTCTTTTTTAGAATTTTATTAGGGCAAATTTAAAACAGAAAAGTGGAGAGCACGGTATATGCAACTTCCACATAGCCATCATCAGGATTTAACAATTGTTAACATTTAGCCATATTTTCCTCATCTGTTTGTATCTCTAACAGATAAAGTCTTTTTTCCACAATGCCATTTTCATACCCTCAGAATTATAGTGATTTCTTCATGTAATCCAATGCACATATTCAATTTCCCCCAATTTCTCAAAACTGTCTCTTTTTTTAACGTGGCAAGAACACGTCACATGAGATCTACCCTCTTAACAAATGTTTAAGTGCACGATACAGTATTGTTAACTAAATGCACAATGTTGTACAGCAGATCTCAAGAACTTATTTGTCTTAAATAACTGAAACTTTACACGCATTGAACAGCAACTCCACATTTCCTCTCCCCCCAGCACCTGGGAAATCATTGTTCTTCTTGATGGTGATGTTATTGTTATTATCTACTATGAGACTGTGTCTTTTCCTTCCTATATTTATACATTTGGGGATTTGAGAAGCTTATCACTAGGAATCTCCAATTGTGCCTGCTAAATTTCTTCTTGTAGAAGACAATTTCTATAGCCCTAGCTTTCCAAGATCTCTTTGGAATCCAGATACATCATCCAAAACCGCTGACCTCTGTGAGCACCATGCTGAAGCTCTGGTCCCTCACTCTATGCTGTCTTCTCTCCATTCCCAGCCTCCCAGCCTCCCTGAGGGGAATCATACTTGCTACTCATCACGGGTTAGTATTGTCCTCTTGGATGGGACCTTAGCCCCAGAGGAAGGGAGAGAGGGTTGTCACCTAGGATCTTATATGGACCGTGACCACTCATGAGAGACAGCCTGGGTGGACTTTCCTGAGATGAACAGGAGACGAGACAATAAGAACGTCAATGCCTGGAATGGGATAGTCATTCTATTAGCTAGAAAAGAAAGCTGGCACAGTCTTAATCACTGTTGTCCACTATTACCATTCGCACCCCTTCTCACCTCCACTGCTGACGCCATGGTCCAAGCCTCCACCATCTTGCAGCTGGGTTACTGCAGTAATGTCCTCACTGGTTCCCCCGCCTCAGCTCATGCTCCCCCTTCAGTCTCTTTTCAAAACAGCAGCCAGAGAGATCTTGTCAGAAACTAAAGTTAGATCATGCCATTTCACAACTGAAAACACTCCAATGGCTTCCGATCACGGACCAAAAGCCAAAGTCCTTACAGTGGCCTACAAGTCCCCGCATGATTTGGCTCCCCACTGCCTTTTATCTCCTACTCCATTCTCCAGCTCCATTACTCTGCCCCAGCCTTGCTGGCCTTTCTGGTCATCAAACACACCAAGCACACTCCTACTTTTCCCCTTGCTGTTCCCTCTGCCTGGAATGCTCTTTCTCCGGGTAGCTGCATGCCTCACTCTCCCACTTCCTTTGGGTCTTTACTCCAGTATCACTTTCTTAGTGATGGCTTCCTTGACCCCTCTTTCTAACAGTGTGTCCCCCACCCACCCAAATAAAATGCCTCTTCATCCTCTTCTCTGCTTCATTTTTCTCCGTAGAACCTACTGCCTCTAATATAAGACATTCTTTTGATTAATTTGCTTACTGTCTATCTCCCCACACCAAAATGTAAGCTCTATGATCTAGTTTTGCCTATTTTTTATCTCCACAGCTGTATCCCCAGCAAGTGTTCAAAGACCATTTAATCAGTGAATACATGAATTGTCTAAGAGAAGGTTTAATGAGCGATACAATGATCTACTATTTTGCTGTTTTCAATACCTAAGGACAGCAGGACAAGAAGAGAAAAGAGCTTTAATTTTAAAAAAGGACAGCAGGCCAGAGAGAAAAGCTCACCAATCTTGGGCAGATAAGTTCTAAATGGGTGAAGGAGACATCTTGACACTAGAGGCAGCTGATAACCATCAATATTAGACTATTCAACTATTGGTACCCACACCTGACTTTCAGATCATCCCACGCATAGGCCCCAAGTTCCTATTCCATATTTCTATTAGCTAATTAATTTATTTATTCAACATATATTTATTGAGCACCTCGTGTGAACCAGAAAATTGGCTAGGCCCTGGGCACATAGATAGCCATGAGCATGGTGGGTAAAATTCCTGCCTTCATGGGGCTTAGAGTCTCCTGAGAGAGTCGGATAATAAGGAAATGCATACGGTAATTTTGTATTCCAATAAATATTATGAAGAAAATAAAACAGGATGAAATGATGGAGAGGGACTGAAGGTCACGGAGACCTCTCCGAGGAAATGAAATCTGAGCTGAGAGCAGGAGGATGAGTAAGAACCAGTCTCACAATGAGCAGAAGCAAAAAGGTTACAGTCCTGAGTGTGAAAAGAAATCAATTGATTTCAGGAACAGGAAGGAGGCCAGTGTGGCTGAAGGGGTGGGGACTAGGGGAGAGGGTTGGGGGACTCACGAGCTTTGTCAGTGGTAGGGTTATCCCCTGCACACATTCTCCAAAAGTAGGGCCTTTCTGAGATCACATGACACATAGAGAAGGTAAAGATTTGTTTTGTTTTTTCTGAGCAAAATCTCAATTTAGTACAAAAATTTGTTCAAAGCCTACTGTGTGCCAGTCACTTTGGCTCAAAATAGAGCTCAGTTTTGTATTTTCTAGACTCCGAGCCCAGCAATCCATCAGGTTGGGCCATCATCCTTCTCTTCGCCCCTCCCCACCCCAAATCTCTCTCCATTGTGATCCCCGAGACACATCCCCCAAGTCAGCAGCTGTTCCATTCAGCCCCTCCTTAGCCCACCCTTCAGCAGCTGCTTTTGTCTGAGAAAGTGCAAAAGGGACTATTTAAAGGACCATAGCGGGGTTAGGGGGTGAAAGGAGCAGAGGAAGACTGGCCTGGTCTCTGG
This sequence comes from Equus przewalskii, assembly GCF_037783145.1. Taxonomy (NCBI): domain Eukaryota; kingdom Metazoa; phylum Chordata; class Mammalia; order Perissodactyla; family Equidae; genus Equus; species Equus przewalskii. The sequence goes on from NC_091841.1 coordinate 19,116,521, forward strand.
ATAGGTAGGGGAGGCCAGAGGGCTGGTGGACCATGCTCCACATGGGCCTGCAGATGGTTTCCAGGGTTACTAAGGCCAGGCGAGTACACTGGGAAGAAAGATGACCATAGGACGATGGTGCCAGGGTCAGGGCGGGAGGGACTCACTATGATTGAAAGGTGCCACCTGTCAGACCTTCCTGGGAAATCTGAGCCTCCCAGGCCAGGGGAAAGTGTTGTACCAACAGAGTAGTAAACAATGGTCTTCAGTGGCTCAAGGCTCTTGAAGGGGGGACAGCGGGGAGGAAGGTGGGGTGGGGGGCGGGGGAAGGAAGAGCCAGGGGCTAGAGGCTACCGGCTTAAAGGCAGCCTGGGAGTGAGGCCGCTCAGCTAGAGGAAGGAAAGCGCTCCCAAGCCCCCAGGCAGAAGCCCCACAGGTAGGAAAAGCCCTGGGCCCCTTTCTAACTGCCCCCCTCCCTCTGCCAACCTGTCTCCCACCTCCCACCTCCCACCTCCCACCTTCCAAGGGCCAGAGATTCCAAGTAGAGCCTCGTGGTTGGAGAAATCCAGGTTCCTTTCTTTTTTACAAATACTTATTGAGTAGTGACAACGGGCCAGGCACTTTCTTTTCTTTCTATTTTTTTTTCTTTGAGGTAGATTAGCCCTGAGCTAACATCCACCACCAATCCTCCTCTTTTTTTGCTGAGGAAGATCGGCCCTGAGCTAACATCTGTGCCCATCTTCCTATATTTTATATGTGGGATACCTGCCACAGCATGGCTTGATAAGCGGTACGTAGGTCTGCGCCCAGGATCTGAACCAGTGAACCCCTGGCCGCCGAAGCAGAGCATGTGAACTTAACCACTGAGCCACCAGGCTGGCCCCCAGGCTCCTTTCTAATTCTCTCCACCACTGTGCCCTCTCTTTAGATGTCAGAGGTCATGGACTCAGCCCTGGGGTGTTGGGCAACTTGAGATCACCTGCAGAGTAGCCTGCAGGTGGCAGTCCATGAGGAGGACCTGACAGGGGTAGAGAGGGCCTTGCAGGTCTCACCAATCCAGGTGAGTTGGGAGGGAGACTCTCTAAGCACTTCAATGTGGCCTCTCCAAGGGAGGGTCCCTGGCTGGGGAGGGGGATAGTGGAAGCCTCAGGACCACCGGAAGACAGATTGGGTGGCAGTGGGTCGTGGAGGTATCAGCAGAACCCTCGAGTGTCGTCTCTGCTGTTTGGGGCTTGGAACTTAGGCTCCTGGGTTCTCTTCCTTTGGCTCTACCAAAAGAAACAGGCAGAGGGAAAAGGGAGCTGTCTGTAGTGCTGCTTGGACACACAGCAGGGATGGTATGAAGGTCTCCTGGGGATGAAGGAGGAAGGAAAGCGGAGAGGAGGAAGGAAGGGCCTCCTGTGCACTTAGAAGAGAGCTGAGGAGCCAGCCTGGTGGCGCAGTGGTTAAGTGCACATGTGCCGCTTCAGTGGCCCAGGTTCGCCGGTTCAGATCCCGGGTGCAGACATGGCACCGCTTGGGAAGCCATGCTGTGGTAGGCATCCTACATAAAAAGTAGATGAAGATGGGCATGGATGTTAGCTCAGGGCCAGTCTTCTTCAGCAAAAAGAGGAGGATTGACAGCAGATGTTAGCTCAGGGCTAATCTTCCAAAAAAAAAAAAACAAGAAGCGAGCTGAACTCCTCAGCCATATCTGACTGCCCCCCTACCAGCCTGGTGCCCCTCACTCTGGGCTGGAGCCTTTGAAGGGACACTGGCTGAGGAGCTGGTGGGAGCAGCATCTTTGGCAGAAGCTCTGGATGGGTTGTCGGGAGACCTGGGTTCTAGGTGTAGTTTGGACATTTAATTGTCCTATGACTTTAGTCAAGGGACTTCAACTCCCCGAGCCTTAAACCCCTAATCTCTAAAATCGGGCCAATAATACCTATTCCGAAGAACCAGTGAGATGAAGCAGGGCACTGCAGCGTAGGCTGTAAATTGCTATAGAATTGTTAATGCTGGGGTGGGTGATGTTATCTGGTTTCTCAGCATTCTGAGTGTCTTCACTCCTTGTCTATTTATGACAAGCCTGGAGGGTGGAAAGCAGAGGTGATGAACACACAGGATGGCCAAACACGCAGGATGTGCGTGTGTGTGTGCATGTGTACGCCTGCCCTTCTCCACCACCCTAGGTGTGTAACCTGTCGATGAAGGGAAAGACGGTTGCAACTCAGCTATGTCTTAGCCGATTACTACACTTTGAGGTATAAAAAGGGCTTGTTATCATCTTACTGGTGTTCCGCTCTCTTTGACTTGTCTTACCAACTAAATGCCCTCATGGCTGGGTCAGGACCTTAATCTGGCACAGGGCTGGGCACAGGCCAACCCACACCATAAGAGCAGATGTGTACCAAGCACTCCCTCCAGGCCGGGCACGCCTCACAATCCTTTCTACGCATTGGCTTCTTTAACCCTCCACCATCCCAATTTCTATTTCCAGAATCAAAATGCAGGAGGGCAGGTAGCTTGCTCAAGGTCACACAGTTAGGAAAGAGTGGGAGCCGGGATCCCATCGTGGGAAGACTCCAGAATGAGCGATTCTCACCACTTCTCCATATCGTTTTCCAAACTAGAACACACGCAGGGAGACGTTGTGTGGATCATTTAGATGAGCATTTGCTGTATCTTCTTCTGCCAAACATGGCATTGCTGAGGAGGGTGGTACATGCTCCTCAGGAAAAACAAAGCAAAAAGAAAAGAAAGCAGGGGCCAGCCCAGTGGCGTGGTGGCTAAGTTCTCGCACTCCGCTTCCATGGCCAGGGGTTCAAGGGTTGGGATCCTGGGTACAGACCCAGCACCACTCGTCAAGCCATGCTGTGGTGGCATCCCACATAAAACAGGGGAAGGCTGGCACAGATGTTAGCTCAGTGACAATCTTCCTCAAGCAAAAAGAGGAAGATATTAGCTCAGGGCCAATCTTCCTCACAAAAAAAAAAGAAAGGAAGGAAGAAAAGAAAGCAAAGGGAGTAAAGGGAAAAAAGATCCATGGTCAGATAGGTTTGGGGGAAAGTGAGTTAAATAAAGCTAAACAATGTTAAGGTTTCCTTACTGTGGGGTATATGGAATCTATTTAAGTGCTAATGAAGTTGTATTGATCTGGAACTTGTATATCTGTATATATATGTGTGAAGTTGTATATGTCTGTTTCTGGAACAGCCTTAGCCAGAGAATACACATCCCCCAGCCCCTGTTAATGTTTAAGGAGTCCCTAGTTTTCCACAGAACAGAGTTTAGGAAACCTGATCTAGACCAATCCTGTCACTGTCAGTGGACACTGAGGCCCAAGGAGGAAGGAACTTGCTGATGTCTCAGAGTGAGTGATTAGGAGATGGGGGTCAAGGCCAGCTCCACGGCCTCCTGGCTCCCTGCTGATCCCATTCCATCTCCCAGGCTTATTTGTTCCCCTCTCACTTTAATACATGCTGGAGCAGCTGAACCATCAAGGGGCTCTGGTGTGAGGGGTTGGTGGGGGAGGAGTAGAAGGGGGGAATTGGAGGACAATGTGAGCATCTTTGCAAATCCCAGCCTGCTTCCTTGGAAATGGGGGGCACCTAATCCAGGGACCCCAGGACTCTGGTCTGGGGGGCAGTAAGACCTGAGTGCATGGTGGGAACAGAGCCCTGCCCCTCACCTGCTTGTCTTCCTGCCTCTGTCCCAATTACTCAGGTGCCCTGGGTACTGTCACCCAGAAGGATGGCACTGCAGAGGGCAGGAGGTATTTTTAGACAGTGACTGGAGTGTCTACTTCTTTTACTGCCTGAGTCATGCCCTGAACCCTATTTGGGGATTGTTTTCTTAGTAAACAGACCCCCAAGAAGGGCAGGGGGATGAAGGAGTTGGCCCTGTTCTCCCGCACACCTGTTTTTGTAGATCCTACAGTATATACAGTACTTGACTAGGAAACTCCAAATTAAGGCGTCATAATCGCCCTCTCCCGCCACACTGCCCGGGAGTTGGAAGGTCAGATTTCCCCACAGAGGTTAGAGAGAGTAAATACATTCTCATTCTTCACCAAAGGACTCTCTTCCATGCCCAGGCCCACCTTTCCTGAGAACCACCGAGTGGCAGAGCAGGCAGAGACCCAGAGACCAACTGGCCCAGGGTTTCCCAAATTTCAGGCCTTTTTACACCACCTCCGTAATTTAGCTGCATCTCTGCCATCCGGAGTCTGCTTTCCTGAATGTCTTCCTTTGAATTCACTTACTTTAAAATCCAATAAACAGTTTTAAACGAAACTTTATACCACAACTGGAAATGGAAACTCCATATCACTGGCCAAAAATAGAAAGTAACTGTAAAAGTAAATACAATGGAAACTAAAGTGTTATTAAATTCTATCTGGATACTCCTGCCTGCCCTGGGCTCTGAGCCGGAGGCTAGCTCCCGCCGCGAAAAGGGGAGACGAGCAACTGCTCCACGGGCGTTCCAGGATGTGAGGCTCAAACTGTAACTGCCTCCTTGGCTTTGATCCAAAAGAGGCAAAATCATTGAAAAGTCATTATGTGATCGAAGGTTCTTTAAAGCCCAAGCCACAGTCTGCAGAGAGGCGGTGAACTCCATCCAACCTCAGGTCACGGTGGCCCAACACCTCACCTTTGGGGAAGCAGTGCTCTATCCCCTCATTTTACCACAGGGAACGTGGGTGCTCATGTCACATATCCAAGTGGGGGGACCCAGGAGCGAACAGCAGTCCTCCAGATTCCCGGGCCAGCGCTTGGAGGGTGAGGACTTGACTCCACACAAGGATGGGGCATGACCACGCCTGCTTCTTTTCTCTTTCCAGAGATGGAGCAGAAGGAAGGGAAGCCCTCTGAGGACGGGACCACCGTCTCCCCGACTGCAGAGGCCCCAGGGACGCTGGGCGGTGAAGCCTCTGCAGAGGAGGTGGCCAAAGGCACAGCAGAGAAGACTGTCAAAGAGGGGACCCCAGATGAGGCAGGAAAACAGGAAAGAGCACCAGCCGAGAACGAGGACAGCATTTCAGCTGAATTCGAGGGGGAAGCAAATGGGTTGAGTGAGGTCAAGGTGGAATCCAAAGGGGAGATCGAACCTCAGAAGGAAGATGGTGGGAAGGAAGAGGCCACAGCGGCTCCTCAGGAGATGGCCCATAGGAAAGAAGAGACCAAATCTGAACCCAAGCAGGCTGAGGGAAAAGAGAAGACCATGCTGGCCTCTGAGAAGCAGAAGGCTGATGAGAAAGAGGCCAAGCCTGAATCTGGGGAGAAAGCTGACGTGAATGAGGAGGCCAAGGCTGAGCTGAAGCAGGCCGCTGGGGAGCAGGAGCCCAAGGCTGGAGCTAGGGAGGCTGAGGAGCAGGAGGAGGCCGCGGCAGCCTCTCAGGAGAGCGACAAAACACAGGAGCCCAAGGCTGAAGCCCAGGAGAAAGCCCATGTCCCAGAGGCCCAGGCAGACTCTCAGAAGAAGGCTGCTGTGGAAGATGAGGCCAAGGCTGAACCTCAGGAGGCTGATGTGAAGGAGGAGGTGGTGAGTGAGGCAGAGGAGAGGAGGGAGGAGGCCCCCACAACATTCTAGAGTCCCCTGCACCCCAGGAAGCAAGCCTCCCCTGCTTTATTCCCTTGGGAAAGTCTAGTCTTTTTCCCACTGATATCAAAAGCCAGGGATGGGGGATGCAGCACTGTGGCCTCAGGTTTCCAGATCTTTCCGAAGTCCTCACAAAGTCTGGGGCATGTCCTTGTGTGGCTGAGCTCACGCAGATCATGTTCATTCCAGGAGTCAGGCAGTCCTAATGAGGAGCAGGATGAGGGGGAGGAGAGAGAGTCAGAGGAAGGGGCAGGAGTGATGCCCAGCTCCCCTGAGGAGTGGCCCGAGAGCCCCACGGAGGAGGGCCACGGCACCAGCCCAGGTGAGTGAGAGCCCAGGAGCCCACGGGATGCTGCAGGGGCTACCCTGACGGGGTGGGCAGGAAGTGCATGATGGGTAGCTCCAGTTTCCCTCCCTCCCACTCCTTTCCTCCAGATGGGTTGGGTCCAGATACCGCGGCTTCCGGAGAGACCAGTCCTTCAGCCAGGTAATGTCAAACTCTGGGCCCCAGCTCTGACTCTTCCTACCACCCGCTCCCTTTAAAGGCTGCCATCACCTGGGTCAGGGCCTCCCCAGCTCCCAATCTCAAGTTATTCCTGTGTTCCTTGCATTCAGCCTCCCATCCCAGGGCAGAGCCCAGGAAACCAGAGGAGCCAGAGCATGGGAGAAAAGGGAGCATGGGACATATCTGGCCCACCTCCCCCTCCACTGCTGCAGCCTGCTCTTCAGCATCCCTGACAGCTCCTCCTAGGGTCTCCTCATCTTACCGCTCAGCATGTTTCCATGGCATCAGCATCATCCATTCATAAAAGCATGAGCAGAAAGCCTGAGTCTGGACAGACTCTGCCACTTACCAGCTGTGTGACCTTGGCTGTGTCACTTCACGTCTCATCTGTGAAGTGGGCACAGTAATTGTACCTACCTCATAGGATTATTATGAGGCTTAAATGACGTAATGTGTGTAAGGCACTTAGCACAGTGGTTGGTGCCTGGAGGATACTGGATAAAGTGAGAGCCTTATTCTTGCCATTGCACTTTAGTCGACAGAAGAATCTTCCTTTATTTTGACCTCAAATTCACCTTCGTGTCACTTTCTTAAGGAAAGATAACCAGGGAATACTCACTGAGCACCCAGGCCGTCATGTGGCAGGCATGGAGGGGAGCTCTCTATTCCCCTTCTTACTCAGGCCTTAGAACCACCTTGTCAGGCAGGTATCCTGGCCCCCATTTCACAGATGAGGAAGCTGAGGCTCAGAGAAGTGACATGACAGTCCCAAGATCACACAGCAAATAAGAGGCAAAGCCAGGATTCAAACTCAGGTCAGACCTCAGACTTAATCCTCGTTCTGGCCACACATCTCACCAGCCCACATGCTCCTCAAAGTTCACCTGAGCCTCATTATTCCTTCCCAACCCCCTCCCAGTGCTGGGCACAGAGGAAATGTGTGCTGAGAGGAGGGGCCCCAACTTTGTAAGCCTCATTCAGACTGTAGGGACCGCCCCCGCTCAGCCAGCCCTCTGCCCTCCCTGCCGGTACCCTGCAGTGGCTGGCCCCAGGCCCTCTCATACATCTTTGAACCTTTCCATGCAGTGAGTCTTCACCCAGCGATGTGCCCCAGAGTCCCAAGGAGCCCCCTCCCTCACAGGAGGAGAAGAAGAAGGAGAAGGTACCTGAGCGCAGGGTGTCAGCCCCTGCCCGGCCCCGGGGGCCCCGTGCACAGAACCGCAAAGCCATCGTGGACAAGTTTGGCGGGTAAGATGCAGGCGAGGAGCTGGCTGGGCTGGGCTTTCCCTGGGAACCTTGGTTGGTCTGCGGGAGGACGGTGGGGCAGTGGGAACAGCCCAGGCCGAGGTGGGAGGACTGACATCTGGGGCTGGGAGTCCTCCCTGATGGGGCCCTTCATGGCTTCCCACCTCTCTGGCTTGGCCATCTCCACCTCTCCCCTTACAGGGCAGCCTCGGGCACCACAGCCCTGTTCCGAAACACCAAGGCAGCTGGGGCAGCCATTGGCGGTGTCAAGAACATGCTCTTGGAGTGGTGCCGGGCCATGACCAAAAAATACGAGGTGGGCATGGAACAGGGTCACACGGTGGGGCAGGGGACCCTTCCCCAGGGCAGCAGTGCTAGGGAGGGTCTGAGTGGCACAAAGCCCAGAAAGGAGGAGGCTCAGAGGGGCACAGTCCAGGCCCTCTGGCCTGAGGCTCACCAAGGCCTGCTCTGGGCCCCTCTCGCCCGCAGCACGTGGACATCCAGAACTTCTCTTCAAGCTGGAGCAGCGGCATGGCCTTCTGCGCCCTCATCCACAAGTTCTTCCCCGATGCCTTTGACTACACGGCGCTGGACCCCACGCAGCGCCGGCACAACTTCACCCTGGCGTTCTCCACGGCAGAGTAAGCCACAGCCACGGATGGCAGAGTCGGGTGGGAGCTCGGGGGCCGCCTAAGGCAAGTGCTACATTAGGGCGAGGTCATAGGATGCTCAGATAGAGGCTGTGGCCACACATTCATGTATCCACTAGACATTTTTTGACCACCAAGAACTGTTTCAGGACATGGCAGTGGGTGAAGCCAGCAAAATCCCCGCTTGCCCGTGGCTTACATTCTAAAGGGAGAGACAGATCATAAACACACACATGCACTTGAAATATACTGCAAAGGGGAGTAGGCGCCGTAAAGGAAATGCAGGCGGGGTAAGGGACAGAGGAGAGGCAGGCCTGCTGGCTCAGACACGGTGGTTGAAGGGATTTGGGGTCAGATTCTGACTCTGCCATTTGTTCGCTGTGTGATCTTGAACAGGCTCCTTTACCTCTCTGAGCCTCCATATCCTTATCTTTACTTTTTTAAGATTTTATTTTTCCTTCTTCTCCCCAAAGCCCCTCCAGTACATAGTTGTATATTTTAGCTGTGGGTCCTCCTAGTTGTGGCATGTGGGATGCCGCCTCATCATGGCTTGACGAGCAGTGCTAGGACCACGCCCAGGATTCGAACCGGCGAAACGCTGGGCTGCCGAAGCGGAGCATGTGAACTTAACCACTTGGCCACCGGGTTGGCCCCTCCAAATCCTGATCTTTAAAATGGGCATGACATTTCCTCTTTTGCAGGGCTAGTGTGAGAATTAAGTACATAATTAAGTCCCTCTAACAGTGCCTAACCCACAGCAAACACTTCAAAAAGATCTTAGCTGCTGTCCCTCTATTATAAGGAAGGATATCACAGTTGTGATGATAATTATTATTCACTTGGGAACCTGGAGGGAGGTTTATTGCTGAGGCTCACATAGCTGGGTGCCAGGGGTACTGCTGGGATGGAGAAAGGGGCGGTACTAGAAAGTCAGGAGGGGTGTGAGGAACAGTGTAGCCCAAGAAGAACCTTAGAGGCAAAGACGTGGCTGTTGGGGGAGGGGGAGGCACTCCCACCACCAAGGCACCAAAACCAGCCTCAGCCAGAGGCCTCCCCCTCTACCCACCTGTGAGGCCTGGACACCCCCTGATGGCCTTAGGGCTCCCAAGGAGCTCATACCTGGAGCCCCGTTCTCTCCAGCCCCAGGGAGAGGCTTCTGAGCCACCTGGTAGAGACAGGACTATGCAGAGGGCGTGGCTAATGAGGGCCACCCTGAGGCCCCAGAGTGGACAGCTGAGGGCATTTCCAAAGCCCTGGGACAGGGAACAAGTCAGCGGGGGTGTTAGCAGCACCTTGCTCTGGAGGCTGAGCCCTCTCGTCTGGCCCAGGCCTGGCCATGAACCTGCAGAGAAGCCCAGGGCAGCAATCTCCCCGTCTCTGGGCCTGCGTGTCTCCATGGGGAAAATGAGAGGATTACAGTGATCCGTGCTTTACAATGGGTTTTTTTCCCAGCAGATTCCTCAAACAAAATATTAAGTGAATGCCCAACATATAAAACAGATTAAAGGGGGAGCTTTTAGGTTGGGGGGGTTCCTGGAGCACCCCAGCTCAGCGCTCAATCCTCCTTTCCAAGATGGTCCCTGAAGCATCTCTGTAGGGCCTTGGGCACCAAGGATGCCATTTGCAAACCACTAGACTTGATGTTCCGCAAGATCCCTCCACTTTCATATTATCTTGCCAAGGGATGGGGTGAGCACCCTGGAGTGCGGGGCTTAGCGGGCTGGGAGCGGCATGTCCTGCTCTGGGCTCAGAAACACCTTTAAAGATGATGATAAGCCATAGGAATCAAGCGAGACTAGGTACCAGGCATTCTACTAAGTGCTTTCCTTGTCTCATCTCATCAGATGCTCACAATAATACCGGAGCGTGGACACAAGTAGAGAGGTAGCACGGTGTCCTAGGTCGCACAGGTGGGCTGCGGCAGAACCGGAATCTGAAAGTGAGACCCCCCGGTCAGGGCTGAGAGCTCCAAGTGAACATCAGAAGGGCACACAGCTCGGCCTTGACCAAATGTCCCTGGCCTGTGAGTCACAGGTCATTGTCCTTGCCTTGGTTCCAACCAGGCAGAGCCACAGGAAAGCAGAATAATCGGGTTATGGGGATGACTGACAGGAGGCGTCAGGCAGTGAGAAGTATGTGGTGGGGATGCATGGGGATGGAGGGTGGAAAATAGAGTTGAGGTGCTGAGTTTGAGTCCTGCCTCCTCCTTCTTAGCTCTGTGACCCTCAGCAGCTGACTTAACCTCTCTCAGGGTTTGACGTGAAGATTAAGAGTGCAAAGTAAGGGGGCCCTGCCACAGCCATCACATCCCACTGCCCCTGCTGTTCCAGAACTGTCCTCTGATTCCCATGGAATGCTTGGATAAGAGAGGGGAACAGCCAGTGCTTGAGCTCGATCAGTTGTGCTGCTGGAGGAGCCTGGCCATGCTCCCCAGGCTCAATGGGAGTGAAGCGCTTGCCTCTCCTGTGCAGGAGGCCAGTACTGGGCCTACACCCAGGGAGCCGAGATCACTGCACTGGATTCTTCGAAACCTTCCAGTCTGTGCTCCTCCCCCAGCTCCCAGGCCAGTATGGCTTGGGTTTCAGCCCAGCTGTCTCAGCCCCAAGAGAGGATTTCCGCTGGGACCCTGGTTTCTCCTTCTGCCAGCACCCACGCGGTCTGGCTGGCTGGGACGGCTGAGACCCGGCTTCAGGGCAAAGATGCCAGAGGCATCAGCAGGCCTGGGGTTGAGTCCCAGCTGTGTCACTCACTTTGACCTTGGGCAAATCAGCCAAATGTTCTGAGTTTGCAGTTGCTCTTCTGCTGGTTGAAGATGGAGGAGAGTACATGAGACCATTCAAGGGGTAGTCTTGTGATAAAGTACCTGGCACAGGGCAGCAAGGCCCCAAAAGTGCTTAGCTCAGATGATCGGTCTCAGCAAAGCCAGAAGTAGCACATGGCCCCAAAGAGCAGCTGGGAAGTTAGAAAAAGAGGACTGGCTGCTAAGTTCCATGCAGTTCCTCAAACATAGCAAGCACTCCTGTCTCAGGGCCTTTGCACATGCTGTTTCCTCTGCCTGGAATCTTCTTCCTCCAGATGTGCACATGATTTACTCTCTTTAAGAGACCTTCCCCTAGCCCCCTACTAAAAATAGCCCCTGTCTAACACAGGAACATACCATCTCCCTTCCCTGCCTTATTTTTCTCCATAGCACCTCTCACCATCTGATGTACTATTTATTTCGTGATTTGATTACTGTCTGTCTTCTGCCACAAGAATGTCAGTGACACGAAAGTGGGGATGTTTTGGTCTTGTTCAGAGCTGACTTCCCTAAAAGAATGCCTGGCACATAGTAGGCCCTCAAATACACAGAGATTGAATGAAGATGGCGCTATTGCAGCCGCAAGCCAACACTAAATAGGATTGGGGTTTTGGCCTTCCAATTCTTCCTGAGGAGCCTGGCCTTCCAGAGGACAGATAGACTAGCAGGTGAAAGGGGTGGGTTAACGTGGAACTAGACACTAGAGGGTCCCGCTCCCATATGAGGACACACAGTCCAATGAAAACATGAGCTTTGGAATCAAAGCTGAGTCTGACTCTTGACTGTCAGGCCTCAGTTATCTCGTCTGTACAATGGGATGGTTGCTCAGATGACCTCCCAGCTCCAACATACACAATCCTGTGGGTTTCATCCTCGCCGGGCTGCCCTACCCCTTCCTCTAGCGCCCACCTGCTTCACCTTCGACTCTCTCTTCCTCACCCCACCCCTGCCCCTCAGGAAACTAGCCGACTGCGCCCAGCTGCTGGAGGTGGATGACATGGTGCGGCTGGCGGTGCCTGACTCCAAATGTGTCTACACCTACATCCAGGAGCTGTACCGCAGCCTTGTGCAAAAGGGACTGGTGAAGACCAAGAAGAAATGAGGAGTGACTGACCCTGCGGGCAGAGCTGGGCAGGGCGCCCAGCTGACCAGCTGGGACTCAGGCAAGGGCAGGTGGCACCAGTCTTAACTGCATTAAAAGTACTTTTGTAAAATCCAGTCTGGCCCCTTAGCGCTCCCTCCCTACCCTGCCCAGGAACATCTCTCACTCCAGGACAACAAACCGCAGCTGCCAAAGTTCCTCACCTGACATGATCTCAGCAACCGTGAAAGGCATTTGGGAAAGGACAAAGGCCTGGGTCTTACCACTAACCAGCTGGGTGACCTTGGGCCAGTGAGTTAACCTCTCTGAGCCTCAATTGACCATCTGAATGGGGATAAGGGGAGTTCAAACCTCGTGCAGGTGTTGTGAGGGTTACATGAGATAATGAAATGGACACCAAGCCTTGCCTGGTGCCTGTCACCTAAGTGGTCAATAATGGGTGGCCAAAAATAAAAAATAAACCTTATATTTCAAGCCACTGATGGCAGTTTTCCCAATTCTCGTCCCTCTTTCCACACTTCTCCCATATTAGGGAATTCCAGGGCCAGGCCTGGAGTAGAAGATTCTCTAGAAATCTCACCCAAACTAGGCTAGTAGTTTGAGTTGACTCAAAGATACTCCACATTCTGTCTCTGAAAAGCCAGTGGTGTTCCAGTAGCTTAGAACCATTGCACCCAGAAAGTTCTTCCTTCAGGTTAAGTTAATCCCTCCAACTCTGGCTGAAGTTTTGGCTCACTAGCGATGAACCCCTGAGCTGATCATCATTTCCTGCTAATAAGCCTGTCCAGCTTCATCAGCCATTTGGAGTGTTTGTGCTGCTGAGAACAGCTCACGAAAATCACAAGAACAAAAGCCAGCCAGCTTGGCACTGCGGCAGGTGTGGGCTCTGCCCTGATGGGCACAGCGGACCTGGCAATCCACTGAGGCACTCTGTACTTCAGTTGCCTCATCTATAAAATGGGAATGTTACCCCTGTGGACGTGTTGACGGCCCCTCTGGCTGAGGATGGCCTAGCCCCTCCTGGCCAGCTTTCCTCACAACGTTTGGGGTTACACGATGCCGGGTGAGCCATCAGTTCACAGGAAGGAGGGTCACACCTTTTGCTAGATGGCAGCTAAATCCCCAGCTCACCTCCTCCTGATGAAACCACTGCAAGCCCTCCGCAAACACTCAGCCAGACTCCTCAATTCATCTGTGACTTTAATGGCTAGACAAGCACATGGTTTCTGTGGCTCCCCCTGGACTGGAAGCCAGAAGGGACACTTCTCCCAGCCCGAAGCCTGGCCCTCAGGAACTAGCCACCTAATGGGATGGCAAGTGGTTAGAAACCATGTGGTAAGATTTCTGGGATGGAGACTGTATTCTTCACTTTGTGGAAGAGAAAAGGTTTAGCGCCTAAATCTATGCACGTCCATCCATAGTCCAGCTGATTTCGATTAGTCGATCAACAAAGCACTCACTTGTAAATATGATGCGCTCCATATGCGCTGCCTCCCACCCCCACCTCAACTTCCCTCTGCCCCCTGACACCTGGGCCCTGGGGGGACTCTGGTTGGCTGCTGGGTCCGCTTCCCGCAAGCTGGCCTGGAAGGTGACCTGTGTCTCTCAGAGGGAGCAACGAGTGAGCCCAGGATTCTCACACTGGAGAGCACCGGAGAGCTCGCCTGTAGCTCTGCAAACCTAAACTGCCCCGGCTCTGGGGCAGAGAAAGGGAGTGGGGGAAGCACACCTGTGGCCAGGTGAACCCCGGAGAAGGTCCACACCCCACACACACGTATCCGCGGCCCCTCCCCGACCTCCCACACAAACGAATGACTAACAACCCAAGAAGGGAAAAGTGGAAAAGATGAGAAGGGAATGGGCCACCAAGGGGCTCTGACCCCTAGTCCATGAGGAGTGTCTGTCCATCACACAGAGAGGAGCCGGCACGGGGAGGGGTCAGAAGCAGAGTTAGGAGGGTCGGGCCTCTCCAAACTGCAGGGTGAACTCTTCGGCCTCCCTGTGGAACAGCTCCGGGTCCTGCATCAGCAGGTCAGCGAGTCTCACCCGAAGGGGCTGCCCCAGGTCTGGTGTGTTCACCAGCACGTTGAGGGCCTCCAGGACTGGGGAGAGAGACCACATCAGAATATCAGGATGGAGAGAAAAAGTCCTGGGAAGGAGGTGATGCTGCCCGCTCCCAGATCCCCCTGAAATGCCACACTCTCTCCCTGGGGGACCCCCAAGGAGGTTCCATCTCTTGGGATGACTCTACAGCCAAATCAAACACCCCTCGCTTTCTCTGCTGATGATGCCCAAAGGCCTGACTGGTTGTATCAGTGCTTTTCAGACTGCGTCCCACAGCTCCAGAGAAGCTTCCCATCCTGGGGGTGGGGGAGATACACGGGGTTTCTAGGTCCCACCCCCTCTCCAGCAAGAACCACTGTTTTTCTCTGTTTGATATTAGGATTCCAAATAAACTTGTATTTGGGAAAAAGGGTTCTGAGGCTGAAGATTGGAAAACACTACTGCCTCATGGTGCTTATCTTTCACAGGTGCCCTTGGGAACCCGGCGAAGGCAGTGGCCCATGTCCCCAGCAAGGGCACATCCGCGTATGCATGGCATGCAGTTCTGAGTTAAGAGCACTTCACAGAATCCCTGAAGCTCATCCAAGGACCACTCCTCCTCTCCAGCCCAGGATCTTTACTTTCAGGGTTAAGAACTCCTGAGCTGGTCCAGGGGCACACTGATTACACCCATAGGCTCTACAGCTCATTGTCCAATATGGTAGCCACTAGCCACATGTGGTCATCTAAATTTAAATTAATTAGGATTCACTACAGGGGCCAGCCCGGTGGCGTAATGGTTAAGTTTGCGCCCTCCACTTTGGCAACCTGGGGTTCGCTGGTTTGGATTCTGGGCACGGACCTACGCACTGCTTATCAAGCCATGCTGTGGCAGGCATCCCACATATAAAAAGTAGAGGAAGATGGGCACAGATGTTAGCTCAGGGCAAATCTTCCTCAGCAAAAAGAGGAGGATGGGTAGCAGATGTTAACTCAGGGCTGATCTCCATCAAAAAACGAAGAAAAGGAAGACACTGAATAAAAATAAAAATAATAAACTACAATTAAGAATTCAGTTCTTGGGGCCGGCCCCGTGGCCCAGTGGTTAAGTTCGCACACTCTGCTTCCATGGCCCGGGGTTTCGCCAGTTCAGATCCTGGGCGAGGACATAGCGCCGCTTGTCGGGCCATGCTGAGGCAGCGTCCCACGTGTCACAGCTAGAGGGACCCACATCCAAAAATACACAATTATGTACGGGGGGTGGGGTAGGGGCTTTGGGAGAAAAAGGAAAAAAAAAAGAATTCAGTTCTTCAGTCACATTGGCTACATTTCAAGTGTGTAATGGCCACACGTGGCTACTGACTATGGAATAGGGCAGTGCAGCTATTGAACATTTCCACCACTGCAGAAAGCTCTGCTGGACAGCCCTGCTCTAGGGTCAGCCAAGCCTGGCTTGGAATCCCAGCTCTGCCACTTGCCAGCTGCACCACCTCAGGCAAGTGCTTCACGTCCCATATGCCTTGGCATCCTCATCTGTTAAATGGGGCTAATGATAGCACCATCTCAGGAGGATATTGGGGGGATTAAATGAAGCTGATGTGTGATGCTCTTAGCACAGTGCTGAAAGTGCTTAATTAACTGATGTGTATGATCACTATTAGCCCCTCAACTGTCATATAGAGCACGGAGCCCTGGAGAGGAACAGACTTCACCAGGGTCCACACACAGAGCACTGGGCCTCCTTATCCCAAGCCCTTCCCTCTACAGCCCAGCTACTTATCTCTCCCATGATTCATAGCAACGTTGCTCTGTCATACCTGCCCAGGTATCACAACAGAGCCAGAAGCAGATGAGCCAGCCCAGGATCTCAGGATATATCCCTTCTATCTGATGGCAGCCTCAGCTGAGAGCCACAATTTTTATCTCCTCTCTTGGGGCTTTTCTAACTCAAAATCAGTCCTGTAACCCCAAGTATTGGTCCCTCCCTTTAAGCAAGACCCAGCCCCACCTTGGCAGGTCTTGGTGCAAGGCTTCCAGTTCTCATTGCTGATGATGGGCAGGCACACCTGTCCGTCACTGTCCACGTTGGGGTGGTAGATCTTGGTTGTGAATTTCACCGTGGGGGGCCTGAACGGATACTCCTCGGGGAAGTTGATGCGCAGCTTAAAGGCCTTGAGGTTGTATGGCGGTTTCTCCTGTGCAAGAGAAGGGGTCAAGCTCTGTTCCGAGGTGTGGCAGCTCTGAAAAGATCGTTTTCCTCCCAGGGCCTTGGTCTAGTTTCCCCTCCTCCCCGCCCCCACTCCAGGATCCCAGGCATCCTCTGCTCCACTCCTAGGAAGAATCATGAACGGGGACACAGACGGTACCTGCAATCATTTGGCAACTGAGTCATGGACTAGTGGAAGAGTGGAGTCCAAAAGAACACTGGCCTGGGAGTCACAAAAGGTGGATCCTGGCTTTGCTATGTAACTACGAGCCAGCCGCCTCCCATCTCTAGGGCTCAGTTTCCTCACTTGAAAAATGCGTAAAGTTTGACTGGATGAGCTCTAAGGACCATCTCAGCTTTAAAGTCTTTCCGGGAATTATAGAAAAGGAAGACAGACATCCTCTCTTTGGAAGCCGTTAGCAAGTACAGCAGAACATCATTGCTCGTGGGGGAGGAAATGGAGAAAATGAGGCAATCATAAGAAGTCAGGGGCTTGGGAAGGTAAAATGGTGCAGCTACTGTGGAAAACAGTACGACAGTTCCTCAAAAGTAATTAAACAGAGGGGCTGGCCTGGTGGCATAGTGGTTGAGTTCGTGTGCTCTGCTTTGGTGGCCAAGGGTTCACAGGTTCGGATTCTGGGCGCAGACCTAGCACCACTCGTCAAGCTACACTGTGGCGGCATCCCACATATAAAATAGAGGAAGACTGGCACAAGTATTGGCTCAGGGCCAATCTTCCTCACACACACACACACACAGACAAATTAAACAGAGAATGACCACATGATCCAGCAATTCCACTTCTGGGTCTATTCTCAAAAGCACTGAAAGCAGGGACTCAAACAGGTATTTGTACGCCCATGTTCAAAGCTGCATGATTCACAATAGCAGAAGGTTGAAATGACCCAAATGTCCCTCAGGGGATGAATGGATAAACAAAATGTGGTATATCCAAACAGTGGGATATTATTCAACCTTAAAAAGGAAGGAAATTCTCATACATGCCACAACATGGATGAACTTGGAAGACATTCTGCTAAGTGAAATCAGCTACACAAAAAAGAACAAATATTGTATGATTCCACCTCTGTGAGGTACCTAGAATACTGTCAAATTCATAGACATAAAATAGAAAATTAGCGGGGGGGGGCTGGCCCGGTGGTGCAGCAGTTAAGTTCCCACGTTCCGCTTTGGCAGCCGGGGTTTGCTGGTTCGGATCCCGGGTGCAGACATGGTACTGCTTGGCACGCCATGCTGTGGTAGGCGTCCCACATATAAAGTAGAGGAAGATGGGCACAGATGTTAGCTCAGGGCCAGTCTTTCCCAGAAAAAAGAGGAGGATTGGCAGCAGTTAGCTCAGGGCTAATCTTCCTCAAAAAGAAAAAAAAAAGAAAATTAGTCCCCAGGTGCAGATGGGAGGAGGAATGCAGTTAGTGTTTAACGGGGACAGAGTTTCAGGATGGGGAAAGGAAGAAATTCTGGAGACGGATGGTGGCGGTGATTGCACAACAACGTGAATGTACTTAGCACCACTGAACTGTAAACATCAAAAAGGTTAGGACGGTAAATACTGTCGTGTGTGTTTTACCGTAAATAATAAAAAAAACAACTTGGGGCTGGAGCCACTGAAGGCTGCCAGGAGCCAGCGGAAGACCCTCTGGATTTTCGGCAACCTCAAGACTTGCCTGGGCACCTACTCCGTGCCGCACGGAGCTAAGGGCTTGACACACATTAGCCCACGCAGCAGAGTGTAGGGGTCACATGGACTTTGGAGCCACCCTGCCTGAGTGTGAATCGTGGCTCTGCCACTCACTAGCTGTGTAACCTCAGACGAGTAACTTAACCTTTCTGTGCTGCCATATGGGAATAATAATAGACTTCTTCATACGGTTTCTGTGAGCATTAAATGAGCGGCTTTCTGTTAAGGGCTTAGAATAGGGCCTGGCACGTGGCAAGCGCTACATATGCGTCAGCTATTATGGTGAGAATTACGAAAACTCACAACTGTGAGCATCTCCATTTTCAGTCGAGGAAACTCAAGTTCAGTGTATGTAAGGAACCTGGCCAGGGCCACAGTGGCAGTTCTGGGTGGGACCCCAGCGCTGTCGACTCTACAGCTCTCCACATGAGCACTATTCTACACCCGAGAAGGGAGGAGACCCAGAGCGGCGGTGACCCCAGCACAGAGCACATGGGCCTTCAGGCTGGTTCCAAAGCTCCAAGCCCTTCCAGAACCTTTGTTATGGAGAAGACAGGACAAAGACAGCCAGAATGACATACGTATTTAAGTACAGAGTCAAGGCTTTAAGAGAGCTCCCCTTCCTTAGCAGAAGGCAAACGGAAACCATAGCAGTTGTGGGTGTGTCTGAGATAAGAAGTGGGGCAGCTAGTGGTCAGATAAGAAAATGTCTCAGCCTTTATGTTCTCAGCAATAAGAGGAAGCTGGGACCTGGGAAGCAGAGACAAGGCCAAGGGTGAGGCCTCAGAGAAGGATGGGGAGTGTGTGTGTGTCCTGTCCGCAGGGGCTGCCGGCTGGGCTTCCAGGGTCTTAACGGAGGAAGGAGGTGGCAGTGCCTGGAGCCGAGAGCTGGGGAACCCGCACCAGCTCTGCCTCGAGCTTGCTGTGCGGCTGTGAGCGCCTCTAGGACTCCGTCTCCTCATCTGTAAGATGAAGAAGTGGGACCAGACAGAGGGCTTCATACTGCACCGCAGGCTCAGCGGAGAAAATCCTACTTCCTTCTAAGTTCTGGGTTAAATAAAGCATTTTTACTTTTCTCCCAGGCCCACCACTTTATTCCGTGTGATCTTGGACAAGTCACTTAACCTCCTAGGCCTCCATTTCCTCAACTGTAAAAGGACGATAACCTCCCTCATGGGGTGGTTGAGAGAGTTCAATATGACCTCATAGGGGCCGGCCCAGCAGTGTAGTGGTTAAGTTCAGCACATTCCACTTCAGCGGCCCAGGGTTCACCGGTTCGGATCCTGGGCACAAACCTATGCACCTCTCATCGAGCCATGCTGTGGTGGTGTCCCACACAGAAGAGCTAGAATGACCTACAACTAGGATATACAACTACGTACTGGGGCTTTGGAGAGAAAAAAAAAAAAGAGGAAGATTGGCAGCAGATGTTAGCTCATGGCCAAACTTCCTCACCAAAAAGCATACCTTAAAAAAAAGAAAATATCTTCAGTCACTAACAATTAGATGAAAAAAATAAAGATTTTGCACTCTGATAGGTCCTTTGGACGACTGCCTTCAAAGGGAGATTTTTATCAAGATGATATCTAACAGCAGAGAAAAATCAGAATAGCAGAGATGAGTTATCTGTGTTGGCATATGGAGCAATAATTTTCTGAAACATGATCTTTAAAAGAAAACAAGATATATTTTAGGTCTGAGGGAGCAAGTCCTACCAACTGTGGGAAACAGGAAGTTGATCCCTACCCCTTGACAAAGGTCCAAGAGATCTTTCTCCTTCCTTTTTTTTTGATGCTGTTCGTCTGCTGAAGCTTCTGTGGGGGGCTTGGTTGAGGAAGGGGCTGCTGACTAAGTCCCAAAGTCTTTTAGCCCCTTCATCAGCCTGCCTCGACCTCAGAAGAAATCGATCCAGAGAGAGACTCCCTCTACCAATGATAAACTCCAGTAAAAAAAAGATTCTCAGGGCCAGCCTGGTGGCGCAGCTGTTAAGTGCGGACGTTCTGGTTTGGCGGCCCGGAGTTCGCCAGTTCGGATACCAGGTGTGGACACGGCACTGCTTGGCAATTCATGCTGTGGTAGGCATCCCACATATAAAGTAGAGGAAGGTGGACACAGATGTTAGCTCAGAGCCAGCCTTCCTCAGCAAAAAGAGGAAGATTGGCAGCAGATGTTAGCTCAGGGCTAATCTTCCTCAAAAAAAAAAAAAAAAGATTCTAATACAGGGAAAATTCTTGCCCAGTCCTAACTAACCCTCCCTGCCCAGGCCCCTGGCCTAAGTCACCCTAATCCAAGGCCATGATCCCCATGGACACTCACAGGCAGGAGGAGGGCATGCCACACCAGGACGTCGGCATCATCGCTGAACAGGTCCCGCAGGTACCTGGGAAGCTGCTTCTGAAGATCCTCCAGCTCCTGCAGGGGGCACAGCGAGCAGACAGTGGGCCCAGCCTCCCCTATTCAGCCCCCTCCCCTATCCCAGAAGCAAGCTGTCCCAAGTCTCAAACAGGGCACCCTAGGGACAGAAGCCCCCAAAGTCCGAGCCCCGATTTACTAAGTGTTTAGGATATGTTGGCACGGTGCTGAGCGCTTTAAGTGAATTATCTGATCTTAGCCTCATCACAGCTCTGCAGGAACTAGGTGGAGGGAAGACAAAGGTCTCTGCTTCCAGATTTTACAACTTGGGAGTAAAGACTCTTGGGAGCCTTTCTCCTGAAACCGAGGTACTTAAGCTCCATCCTCTCATCCTTCTAGGAGTCAGGAGGTCCTAACTCCCTCCCTTCCTTCCATAGCATCCACTGAGTGTCCAGCATGACGACATGCCCTTACAGTGCTCAAAGCAGAGTGGGCAGCAAAGTCATCACCCTGTCCCTGTCGGTCTCCTCCAGACTGGGGCTGGGGAAAGGAAATGACTCAGGCGGACCACAGCAGGGGAGAAGTCCACACACCGAGCAGGGAAACAAGCGGACAAGGTGGCCCAGTCATCTGGACATCATTGAATTCGCCCTACAACCCTTTCCTGAACATCCACTATGGACACGCAACTAAGACAGGGCCCAGCCCCCGAGAACTTCATTGGAGTCATGGAAGAAACATCAACATGATTATGTGGACGATGCGTGGCTACATAACAGGAAAGGAGGGGGCAGGGGAGCAGGAAGGCTTCGCAGAGGGTGACACTGTGAGCTGGGCCATGCCGCATAAATAGGAGCCCATGCTGCAGAGGAGCGGAGAGGTACCAAGGCAGAGGCCCAGTGAGAGCAAATGTGCACAGTGTGTCCCACGCAAGGTTAACAGTTATTACAAGAAAAGGGTTCCATGGTCAAGTACGTTGGGCAACACTAGGCTAAACAGATTTCTTTACTCCAGGACCTCCCAAAGCTTTACTATGCTGTTGTGTATCATGAATCTCCAGGATGTGAGCCCACAGCATGCAAATTCTTCTTCTTCTCAAATATATTTGACCAAGGAACTCCTCTCTGCCTTTTGGGGTCCATCCTGTGGGACAACAGACCTCTTTTTTGGGGAAAAAACAACAGATAAACAGACATTCCAGGGCAGGGCATATTCCTCTGGAACACACACAGGTGTAAACCAGTGGTTCTCACCCAGGGGTTATTTTACCCCCTGCCCCATCTGGCAACGTCTAGAACCATCTTTGGTTGTCACAAGTTGGGGGAGTGCTATTAGCCTCTAGGGGGTAGAGGCCAGGGATGCTGACAAACATCCCACAAAAACTTATCTGGCCCAAAACGTCAATAGTGACGAGGTTGAGAAATCCTAGTGTAAACAAAGGCAGAGAGAGAGCTCTCCAAACGCAGTCCACAGCTGGGGAGGGGCCTTTAACACTGTGCCCCATCTGACCTTTCTCTGCCCCCCCAACATAGAAACACACCCCATCCCGTTTCCTACCTCCCAGGCAATACTCCATCTCTGTTCTTACCAACGAACTGCTTCTCGCACCTTCTGCCCAGTGTCTCTCACCTCTCATTTACCTTTTACCCCAAACTAGAAGCATCTGCTACTATAAGTCATAGTTCTAGCGTCATCCGTGACTCTTTGGCAAGAACAAAGGCCCAGGTTGAACAGAGAGGCTCCAGAATGGACATTTCCCGACTTCACTATAACTAGGATCACCTGGACTTCATCTGTTACAGATGAGTTCTGCCAAAACTTTCCGCAAGCCTGAGGATGTTGAAACCCGAGCTAGGACACACAGCTCTTTCAGAGAGGCCGGTTAGGAAATCCCCTGACTCAGAGGAACAGAAAATGAAAGCACAGAGGCCACTGAAGGAACCTGCGGGTTGGAGCCCCACCCACCTGGGCTCAAATCCCAGCCCCGTCACTACCGACTGGGTGACGCTGGACAACCAAGTTATTCTCTCTGAGCCTCAACTTCTTCATCTGTAAAATGGGGGTATATGACTTATCTCACAGGGTTGCTGGGAGAATTATATGAAATAACTAATGTAAACGCTTAATGGTGCCAGTGGAGTAACTACTGGCTCCTGGCTCCTTCCCACTGGGCTGGAAACACTCTCTGCCCCCTTTTGCTGCCAACCTCCAGATTTCAGTTCTTCTGGGTTGAGCCTGCTCTGGGGGCCCCAATCTGAGATGATCTTCTTCTCAGAGGCTGAGGCTAGCAGGCCCTCCTTCATCCCCCTCAAGCTTGCCCCTCACTCTGCACCTTGGAGGGGCACTTCTGAGAGACTCAAAGCCTGGAGGGTGTCAGACCCACTTCACTAGGATTGCTCGTCCTTCCCCCTCTATCTCCATCTCCTGGCTGCACCCCAGTCCTCCAAACTCCCTGGGTTTTCCCACCTCCTGGGGGAAATCGCCCCCCTCCCCATCCTTCCAGATCTCATTTCAAATTGTGTCCCTGATTGGAATGAATGCCCAACCACGGCAGGATTCTTGTTCCTCTCTGCCTCCCTACCTCCTAGAATGGCAGCCAGCACACAGTAGGCATTCAACAACATTTGCAGAAAGAATGAATGCATGCCACCTACTGCAGGACACCTCCAGGTCCACCTTGGCATCTTTTCCTCCCGAGAATACCCAAAGAACCTTGCTCTTGACTCCTGCTCAGCATCCCATACTTCTCGGGCCTCCGATGTAGGTACCAAATTATGGGGCGGGCAGTGGGCTGTTCCAAGGCAAGAACCTTGTCTTGGTTATCTTTGTTCATAACCCACCCCCAGCACAGCCCCTGGCTCCAGGAAGACGCCAAGGAACCCTTCCAGCATCTGAGACGCAGGCAATTGTTACCACAAGTTTCTGGCAGGAGAAATGAAACTGAAACCACTTTGGGGGGAGCTGGCTCATCCCCATCCCCGCACAGCTCAGGGTGCCAGCGACACCCCCGCCTGATGTGCCCCCACCTCCCAAAACTCCAGCTCTGGCCTCTCTCGCAGACCCATGCCGCCTCTGGGAAGGGGGCATGGATGACAGGGTTTCAGCCAGCCCTGGTACCCAGACGAAAGCGCTCGGAGAGCGGAAAGCCGGGGGAGGGACGGAGGGAGGAGGGAATGGGAGGGTGAGGAGAGCCAAGAGAAAGGGGTCCTCCTACAATGCAGTTACCTTCGCCACCCGCTTGCTCGCCGTCATCTCGGGACGGAGCGTGGGGCTCCGCGGACTCCAGCCACACAGTGCACTGGCCGCGGACTTGGGGCGCCCCGCCCCAGGGACCCCGCCTCCGGGAGCCCCGCCCACTCCCCGCGCCACCAGCGCGGGTCCGGGGTCCGTGCAGACGTGCTCCCCACCCGCCCGGCTGGGACTAGGGGCGGCTGAGGGGAGAATGAGCCTGGGCCCCGGCGCGGTGGGCTCGTATCCCCGGAACTCGCGCTCTTTGTCGGGAGCCGGGGTGGCCCGTGAGCGCGCGGCTGTGCCGGATCCCTGCGGCCCGCTGGGGGGCGCCGTGCGCCAGGCAGCGAGCGCTCGGGGGGCCGGAGTCCGCGCATCCGGGTTCCCGTTCCAGCTCCGCCGCCGGAGGCCGCGCCGGGGGCTCCTCAATCTCCATGAGCCACCTCCGCGCCGCCCCAAATATACACTCGCCCTAAATAAATACAGGAAGCTTGCAGTGCAAGCGCAGCTCCGCGACAGGTCGCTCAGCGGCCTCCACCATCAGACCGCCCTAAGCCCCCTCCTCGAATTCCTGGAGCCCCCCAGACAAGTCACTTCCCCTCTCTGGGCCCAGTGCCCCACGTCTAAAAATGGATGGGGACCGGCGTAAACTAGCCCCCCTCCGAAGACCCCTCCCTTGGCCTCTTGGGATCCTTTGTGCTGTCAAGCGTTTGGTGGTGGTGGGACTAAAGGATCTTTCTCCCAGATGGCTGCTTGGTGCAGGGCACCGCAAGGGGGGCGCTGTTGGACCGAGTCTCTCTTGCTTTGGGGGTTTGGTCGACCATTCGGTTCTTCATTAGCTTTAGCCTTTAATAAGTGCCTACTAAACGCCCATTTAGGAAACATTGTGCCAGGGGAGCCCCAAGACAAGCCCCAAGGCTTCAGGAGCCTCCCTTATTTTACCACCGGTCCATTACAAACTGCAGGCCTACTGTGTGCCCCCCCCCCCCCATAACCAGGAATCTCCACCCCTCCGTGCAAGGGCAGAGACCCCTTCCCCCAGCCCAAAGCTGAGGCCACCGCGGAATAGCAGCTCCTGAACACGGAGCAGCATCTGAGGAAGAATCTGAGTACTAATGCGGCTCCTCGGCAGGACCGAAGCCATCTTCCTCACCCCACACCCCTCAGCCCAAATAAGGAAAGAAATCAGCGTATTTTGAGTTCTGAACTCACTCCTCCATGTAGTTTTTGTCTGAGTGTCTTGGAACCGAATTACTTCTCTGCTCAGATGTGGGATGTATTTGCAGAATGATTCATTCTAATCCAATCTCATCAACTTTACCTGGGCATCTTTTACAGGCCAGAAATGAACAGGACACTGTCCACAGTCCCTTCACATAGGTAGAGATGAGGGAACCGAGGCATCTGATTCATCTCAGTTAGCTAGCATCTACTACTGACTGCCAGGCACTGAATTTAGGGAACACTACCATGAGAAAGTGGTGGCTTGGGGCCAGCCCGGTGGCACAGTAGTTAAGTGCATACGTTCTGCTCTGGCGTGCACATGTTCCGCTCTGGCGGCCCAGGGTTCGTGGGTTCGGTTCCCGGGTGCAGACAGGGCACTGCTTGGCAAGTTATGCTGTGGTAGGCATCTCATATATAAAGTAGAGGAAGATGGGCACGGATGTGAACTCAGGGCCAGTCTTCCTTAGAAAAAAGAAGAGGATTGGTAGCAGTTAGCTCAGGGCTAATCTTCCTCAAAAAAAAAAAAAAGTGGTGTCCTAGCCCTTCATGAGTGGTGTGCCGGCCCTTGAGGAGCTCTTGGACTAGTGGGACAAGGGGAAAGAATGCAGCCCCTGCATTTTTAATGCAAAGTGGTAAGGATATGGGGAATCATCTGGTGCTGTGGGAGCCTAAGAAGGGTCACTTGGTCCCACATCAGAGGGGCAGAATTTTCCTGGAAGAGATAAAAATCCAAGTGAGTTGCCAAGCAAGATAAGTTAGCTAGAGTAAGAACGTGGTGGGAGGGTGTTCCAAGAAGGAGCAACATGAGTAAAGATGAGGTGGCAGTGTATACAGAAACCGAAAGTGGTTCCGGAACGTGGAACAATGTCTGTCCACTGCTCTGTGCTTCTCCTTCCTTTCTCTTACAGAAACCCTGCATCCTCGAAGTGAATTCAGAGTCATAGATTTAGTCCAGCCTCACCATCCTTTGTTGGATCCTAAACCCCTACACAGCTGGGAGGGGCACGTGACTCCATGTCCTTACACAATGCAGACCTTTGGGTGTCAGAAGGAGCCCCAGGGAAACCTGGATTCTGGTTCCACATCTGCCCCCCAAGGCAGCACGGCCTTGAGCGGACCATGGAAACTTCCACCTGCTTCCCAGGACCACTGAGGCTAAGCTCACAGAAGTGGAGGAACTTTGAAAACTGTAAGTCCAAGATATAAATAATCAGGATTGAGTCCTAGCTCCACTCTTATTGGCTGAATAACCTTGGGCAAATTACTTAACCTATCTGTGCCTCCATTTCCTCATCTGTAAAATGGGGTTAATGATAGTGAATGTGAGGAGTGATGAGTTGATATTTGGACAATATGTGATAGTTATAATAATAATAATAATAAATATTAAAATGATGTCGAGTGCCTGCCCAGGAGCGAATTTGCTGGGTTGGAGGAGGAGATGCCTGAGCTTGCTCCCCTTAGAGCAGTGGCAAAACTATCTTCCCTGACAGAACCCTTTTTACTTCTCTCTGATCTAGTCTTGGCGTTTATTCATCTATTCCAAAAATTTACTGAGCGCTTGGTTATGCAAGGCCCTGTGTTGAGTGCTCCGCGGGACACGGGGAGGGGTGAGGACAACTCTGTGTCTTTACCATTGAGCAGAAGAGACATTCATCTGTATGGATAAAAACAGGTTGGAGGAGAAAGGCCTCTAAGTCACTTATATGTGGAACCTAAAAAAAAAGAAACACCCAGAAAACAAAAAAAACAAACTCATGGATATAGAGAACACATTGGTGGGTGCCCAGAAATGGGGGATGAGGAGTAGGCGAAATGGGTGAAGGGGTCAAAAGGTACAAACTTTCAGTTATAAAATAAATAAGTCCTGGGGATGTAATGTACCACGTGGTGACTATAGTTAATAATACTGTATTAGATATTTGAGAGTTGCTAAGAGAGTAGATCTTTTTTTTTTAGATTGGTACCTGAGCTAACAACTGTTGCCAGTTTTTTTTTTCTGCTTTTTCTCCCAAAGTCCCCCAGTACATAGTTGTATATTTTAGTTGTGGGTCCCTCTAGTTGTGGCATGTGGGACGCCGCCTCAACGTGACCTGATGAGCAGTGCCATGTCTGCACCCAGGATCCAGACCAATGAAACCCCAGGCTGCCAAAGCAGAGCACGCAAACTTAACCACTCAGCCACAGGACTGACCCCTGAGAGTAGATCTTAAAAGTTCTCGTTACAGGAAAAAAAATTGTAACTATGTATAGTGATAGTTATTATCTAGACTTATGGTGGTGAGCATTTTGCAATATACACAAATATTGAATCCTTGTGTTGTACACCTGAAACTAATGTAATGTTATATGTCAATTATATCTCAATAAAAAAATTTTTCTTTAATTGGCACCTGAGCTAATATCTGTTGCCAACCCTTTTTGGTTTTTCCTTCCCTTCTTCTCCCCAAAGCTTCCCCAGTACATAGTTGCATGTTCTAATTGTAGGTCCTTCTGGTTGTGCTATGTGAGACGCCCCCTCAGCATGGCTTGATGAGCAGTGCCATGTCCACACCCAGGATCCAAACCAGGCGAAACTCTGGGCCACCAAAGCAGAGCAAGTGAACTTAACCACTCGGCCACGGGGCTGGCCCCAAAAAACATTTTTTTAAAGTTAAAAGAAGAGATACAAAAAAAAAAGACCTCTAGGCTTGACTTACAGTCTATTTTATTTATTTATTTATTTTGGTGAGGAAGATTGGCCCTGAGCTAACATCTGTGCCAATCTTCCTCCACTTTGTATGTGGGATGCCACCACAGCATGGCTGGACCAGCGGTGTGTAGGTCTGCACCAAAGATCCAAACTGGTGAACCCCAGGCCACTAAAGCGGAGTGCACGAACCCAGCCACTATGCCACGGGGCTGGCCCCTCCAGTCTGTTTATTGAGAGAATAAAATGAGATTGTGTACATGAGGGGCACATTGTAGGTAATAAAGCACTTGACCCGTTTATGGTGGAGAGTTCTGGGCAAGAGGCTCAAGGTGTTCAGAATGCTCAAGAACCTTTGGAGGAGGGGCCAGCCCCATGGCCTAATGGTTGAGTTTGCGTGCTCTGCTTCAGTGGCTCAGGGTTTTGCCGGTTCAAATCCTGGGCGCGGACATGGCACTGCTTGTCAAGCCATGCTCAGGCGGCATCCCACATGCCACAACTAGAAGGACCCACAACTAAAAATGCACAACTATGTACCGGGGGGCTTTGGGGAGAAAAAGGAAAAACAAAATCTTTAAAAACAACAAAAAAAGAACCTCATCTTTGAGGGGAGGGTTGTGTTAGGAAGGAGCTGTTGTTTTCCTCCAAGCCCTCTCCCTGGGCTTATTCCTGTCTGGGGCAGGGAGGGTTGCTCTCAGAATTACTCTAGCCCTCCCTGTTGCCCTGGAGCCCAGAGAAGTTCTCAGGCACCAAAGGCAGAAGAGAATTTCCTGCTTCTTCGGACTGAGGAAGGGACTCCCTCTTCCTGTCCACCTTACACATCTCCTTTTCCTGGGTAAGTCTCCCACACACACACACACAGACACACACACACACGCACGCGCGCCACATACAAACCTCTCCTCACCGATTGCACCCCAATGGAGGTGAGCCCTCCCCTTGTGGGTGAGGTGGAGGGCACGGAGCAGAGGTCACCAGGAGAGGAGCGGGACGGATTCCTGCCGCAAGAGCAAGGAGGTGGCCTGGTGAGTGGAGGAACCTGCGTCCTCAGCCTGGCTCAGCCACTCGCTTACTTGCCCCTTGGGGGACTTTGGATGACAGATAACAGTGATGACAAGGACAACAATAATTACTAACGTGCAGTGAACTGTGACAGGCTGTGTTAGCCCGATTGGGGCTGCCATAAAAAACCCCACAGGCTGAGTGGTTTAAACAACAGAAATTTATTTCCTCATGCTTCTGCAGACTAGAAGCCCAAGATCAAGATTCCAGCCTATTTGGTGTCTGGTGAGTGCTCTCTTCCTGGTGTGCAGATGGCCACCTTCTCGCTGTGTCCTCATATGGCTTTTCCTTGGTGTGTGTGCAAGAGAAAGAGTCAGCATTAGCTCTCTGATGTCTCTTCTTATAAGGACACTAATCCTATTGCATCAGGGCCCCGCCCTTCTGATCTCAGTTAATGTTTTTTTTTTAAGGAAGATCCACCCTGAGCTAACATCTGCCACCCATCCTCCTCTTTTTGCTGAGGAAGACTGGCCCTGAGCTAACATCCGTGCCCATCTTCCTCTACTTTATATGTGGGACACCTGCCACAGCATGGCTTGCCAAGCAGTGCCATGTCCACACCCAGGATCCAAACCAGCGAACCCCAGGCCGCTGAAGTGGAACGTGCGACCTTAACCGCTGTGCCACTGGCCAGCCCCTGATCTCAGTTAATCTTAGTTACTTCCTTAGAGATTCCATCTCCAAACCATCCACACTAGGGAGTTAGGGCTTCAACCTAGGAATCTAGGGGAGGGACATGACTGTTTCGCACTTGTGCTAAGTGTTTGACATGCAGTATCATAATTGATCTGTTTCATGGTTCTTGCTTAATTTTCACTCTAACTTGATAAAATAAGTTCTTTTATTGTCTCCATTTTATAGGTAAGGAAACTGAGGCTAGGTCACTGGCCCAAGGTCGCACATCTGTCCAGTCTCTAAGCTGGAGCTTGAACCCAGACTGCTGACTTCCTGCTTCTTAACCACCATGTCTACCTGGGCCTCAGTTCTACATGTTAAAGATGACGATGAGGGGCTGGCCCCATGGCCGAGTGGTTAAGTTCGCGCACTCCACTTCAGTGGCCCAGGGTTTCACTGGTTCAGATACTGGGCATGGACATGGCACCGCTCATCAGGCCAGGCTGATGCGGTGTCCCACATGCCACAACCAGAAGGACCCACAACTAAAAATACACAACTATGTACTGGGAGGGTTTGGGGAGAAAAAACAGGAAAAAAGAAAAAAGATTGACAACAGTTGTTACTTCAGGTGCCAATCTTTAAAAAAAAAGGGCCGGCCCCGTGGTGATCGGTTAAGTTCGCACGTTCCACTTTGATGGCCCGGGGTTCGCCGGTTCGGGTCCCAGGTGCAGACATGGCACCACTTGGCAAGCCACGCTGTGGTAGGCGTCCCACATATAAAGCAGAGGAAGATGGGCACAGATGTTAGCTCAGGGCCAGTCTTCCTCAGCAAAAAGAGGAGGATGGGTGGCAGATGTTAGCTCAGGGCTAATCTTCCTCAAAAAAAAAAAGATGATGATGAGAATTTCTGTCCTGTGTGCTTCATGAGGTTATATCCAGAGGACTTTGACTCTGCAGAGGGATGTGCACATCTAAATTGTTATTCTTAACAGGGCACAGCCTCTAGAATGTGGCTGTCCCAGGACATTCAAATTAGCCCCAGGTCCTCTTAATCCCAGAGCTGGAAGGGAGCTTTGGGATTGTCTAGTGCTGTCTAACCACCCCAATCTCTGTCACATCCCGCCATGTGGAGGAGAAAACAGGGGCCAAGACAGAGGAAATGGCTTGCCCAGGTCACAGATCAGAACTCAGATATCTCTATCTGGTCTGGTGAGTGCTTCGCAGCCTTCATCCGGTTGCCTCAGCCCCAGCCTCATCTATAAATTTTTCTGAATTGGGCCTTTTGGTGGGAGCAAAGGGGTCACACTTCACTGTTGTTTTGCCCTCAGGGACAGCTGGTATTTAGGAAAAGTCCCCTGGTGCACAACCAGGATATGGTGAGTTCCATGGTCATAGCTGCATGACTCTTGGTCAATCAACAGCCTCTCTACCTTGGTTTTCCCATCCATTTTCTTAGGATTATCACATAGAAGTGGCAAACTGTTGGCTCAGAAACAAGATCAATCTTGCAGGTGTGCTTTATATGGCTTTACATGTTTTTGAATATGATGCAACATTTTTAAATTGAAAGATATATTAGCACCAAAGTAGGAAACTTATTTGTAACTTATTCCAAGCAAAGGGTTAATTTCCCTAATATATAAAGAGCACCTACAAATGAATAAAAATATCAACAACTCTAGTAGAAAACGAATAAAAGATGTGAAAAGATATTTAGTGAAAAGCAGTAGAAATTGTTCTCAAACATGTGAAAAGACCAGCAACTACACTCATAATAGGAGAAATACATATGAAAACAGTACCAACGTACCATTTTTCATCTATCAAATTGACAAAAAATTAAAAAGCTGGAGAATACACATCTTTAAGAGAGTCTGAAAAAATAGGCATTCTCAGATATTGCTGGTTGAAATGTAAATTTGTACAATCTTTATCTTGTAACTATCAAAATCATAAATATGCATTTCTTTGTTCCGTGGGTTCTGCTTCTAGGATTTTAGCTTGTAGATATATTTATCAATGTGTGAAATAATATAAATACAGGCTTATTTATTACAGCAAAACTTTGGAAACCATCTCTATGTTTATCAAGAGGGATTTGGTTAAATAAATTATGTTACATCATACAAAGGAATATTTTGCTGCTGTACTCAAGAATGAGGAGGCTGTTTATGTATTGATAGAGAAGGCTCTTAAAGATTAACTTTAAGAGAGAAAAGCAAAATTCAGGACAGTGTGAAAAGTATGCTGTAATCTGTGCAAGTAAGGGAAAAATAGTATTTGCCTCTGTCTGCCTGTGATGTCGCTGGAAGGATATAAGAGATGGTGATGGTCTCTGGGGAGGGTAACTAGGTGACTGGGTATGAGAGAGGAGGAAAATTTTTCACTGTAAACCCCATTTCCTTTTAAGTCTTTGAAAGTGTGAATGAACTACCTCTTCAAAAACGAATAACATTTAAATTTTAAAATATTCTCTCTTTAAAACAGAAAGGTTTTACATTAAAATTTTTATTCCTGGTTTCTCTTGGAAAATAAAGCTCTTGGTGATCCTAGGTGGCCATTCCTTCATGGCCCTGGCTCGGTGGAGCCGAGCAGGGGCTGCCCCTCTAGATCAGGAATGCGCTCTCCTGTGTATTGAAGTCCTCACCACTCCCTGTTTCTCCTGGCCTGACCAGTTTCACCTGCTTTTTTTAGCTGCTTGGCCCTGTCCAGAAGGCCTGCTCTGGAGTCTCTTTGCTCTTGCTAACTTTCTCTCTCTCAGACTCTCCTTTCCTTTCCTTCCCAGGGTCAGCATTTTTCATGCCCCATGATGGCTTCGGGCTTTGCAGATGTAAACGTGTAGGTCTGGGAGGTGTGACAGTGTGTGGTCTCTGCTCAGGACAGTCCCAGGGCCTTCACAGGGGAGAACTATCATCTTCCACCCCTGGAGGAGGCAGGACCTTCCTTTTTGACATCTCTGTCATTGATGGGGGGTCTCAGGGACCATCTGAAAGAGAGTTGGGAAAAAAATACTTTTCAGGCCCTACGGAGAGTCTGGCACCTTACCGGTGCGGTTAATGACTACAGTGTACACGTTTATGTCTACATGTTAAAAGATTCACCTGGAAGGATACTTAAGAACCCGATAGAGTAGTTATCAGTTTGGGAGGAAAAAAATTTTGTCTCCATACAGAATACCCTTTTCAGACTGTCTGCCTTTCCTCGTCTTTGAGTATGTTACAACTCTGTAAATTGTAGTAACTGAGAACGTGCAAATTATTCTTATAGACATGTAAATTCTTTCTGTTCAGTAGAGGGGTTTCACTGACTTCCTTTCCTCCACCCCGTGGAAAAACCAGTTTTGCCTCTATTTACATATTCATTTCAATACTCTTGATCTGTAAATGTGTCTGTTTTCAGATTCTCTTTGATTCTAACATCTGCCTGGTTTTATCATTGATTAGTGAGTGGAATGAAATCTTTCATGTGTCCATTTTACATCTGTATGAGAGTCATGATTTTCCCT
Source organism: Equus przewalskii (assembly GCF_037783145.1). Classification (NCBI taxonomy): domain Eukaryota; kingdom Metazoa; phylum Chordata; class Mammalia; order Perissodactyla; family Equidae; genus Equus; species Equus przewalskii. The sequence goes on from NC_091841.1 coordinate 19,149,008, forward strand.
TCTTCTGGAATTATCTTTAAACAGTTATAGACTAACTGAGAAAGATGCTGGTTGATGATGGTTTATTAGTTTGGCAACAGAAAGTGGATGCCTTGGGATGGGGTGGGGAGCATGCTTACTTTCCACTGTTTGTATTTTTAAAATTTCCTACGATGTGAATAACTATCCATTCAAAACTATAAACAAATACGATGTGTTTTTTAAAGAAAATTAATTGAAAAGAGGGAAGCAAAAATAGGAAATAATACCTAATGATTAAGAACATGGGATTCAGGTGGGGCCGGCCCAGTGGCGCAGCGGTTAAGTTCGCACGTTCCACTTCTCTGTGGCCTGGAGTTCGAGGGTTGGATCCCGGGTGCTGACATGGCACCCTTGGCACGCCATGCTGTGGTAGGCGCCCCACATAAAAAATAGAGGAAGATGGGCACGGATGTTAGCTCAGGGCCAGGCTTCCTCAGCAAAAAGAGGAGGACTGGCAGTAGTTAGCTCAGGGCTAATCCTCCTCAAAAAAAAAGAAAAAGAAAAGAATATGGGATTCAGGGTCCGTCAGACCTGGATTTATTTATTTATGTATTTATTTATTTTTGAGGAAGATTACCCCTAAGCTAACATCTGCTGCCAATCCTCCTCTTTTTGCTGAGAAAGGCTGGCCCTGAGCTAACATCCATGTCCATCTTCCTCTACTTTATATGTGGGACGCCTACCAGAGCATGGCATGCCAAGTGGTGCCATGTCCACACCCGGGATCCGAATCAACGAACCCCAGACCACTGAATTGGACCGTGTGAACTTAACCACTGCACCACCAGGCCAGCCCCCCGACGTGGAGTTAAAATTGTGACATTTTCTAAATGAGTTTGAGCAAATTACTTAACCTCTCTGAGCTTTAGTTTATCTATAACACGGAAATAATAAGACCTTATTCCCAATGTCCTAGTGAAGATTAAGCGAGATTTGAATATGAAAATTTTTAGCTCAGGGCCTGACATACAGGAAGCCCTCGTAATGATGTGGGGTCAGTGAGCCGAGGAGTCGAAAGAAAGATTTCTTACACTCTTAAGATCTGGCAGTAGTGCTCTTTTATTTAGCGAATAGTATGCAATAGCATGGGGACACGACCCATGGGCAGGCAGAGCTGCTGCTGGCATGTTGCTGCTGCCGCTTCTGCTGCCGCTTCTGCTGTAAAGTTGGGTGGAGAGTAAGGCTAAATTTAAGGCATAGGTATGTGAGTTATCTCTTTAAAAGACAAAGAATATGTAAAATAGTTAAAATGGTATCAGTGCCCATAGGGTCCGGCCATTTGGCAGTCCCACAACTTTTAGATAAGAATCAAACTGGATTGAGTTAATGGCAGGAGTCACTGCTTGAATATTATCCTCAGCTAAAGAAAAAGGAGGATTTGAGGGGGGGAGGGGGTCAATTACATGAGGTTGCCAGACAGCAAACAACTTAAGTTCTTGCCTCTGGCATTGATTAAGAGTTTCTAGAGATAAGGCCATCCCCCTTCTTCCTGGCACAGAGAGGGAGGCATCTTCACAGATAGAGGTTTCCCTTAGAAATGTAAATGCTTCCCAGCAAAGGGACAAGCAAATTCCACTCCTCGGAGCCTGCTTCTCATCTGTAGTTTTAAAATTAACCAGCCTAAAAATCCTCATCAGTAAGGAACCTGGATCCCAATAACACAAGAGCCATCATCATCATCAAATCCAACGTCTCCCAAGTACAAGATGAACCCAGTGAATGGGTGTCAAGCATTTTAGGTGGTACTAACTGATGTGGATCAAGGCTGCCCCAGGGAGAGAGCCCAAGGCGTCCTGGCCTACATGCCAATCTCTATGATCCAATACATATCTAAAGTTATACGACCACACAATAACCAGACCCCATCTGCACCGATACCATTTAATGACTTTTTACATCATCTTTCCTTTGTCTAGTAAAAATAAGTCACGTACCCATGCCTTATAAATTTAGCCCTAACCCTCAACACCTTGCAGCTCTTTACTGCCCGTGGGTCCTGTTCCCATGCTATTCTCTGAATAAGGGAGCACTACTGCCAGAACTTGAGAGTCCAAGAAATCTTTCTTTCGACTCCTTGACTCACCGAGCCCACATCACTAAATAGCAATAAATCACAGATGGAGAAAACTTTTCCTTTTTCCATTTCTTCTGATCCTTCTTGATTTCTCAAGGACAAAGTATCAGCTGCTGCAGGCTCGGCGAGCCAAGGAGTCACAAGAAAGATTTCTTGGACTCTCAAGTTCTGGTAGTAGTGCTCTTTTATTCAGAGAATAGCATGGGGACAGGACTCATGGGCAGTGAAGGCCTGCAATGTGTTGAAGGTTAGGGCTAAATTTATAAGGCATGGGTACGTGACATTTTTACTGGACAAAGGAAAGATAATGTAAAAAGTCATTAAAGTGGTACAGTGCAGGTGGGGTCTGGTTATCATGTGGTCATATAACTTTATGAATCAGCTCATATAGATCAGCATGTAAGCCAGGATGCCTTGGGCTTCTCTCCCTGGGGCAGACTTGATCCACATCAGACATCATCATCATCAAATCCAGTGTCTCTGGAGTACAGGATGAACCCACTGAATGGGTATCAAGCATTTTAGGTGGTACCAAATAGCAATAAATCAAAGATTGAGAAAACTTTTCCTTTTTCAGTTTCTTTTGATCCTTCTTGATTTCTCAAGGACAAAGTATCAGATCGGTGCTAGTCCACCTTTAACACCTAACGCATGGTGGTAAATAAATGACAAGAAATAGGATATATTAGAGTATATGAGGAAGGCATTTGGGTTAAAACTAATTCGGCCTGACCTTGTTTTTCCTAAAGAGCCTGACATGGCCTGTTGAGCATGCATTGAACATCTGCTTTGAATATTTACTATGTCCCAAAGACAAGAATGATGCCCCCAAAGGTAGGGATGTAACTTCCCCCTATATCCGTGTTTCCTTTAGGATAAGCATCTCTCCCTAAACTAAGGATTAATTACTGACCTGCTGTGCTCACTTGGTGACCACTTATGTTGTGACTTCTGACCTGCAGACCACCGATCTGCTGTGCCAGCTAAGCATCTCCTGAAAATTGTAAAAGGGACATTTCTAACATATGTGATGTATGTTCATTGTTCCAAGACTGTATATAACCTATTTGTGCACCCCACTTCTTTGGTGCCCTTCCTTCCTTGGGGAAGGAAGGCCCCAGGCTAGTCCTCAGATCTGGCTCATGATAAACTCACTCCAATTTTGATTTGTAAATTGGTTGTGGATTATTTGCTTCAACAGTGGTAATCTCCTTTTGAATGAGGAGGCACAGAAGGAAGGAGGTAGATGGGGCTGGCCTGGTGGTGCAGCAGTTAAGTTCCCACGTTCTGCGTTGGCAGCCCAGGGTTCGCCAGCCTGCATCCCGGGTGCGGACCTATGCATCACTTGTCAAGCCATGCTGTGGCAGGCATCCCACATATAAAGTAGAGGAAGATGTTAGCTCAGGGCCAGTTTTCCTCAGCAAAAAGAGGAGGATTGGAGGCAGACGTTAGTTCAGGGCGAATCTTCCTCAAAAAAAAGAAGGAAAGAGGTACAGATTTCAGCAGGCAGAATCAGCCAGAATTTAGTAACATTGTACCATTTTCATTGTGTTTCTTTTATAGTTACGTTCATTCATCACAGGGCTGCATTCTAACTTTCACCGGTCCTAAACACTTTTGCCTTAGTGAGCCCCTTCCTCCGTTAAAAAATAATAATAATAAACTACATTTTACAACAGCATTGGTATAAATAAGAATATAATTCAGGTTGGATTCATTATTGTATTTATTTTTTCTTCTGATTTTGAAGGAAATTAAAATTAAAGCATTTTTGGAGGTCCCTAAAAGTATCCTGGGCTTAAGGCCCTGGGCCTAGTTGGCCCTGATTCATTCTATTTTGCAGTGAGTGCTATCGATTTTCCATTTACAGAGGAGATGTCAAGCTCCTTTTCTATACCAGTGTATTCAAGTAAACAACATGAGTCCGTTAAGCAATATTGTATCGGTCAGCTTGGGCTGCCATAACAGAAGAGCATAGACTGGGTGCTTACACAATAGAAATGTACTTTCTCACAGTTCTGGAGGCTGAAAGTCAGAGATCAGGGTGCTGGCCTAGTAGGGTTCTGGAGAGGTCTCTCTTCCTGGCTTGCTGATGGCGTCTTCTCTTCGTGTCTTCACACGGAGGGAGTGGACGTGTATGTGTCTCTCTCCTCCTCTTCTTGTGAAGCCACAGTCCTATTGGATCAGGGCCCCACTCTTATGACCTCGTTTAACCTTCATTACCTCCTGAAGACGAGCTCAAGATACAGTCACGTCAGGGGTTGAGGCTTCAACATAGGAATTTTAGGTGGACACAATTCAGTTCATAGCAAATATGAAAGTACATAGTGATGCGGGGTTGGTGAGCCCAGGAGTCGAAAGAAAGATTGCTTGGACTCTCAAGGTCTGGCAGTAGTGCTCTTTTATTTAGAGAATAGTGTGGAATAGCATGGGGAAAGGACCCATGGGCAGTAAAGAGCCGCTCCTGCAAACATGGGTTGAGGGTAGGGCTAAGTTTAAGGCATAGGTATGTGAGTTATCTCTTTACAAGACAAAGGAAAGAATATGTTAAAAAAGTTGTTAAAATGGTATCAGTGCCGGTGGGGTCTGGTTGTTGGGTGGTCTTATAACTTTTAGATAAGAATCAGACCGGATTAAGTAAATGGCAGAAGCCACCACCTTAAATATTATCTTCAGCTAAAGACAAAGGAGGATGTTGGTGGTGGTGGTGGGGGAGGGGGGGGTCAGCTACATGAGGTTACCAGACAAGCACAATAAACAAGACTTAAGTCCTTGCCTTCCCCATTAAGAGTTTCCAGAGATAAGCCCATCCCCCCTTCCTCCTGGTGCAGAGAGGGAGACACCCCCACAGATGGAGGTTTCCTTCACAAATGCAAATCTCTCTCATCAAAGGGCAAGCAAATTCCACTCCTCAGAGCCTCCTTCTCATCTGCAGTTTTTAAAAGTAACCAGCCCAAAATAATCCTCATCACATAATAGTACAAAGGTGTGTGGGAATATGGCACAAATGAAAGCCCTCCATTGTACAGGTGAGGGGACCGAGGCCTAGGAACACAGCCCCGTGGAGCCAAGGCCAGGATCCTAAGCCTTCCCGACCCTAGAGGACAGTTTGCGATGAGGCCCCTGGCTCCTCCAGCTCCCTCCTGGAAATGGGATGAGCCCTTCCCCACTGGCCTCAGACCTGGGCCTTGTCCACAGGGATGCAGGACTCACCCCCCAGCCTGCTCTTGCCAAGCCCCAGGGCCTGGGGCCTCAGCTTCCCAGAGGACCCTAGGAGGAAACTACTTCAGAACTGGGTTTTGTTTCCAGCAGAAAACAGCTTTAAAAATTGTTCAGAAAGGACAAAGGTCCTTTAAACCCAGGGGTAGCACCTTGTTAAAAAAAAAAAAAAAATTAAGAAATGAGGGAGCTTTGAAGAAGAGTCAATTAGCATTCTGACTAGGGAGCCTCTTTGAAGGCCTGAGGACTGACTCCTGTCACACAGGTAACCATATCCTGATCAGAGGACACATCCCCAGGTGGAAAGAAGGGGTCCTGGCTACCCCATTCCCCCAGGGTTTTGTCCTCTCTTGCTTTTCCACTTTAGGCTAATGGATTAGAGGCCAGGGAGAAGGTCCAGAGGCCTGGCAGGAGAGCTGGTATCCACCAATGGGTCAACTTTCTGGGTCAGTTGTCTGGATGGTGAATGAGAATGGCAGTGGGAGACGAAGATGTAGTCTCTGAAAATGCAGACCGGGGAAGAGTTCTGTGAGCCAGGAGCTTTTGCCGCTAGTCTGAGCAACACAGCGGCCTGAAGCATGGCCCGGAAAGGGCCCAGGGAGCTTGTGACTAAATGAAAAGACTCAGCCGGGTTTGAATCCCAGACAAATGCTAAGCTGAGCAAGGAAACCGGGGGATGAAGTTAAGCAAGGGTGGAGTTCAGTTGGGTTGGATAGAGAGCATCAATCCAGCCCTATTTGCAATATTTTTCAATGTTTACCGAAAGATCATTTTCTTGTAGCACACATGTAAACACAGGCAACTAGTGTTAACGTTTGAATTTCTATCTATTTCATAAAGTGGTGTTTTGGGTAGGAAAATGAGAGTCAACTCAGGGCTAGCAGGCACAGGGAAAGCATGACTGAAGTATATCGGGGTGGGGGTGGGTGGGATAAAGAACAGGCTTTGGCCTTGAATTGTTAATACGCTCCTGGCGCAGCTGTTTCTCTGGCATTTGGGGGAGGGCTTGCTCCCCCCCGCCCCACCCCCAACTCCATGTGATATCTTTGTGTCTCTCCTCTTTTAGCCTTATCAGTTCTTCCGAGGAGGTAACAGGCACCACCAGCTTCCTGGTAGCAGCTGCCAGAAGTGACTGTAGGGATGGGTGTGTAGGAGAAAATAATTGCTAGAATGCACAGGGGGACCATTTCATGTGTGTCCTTGATGGCCAATATCAAAGGACCTTGGCCATTCAATCATTCAACAAATATCTATTGAGATTCTGCTGTGTGCCAGGTGGTGGGCTGAAAGGAAGTTGCCTGAACCAGAAATGGAATCTGAGCCTCTCACAAGGCAGGCGAGAATTCTGACTCTGAACCACAAGGACGTCCCACATTAGCCCCCAGCCACAGCAGAAGTTAGCAAGTGACACCAGTGTGCAATCGATGTGCTGCTTTTAACCCCCACGCATTCTGTTGGTGGGTAGTCTTCTCTCTTTCACAGAAATGAAGGAGGGGGAGGGAGCAGAAAGATAGAATTGTTAGAGACCAACAGATGGGAATCCCACATTGCCTCTGGGTGAAGGCCTTTCTGGGTTTTTTTAATAATTTATTTTTATTTATTTATTTATTTTTTGAGGAAGATTAGCCCTGAGCTAACATCTGCCAATCCTCCTCTTTTTGCTAAGGAAGACTGGCCCTGAGCTAACATCCATGCCCATCTTGCTCTACTTTATACGTGGGACGTCTACCACAGCGTGGCTTTTGCCAAGCGGTGCCATGTCTGCACCCAGGATCCGAACTGGCGAAACCCGGCTGCCAAGAAGCAGAATGTGCGAACTTCACTGCTGCACCACCGGGTCGGCCCCATGCATGACTTTTGTACTGGATTCATTCCCAGGTAATTCACCCATCTCCTCACTCAGAATACATATGGTTGTCACTAATTATTGGGACAATCACTTGAGATTCTCAGCAGTACATCCAGCCCCTATGAGAGAACATCTGTCTTTTAGCTTAGGCAGGATGCAGCCACTTATTCAACAAGCATTTATGGAATATCTTCTAGATGGTGATCACAGTACAAAATGCCAGGGATACAATGGTGAACAAGACAGACCGGGTCCCTGCCCTCATGTGGTTCACAGTCTAGTGGGGAAGACAAATAATAGTCAAGTGAACAATGAGCAAACAAAATGATTATTCCCCTTGTGACGAATGTGATGAGGAAAACCGAAGGGACACTGTGGTAGAGAATAATAGAGATGGCGGGTGAAAGCCCTCTCCGGGTGGGTTGTTTAAAGGCTCAAATCTGAAGGATGAACGAGCCGTGCAGAAAGTTGGTGAAAGGGCAGTTGTGGCACTGGGAACAGCCAGGGCAAAGGCAAGAAAGAGGGTGGATATTCTAGAAACTGTCAGAAGGCTGGGGGCTAGATGGAACTACGGGGGTTGAGTAACACAAGAGGAGCTTGGGCTGGGAGGGCACCAGTCGCATTGGCCAAGCTAGAGGGGTTAGATTTTATCATGAGTGGAAAGAAAGTCTTTTAACTGGCTTCCCATCAGAATGGTCTCCCATGGAAAACCAATTTGTATTTTTACAGTTCTGGCTGTGCAATGGAAAATGCACAGAAGGGGCCGAGTGGAAGCATGGGAACCAGTTAGGAAGCTCTTCAGTGGTCCAGGTGAAGATGACTGTGGCTGGCCTGGGGTTACGCCCCAGAGAAGGAGAGAAGCCAGTGCATTCCCGATACACTCTGGAGATGTTACTCAAATGCCTGCTGATGGGCTGGACACAGGGAAAGATTAATGTTCCCTAGACCCTCTGGGTAAGAGGTTAATCGGTTTTCTACCACCTTCTAGCCTCACACATAGAACCGGAGGTGGAGGTAGAGGGTTCAAATTAGGATCCATGGTTGAAGACCCAAATGGAACCAAATTTCAGGAACCTGGAGCTGAAGAATAAATACAAAATCTAAGACTGCTAGCCAGTGATAACACCAAGCCTTGCTACGTAAACAGAAGAAAGGGGGAACTAGGCACAAAAATGATTTTTAGGGGCCGGCCCCGTGGCCAAGTGGTTAAGTTTGCCTGCTCTGCTTCGGCAGCCCAGGGTTTCGCCAGTTCGAATCCTGGGCGTGGACACGGCACCACTCATCAAGCCATGCTGAGGCGGCATCCCACATGCCACAACTAGAAGGACCCACAACTAAAAATATACAACTATGCACTGGGGGGCATTGGGGAGAAAAAGAAAAAATAAAATCTTTAAAAAAAATTATTTTTAATGATATAGAGCAAACTAAAATATAAACTGTGTTTAATAACATAAACTATATCAAGTACCTAGGAATAAAATGAAGAAAAACAGGAGGCATACATCTGCAGAGAAAACTGTATAATTATATTGAGAGATGCCAAAGATGACGCAAATAACTGGAAAGCTATAATCTATTCATTTATTAGGAGACTTCCTATTGTGAAGTTGTCAGTTCTTTCCCCAAATGATCTGTAGATGTAAAGTAATACCAGTCAAAATCCCAAGAGGGTTTTTTGTTTGTTTTATTTTGTGGAACATGACAAACTGACTCTAAAATATATATAGAAATGCAGAGATCAAGAACAAAGGCACTCGAAGATGGAAACAAAGATGGCGCCGTGAGTAGTCCTCTTTGTCTCTCGCCCTTCGAGTCTACAATTATTTGGACACTTATCGCTTGACAAAGGATATCCAGACAGCATCTCAGGACGTCTGAGACACCCACGCGACTATACATCGGAAGGCGGACGGACTTTCCTCCGGGAGGATGTGGAAATAGGTGAAAACTCTCCGACCCCGACGGGCAGCCTAGTACCCGCAAGCGGCTTTCTTCCAACGGACGCCCCCAGAGGATCCACACACAGCTAGGGCAGGAGCGAGAACACAACAGAGGAGCGACGGTGGAAACAGGTGACCAGAACCCTACTTAAACCCCCCGCAATTACTCCTAAACGCAGAGGGAAACTTTGGAGTTGCACACCTGAGCCCGCGGGGAGAGTCTCTCCCCGCCATTGGCGGGGAGACCCGGCCTGGTGCTCGGGGCGCCCGGAGGGTCCCAGAGAGAGACACGGTGGGCACGGAGGTCTCCCAGCTGCCGTTGCCCGCCCCGTGGGACTAGGGATTGCCGGAGATCTCGGAGAGGACCGGGGCGGGGGATCTTTCAAAGGCGGGTCCGGCGACCCGGTGGGGAAGCGCCAGAGCTCCGCCAGGCAGCAGACAAAAACTCTCTGTCTGCCGGTAGCAGAGGGGCCACGCTGAGCATTCAGAGCTCCCGGCAGAGGCCCGGACAGAAGCCCAGAGGGCGGGGCGACCCCCAGCTGCCGTTGCCCGCCCCGTGGGACTAGGGATTGCCGGAGATCTCGGAGAGGACCGGGGCGGGGGAACTTTCAAAGGCGGGTCCGGCGATCCGGTGGAGAAGCGCCGGAGCTCCGCCCGGGCAGCAGACAAAACTCTCTGTCTGCCGGTAGCAGAGGGGCCACGCTGAGCATTCAGAGCTCCCGGCAGAGGCCCGGACAGAAGCCCAGAGGGCGGGGCGACCCCCAGCTGCCGTTGCCCGCCCCGTGGGACTAGGGATTGCCGGAGATCTCGGAGAGGACCGGGGCGGGGGAATTTTCAAAGGCCGGATCGGCGACCCGGAGGGGAAGTGCCGGAGCTCCCCCAGGCAGCAGACAAAACTCCCTGTCTGCCGGTAGCAGAGGGGCCACGCTGAGCACTCAGGGCTCCCGGCACAAGCCCGGACAGAAGCCCAGAGGGCGGGGCGACCCCCAGCTGCCGTTGCCCGCCCCGTGGGACTAGGGATTGCCGGAGATCTCGGAGAGGACCGGGGCGGGGGAACTTTCAAAGGCGGGTCCGGCGATCCGGTGGAGAAGCGCCGGAGCTCCGCCCGGGCAGCAGACAAAACTCTCTGTCTGCCGGTAGCAGAGGGGCCACGCTGAGCATTCAGAGCTCCCGGCAGAGGCCCGGAGAGAAGCCCAGAGGGCGGGGCGACTCCCAGCTGCCGTTGCCCGCCCCGTGGGACTAGGGATTGCCGGAGATCTCGGAGAGGACCGGGGCGGGGGAACTTTCAAAGGCGGGTCCGGCGATCCGGTGGAGAAGCGCCGGAGCTCCGCCTGGGCAGCAGACAAAACTCTCTGTCTGCCGGTAGCAGAGGGGACACGCTGAGCATTCAGAGCTCCCGGCAGAGGCCCAGAGAGAAGCCCAGAGGGCGGGGCGACCCCCAGCTGCCGTTGCCCACCAGGTGAGGCTAGGGATTGCCGGAGACCTCGGAGAGGACTGGGGCTGGAGAGAGTTCCAGAGACCCAGCTTAGTAGCCTAGGGGGAAACCCTACAGGCTCACAGAAGCCTTAGGGAAAGCCTCGGCACAGCACCAGTAGAAGGCACCCAACCGCCAGCCACAAGGCTGGAAGACCCCAGGGCAAAAGCAGCATAGCTAGGTGTACTAACCACAGACTGTAGAAGATGCCAATAGCTCTCCTGCGACCCATAGAGGACAAGTGAGATTTGGTGGGTGCCGACAGCAACCGAGCGACAAATAAAAGTGATCCCACCCCTGGCCGCTGGAAAAGCCCATAACACCGTTGCAGACCCCAAGGAGAGAGCGCATCTAGGTGGGCAACAACAGTAGGCACCTGCAGTCTGAAGCCCCCCGTGACGGCCCCCACGGCAGAGGAGGGAATCCAAAGGGCCACTGTGGCTACGAAGAGGGGCCCAGGCCCAGTTAGCAACTACGGACAGGGTTCCTGGTTGGTGAAGTATAAACAGCTGCTCCCCCCACCGCAGCAGCTGAAACAAGTGAAAGGAGCAACTAAACTCTATCTCCATGCGGAGGCACAAATCAACATCATCAAGCAATATGAAAAAATACATCAAATCTCCAGAACAGAAAGAAAGTAACAAATACACAGAAAACAATCCCAAAGAAAATGAGATATATAACCTAAATGATGATGACTTCAAAACAGCCATCATTAAAATACTCACTGAGTTAAGAGAGAATTCTGACCGACAACTCAACGAGTTCAGGAGCTATGTCACAAAAGAGTTTGATACGATAAAGAAGAACCAAACAGAAATACTGGAAATGAAGAACACAATAGAGGAGATTAAGAAAAATCTAGATGCTCTGAACAGTAGGGCCGATAATATGGAGGAAAGAATTAGCAATTTGGAAGATGGCAATATAGAATTGTTGCAGGCAGAGGAGGAGAGAGAAGCAAGACTTAAAAGAAATGAAGAAACTCTCCGAGAATTATCAGACACAATTAGGAGATGCAACGTAAGGATTATAGGTATACCAGAGGGAGAAGAGAAGGAGAAAGGGGCAGAAAACCTATTCAAAGAAATAATGGCTGAGAACTTCCCAAATCTGGTGAGGGAGATGGATCTTCAGGTGACAGAAGCCAATAGATCTCCAAACTTTATCAATGCAAGAAGACCAACTCCACGCCATATAGTAGTGAAGCTAGCAAAAGTCAACGACAAGGAGAAAATATTAAGGACAGCCAGGCAAAAGAAACTAACCTACAAAGGAACCCCCATCAGGCTATCAGCAGATTTCTCAGCAGAAACTTTACAGGCTAGAAGAGAGTGGAATGATATATTCAAAAATCTGAAGGACAAAAACCTACAGCCGAGAATTCTCTACCCAGCGAAAATATCCTTCAAATACGATGGAGAAATAAAAACTTTCCCAGATAAACAAAAATTAAGGGAGTTCATTGCCACAAAACCTCCTCTTCAGGAAATCCTCAGGAAAACCCTCATTCCTGAAAAATCCAAAAAAGGAAAGGGACTACAAAACCAAGAGCAGAGGAGATAAGTAGAAGGACAACAACAGAGAGTAGCAGCTCTACATCAGAACAGATTAAACCATGGGACGAGAAACAAAGGAAACTGAAGAAAACCGGAAAACAAGACACAAAATGGTAGTGGTAGGCCACCACGTCTCAATAATCACTCTAAATGTAAACGGATTGAACTCCCCAATCAAAAGACACAGAGTGGCAGGATGGATCAAAGAACAAGATCCAACAATATGCTGCCTCCAGGAAACACACCTCAGCCCCAAAGACAAACACAGACTCAGAGTGAAGGGATGGAGAACAATACTCCAAGCTAATAATGAACAAAAGAAAGCAGGTGTCGCTATACTAATATCAGACAAGGTAGATTTCAAAGCAAAACAGATAAAGAAAGACAAAGAGGGACAGTATATAATGATAAAAGGGACTCTCCACCAAGAAGACATAACACTTATAAATATATACGCACCCAACACAGGAGCACCAAAATTTGTAAAGCAACTCTTAATAGATCTAAAAGAAGACATCAACAACAATACAATAATAGTAGGGGACCTCAACACACCATTAACACCAATGGACAGAACATCCAGACAGAAAATCAACAAGGAAATAATAGAATTAAATGAAAAATTAGACCAGATGGACTTAATAGATATATATAGAACACTTCATCCAAAAACAGCAGGTTACACATTCTTCTCAAGTGCACATGGAACATTCTCAAGGATTGACCATATTTTGGGAACCAAAGCAAACATCAATAAATACAAGAGAGTTGAAATAATATCAAGCATCTTTTCTGATCATAACGCTATTAAACTAGAAATCAACTACAAGAAAAAAGCAGAGAAAGGTGCAAAAATGTGGAGACTAAACAACACGCTTCTCAACAAACAATGGATCATTGAAGAAATTAAAGAAGAAATCAAATATTATCTGGAGACAAATGAAAATGAGAACACGACATACCAAATCATTTGGGATGCAGCAAAAGCAGTCCTAAGAGGGAAATTCATCGCAATACAGGCTCACCTCACTAAACAAGAAAAAGCTCACGTAAGCAACCTCAAACGACACCTAACAGAACTAGAAAAAGAAGAACAAACAAGGCCCAGAGTCAGTAGAAGGAGGGAAATAATAAAAATAAGAGCAGAAATAAACGATATTGAAACAAAAAAGACAATAGAAAGGATCAATGAAACAAAGAGTTGGTTCTTCGAAAGAATTAACAAAATTGACAAACCCCTAGCCAGACTCACCAAGAAAAGAAGAGAGAAATCGCAAATTAATAAAATCAGGAATGACAGAGGAGAAATCACAACAGATACCAATGAAATACAAGAGATCATAAGAGAATACTATGAAAAACTATATGCCAACAAATTGAACAACCTGGAAGAAATGGACAAATTCCTAGACTCCTACAATCTCCCCAAACTGAATCAGGAAGAAATGGAGAATCTGAATAGACCAATCACAAGTAAGGAAATAGAAACGGTAATCAAAAACCTCCCCAAAAACAAGAGTCCAGGACCAGACGGCTTCTCTGGAGAATTCTACCAAACATTCAAAGAAGACTTAATACCTATTCTCCTCAAACTGTTCCAGAAAATTGAGAAAGATGGAGAACTCCCTAACACATTCTATGAAGCCAACATCACTCTGATCCCCAAACCTGACAAGGACAACACAAAGAAGGAGAACTACAGGCCGATATCACTGATGAACATAGATGCAAAAATCCTCAACAAAATTTTGGCAAACCGATTACAGCAATACATCAAAAAGATTATACACCATGATCAAGTGGGATTTATACCAGGGACACAGGGATGGTTCAACATCCGCAAGTCAATCAACGTGATACACTACATTAACAAAATGAAAACCAAAAACCACATGATCATCTCAATAGATGCAGAGAAAGCATTCGACAAGATCCAACACCCATTTATGATAAAAACCCTCAGTAAAATGGGTATAGAAGGAAAGTACCTCAACATAATAAAGGCCATATATGATAGACCCACAGCCAACATCATACTCAATGGACAAAAGCTGAAAGCCATCCCTCTGAGGACAGGAACAAGACAAGGGTGCCCACTTTCACCACTCCTATTCAACATAGTTCTGGAGGTGCTGGCCAGAGCAATTCGGCAGGAAAAAGAAATAAAAGGAATCCAAATAGGTAACGAAGAAGTAAAACTCTCGTTGTTTGCAGACGACATGATCTTATACATAGAAAACCCCAAAGAATCCACAGAAAAACTATTAAAAATAATCAACAACTACAGCAAAGTAGCAGGGTATAAAATTAACGTGCATAAATCAGTAGCATTTCTATACACTAACAATAAACTAACAGAAAAAGAACTCAAGAACTCTATCCCATTCACAATAGCAACGAAAAGAATAAAATACCTTGGGATAAACTTAACCAAGGAAGTGAAGGATCTATACAATGAAAACTACAAGACTCTCTTGAAAGAAATAGGCGATGACATAAAGAGATGGAAAGACATCCCTTGCACATGGATCGGAAGAATAAACATAGTTAAAATGTCCATACTACCTAAAGCAATATACAGATTCAATGCTATCCCAATCAGAATCCCAAGAACATTCTTCACAGAAATTGAACAAACAATCCTAAAATTCATATGGGGCAACAAAAGACCGCGAATTGCTAAAGCAATCCTGAGCAAGAAAAACAAAGCCGGCGGAATCACAATCCCCGATTTCAAAACATACTACAAAGCTACAGTGATCAAAACAGCATGGTACTGGTACAAAAACAGGTCCACAGATCAATGGAACAGAATTGAAAGCCCAGAGATAAAACCACACATCTATGGACAGCTAATCTTCGACAAAGGAGCAGAGGGCCTACAATGGAGAAAAGAAAGTCTCTTCAACAAATGGTGCTGGGAAAACTGGACAGCCACATGCAAAAGATTGAAAATTGACCATTCTTTTTCTCCACACACCAAAATAAACTCAAAATGGATCAAAGACCTAAAGATTAGGCCTGAGACAATAAGTCTTTTGGAAGAGAATATAGGCAGTACACTCTTTGACATCAGTTTCAAAAGAATCTTTTCAGACACTGTAACTCCTCAGTTGAGGGAAACAATAGAAAGAATAAACAAATGGGACTTCATCAGACTAAAGAGCTTCTTCAAGGCAAGGGAAAACAGGATTGAAACAAAAAAACAGCTCACTAATTGGGAAAAAATATTTACAAGCCACTTATCCGACAAAGGGTTAATCTCCATAATATACAAAGAACTCACACTGCTTAACAACAAAAAAACAAACAACCCGATCAAAAAATGGGCAGAGGACATGAACAGACATTTCTCAAAAGAAGATATGAATATGGCCAATAGACACATGAAAAGATGTTCATCATCGCTAATCATCAGGGAAATGCAAATCAAAACTACACTAAGATATCACCTTACCCCCGTTAGATTGGCAAAAACATCCAAAACCAAGAACGACAAATGTTGGAGGGGTTGTGGAGAAAGAGGAACCCTCATACACTGTTGGTGGGAATGCAAACTGGTACAGCCACTATGGAAAACAGTATGGAGATTTCTCAAAAAGTTAAAAATAGAAATACCCTATGACCCAGCCATCCCATTACTGGGTATCTATCCTAAGAACCTGATATCAGATATCTCAAGAGTCCGTTGCACCCCTATGTTCATTGCAGCATTATTTACAATAGCCAAGACGTGGAACCAGCCTACATGCCCAGAAACTAATGATTGGATAAAGAAGATGTGGTATATATACACAATGGAATACTACTCAGCCATAAAAAAAGACGAAATTGGCCCATTCACAACAATGTGGATGGACCTCGAGGGTATTATGTTAAGCGAAATAAGTCAGTCAGAGAAAGACGAACTCTATATGACTCCACTCATAGGTGGAAATTAGTATATTGAGAAGGAGATCTGATTGGTGGTTATCAGGGAAAAGGGGGGGTGGGGGGAGGGTACGGAGGGGGAAGTGGTGTACCCACAACATGACTAACAAAAATGTACATCTGAAATCTCACAAGGTTGTAATCTATCATAACATTAATAAAAAAAAAAAAAAAAAAAAAAAAAAATAAAATGAAGAACAAAGGCACTCTTGAATAAGCATATTTGTTCTAAAATTGAGAGCCCAGAAGTAAACCCACACGTTTATGGACAGCTAATATTTGACAAGGGAGCCAAGAGCATGCGATGGAGAAAGGAGAGTCTCTTCAATAAAAGGTGTTGGGAAAACAGGACAGCCACATGCAAAAGAACGAAAGTAGACCATTCCCTTACACCACGCACAAAAATCAACTCAAAATGGATTAAAGACTTGAATGTAAGACCCGAAACCATGAGACTTCTAGAAGAAAACATAGGCAGTACGCTCTAAGACATTGGTCTGAGCAGCATATTTTCAAGTCCCATGTCTGACCAGGCAAGGGAAACAAAAGAAAAAATGAACAAATGGGACTACATCAAACTAAAAAGTTTCTGCACAGCAAAGGAAACCGTCAACAAAACGAAAAGACAACCTAACAATTGGGAGAAGATATTTGCAAACCACATATCAGATAAGAGGTTAATATCCAAAATATACAAAGAACTCATACAGCTCAACAACAAAAAAAACAACAATCTAATTAGAAAATGGGCAAAAGATCTGAACAGAGATATCTCCAAAGAAGATATACAGATGGCCAACAGGCATATGAAAAGATGCTCAACATCATTAGCTATCAGGGAAATGCAAATCAAAACTACAATGAGGTATCACCTCACCCCGGTCAGAATGGCTATAATTAACAAGACAGGATCCAACAAATGTTGCAGAGGGTGTGGAGAGAAGGGAACCCTTGTTCACTGCTGGTGGGAGTGCAGACTGGTGCAGCCACAAGGGAAAGCAGTTTGGAGTATCCTCAGAAAATTAAGGATAGATCTACCATATGATCCAACTATTCCACTGCTGGGTATTTATCCAAAGAACTTGAAAATACAAAGGCATAAAGATACTTGCACTCCTATGTTCATTGTGGCATTATACACGATAGCCAAGACTTGGAAGCAACCTAGGTGCCCATCAAGGGACGAATGGATACAGAAGATGTGGTATTTATACACAATGGACTACTACTCAGCCATAAGAAATGACGAAATCCGGCCATTTGTGACAACATGGATGGAACTTGAGGGTATTATGCTGAGTGAAATAAGTCAGAGGGAGAAAGTCAAATACCATATGATCTCACTCATAAGTAGAAGATAAAAACGACCAAAAAAAAAAAAACACACATAGCATTGGAGATTGGACTGGTGGTTACCATTGGGGAAGGGGGGGAGGGCAAAAGGGGTGATTAGGGTCACATGTGAGGGGATGCACTATAATTAGTGTACGGGTGGTGAACATGATGTAATGTATCCAGAATTTGAAATATGATGTACATCCGAAAAAAATAAAAATTAAAAAAAAAAAGAATATTTGTTCTACTAGATATCAAACTTGTAAGCTGTCACAACTTGATATCCACACAGGAGAAAAAAAAGTCGTACCTCTACTTCACACTGTACCAAAAAGAAGAAAATATCAGTTCCAGGTGGACTGTCAACCTAAACATGAAAGGCCCCTCCCTCCTTAAAAAAAGTTTAGCTGACAAAGCAAGAGAATACATTCTTAAGCACAAATGGAAAAGTTTTAGGAACAAACACAAAATCATCCTCCTCATAAAGGAAAAGTGTAATAAATTTGACCCTATTGCAATGAAGAATTTTTGTTTTTCAACAGACAATATTAATAGAATGAAAAGGCAAACCACAAATATATTTGCAACATATATAACTGACAAAAGACTTGCATCCAAAAAGAACTCCTAAATCAAAAGAAAAGGCCCAGGGGCCGGCCCCGTGGCCGAGTGGTTGAGTTCGCTAGCTCTGCTTTGGTGGCCCAGGATTTCACTGGTTCGGATCCTGGGCATGGACATGACACCACTCATCAGGCCATGCTGAGGCGGCATCCCATATGCCACAACTAGAAGGACCCGCAACTAAAAATATACAACTATGTACAGGGGGTCTTTGGGGAGAAAAAGGAAAAATAAAATCTTAAAAAAAAAAGAAAAGGCCCAATAGAAAAATGAGCAAATATCAGTTAAGGTAGACAATGAACCCCAAAATCTCAATGCCGTATCCAACAGAAGTTATAGAAGTTTATTAGTTGCTCAGGTAAAGTCCAGGCTGGATGTTCCTGATCAGAGGAGTCCCTGCTCCACAAAGTCACTCAGGCATCCAGGCTGATAGACACTCAGCTACCTTCAACATGTGGCCTCCAAAGTCACCCCGGACGTCAACATCCAGCCAGCAGATGGGGGAGAAAAGAGAATTTCATGGGTGGGAGACTTTTCAAGACCAGGTCTGGAAATTGCTCGTGTTGGTTTGCCCAGCATTCCATTAGCTATATCTCAGCCACATGGGTCACACACTTGCACGGGACGCAGAAACAAAGGGAACAACTTTCATGAACGCAGCTAATCAGTTTCTGCCACAAGGCATTTCACCAAAGAAAAAATCCAAATGGACAATGAGCATGAAATCTCATTAGTAATCAAGAAAATAAAAATTAAGACCATAGTGAGACATTAATAGATTGGCTAAAAGTTTAAATTATGGCAATAGCAGGCATTGCTGGGAATTTGATGGAAGAGTAAATTTTCGTTTTAATCCTCTTATTCATTCTTTTGGTGAGGGAAGGATTCCCACCCTATAGTTAGGGGGATGGCCAAACACAGGACACCTGCCACTGGACAGATGAGATCAAAGCAACTTATTGGTCACATATACTCACATCCTGAGGGAGGACGACATCACATGCCATGCAGGGTCACGTAGAGGCTGCACGTGGAACACAGCGAATAACCAGGGGCTGTGGGAAGCAGGCTTTGCAGAATCAAGAGGATGGGGTACCCGCTGGTTCCCATGGGAGAACGTGATTGACTTGTTTGAATAATTCTGCAGGCTAATAGGGAACTGAAGCCTGCTACTCAGAGATAATCAGGAACTGGGTCTGATCTCTTTGATAAACAGGATTGTTTGGCTAGGAGACCTTATCCAAGGCAGGAGAGTGGGGAGAGGGTCTTGCAGATAGGACATTGAAGGCCCACTCAGTTTCACCAGATGTCAAGGCAGCACATAATATTGAGCCTTAACTTTAGGTCTGTATCAGTCAGGGTTATCCAGAGAAAGAGAACCAACAAGATGTGTGTGTGTGTGTATGCATACATATAACCATATATAATCAGTGGACTTTGAATAAAGCAGATTGCCCTCTATAATATGGATGGGCCTTGTCTAATCAGTTAAAGGCCTTAATAAAACAAAGACTGACCTTTGTGTTTGTCTGTCTATATATATATATATATATATATGTATAAATGCTAATTTCCTTTGAAAAAACACCCTCACAGAAACATCCAGAATAATGTTTGACCAAATACCCTGGCAGTATGGCCCAGTCAAGTTGATACATAAAACTAACCATCACAAGGTCTTACACAACAGTTTTAAAAAGTGCCGTGGGAGTTTAAATTGGTAAAACCACTTTGGAAATGACAGAAAAATTGAAGGTGCTCACATCTTTCAACTCGGCAGTGACACTCTTATGTGTATAGCCTAGAGAAACAGGGACACAGGTATGGTCACAGCAACATCGTACAGAAGAGCCTGAAACTGGAATGAAGTGTCCATCAATAGTAGGATAGAGAAAATTGCAGTATATTGGGGCCGGCCCAGTGGCGCTGCGGTTAAGTTCGCAAGTTCCGCTTCGGCAGCCCAGGATTCACCAGTTCAGATCTGGGTGTGGACATGGCACCACTTGGCAAGCCATGCTGTGGCAGGCGTCTCACATATAAAGTAGAGGGAGATGGGCGCGGATGTTAGCTCAGGGGCAGTCTTCCTCAGCAAAAATGGGAGGATTGGCAGCAGATGTTAGCTCAGGGCTAATCTTCCGCAAAAGAAAAAATTGTGGTATATTAATATAACAGAATTCTATACAGCAAAGAAAATGAGCAAACCACAGCTACATGCAGTGAGATGGATAAATCTTAAAAGCATAATGTTGAGTGAGATAATATAGATGACTAAGAATACATACTGCATGATTCCATTTATTTAAACTTCCAAAATGGGCAAAACTATGTTGTTTAGGAATGGTAACATAGGTGGCAAATGTATAAGAAAAGTGAAGAAATGATCATTCTAACATTCAGATCGTGATTTCCTGGAGGGAAATGGAATTGTGATTGAGAGCGGAACAGATGAGATGCTTCTGGCATGCTGATAATACGCTATTTCTTGAACTGCATGGTGGTTACGTGGATGTGAACTGTATAATATTTTGTTAAATTGCATATTTATTTTATGTAATTTTCTTTATGAATCGTAGTTCGCTATAAATTGGGTTTTTTCCCCTAATGTTAGAAACACAAAGACTCTAGGCAGCACTTGCATTCTTTTTGCATTATGCGTCTCATCAGAAAATGAAGCTAAAAGTCTAGGTGGGCCTACAAGCATGCTTTGTTCAAGGAGCAAACCCACCCTTCATGGAAGACTCCATCCATGAGCAACCAGTTTACGACCACTCTAACGGGAAACAAAAATGGCAACTTTTTCGGGAATTTATGGGAAATTAGTCATCGCCACTCAAACACTGCTATCATATTCAAGCACCTTCTAAGTGCTTTCAAATCTATCTTACTTAATCCTCAAAATGACCCTGCAGGGGAAACAGTACAATCCCCATACTGGATTTTGAAACTGACTCCTCAGACAGGTGACGTTCCCTTGCACAGCTAATAAGTAGAAAAGCAGGATTTGAATCCAAGTCTCTGAGCTAACATCCGTGGCCATCTTCCTCTACTTTATACATGGGACGCCTACCACAGCATGGTATGCCAAGCAGTGCCATGTCCGCACCTGGGATCCAAACCGGCGAACCTCGGGCCGCCGAGAAGCGGAACGTGCGAACTTAACCACTGCGCCACCGGGCCAGCCCCTGGTACAGAGTCTTTATGGGTCTTTCCCAAGGACCCCCAAGGAGACACACAAATATCCTCCCAGTTCTGTCCCTGGTCAGTCTCTTAGAGTAGCAGTTCTGTTGCTAGCAGCCAACTTTCCTGAAAGTGCCAAACAGGCCAGGCCCAACAGTGAGAAGATCCTAGAACATTAGAGCTGTGTTAGGTCATCAGAAACCCCCCTTGTGTTGCCAAGGAGGTAAGGTTGCCAGATGTAGCAAATAAGATACAGAATATCTAGCTAAATTTGACTTTCAGATATACGACCCCTTCCCCTAATTTTTTTAGTATGTTCCAACATTTCACTGTCATGCTTTCAAAAAAATTTTGTGTTGTTTATCCGAAATTCAAATTTAACTGGGCTTCCTGTATTTGTTCTGGCAACCCCGAGAGGAGAGCTAGGTGCTGAGAGGGAAAGCAACTTGCCAGGGTGTCGACAAAAATAATCCATAACTAATCTATAAATGAAAATTTGGGTGAGTTTATTCTGAGCTTAAATCTGAGGATTATAACCCAGGGCCTTTCTTCCCGAAGGAAGAAAGGGCACAAAGAAGTGGGGTGCACAGAGTGGTTATGTACCCCCAGAGAGGATGTTTCACATAGGATTGAAATGTCCCTTTTACAATAGTCGCGAGACTGCTCTGTTGGCACAGTGATTGATGGAAATAGCAGGTAGGTCTTCTGTCTCAGTGAACGCAGCAGGTTGGCAGTCTGTTGTCTCCAGCTGAGTGGTCACAGGTGAGCTGGGTGGTCACAGGTGAGTGCAGCAATCGGTTCCTAGCCTAAGGAAAGATGCTTATCCCTAAGGAAATGCCAATGTGGGGGGAAGTTGCACCTTTATCTCAAGGGCTTTTGCTCTGGCCATAGGAAATGTCTAAGCAGATATGCAATGCGTGCTCAATAGCCACAGTCAGGCCCTTTTGGAAAAAACAAAGTCAGGCTGAATTAGGTTTATACCAAATGGCTTCCTCATATACTCCAATATATCCTATTGCTTGCCATTTTTATTTATCAAGGGTCACACAGCAAGACAGGTCTCACAGCCAAGTCTCTTGGTTCCTGGGATACTGTCTCCCTCCATATACCCCACCTTTCTTCTTCTTCTTTTTTTTTTGAGGAAGATTAGCTCTCAACTAACATCTGCCACCAATCCTCCTCTTTTTACTGAGGAAGACTGGCCCTGAGCTGACATCTGTGCTCATCTTCCTCTACTTTATATGTGGGATGCTGCCACTGGATGGCTTGCCAAGCAGCGCCATGTCCGCACCCGAGATCCAAACCAGCGAACCCTGGGCCGCCAAAGCAGAACCTGCGCACCTAACTGCTGCGCCACCGGGCCGGTCCCCAACAGTCCCTTTCTTCTTTGTAGGTAAGGCGAACGTTTGCTGGGCTGGGTGCCTCTGATTTAGGTCCACTAGCGACTTATCTCCAAGAGAGAGTGATCATGCACCAGACATTTAAGTGCCCCAAGTTTCTGAACCAATGGAGCCTATTTCCAAAGGGTTACTTTGAGGATCAAGAGAGATGAGCAATTCCCGAATGTGGTTGCTTGTAAACTGTGGAGCACGTTTTGCATCTGTGCTGTTTTTATCATGTCCCATGAAGATGGGGGTGAACGCTGGGCCGTGGAGTGATGAGAGCTCCACCTCAGCTTCCCAACCCCCCAGGCTCCTGAGGGCTTTGGGTGAAATGCCTGGCCCGGCCCACAAAGCCCGACCGAGTGTTCCATCCCATCCCGATTTACAGGAATTCACATCAGCGATCAATCACCCTTAATTTGTAACTGGGTAGTGTCCTAGGCCAGCCAATAGCTAAGACTGACCCACCCTCCCCAACCTTGTGGGACTATGCACTCAGTCTGCATTGGAGCACCCAGTGACCAGGAGTTTGGACCAGGAGTTTGGAGCAGGTTTGGCGCTGGGGGATGGAGGGAAGAGGTTTGGGGAGGGGGGCGTTCCTCAAGTCCTTTCCCTCCAGCTTCTGCCCCCCTTTATCTCTGCAGTCTGTACAGGCTTGCTTCCACTTAAGACTTCTTCAGACTTCTGCCTCCCGCTCCTCCTCCCAGGGCTGTCCTGCCCAGCCTTCTCTGGACCTCTCCTCCTCCCCCTGCCTCTGGCCTCATTGTTTTGCTAAAGCAGGACCCCCCTGATGGAACAGATGGACGGAGACCCGGGCATGGGGGGACAGGCTGGGCCAGCCAGTGCCGGGAAAGGGAAGCGGTTCGGGGAAAAACAAAACAGAGGGAGGAGCCAGGGAGAGGGTGGCCCGGGGAGGGAGGCGGAGGGAATTCACACAGAGGGGCTAGGGCCTGGAACGGAATGGGGGCGGGCCCAGGGGTGGGGTGGACGTCCCCTGCGCCCCGGAGCTCGGAGCTGGCTCCGAGTCTGGCTGACTTCGCAGGTCCGGACAGACGTCGCCGCCCAGATGGCCTCCAGGCTGACCCCCCTGACCCTCCTGCTGCTGCTGCTGCTGGCTGGGGTGAGTGGCCCCGTCGTGGGGTGGGGGTGGGGCTGAGGATTAACCCTTCAGGCCCCGGAGAATGAGGAGAGCTCCACTTGGGATCAGCAAGTGTGATTCTTCCACCCGCCTTTGTAGAGACTGAAAAGAGCGGGGGACTCAGACCCACGCAGGTTCCAATCTTGGCCGGCTACATACCGGCTCCGGTGGCCCTGAGCAAGTCACTTCTCCAAGTCTACATGTCCTGATTTATAAAGTGGTGAATAAAGCAGAAGGATCAAAGAGAGCAGGGACATGGACAGCATTTTGTGATATAAAAGCAAGGCATTGTTGTGGAAAACCCGGCTGGTGGGGGAGCTGAGGGTTGGTTGCTGAGACTGGGGCTCTCCAGAGGCTGCCGGCTGTGAAAACAGGAGAGGATTGGTACAGACACACCTGGGTCTAGGCAGGGGTCAATCACAATGACAGGTCCCCCTGGTCTGGGAAGTCAGGGGTAAGGGATGAGCGCCCAGGAGAAAGGTGCATGCTGGCTTTGCATGTGTGTTCATGTGTGTGTGTGTGTCTGTGTGTGTGTGGAAGCTGGCATCTGCAGTGACCTCTGAGACTCAGCAGGTGATATGATGATGCCTAAGGGATCTGGAACCAGACACGGAGGTTTGACTTCTAGTTTATCCCCCAGCTTCTGGGAGACCCTGGGCTAGTTACTGAATGTGTTTCAGCATCAGTTTCTTTTCTCAGTGAAATGGGGTAATAACGGGCTCCCTCGACCGGGGAACTATCGACATTTGGGCTGGATAATTCATTGCTAACGAGGGGCTGCCCTGTGCATTGTAGGATGTTTTGCAGGTTCCCTGGCCTCTACCCAGTAGATTCCAGTAGCGTCTCCGTCCTCCTCCCATACCCTTTTCCTCCTACAGCAACAAAAATGCCTCCAGACATTGCTAAATGTCCCCTGGGGGTCAAAATGGTCTCTGATTGAGAGCCCCTGGTCCCTACTATTTCTTCCTCCCCCCTTTCCTTCCTTCTTCCCTACCCCCCACTTCTCCTCTCACCACCCCCCTTCCTTCCTTCCTTTTGGAATGCTGATTGTTTTCAATACCCACTAAATGGGTTGCAACCCATGATTTGAAAAACCACTGTTCTAAAGCAAAGGACACAAGCTCAAATGTCTGTTCAGGCCAGGCAGGTGAGCAAAGACAGGCAGATACTTAGAGACATTGCAAAAACATAGATAAATGGCAATTGATACTCAGCTGCAAAGTATGGCAAACGACTTCCTAGATGGCAGTAATTGCTCAGATAAAACAGTCCCTGCCTGCTCCTCATCTTCTGCAGAGGATATCCCTGCTGGCTCCCACCCCCTACCCCCACATGTGCTTTGCCCCCCGCTCGGAGAGAATGAGTGGTGGTGGCTCCAGGGCAGGCCTCTCCCCAACCAGGCTTTCCCAGGGATTATTCTCTGGTACAAGATATTTTCCTCATCGCCACCCTCTCTTCCTGCTTTGAGTGTTTGAAGGGACTATGCGTCATAGGAAGAAAAGTGAGGGGGCCAGCCCTGTGGGGCAGCGGTTAAGTGCGCACATTCCTCTTCGGCAGCCCCAGCTTCGCTGGTTGGGATCCCGGGTACGGACATGGCACTGCTTGGCAAGCCATGCTGTGGTAGGCGTCCCACATATAAAGTGGAGGAAGATGGCCACAGATGTTAGCTCAGGGCCAGTCTTCCTCAACAAAAAGAGGAGGATTGGCAGCAGATGTTAGCTCAGGGCTAATCTGCCTCAAAAAAAGAAAAGAAAAGAAAAGAAAAGTGAAACTCAGTTTCTTGACCCACAGCATAGAGCCGCCTCAAATCCTGATGATAGCAACCACAGCTTCACAGATCCAGAGAGCTTGCAAGGAGAAAGCAAAGGAGACATCTTGGACATCTTGAAGGGAACTGTGCCCAAGACAGTATCCATTCAAGACACGGTGAGCTCTTCCACCTTGCCGGAAACCAAGGAGACCAACACAACAGTTAGTGCCACTTTGGGATCTACCACTCAACCAACTACCCAGCCCACTACTGAGTTCGGCTGCCCGGAGCCTGACATCTCCTGCCCTGACTTGGGCAATCATTCAGCAGAGATGATGTTGGGGGACGCTTTGACAGATTTCTCCGTGAAGCTGTACCACGCCTTCTCAGCAGTGAAGAAACCCAGGAGCAACATGGCCTTTTCCCCATTCAGCATCGCCAGCCTCCTCACTCAGGTCCTGCTTGGTAAGAACCTGCCTGAGTTCTCTCCAGAGTGCATTTAGATGCTCCCATGAGGGGCCCCAGTTCAGATACCTAGAAAGCTATGCTTTGGGGAGGAAGCTGTAAAAATGGGCTACATTTGGGCCGCGGGTAGTAATCTTTTAATTCTTGAACATTCATTGATTCCTTCGTTTAAGAATGATTTAATAGGCACTATTGCTTATAAAACCCTGTGGACTATAGAAGAACGCATAACACATCGTCCCAGCCACACAGCATGGTTCAGGGGAAGGAGATAAGAAACAATGAGAGATAGACATAGAGTAGAATCATGGTAATAGTGCTTTCCAGCTGTGTGATTTGGGGCAGATCACTTAACTTCTCTGAGCCTGAGTTCTCAGGTGTAAAATGGAGATAATTGTATTAACCTCAAGAAATTAAGCAGTCGGCCCATTACCTGAGTCAGTGGGAGGTCAAGAAGTTATTCCCTCTGCCTTCCTGAGGGATCACTGTCAAGTCCCGAGGAGTAATTACTCTAGGAATGACACAAAAGAATTGCTGCAAGCAGAAGGGACAGAGCTGTCATCCCGAGGGGAATTCCAGGAAGGGTACTAGAGACAGTACCATGAGCATAGAAGAACTCTTCTTCTCGACTCCCAGAATCCTAACATCCCTAGCCTCTACCCACCAGATGCCAATAGCGCCCCCACCCCCCGAATTATGACAACCAGAATGTCTCCAGATATTGCCACATGTCTTCAGGGAGGCACGTTTCAGTTGATTGATTTCAGTTAATTTTTTATTGCCCCAAAGATGTGGCTTGAATGCTGTCTCCATCCTCCCCTGTTAACTCTAGGATCTTAAATTGAGTAGAATACTTAATCTCTTAAACCTCCGTTTCCTCACCTGTGTTGGGGATAGTAATTGTTCTTATATAAAAGGGTTCTTGTGAAGATGCAATGAGTTAATATGGGAGAAGCACTTCTGATGCCCAGAACCAAGTAAGTGCTCGATAGATGTATCTATTACTGGACAGGAGATGTGTACAGTAAATGTTTAATAATGAGTAACCGAAAGGATGTTGACTATCCATCCTCTTTTATGATTCTCTGATGTCTCCTCTTCGTAGTGATCCGGTGTCCCTGCCTGTAGGGCGAACCTTTATAAAGCCAAACCAACTAAATAGTAGTTACTGTGGAGTAGGCAGTGATGGGACCAGGCTTTGAATGATGAGTGGATTAGAATTAGGTAGAAAAATGGGGGAGGAGAGTAGTCAAAGCCCGGGAGAAGCCTTTGATTGATTATAACTTCCCAGCCCTGTCTTTCTGACCTGTGTATTGTCTTCTGAAACCACGCTTCCAGCTCTGATGATAGTGATTCCCTCCATAGCAGGCAACAACCCCCCATTCCAGCTTGGGCCCGCAAACCTAGTCCTGAATGACGGGTCCCCTGCTCCTCCTGCAATTTTCCGTCATCTCTGACCTCTGTTCTAGGGGCTGGGGACAGCACCAAGAAAAACCTGGAGAGCGTCCTCTCGTACCCCATGAACTTTGCCTGTGTCCACCAGACCATGAAGGCCTTCAGGTCTAAAGGCTTCAGCTCAGCCTCTCAGATCTTCCACAGCCCAGGTGAGTGCTTTGGGTGGGACGCAGCTGCTGAGCAAGGTCCTGGGGGATTCAGAGGGGGACCCAGCACGGAGGAAAGAAAGGACAAGAGGCAATGTGGCAGGGATGGAATGCAGAGCAGCTGAGCCTTAACAGACTTTCCGGGCAGCTCCAGGAGCTGGGAGAGTTCTCCAGGTGAGACGGTCCGTTTATACTCCTCAACTCGATTTAGAATAAGAATGTCCTGCATTCGTGAGTAGAGAGCTATCAACGTAAATTAAGCAAAAATTTTTTTGCTAGTCTGGATCAAGGGAGTCTTGGGACTCCCGTCTTTGTCCTTTTGTGTTGTATGAATTTGTTGTCATTTACATGTCTTATATTATTAATTAGGCTGTAAGAGCAGTGAGCTTCCCAAAATGATCAAATGCAGTATTTGAATTGTGCGCACTAGAGCCCCAGGGTTTTGCAGGGCTGCTTCAGGAGTCGCGGTGGAGCGAGCGCACTGGGGAGTGGAGTACCACTTCCTGTGAGAGGGAGATGGAGCCAGAGCCCATTTATACTCTGGGCTTCAGACATGACATTATTTGAAAACATAGTTCTGCTGCTTAAAAAGGTTTGAGGGGGCAGGCCCGGTGGCACAGCTGTTAAGTTCACATGTTCTGCTTCAGCAGCCTGGGGTTTGTCAGTTTGGATCCTGGGTGTGGACATGGCACTGCTTGGCAACCCATGCTGTGGCAGGTGTTCCACATATAAAAAGTAGAGGAAGATGGGCACGGCTGTTAGCTCAGGGTGAGTCTTCCTCAGCAAAAAAAAAAAAAAAAAAAGGAAAGGATTGGCAGTAGATGTTAGCTCAGGACTAAACTTCCTCAAAAAAAGAAAAACAGTTTGAGGGGCGGGCCCCATGGCTGAATGCTTAAGTTTGCGGGCTCTGCCTGGGAGGCCCAGGGTTTCACTGGTTCGGATCCTGGGCGTGGACATGGCACCGTTCATCAGGCCATGCTGAGGCAGCATCCCATATAGCACAGACAGAAGGACCTGCAACTAGAATATACAACTATGTACTGCGGGGGCTTGGGGAAGAAGAAGAAAAAATAAAAGATTGGCAATAGACCTTAGCTCAGGTGCCAATCTTTAAAAAAAGAAAAGGTTTGAAAACTACAGATCTAGTGTGATCACCTCTTTAAATAAAGGAAAAATAATTTTTCCTCTTTTTTTTTTTACCTTAAAAGCCATACTCATTCATTGTAGACAACTGAGAAAATACAGAGAACCAGAAAAAGAAAATGCACCTATCACCCTATTATCTAAAAAAAAACACCCCATCTTTTTAGAGATGGGAAAAGTATGACTCAGATGTTCAAGAAACATTATATTTACTTATTTGCTATAAATCAACTGTTTTGCTAGTTTGGTGGAAAATACAACTGCATTCAATATTGTCTATTTAGTCCAGGAAAAATTTCTCTTTCAAACATTTTTCTTTAGTGAAGCTGGGCTTTGGAGAGCACAAGCCAGGAAGGCCTTTTTTTTTTTTTTTTTTTTAAAGATTGGCACCTGAGCTAACAACTGTTGCCCATCTCTTTTTTTTCATATTCTCCCCAAAGCCCGCCATTACATAGTTGTATATTCCAGTTGTGAGTGCCTCTAGTTGTGCTATGTGGGACGCTGCTATGTGGGACGCCGCCTCAGCATGGCTTGATGAGCAGTGCCGTGTCCACGCCCAGGATCCGAACCTGTGAAACCTTGGGCTGCCAAAGCGGAGCGCCCGAACTTAAGTACTCAGCCACAGGGCCAGCCCCAGGAAGTCTTGTCACAAACTTCCACCCAGGCCAGAACGCAGACCCTGTTCCCTGCTGAATTCAAGGAAGAAAAGAGGGAACACAGAGGCAAACAGACGTTAAGATCTCAAAGAGTTATCTTGCTGAGCCCAGGCCACATGGCAAGGAGAGGCAGCAAGGGCCTGGGATGAGCTCTCTGAGTTCAGGGTTTGCCTTCTTCGGCCCTCATTGGCCACATCTGTCAGAAGAGTGGGCTGGACCCCTGCTCCAGCATGCTGTGTTCATTGGAGTGAGCAGGAGTCACGGGGAGCACGTTCCCTCTCAAAGCCTGCTCTTGGAAGCGAGGAGGGGTTCAGGGGACTCATGCCTCCCTCTCTCAACCTGCCGCTCCCCCAGACCTGGCCATAAAGAACGCGTTTGTGAACGCCTCTCGGAGCCTGTATGGCAGCAGCCCCAGAGTCCTGGGAAATGACAGTCAAGTCAACTTGGAGCTCATCAACGCCTGGGTGGCAGAGAACACCAACCACAAGATCAGCCGGCTGCTAGACAGCCTGCCCGCCGACGCTCGCCTTGTCCTCCTCAATGCCGTCTCCCTGAATGGTAAGGGGGCCCTGGACAAGGTGGTCTTCCCATGCTGAATCCTTCCTCCCCTCCTGGCTTCAAAACCCGTCCACGCCAAAGTTCTACAGCAGGACCCCATTGTACCTGCCCCCCCCCTTGCTAACTGGGCTTCCCGCACCTCTTGATCCTTTCCCCCCCTGCATTAGAGTAACCCTCCCCCTCTCTTCCTTCTAGCCAAGTGGAAGAAAACATTTGATCCGAAAAATACCAGGATGGAGCCCTTTTACGTTAAATCCTCTGTGAAAAAAGTGCTTATGATGAGTAGCAAGAAGTACCCTGTGGCCCATTTCACTGACCAGATTCTGAAGGCCAAGGTCAGTTCTCGGCCCTTCCCACTGCTGTTTCAGAGCCTCTTGTGCATCCTGATCTCCTTTCTGCAGCGGCCCCCTCCATTTGGGGCACACCCTTACTAGTTCATGCTTTCTACTCCATCTGTGTTTCCATGCTATCTTTTCTCCCTCTCCCCTCTCCAGCCTTGACCGAGGCAGGCACTGTGTATTTTAGGCTGGAAAGCAGGATTCTAAAGTTTCTTCATTCATCTCCACTGCATCGAATAGCAAAAAGTGAGTTGTGATCCTGTTCTGTGCTTCTGTTTCTCTTTCCAGTCAGCCCACCAGGAGACTCTGGTGGCTTAGTAAGTCCTGTGTGTACCCGTGTATAGCATGTGTACGTGTGTGTATATATAGGTATATCCGTGTGTGCATATATGTGGTAAGTGCATGTGTGCACAACGTTAAACGGCTTAAGTTCCTTAGCAGAAATCGAACAGCATAATTTCACTGGGTAGGGAGGGAGGGAAGATAGAATATGGAGGCCAGAAGATTCTCGTTAGTAAACTGTCTCACACCCGGTGACCAGATATTTGTGCCTTGTTAGGACAGCAAGACCCAGACCTATGAGATAGAAAACAGTGGGAGACACCCAGTGACTTGCTACTAGGCCAAGAAGGAAAGCATCTGTTTCTGGAACATGCCAGGCTTATTCCCACCTTGGGAGCTTGCCCTAGTTTTTCCCTCTGCCTGGACCCTTCTTCAGTCAGAGTTGCAAGAACTTGTTCCTTCTGGTCACCGAGGTGTCAGCTCAGAGGTCACCTTGGTGGAGAGGCCTCCCTCCAAGTAGCCCTCTCTTCAGCCTGTAACACCGCTGTGTTTTATGATATTCGTGGTACTTATCACTAGCTAAAATTATGTTCTTTATTTGCTCACAGTATTCTCTTGCTCCCTGAGATATTGCCTCTCTCTTTGGGAACAGAGACTTTACCTGTCTTGTTTCCTACAATATCCCCAGGGCCTAGAACAATGCCACATATGCGTGCTCAGTATTTTTTTGGTGAATAAATGAATGAATTCAGTGGAGGATGCTAGTGTGAGTGGCTAGGAAGACTTCATAGAGGAGGTCACTTTTGACCATTGTTTTTTTGTGAGGAAGATTGGCGCTGAGCTAACATCTGTGCTAATCTTCCTCTATTTGTGCGGGATCCTGCCATAGGGTGGCTTGATGAGCAGTCCTAGGTCCACGCCAAGGATCCAAAGCTGTGAACCCCAGGGCACAAAGTGGAGCGCACGCACTTAACCACTATGCCACTGGGCTGGCCCCACTTTTGACCATTCTTAACCACTCATGCCTTTTTCTACCCACCCCTGCATCATCCATCCATCCATCCATCCATCCATCCATCCATCCATCCCTTTTCAATGTATTTGACCATTCATAACTATTTAACAAAGCCAGAATAGCATGTGTAAGGCAGAGCAGGGTGAATATATATGGCATGTTTGGGGGATGCTAAGAGGGTATCAATGAGGTTTTTTAATGCCAAAGGAGGAAGAGTTTTGTGCACAAAAAAAAGACTATTTACAGTTCCTTGGGTTTTAAACAAATAGTTGATTTCATGTATTGATGTTGTAAACTGAAAAGCAAAGTCTTAAGCCTTTAATTTTAAGCTGAATTTGCTACATTATTTATAATAATTTTCATATAAAAACTTTGATTTGTTCTTTGTTACGCCCTATCGGACAGATTAAACTCCTTTAAAGCATTTGTTCCATTTACAAATATGATGACTATTCCCATAAGCATTTTGAGCTTATGGGAATACTTTAAAAAGATACTCTATAAATTTAATATATTTGATTTTCTTTTTTTTTTGAAAGATTTTATTTTTTCCTTTTTCTCTCCTAAGCCCCCCGGTACATAGTTGTATATTTTTAGTTGTGGGTCCTTCCAGCTGTGGCATGTGGGATGCCGCCTCAGGGTGGCCTTGTGAGCGAAACCCTGGGCCGCTGAAGTGGAGCGTGCGAACTTAAGCACTCTGCCACAGGGCCAGCCCCTTGATTTTCTTTTTAAGCATGTCCGATACCTGACAGGCAGAACTACAACCCTGCTTGGCCACATCTTTCTAGCCCCTAAAGCCCACTTGTGAACTGACAATTAAATTTCAGGCGTAAATCACTTCAACCAACATCTCAACAGCATTCTCAAACTTAATGAAATTATCCTACACGTTTTTGCTTAAAAGCATAAAAGTAGCATTTCTGATTCTCTTAAAAATTATAAAGTCTATTTTAAGTAACAAACACATGGATTACCCTGTACTTAGTACTACGGCCTTAATACTATGGAGTTGGTTTACTTTGTCATTCCCATACTTAATTCTAAATCTTCTTGGGACTTATGGTTATTGACCCAACTAGGAGGTTTAGATTCACAACTCAGGTATGAGGTTACTCGTATGAAAACTCAGGACCGCAATATGGTCATTTCTGGGTCCTATATTCAAAGGCCGTACACAGGACTTGATGGACACATATTGCCCAGATGAGTATACCCTATTTGGAGCCTATTTCAACAGGAACCCCTGTCCATGTTCTTCAGCTGACAATGGTTTGCAACCTGCTTCTTCTGGGTCGTTTTTTAATTTTTAAATTATTATTTTTTATTTATTTTTATTTTTTTAAAGATTGGCACCTGAGCTAACAACTGTTGCCAATCTTTTTTTTTTCTGCTTGTTTCTCCCCAAATGCCCCCCAGCACATAGTTGTATATTTTCAGTTGTGGGTCCTCCTAGTTGTGGCATGTGGGATGCCGCCTCAGGGTGGCCTGATGAACAGTGCCATGTCCGCACCCAGGATCCAAACTGGCAAAACCCTGGGCCATTGAAGCAGAGCGTGCGAACTTAATCACTCGGCCACGAGCCAGCCCCTAATTTTTTTAACGTTTTTTTAGGATTTTATTTTTCCTTTTTCTCCCCAAAGCCCCCCAATACACAGTTGTATATTTTTAGTTGTGGGTCCTTCTAGTTGTGCCGTGTGGGATGCCACCTCAGCATGGCTTGATGAGCGGTGCCATGTCTGCGCCCAGGATTTGAACTGGTGAAACCCTGGGCTGCCAAAGCAGAGCGTGCAAACTTACCACTCGGCCACAGGGCCGGCCCCTGGGTCATTTTTTACAATTCCAACAATCCAGTTAATTTCTTCAGTACCCAACTGAATTCTGTACTCTAGATTCTTCTTGTCCATCTTTCAACCTCAATCATAATGCCCTTTTAATGATAGTCTCTTATATCCTATTAGACTAGGGTTTCTGAGCCTGGGCAGTATTGACACTTTGGGTTGGATAATTCTTTGTTATGGGGGGCTGTCCTGGACATTGTAGGATTTGGCATTATCCCTGGCTTCTACCCACTGGATGTCAGTAGCACCATGAGCCCCCTCCCCCCAAGCTGTGACAACCACAGTGTCTCCAGATATTGCTATATGTCCACTGGGGGCACTTTTGCCATGGGTTGAGAACTCTCCTCTATTAGCCCCATGGCTGCTGTACTTATCTCATTTTTACGTCTGGCCGCCAGTTGAAAGTCCTTCTAATGGTAAACTGGAAAGGTAGACCAGGATCAGCTTGTACACAATCTTGAATGCCGCGCTAAGAGACTTACACATACTCTCATAGGCAGTAAAGAGCCATCAAAAGTCTTTCGGGGTTGGCCCAGTGGCCCAGTGGTTAAATTTGTGCCCTTGGCTTTGGCAGCCTGGGGTTCACTGGTTTGGATCCAGGGTGTAGACCTACGCACTGTTTGCTAAGCCATGCTGTTGCAGGCATCCCACGTATAAAATAGAGGAAGATGGGCACAGCTGTTGGCTTAGGGCCAATCTTCCTCAGCAAAAAGAGGGGGGTTGGCAGTAGATGTTAACTCAGGGCTAATCTTTTTTAAAAACCAAAAGTCTTTAATAGGACTGACCTAATAACTGGAGGTATAATTTGCATCTTATATACTTTACGCACAACACTCTTTGGAGGAAGGGAACAGGGCTCAGATCAAATACTTGCCTAGATTAACATAGCTGAGTCAGGGTCTGATCCTTGACTCCTGCTCATTCCTCTGCATCTCACCAGCACCGAGTTAAACCAGCACTATTCACCCAGCTGGCATCCCCATTTCATGGCAAAGCCTGGAAACCTAGGCCTGGCTGCCGCTTGTTGAAATAGCACAGACTGTAGCAGCAGACTAAAGATCAGCCTTGGGACATAGAGGATGGGAGCCAGGAGAGAGCTGGGGTGGGAAGACTGATCAAGTGCATCTTATTCCCCAGGTGGGACAACTGCAGCTCTCCCACAACCTTAGCTTGGTGATCCTGGTGCCCCAGGACATGAAACAACATCTTGAAGACGTGGAGCAGGCTCTCAGCCCCTCTGTCTTCAAGGCCATCCTGAAGAAGCTGGAGATGACCAAGATCCAGCCTACTCTCCTGATGATTCCCCGAATCAAAGTAAAGAGTAGCCAGGACATGCTGACAATCATGGAGAAGCTAGGTGAGCCCTGGCCGCTTGGCATTGCTCCCGGGCCATCAGAGGAGACGGGGCGGGATCCCTAAAATGCAGGTAGCATAAGCTAGAGTATTTTTTACATCTATCCTCTCTGGCTGTCCCTCCATCCTATGAGTTAGAGGGGCAGGTGCTAATATCCGTTGGATCATTGAGGAAACTGAGACTCAGAAAATTTACATGACCTATGCAACATCCCTTGAGCTAGTTAGGAGTGAGCTAGAACACCAGTCTACGTCTCTAACTCTTCACTGTTTCCACTATGGTTCATTATGACATAGACCCTGGGACAGGCGACCAAGGTGGGTTGTGAGTGCTCCTTCCCCAGAGATATTTCATAACACTCAACCACCCCAGGGAAGATACAAGAAGCTACCTGGATAAGAGGCTCTGGAAGCTTCTGAGTTTAGGAGAAGCAACAGAAACTCCATTTCTTAACCTTTGGCCTCACTTCCTGATCTTTCACCTCACATCCAGATACAGCTTCATTTTCTGTTATAGAACTTGACCTCCTAATAGATGATCTTGTTTCCTAGTATATGACATCACCCTTGTATATAACTTCATTTGGTAACATGTGACCTCTTTCTGATACATTACCTCACTTCCAACATCCTTGTTGATAAGGAAGCAATGACATCATTTTTCAGGGGTTTTTGGGGAGGTGGTGGAGGCAAGATCTCTCACCTCTAGAGAGAAGGTGGTGGTTGGAGTGAAGATGGGCCCACTGAGAGAGCATCCCACAAACTGGACCAGAAGGTGCGATAGATAATTTGATAAACAAGGGAGGAGGAAGAAGAGAATATTGGGTCTTGGGACCAACCCAGAAAATTCAGAACAACTCTCTCCAGCAGGTGAGGGTTTCCTGCTAGTCTTTGACTCATCATTTTTCTCTGGTTATGCCCTAGAATTCTTTGACTTTAGTTACGACCTCAACCTGTGCAGGATGACTGAGGACCCGGATCTTCAGGTTTCTGCGATGCAGCACCAGATCACGCTGGAGCTGATGGAGTCCGGGGTGGAGGCGGCTGCAGCCACGGCTGTGTCTGTGGCCCGCAATTTGCTGATCTTCCATGTGGATCAGCCCTTCCTCTTCGTGCTCTGGGACCAGCAGCACAAGTTCCCTGTCTTCATGGGGCGAGTGTATGACCCCATGGCCTAAGACCTGCAGAGGACCGGGCAAGGGCAAGCCCTACCCCTCAAACCTCAGCTCTCCACTTGCAGCCCTGCTGCTGCCTGCCTGGGCTTGCCCCCAGCCACCTTGCACCTTGGGTCCTTTGCCCTCCACCTGAAGGGTTCCCTCAGGGTCTTGTGAAAGGACCTGCTTTTGTCATCCCTGTGACTCTTTAAATCACTCTCTGCAACTTTGTCTGGTACAAGTACACCAGACTCTACAAATAAAACCTGGCAGACCATGACTTCCTCTCTTATTTGCCTTTCGATTTTAGAGGACAAGGGCTACCATGGCCCCTGTATTGGCTAGCTATTGCTGTGTAACAAGTCATTCCAAACTTAGTGGCTTAAAATAGCAACCATTTATTGTTTCACGTAAGTCTTGGGGTTGGGGCTGAGTGGTCTTGCTGATCTGGGCTGGACCTGACTAATCTTCCCTAAACTCTCTCATGTATCTGTCATAGTTGATGGGTTGGTTGGGGGGGTAACTGATTTCCAATGGCCTCCACTAGGCCACCTTGGCTTTCTGCATGTCTCCTATATCCTTCTAGCAATGGCAAGGTTCCAAGAAAGGAGTCAGAAATGAGCCATCTTTTTCACACCTTTGTGCCTCTGCTTGCATCAAGTTTACCGTTGTCCCGTCAGCCAAGGCAAGTCACACGGCCAGACCTAGGGTTAGAGTGGAAAGTCACTCCAAGATTACAGGGTAAAGTCATTAATTGGGGGCTAGTCATGCAATCCATTTGTCACAGTAATAATTGTAGCTGGCATTGTTGGGCACTGACACAGGCAGTCTGCTAAGAGCTTCACAGACATTTAATCCTCAAAAACTTTATATGGTAAGCTAAATTCAGAGAGGCTGAATCTTGCTCATAATCGTGCTATTAGGAAACGGCAGAACTGGATTTGAAAGCATGTCTCTATGACTCTTAAGTCTAAGCTCATAGCCACTATCTTCTATGTCTGCCCTTCTATCTTAAATCCTGCCTTTTTTTTTTTTAGATTTAATTTTTCCTTTTTCTCCCCAAAGCCACCCGGTACATAGTTGTATATTTTTAGTTGTGGGTCCTTCTAGTTGTGGCATGTGGGACACCACCTCAGCATGGCTTGATGAGCAGTGCCATGCCTGCACCCAGGATCCGAACTGGCGAAACCCCTGGGTCGCCAAAGCGGAGCGCGTGAACTTAACCACTCGGCCACGTGGCTGGCCCCCAAATCCTGCCTTCTGTTAATATTTTATTTATTCAACAAACTTAGTACCTAGCATGTGTAGAGCACTATGCTAAGCCCAGAGCTATAAAGACAACTTAAACCTAGTACCTGCTTTCAAAACCTATAGCTTGTTGGGGGAGACAGATAGGAAGATAAATTTAACACAGCGTTCTTTTCATCTCTCTGATTTCTCTTAATGGGTTTTCCTCATTTCTAGCTTCTACTCATAGACTCGCTGATGGCCCAGCTCTTAGCCCTTCTGTCTCCCTCTTTCCCGTTCTCATCCCATCTCTATTTCTTTCTCTGCATCCCTGCACTGTGTCTATCTCTTCTGCCTCTCATCCCCTCTCCTTGTTACAGCATTGTCAACCACAATGTGCTGTCATTTCTGGATTCAGCCTTGGGCTTCAGGTCTGGTCATCCTTGCCCCCTCCCAGTGCCACCTTCCCAACTCACGCACTTCAGACGTGCAGGTCAGTTTCCAACCACAGACAGTCCTGAGGTAAGCGTAGCATGACTACACATGGGGATTTGGCCATCAGTCCACAGACATTTATCAAGCATCCCCGCTACGTGGAGATTTGATTTCCTAATAGGGTCTCAACTTATGTCAAGCTCATCCTGAGTGAGGTGATTCTGTGGGGTGAGTGTTTTCCTTAAGGCCATCAAAGCCACCAGGATATATGCTCCAGGGACTTCTCCCACCTGCAGAATCGAACTTCCCCATCCCCCTCTTGCAGAATACTCCAGTGATAAGGAGAAACTGAGGCATGGGGAGGCAGCGTGGTAACTGATCTAGCTGGGTACTACAGCCAGGCTTGCTCTCAGCACTTTGTGCTGGTCCTCTTCTCTATGGTCCTGGGCTGGGATGTCAAGCTCAAGGCTGAAATACAGGATGGGAAGTGACCCAAACTTGCAGTGTGCTTTCTAGTTCACACATGTTCTGGTTGAGGTCAGGGGATCCTGAGAGGGGAAGAAAGAAGACATAGGGGGTATTCACGGCTTATCCCCTACCCTGTCACTCATCTGCTGCTGCTTGCTTCCTGCTCTTAGATGGCGCCTCAGGACCTGGCTTCCCATGTGGACTTTTTCTGGGGCAAAACCTCAAGATGCCAGGTCCCAGGTCAGAGGCCTTCCTTGCAGCTCAGTCTCCCTGCCAAGGCCACGAACCAAACAAGAGTCACCCAGACTTCACTTGCAACTCCATGGGCATGGAGAGATCACCACTCTCACCAGGCTTGATTTACGGAGTGATCTCTCCGGCCCTTCCCTTCTCAGTGCCTCAAAAGTCAATCTCAGGCTGCTGGGAAGACGCCAAACTCCTGTCTGTGCTGGTCCCACCCTGATTCTTATGTGAGGAACTGCTGAGAGCAAAGATACTTCCCACATTCAGGAAGACTCCCCCCTCCCTGCGGACATCTTGACATGAGAAAGGTGGTGCTCCGTGCCAACCTGAAATGTGAACAAGCAAAGTCAGGAGGTGGAAGGTGATTCTGACCCATGGGCACAGTACTCTGCAAAGTTTTTGATCCTCCCCTCCAAGCTGAGAGCCAGGTATTCCTGTTTGTGAGATAAGGAAGGTAAAACTCAGAAAGGTTAAGTAACTATTCACAGGTCACACAGCTGTAAATTGATCCCATGCTATCTAAATTCAAATGTACTAGATGGCTTATTTGGCTAGACCTATTTCCTTTCTGCCCAAATTAGATTATAAATCAAATCTGTGTTTTCTTATGCCCTGCACCAAACCTAGCGAAGCGCCTTACCACAAAAAATAAATCTACTGGCGTGAATGAATGATTCAATGAATGAATGACCACATCTGGGGAGAGGGAAAGAGGAGATGATTACTCATCTGGAAAGAGTGGAGGATCTGGAAGTGAAGAGAATTTAAATATTTTCTGTTCTGAGGTTTTTCTTGTAAGAGGGCATGTGTCACTCTTTTGGGGTTTATTTGTTAAAAGCAAACATTTATTTAGCTCTTGAGTCGTAGAGACAGCGAAGGCCTGGCAGGTTTAGGGTGGCCCTGGTTATGTGCCTGCCGCAGTCAGCTGGGGGTTTAGCTGGAGGGTCTGATGAGGTTCGGCTCTGCTGAGCTTGTAGAGGCTCCTTGTGCCTCGGCTGAGATGGGACAGATGAGGGACTCTGCTCCATTTGGTCACTCATCTTCCAGGAGGGTGGTCTGGTCCTGTTCACATGGAGCCTGCATGAGTCTTAGGAAGGGAGCATAGACATGCAGGGCCTTTGAGTCGAAAGCTAGGAGGTAATAGAACATTATTTCTTCCTCATTCTACTGGTCAAAGTCAGTCACCAGAGAGCTCAGATTCAAAGAGCAAGGAAAGAGTCTCTACTTCTTAAAAGACCTGCAAAGTCACTCTGCAAAAGACATGGACATAAGGAAGCATGAATCATTGTGGCCACTTTTCCAATCTACCACAATGTCTGAAATATTTGTAGAGAAACTATTGGCTTTCCCCAGCAACTTGCTGCTCTGAGATTTTCCTCCAAGAATCAAGGGCTTTTTGTGTATATCATTGTAATATTAGAAACAGTTACTACGTGAAGTTTCAATTCGCTTGCACATAATTTTTACTCTTCTTCTGCTCGCTCTGTGCCATGCTTAACAACCCCAGCCCCTCTACCTGCATGTGTTACTTTTGAGAAAGACAGACAGGGCCATGCACTCCTAGGCACACACACGTCTAAGACCCCCCACTCGCCTGCCCTGGCCTGCAGTCCTACTCTGGCAGAGACAAAGTTCTGCGTGTTGGCCAACCTAGTTCCGGTGATCTGCTTCCCATCCCCAACTACACCATCCTCCACAGGCGGGTTTGGTTGAGGGTATTCCGAGAAAGAACTCTGTAGCCTGATCAGGGTTCCATTGCAGTTACTCCTTTCAGCCACATGGTGTCGCTGTTGAAACTTTGTCCTGCGTAGCCTTTTGGACAGACGGAGCTTCCTGCGAGGTTCCAGATTCTTAAACAGCCAAAGTGGGAATTTAAACTTGGATTCCAAAGTTTACGATTGACACTCGTGCAGCCACTGTTTCCCAAAGATCAGCACCTTCAAGTTCTGCCTGGATTCCGAAAGGCTTCCGGCCTGAGCCACATGCTGTGTCAGAACCAGCCTGATTCCTACAGACCCCTACGGTCGGGTTGATAACAATAGTGAGGGCTACCTAACACGCGTAGAGCACTCACCGAGCCAGCCCTCAGGCGCTGGACTAACAATT
Source organism: Equus przewalskii (assembly GCF_037783145.1). Taxonomy (NCBI): domain Eukaryota; kingdom Metazoa; phylum Chordata; class Mammalia; order Perissodactyla; family Equidae; genus Equus; species Equus przewalskii. The sequence continues at coordinate 19,189,362 of NC_091841.1, forward strand.
TTTCGTGGATTACATGATTTCATTTAAGGGGAGATCACACCTTATGAAAAGCATATGTTACTGAAGACAGATAACTCAAGACTTACAGAACTTGACGCTATATTTTTGACACTTATAAAAGGTTGGGAGAGGAATCTTCAACCACGGGAGAATATGTTTGCCTTGATGCTATTTTTTATTTACTAAACACTAAAATCTCTAATGTTTCACAGAGTAGGCACTCCTAAATTAACTGCTTGGCATGTCATGAGAGTTATTTGGGCTTTTTCATAGTGTTTTCTCATCGCTAACTTCCATTACAAAGTTATTGATTTTGGAGAGTGTTTTTGGCACTAACATCACCACTTAGTGAACTCAGAGATAACACCATTCTAGGATACAGAAAATATTTTAAATGATAATGTTGAATATATTAAAATACCAGCACATTAGTCATTAGCGTCACCCTCAGGAGTTATGACGTACATAACAACAGCTTCATTCACATGGTACGAACACTGAAGGCGGTTGTTTACTTTTGCCAGCTCAAGTGATGCTGCTGTGTGGCAATGGTTGCAAAGACAGTCTACAACTCGCTCCACTCACTGATTTCAAAATCGTGCAACCTTGATGATTTTTTTCAATTTAGGGGGAATTGCAATTGTTCAAATTTGCATAATCTATGAGAGCATCACACCATTCTTATCCCCTTTTTGTAGATGAAAAATGCAGCCTTAGAGAGCAATTAATCTACTCCTTCAAGGTCTCGTAGCTGATGAACAGGGGAGCTGTGAGTAGACTCCAGTGCTTAGTAACCTAGATTCCACTTCTCTCAAGGTAATTTTATTTTAGAGAACTTACTTTGTCCTAAGTCTTAGTTGAAATTACAGTCATCCATTCCAAAAGCTCTCCACAATTTCGAATCTTAGGAAGAAATTTTAGGGAAATACGAATTCCCCTCATCTCAGAAAAACTCTTATGCAAATTGGAACACTTCCTCCATCCTGACCTGCTTTGGCCACCAGGTACCTCAGAGAGTAGCATCAAGGCACAGATGTCTTTGTTATTTCCTCCCTCAGGAGAGGGGCTGCCCATCATTTGGATAACTAAGAGGGGCCAATCAAGTGATTCTTTTTTTTTAAGATTGGCACTTGAGCTAACATCTATTGCCAATCTTTTTGTTTGTTTTTTTGTTTCTTCTTCTTCTCCCCAAAGCCCCCAAGCACATAGTTGTATATTCTAGTTGTAGGTCCTTCTAGTTGAGCTATGTGGGATGCCATGTCAGCATGGCTTGATGAGCAGTGCTGGGTCCCCTCCCAGGATCCGAACCAGCGAAACCCCGGGCGACCAAAGCAGAGCGTGTGAACTCAACCACTTTTCCACGGGGCCGGCCCCTCAAGTGACTTCTTGAAACTGAAAGTCTGCTTCAAGCGAGCCAGACAAAAGTCTAGCATTTTCTGTATTCCTCTCATTGCATATTTAATCTTTGTCTTGAGTAGCAACTTAGCATATATGCACACATATACATATAGGTACTCACAAACATACATATGTGCATGCACTTACATGCATACACTGATACGAGAGTCACGAATATACACATATACTCACATTCACACACGTGTACAAAAGCACAGGCACACCAGCCTCTGGAACTCTGTTCCAGAGTTTCAGGGCAAACTTTACTTCCAGCCCCAGCCCCAGTGCCTGAGGAGGGCCTCCCAGGCAGGGAGGAGCAGGGAGCACTCCCCCAAGGGAAGACTCTCAGAGCCAGTCAGCACTGATTACAAGCCATGGAATAGACTCATCCATCATCCCCGAGTGACAGGCAAGCTGTGTAGCCTGCCTCTGGGTCTCCCAGCCCCCTCCCCCATTCCACCCCATTTCTCCTTGAGTGACTGCAGATCGCAGATCGGCTCCACAGAGGGAAAAGTGTCTTAGCCGTGTATTCAGTCCTCTCCAAAAACATAAATATGGCCATGCTCTGGCTCAGCTGTTAGCCTTCTGCTCTTCTCCACACACCCTGAGAGCTCCTGCGGAGCTACCCCAAGACCCTCCCATGCATAGCCCCCTTTCAATGGGGTTTTACCGTGTGCCCCACACTGGGCTTCATTTTCAGAATTTCATGGAAACGTTGCAATAATCCCATGACTTGGTATTATTTTGCCAGATTTGCCAATGAAGAAAAGCAGCCTCTAAGAAATAATTTGCTCAGGGTCACCCAGCTGGGAAGGCTAGAGATGGTATTCAAACGAGAGTCTGCTATTTGCATATCCCAGGACCCCCGCACTTTTCCCACCCACCCCACCTCCATGCAGAGGACGCCCCAACTCACCTTTCTCAGGTTTGAAGAGCCTGCTTCTTGCTGAGCATTTCTTCTTGGAAACCCCACTGGCACTTCTTCCTCATCTCTCCTAAATCAGCGTAAGAGCCAAAGTCTGAAGGAGAGTCCCACAGTGGAAGACTAAATACCAGCCCCAAGGGCCAAGGGTCAGGGGCTGAGGAGAAAACGCATGTCAACAGCCAGCCAGAGTGAGAGGAGCGCAGTGCTGGATGATGGCCACACCCTCACCGTGGACAGTGTTGGTGTGGTCACAGCACGCCTGACTGTTGGCTGGCTCTGGGGTACCAGTCAGAGCCAACTCCTGCTCTCCTGCCACAGCCATACTGTCAGGCCTGGGTCCCCAACCCCTGTTCATCAAGCTGTATTCTTGGGGACTAAGTGTCCTGATGCCTCTGGGGCCCCTTCAGAGGTGAGGCCAGGGCAGTGTGGGCCTCATTAGAAAAGTCGGCTCCCCTGCTGAAATAATTTTGAAAACCTCCTGGAAGGCAGAGAGCATGTTTTTTTTGTCATGTTCCTCAGCTTCAAGCATGGAGCCTGGCATCTACAGAGTTGGCACTCAGTATATATGGGCTAAAACAAAGCAAAGCTAAACAAAAAAATGCTTCTTTGAATCCTGTCCTCTAATTTAAATGCTGCCATTCTTCCGAGTACAGCGCAACCCGTCATCTGCCGGCAGTGTCCTCAGCTCTTCCCAGCCAGCAGCATACTGCCTGGAATAATCTGTAACATGCTCATGAGTGTTTGCCTTTTCACTCCAACCACTAGGAAGCTCCCTGGGAACTTGGTTCAGACTGTGCTTCTTTGGAACCATCTATGCCTATAAATGCACGTCAAACGTTCTTGGTTCAAAGTGTGCAATGTCCATATTTGGGTAAAGATTATATTTTATAGTAATGACATTGATGTTTTTCAAGAAACCATTGGAGGAAGGAATACCAAAGCACAGCTTCTCAGAGTTATTATCAGCTAAGGGTCTTACCTCACAAGCTATCTGTCAGCAGGGGGAATTACACATTTGTGTTTGGGTGGTCTTTCCTCCTCACTACAGCCCCAGGCCTTTGATCCCTGGGGTCAGGATTTAGGATTCCATGGATGGACGGCTTTAGTCAGAACTGGGGGGTGGCTCTGCACGCTTCGTGGAAGTAAACATCAGGAGTCTGGAGTTTTAGCTGCTCTAGGATTAAACAATGTGACGGCCGTGAAGACTGCCTTTCCTTGTCTATTCAAATAGACCACCTAAAGAGCATCTACACTCTGTTACTGTCCTGGGGGGCCCTTTCCCTTCCCTCTAATTGATGTTTAGTAACTATAGAATTCCCAAATCCATCCACCTTGTTTGTGTCCACCTAAGATGTTTAACCTAACAATTATTTAAACACAGGAATATAAAAGCCATGAAGGGCCCCCCAAGGGTACTGAAAGAAAGGAGAGAACTAGTCTCTGACACTAACTAGTCTCTGTTGAGAAGCATCATTCTTGCAGCATCATTCACAACAGCCAAGAGGTGGAAGCAACCTAAACATCCCTTGGTAATGTGGATAAAGAAAATGTGGCATATACATAAGATGGAATATTACTCAGCCTTAAAAATGAAGGAGATCCTGGGGACAGCCCTGCGGCCAGTTGGTGGCTCCACTTCAGCAGCCCAAGGATTCACTGGTTTGGATCCTGGGCCCGGACATGGCACCACTCATCAAGCCATGCTGAGGTGGCATCCCACATAGCAGAGCCAGAAGGACCTACAGCTAGAATATACAACTATGTAGTGGGAAGCTTTGGGGAGAAGAAAAAAAAACGAGAAAGATTGGCAACAGATGTTAGGTCAAGGCCAATCTTTAAAAGAAAAAGAAAAAGAAAAAAACCCTCCAAGCCTGTGTCATATGTGTATGAAGTGTGAATTGATGCTCACAAATTGGTGCGGGAATCAAAAGCTAATAAAAGTAACACAAAAACTCAACACTAACTTAAAAAAAAGAAGAAAAATGAAGGATATCCTGCCATATGCTACAACATGGATGAATCTTGAGGACATTATGCTAAGTGAAATGTCAGTCACAAAAAGACAAATACTGTGTGATCCCACTTACTTGAGATACTTAGAGTAGTCAGAATCATGGAGACAGAAAGTAGAGTGATGGTTGCCCTAGGGCTGGAGCGAGAGGGAGAAGGAAAGCTGTTTTTCAATAGGTGTAGTGTTTCAGTTGTGCAAGATGAGAAAGTTCTAGAATCTGTTGCACAACAATGTGCATATAGTTAACACTACTGTGCACTAAAAATAGTTAAAAGGGTAGATGTTATGTTATACGTTTTCTACCATACACACACACGCGCACACACACACACACACACACAAACACCATTCATGGACAACAGTACTGTCCCAGGGCTTTCCCAGTAGTAAAATACTCCCAAAATACAATCCAGCACAATGAGTATTGTTTTCCTAGCTTCATAAAGGGAGGAAAGGAGAGATCTGGAAACATATTTGAACCTACAACCACGTCACTCCAGCAGCCGAGCTTTCTAACCACATAGCTCAGACTCTTCCACCCTCAGGTGGAACTGGGCTCGTGACCATCACTCCATAGATAAGAGCAGTGATGGGGGCATGAGTTTAGAGAGAGTTCTCTGGTTTCGCAAGGCCAGACTTTCCGTGTCAAACCACTTCCCCAACCACATCAACAATCTCCCCCACCGTATGTTCCCCACTTCTTCCTTTATAATAGGACCTCTGATTTTCAGCTGGTTACTTGACCACTTGTTACTTCCTCCCTTGAAGCTAGTTGTGGCCATGTGACTAAGTTCTGGCTAATGGGATGTAAGCAGAGGTGTCATAGATAATTTTGGAGAGGTGTCCTTAAAAGAGAGGCGTACCCTTCTTCAGTCCTTCTTCCTCCCTTCTGCTGGCAGGAATAAAACATGATGGCTGGAGCTTGAGTAGCCGTCATGGGTCATGAAGTAGAATCTAATATTAACTGACAACTCAGATCATAGTATGTTGATACCATCATGTAAGGCCCTTGCACACAATAAGTACATCTGATTTATTGATGCTGCATATATTGCACATTGGAGAAATTTGAAGTCATCCCATTGGTGCTGGCATGTCTAGTAGGACCCAGATCCTTCAGGGCTTATGGTTGGATGAAATCACAAGACACGTACAAGTTGAAGCCAAGATCATTGACTTCTCCCATTTTCCCATTCATTTGATAAGTATCGGTTGAGTGCCTACTATTTGCCAGACACTGTTTTAGCACTGGAAATACAGTGCTAAGCATGATATAGTCCCAGTCCCTCCCGAACATGCACTTTCGTGGGATAACATCTCCCTTCCACTTTCCACCACATCATATGAAATGTCCCAGTGCATGAGGGGGGTTTAGGGAGAGGCCTGAAATGTGGGAGGAATTTTGAAATGTAGCTGAAGAGGAGCAATTTTCTCTTGCCCCAGATTTTCTCAGAATGTCTATTTCGGAGGAACATAGGAGACATTCCCACCCTGGCTTGTGCTGGAGGTTGGGGTTGAGTCAGAGCGACAGTATGAAATCAATGAACTCACCAACTGAGCCAGTTCTTTAAGTTTCTCTGGGGTTCCAAAGGGACCCAGCTACTGAAAAAGGATTCCTGGCAAATGTGGTAAGTTCACCAGTGGGCATCTATAATTTCTAAAGCAAAATCATAGCACAAGGTCTGAGAAGGCCCTGTACCTGTGGGATCCGCTAAAACTGAAAAGTTTTGAAATCAGAACTCTCCCCAAATATTGATTTGGAGCATATGACATTGTATCATATCAGCTAGACCCATCATCCTAAAGCCCTTTTGCTGCTAGAAATTAATAAATCTAGTAGTTCATTGAAGCACTATTCACAACAGCCAAGACACAGAAACAATCTAAATGTCCATTAACAGATGAATAGATAAAGAAAACGTGGCATCTACATACAATGGAATATTATTCAGGCTTAAAAAAAGAAGGAAATTCTGCATTATGCGACCACATGGGTGAACCTTGAGGACATTATGCTAAGTGAAACAAAGCCATCACAGAAAGACAAGTGCTGCACGATTCTGCTCATATGAAGCATCTAAAATAGCCAAGCTCTTAGAATCAAAGAGTGGAATGCTGGTTGCCAGGTGCTGGAGGAAGGAGGAAATGGGGAATTGCTAATCAACTAGCGTAAAGCTCAGTTAAGCAAGATGAGTAAGTTCTAGAGATCTGCTGTACAGCACTGTGCCTATAGGTAACAACACTGCATCGTACACTTAAAAATTTGTCAAGAGGGTAGATCTCATATTTAGTGTTTGTTAAATGTTCTTGCCACAACAAAATAAAAATAAATAGATAAATAAATCTGGCAGTGGACCAACAATTTATCCAGCACTAAGCTAGGTGTTCTGATTGATGCTCCTGAGAAACTTTCCTTCCATCTGGGGAGATCCAGCAAGGCAGACAAAAGGTGGCAATCCCTGCTCTGAGGGAGGCTCTTGGTCTGGTGGGAAATCAGACAGAAAACAACATAACAGCTCAAGGCAGAAGGTGCAGGTGAAAAGGCAAGTCAGGGTAAGTTTGCAAGGCCTTGAATGCCTTGCTAAGAAGTTTGGAATATACCCTCTTTAAGAAGGTCTAACCTGGAGGGAGATGAGAGGGAAAGTTGCCGGGTGGGTGGTATGTAAATGGACTCCAGAGGATTCTTGATCCCCTTGAAATGTACACCCAAACACAAAATACAGATTTTTCTAGAAAGAGTTACCCATAGTTTTCATCAGCTTTTTAAAGAAGGGTCCATGACCCCATAAATGTTAGGAAGCATTGTCTAGGCACTGGGGAGCTGTCACAATTTGGGGTAGACGAATGATCTGAGGTTTGGGTTGTGGACTCATACACTCCATCAGTGGAGTGGGCGTTGGAAAGAGAGTTGTTCAGAGGATGATAGAAAACCCCAAGGTGGATACTAGGCTGGCAGGGGAATGGAGAGGACAGGACACATCTGAGAGGGAGAATGCACAGGATTTAGGGCAATTTGGATGAAGGTGGTCTGGGGAAAGAAAGACAAACATTAGAATTCTAGTTGGAACCTGAAAGCAAAAGATGTAAAAGAAATTATGACTGACTTTCAAATGACACAATTTCTTTTAATCTGCCTTAGAGACGGAAGGAATATTTTCACAAATCCAGCCCAGGGTGCCTTCCTAACCACAGACTCACCAGGCAGTTTGCCAGAATTTCACTTTAGTCTATGGTGTGTGTTTTTTTTTTTTCTTTTAAAGATTTTACTTTTTCCTTTTTCTCCCCAAAGCCCCTCCAGTACATAGTTGTATATTCTTCCTTGTGGGTCCTTCTAGTTGTGGTATGTGGGACGCTGCCTCAGCGTGGTTTGATGAGCAGTGCCATGTCCGCGCCCAGGATTCGAACCAACGAAACACTGGGCAGCCTGCAGCGGAGCGCGCGAACTTAACCACTCAGCCACGGGGCCAGCCCCTATGGTGTGTTTTGATATGAGAGTCAGATATACTACTCTCATCCTCTACATCATGTGATTCACATCCAGAAATTCTGTAAGATTCTAATGACTTGGAGAAAAACCTAGAGTCACTTGTTTATGTTTAAGATTGTATTTCAGTGGGTCACCTCAGAGCCTCCCCATCTTTATAAAGCAGGAGGTCTCTCCTCTGGTCCTATAGCATCAACCCATGTTGTGTGAGCTATTCCAATTTCCACAGCAGATGAGGAGGGGTAAAGATGACTCCAAGGTTTGCAGCCTAAGCAATTGTCTTACATTTCTAATTGCAAAATAGAACCTAGAAAGAGAAGCAGGTTTGTGGGGAAGGTGAAGGTAAGATAATTAAACTGGGTTTGGGCAAACTGAATCCAGGTATCACTGAGACATTTTATCAGTCCGGAAGCTTTTGGTTGCGGGTGATAGAATTCAACTGAAACCGATGTCAGCAGCAGAGGGAATGTCTTGGCTTACGGAGGTTCTGCTGTCGGCATGGCTGTATCAGGTTCTCAGATGATGTTATCAGGCATCTGTCTCTCACCATCTCTTGCCATCTTGTTCTCTATTATGTTTTCATTTTAGGCAGATTCTCCTCTACGTGGCAGCAGTTATGACACGAGTAGTTTCAAGCGTAACAAACCCGAGCAATGCCACTTTTCCAAAGGTTCCAACAAACATCTCAGGCCTAGTTCTGATGGACTCGGATTGGATACCCATCCTTGCATCAATTATTGTGATTTAATTGTCTAAATCTGCTGTGGTTGACAGCCTCTGAGTCAGCCCTGAGTGATCCCATTTCCTAGTATTCGCATCCTTGTGTAATCCCCTGCTCTTGAGTAACTTACTTCTAACTAACAGCATATGGCAATGTTGAGGAATTATCATTTCTGTGATTAGGTTACAAAAGATTGTGACTTCCATCTTGCTAACAGACTCTCTCTCTCATTGGCTGCCATGTTGGAGATGACCACGTTGCAAGGAACTGAGGGTGGCCTCCAGGCAACAACCACCAAAAAACTGAGGCCCTCAGTCCAACAGGCCTCAAGGAACTGGATCCTGCCAACAACCATGAAAGTGGGCTTAGAAGCAAATCCTTCCCCACTGAGCCTTCAGATGAGACCCCAGCCCTGGGCTGACATTTTGATTGCAGCTCCATGAGAGATCATGATCAGAGGACCCAACTAAGTCCTGCCAAGATTCCTGACCCACAGAAACTGAGAAAATAAATATGTGCTGTCTTAAGCCACTGAGTTTGGGACTAATCGGTTACACAGTAATAGACAACTACTATATCTTGGTTATGTGACTGCCCCTGAAGGGGCAGATGAGGTCAGGTTCATGTGAACCGTGGGACTGAAAGTAGATAATAAGAGCCTCCCCAGAGGAAAGCTAAGGTGTAGTTACCAGAAGGGGGATGGGATCTGGACAGGCAAAAGCACCAGATGTCTACCTCACACATCTATTTGGTAATGTAAGGAGGTAACTGCAAACACACCTGGAAATATAGGTTTGGCAGTGATTCACGTGCAGGCAATTGTTGAAACTCTAAGAACGGATAAAGGAGAGAAGAGGCAAGGGCAGATCTCTTGGGAATAGCAATAATCTGGGGACAGATGGAAAAAGAGGTAAAGGTGATTAGGTGAGGGCAGAGGTGTAGGAAGACATGTTTGATGTTAGACAAATTCAGCCTGTCTGGTCAGTAAGACATGCATCTGAGGAGTCACAGCCTTCTCTTAGAAATCTGGGTCTTCCATTCAGAAGCTGTATATTGGGAAACCACCAGCACAGAAGTGACCGTTGCAATCAGTCAGGTGGATGATTTTGTCCAGTGAGAAAGTATGAAGGGAGAAGAGAACCAAGGACAAATCCTTGCAGAATGTGTCTATTTAGGCAGCAGGGGGAAGAAGAAGACCCACAGGAAGGAAACTGAGAAGGAACAGTTGGAGAGGTAGGAGGCAATCCAATCCAGAAGCCATGGGCATTTTAAGACTGATATAGTCAAGGGAGGCAAATGCCAAAGAGAGGTTGTGTGTGATGAGGATTGAGAAAAGAATGGTGGATCAGTAATGAGGAAGTCACTGGTGACCCTAGTGGGAACGATTTCAGTAGAAATTTGGGGCAGAAGCCAGACTGTATGGGTTTAAGAATGGGTGGGACATGCAGGAGAGATGTAGTAGGCTGACTAGCACTGTGAGAAATTTCAAAGTAGGTTGTGGGAAGACTTGAGCATATATGTAGGCTGAGGGGAAAGTCTGGGCTGTGTCCTTCCACTCCTAGCTCAGAGTAACTTCAGTTGCCTGCCTTGAGTTCTATTATATCTTTCTGAGAACAGGGTCCAAAACTGCCCACAAACTAGATGATGGCAAACTTGTTGTACAGAGCCAGTTAGTAAATACACTAGGCTTTGCCAGCCATAGGGTCTCTGCTGCAACCACTCAACTCTGCCATTATAGTGTGAAAGCATCCGTAGACAGTACTTAACCAAATGAACAGGGCTGTGTTCCAATGAACTTTATTTATAAACAGGCAGAAGGCAGGATTTGGCCCATGGGCCGCACTTTGCTGACCCTTGCTCAAGGCTCATGGAAAGGGGTTGGAGATTCAATAAATGGGGCAACTGATGAAGCAAGAATAGGATCGAGACCTCAGGGAAATGGGTTTGCCTCAGAAAGAAGGTTCTTGCGTCTATCTGGGCACCTGTTGCCATCTGACTTCTACTTTATAGAGTGTCTGCCTTGTACTCCTCAACTGTGAACACGCTGGGGCCAGGAAGATTTCCTAACAATGACTCCAGAGACTTCCACACAGGAGTGCTCAGCCACATACGTAGTTGAGAGAAGCAGGCTATTATGGAGGGGAAACTGAAGCGGCTCACATGGCAAGGTCTGTGTCATCTCAGTGAATCAGGAGCCAGGTAATTAGCAACCAAGTTAGCTCCACTCATGTCTACGCAGGGAGGCAACATTTCTCTGATGTTTCAGATTCAGTCTTTCCAAGAGGGGGAAGATTGGGGCGGTGGCCTTCCCATCTCACAATTACAGAATTCTATGTGGTGTACCCAAATAGAGATGTGGGTGGACTCTGGAGATTAGGGAGGAGGGCAAAGGGGGCAGCTCCAGAATGGTCCTGGACTTGCTGTGGGGACTGCAGGGAAGGGAGGCTACTGCAAAGCCCAGGAGCATTCTGGAACTCCCAGAGGAGGAGGGAAGGACGTGGAGGTGGGTTGGGGTGGCTGGGAGCCAAATAGCTCCTGGGCACATATTTTTTATACTCTTATAACAGGTTGGACCATGTCTGACTGTTCCTGGCCTCCATTTTTGACTCTTTCCTGAGAAGGGATGGGGCCAAGCTGGGGTTTGGAAGGTGGTAGGTGAAAAAGGAAGCCTTCTGCATTCAGCTCATACCTGGGCACAGCAAATCCAGAGACTGGAGACTGAACTGAGAGGGACTGGGGAGAGTCCAGCCTTTGATGGGGAACTGGAGTCCACTCTACCTTGGGAAGGATGTTTGTGGAACATAGACAGGAGGTCAGCAGACTAAGGAGGAAGCAGCAGAGAGCTGAGGGTGGAGGCACTGGGGTAGCTGGATGAACAGATGGCAGCCATCTCTTGGCAGGGAAAAGGGTAAGAGTATCTTCAAGAAAAATGATGTCACTGGAACTGAGCAGAGGACACTGGGACCCCCATGATCTGTCCCACCTGCCTTTCCATCGTTGCTATTCCCCTTCGTACACGCTAGGTTCTCACTGAATTTCCAACCCATCCTGAACACATCCCGTCATCTCTCCACCTTTCAGTCTTTGTGCTGTTCCCTGTCCTTGGCATTTCCTTCTCCTCTTTCCTCCCATCTTGTGTCCAAATCCTTTCTATTCTTTAAGTCTTGGATGCTGCCTCCTCTAGGAAGCCTTCTTAGATTCCACTCTCCATTGGGAGCAATACTTCTCTCCTTTGAATTCTTTGTCTGTCACCAGAGAAGTCACTTAGCAATTTTTGCCTGGTAGTAAAGGAGTATTGAGGACAGAAACCATTCCCCAGGCAACTCTGTGCTTTCCCCTCGCCCACAGCACATTACCCAGATAGAGGCCCTCTGGAGAAGGGGATGGGACAAATTCTGTACAAGTTCAGGATGGTGCCGCTGTCCTGTTTACCACCTCCCTGTGGCAGTTCTCTCTCTGCTGGGTTAGAGCCCTGAAAGTGCCAGTCCTAGCCTGTAGCTACCAGAATCCTGACACTCTGTACCTTTCCTCCTGCAGAAGTCTCAGCCCCTTGATAGTTCTGCTTCCTGGTCAGCCCAAGGATGAACCTAGAGTCACTCTTCCACCCTACGGCTTCCTCTCTGCATGGTGGGGGATGCCACGATGGGGTCTCTCAACCACATTGATTCAGGGAACAGGTTCTGGGCTGCCCATGTTCTTGTAACCTTGGCATACTTGGGGAGCGCTGGGTTTTCACGTGCTGGTCGGAGAGCCTATCTGGCCTCCCATGGAGCTGCCTATTCCTCAGTATCAGCCACATTGGCTGGTTTCAACCAGAGTTCCCATTTGTCCCGGGTCAAGGAAGTACATTTATTGAATGAACTTAATGATGTACATGTGTGTGGGTGTGCAGAGCCCCTGAAGAAATGTACTAAGTTTACAGTTTGTGCTAACTTGTAAGCAAAATTATCAACTTGGCGCATGCCCTTGGGCAAGTGACGTCCCTTATCCTTACCCTCATCAACATCTTGGTTTCTAACCTTGAAAAAAACAAGAAGGTTGGGTAAACCTGCAAATTCCCTACGATCCCTAATCTTCCATTGTGTCCTGGGTGTATCTCAGCTTCCTTGTCAGAACAGAGATTGACAGTCATAAGGAAAGGATTCCTGGCAGGAAAGGTGGAAGGGATTTGAACCTCATTTCCTGGGCTTGGATGCCCTTCGTGATTTGTGATTTGTGACTTGAATCTTGAGGATTTTGTACCTGAGGACAAAGAGAAAGGTTTTGTTGTTGTTGTTGTTGTTGTTTGGTGAGGAAGATTGGCTCAGAGCTAACATCTGTGCCAATCTTCCTCTATTTTATGTGGGATGCCACCACAGTGTGGCTCCGTGAACTATGCTAGGTCTGCACCCAGGATCAGAACCCACGAACCCTGGGATGCCAAAGTGTAGCATCCAAACTTAACCACTATACCACCGGGTCAGCCCTGATAAAGGATTTTTTTCCCCCGGACAAGAATCATAGAATGTTGTTCACCAGCAGAACCACAAGGATTCTAGACTTGCGCTGTCCAATATGGTAGCCATTGGCTGCACATGGCTATTTAAAAATAATTAAAATTAAACAAAATTTAAAAGCCACTTCCTCAGTTACAGTAGCCACAGTTCAAGTGCTCAATAGCTACATGTGGCTAGTGGCTACCTTATTGGATGACACAGATATAGAACATTCCCATCTTCATACAGAAACTTCTATAGGACAGTGCTCTCCTAGACCGATCTTTTGCAAATGAAGAAACTGAGGCCCATAGAGGGGACATGACCTCGCCAAACATGTTATGGGCAGAGAACAAAGGTACCAGACTCCCAGGCCTGACTCATTGTTCCACTCCCTGCTGCTTCCTTCTTCCATGCCTCTCTGGGCTCCCAACTCAGAGCCCCTAGTGGGCCCAGCATGTGGGCCAGGCGGCTGGGCTGGTCCCAGGGGATGTTTGTGACTGAGCAGAGCTCCAGATGCTGCACATTCCTGGTAGGGTCAGACCTGCCCCGCGGCATTCAGGGAATTAGCTTCTCTGACTAGCTACAGATCTTTCCGGAGCTGCCCTCTTCTGCCCAGCCCAGGGGGCTGTTTGGCTCTCTGAGCAATCTTATTGCCTTGGGTGAGGCTGAAAGCCTGGGCGGATTCCCTGCTGGAGAGGTACTTCTGCTCAAGGAGGGGTTGGAGGGAGACAGGAAATTGTACCCCTTGTATCTTCCAAGGTCTCCAAGTCCAGCACAAGGGGCATCTGGGAACAGGGTTTCTGCCTGCCCAACCTTGGGGCCGCATTTGGCGGGAACTGGATCTGCCTTCACCTGCAGCCCTGTGGGGTGGCGGGATGTAAAGAGCAGGGAAAAGGGGCATCCTGAGGTGGGGGTGGGGGGGGTGAGAAGCCGGGGGAGGGGGCGCCCGGGAGCGCCCTGACCTCGCCGGCTGTTGGGAGGCGGAGGGTATGGGGGTTGGGGGAGAAGAGGGGAGTCTGGCAGCCAATGGGAGGGAGGATCTCGTTTCAAAAGGGTTAACCCACAGCCAATGGGAGCTTGGGGGAGCGGATCCTGCTCACTCCATTCAAGAATCCCAAGTATTCAAGATGGACGGCAGGGAGTGTGGAAGGAGAAAGGGGGCGAGGGGGGAAGAGCGAGATCGGCAGAGGAGAGGGCGCAGCGGCCGGCCGGCCCCCGGATCTCAGTCCCGGCGGGCAGGTGGAGGGGCGGCCGCGGGGGATCCGAGCCCGGCCGGGGAGAGGGGCTGGCGGGGTGCGAGAGGGCGTGAGAGACGGGGAGCGAGGCCAGGGAGGGAAGCCAAGAGGGAGGGAAGGGCAGAGAAAGAGCCCGGGAAGAAGGAGGTGGCAGGCAGAGGAACGTAACGAAGAGCAATGTGTAGGTATCGTGAGCTCCCAGAAGGGTAACGCCACCGATTTTCGGTTTTATTCTCTCTCGGGGAGGGGAGGGGGGTGGTCTGGGCTCTTTCTCTCGTCTTCTCTCTCCCCTCTTCATTCTCCTCCACTTGGGGGCATCTCTTCTATTTTTTCCTTTCGGAACAACTGTAACTGGGAAGCACTAGGCATGTCTTGCTGGGGTGGCTTCACTGTCATTTTCCAGTCGGGGGTGTGGTGGGGAAGGGGTGGGGGGCTCTGCTGGGCAGGGCTGAGGCTGGGCCATCTGTCCGTGCCCGGGCGTGTGTGTGAGGGTGTGGGGCACAGGGGACTTGGCGGGTGTGTTCAGAGGGAAACACAGTGGCCTGAAGGGCTGGAGCAGGGCAGGAGTTCTGCATCTTGAGAAGTTGTGGGGGGAGCTAAGGGGCCGTGTGTGGGTGTGAGGCCCGCTCCTGAGCTAAGGGCTGTGGGGTATTCAGGAGTGCGAGGATGTAGGGGAGCCGTGTGCTCACACTCCAGTGCTTGCTGTTCGGGTAAGTGTGTAGTGAGGGCTGAGTTGTGCAGCAAGTATGGCTGGGAGTTCGTGTGCGCGCGTGTGTGGTCCAGCCTCGAGGTGTGTGCGTGGGGGGCGGGGGGGCACAGTTGGGTGTTGAGGGAGAGAGCCCCTCACCCCCCCACTTTCCCCCTGCCCCTCTCATCTCATTCACAGAACATGGCTTTCAGGACCCTCCTGGTCTCCTCCTCCTGTCGCCATGGCTGCGGGGAGGGGGTGGGAGGAGACAGTTGGGGCCAGCCCCTGCCCCTGCTGCTCCAGCTAACCCTCCACCTGCCCTTTCTCTCCCTTCCACAGGCAGGGCCCCATCCCCTGCTGCTCTGGGGGGCAGGGGCCGGAAGATGGTGGCCAATGAGGAGGGGGAGCGGAGAGAACTTGAGCCGGGGCCTCCCCTCCCCCATTTCCTCCTCGGTCTCTACACCCGCCTCTGGAAGGAGCTGGGGGATGGCTCCTGGGCCTAAGGTGGGGGAGGGGCCCTGCTGGCTGGTGAATCGCAGGGCCCGCTCTGGAATGAGTTGGGTGTGAGAGCCGAGGGGATCTTGGCTCCAGGCCCCTCTCTTTTCTCTCTTCGAGGAGGGGTCTGGGCACGCCTTGGCGAAGAATCTTCCCCTAGCCTCCCTGCAGCTTGCCGGGCAGTCCTGCCTTTGCCCCTCTGCCCCTTGTTGACATGATCCAGTTCCCAGCTGAGACTGGTTTGCCCAACCTAGGAACAGAGGCCTGGTGACTGACCCAGCAGGGCCTTGGTTTCCGTCCATTAGAACTGTGCAGACTGTGGGACGGGGGCCCCATGTTTGCAGATTACAGGAGCAAACGCTGCCTGGGAAGCTGGGGGAGAACCTCTCCTGCTTCCTGAGGCGGGTGGGAGGAAGCTGGAGGGGAAGCCCAGAGGAAGAGCTCCCAACTGGAATTCTGTCCTCCATTCCTCCTGCTGGCTGTGGCGTGGGGAGGAGGGCATCTCTCAGGGGGTCACTCCATCGGCCAGAGGCCTTCGTTGATGAGTGCACCCAGGAATCACCCCACGGCCTCTGCCCCTCTGGGCTGCACACAGTTCACCAGGTCAGAACTGGCGTTGGGCTCTCAGGACCACAGCTCTAGCCAGGAATGTGCCACGCTAGAGCTCTGAACCTTGGCTGTCCAGGTGTCCCTCTAGGGCAGTCTTCTGACTTTGGGTTTTAATCAGTCTCAGGACTGTTTATCCAGGGTTTAAGTCCCTACTGCTAGGATAGGATGGGGAAGTTCTGGGCGAGTTTGAAGACTCCCTCATGGGAGTCTGCATAAAACAGGAAGCAACTCATTCTAATCCCAATGCCCACGAAAGCCTGTCCCTAAGGCTCAGTACAAGAGAGGGAATCAGCCTCAACATTTTGTTTGATGCTGCATCCATAAAGTGGATTTTGAATTCCTCTGAGAGGAGATGCAGGGGTGGGGCTTCACCTGCAGCTTTCACCTCCAGACCTGGAAGCTTCTCTGTGCTGCCTGAGGACCTGTGATTCTACTCCCCCACCCTCTGGTCCTGGAACTCCCCTTCCTCTAAATTAAAAAGGAGAGAGAGCTTGGAGTAGGGCAGAAGAGAGGGTTCGGTGGTCCCAGTCAGCAAACTCCTCCAGAAGGGAAGCTGGCAGATACAAATCCAGATAAACATAGCGTCATGCCAGTGTCCCCAAACTCTTGGGATTTCTACCAGTCACTTCCTGTGAAGATTGAGTGTCAAGTTTCAGCTGCCTCCTTAGACCCTGTCCTTCCACCCCAAAACCTCAAGAAAAAGGTAGTCTCGGTGTTGGGAAGGGTGTGAGGTAGAAGGCAAAAGGAGGAGTGGAGAGAAAATAGAGGATTAACACTGAAAACGGAAGAGAAGGGGCAGAGGGGGACCAAGAGAGCTGAGTGGGCCGGGGCCTGGGAGAAGGGGTGAGGAGGCAGGACCGGCATGCCTCTGCTGCGGGCCGGAGCTCTTTTCACATTGTGCTACTGTCTGCACCTACCACTAGCAGTGCAATGTTAAAAGGGCATTGGCCATGTAGTGCTCCCCAGCGCCGGCTGCCTCCTCAGCATCGAGACTTCCTCTCCCATCTGGGCACCAATCAGCTACCCTGGTGGGGATTTGGGAAGCCTCACTAGTCGTAATCATACCAATAGCTCACATTTAAGGAAGCACTTCCACATGCAGTCGGTGTGCTGGACGCTTCATACATTATGGTGAACCCTAGTAACTTCTTGGCAAGTAACATCCCCATTTTACAGATGAAAAAACTGAGTGCCAGGAAAGTTTAAGTAGTATGCCCAAGGCTGTACAGCTCTTAAATTGCGGAGCCTAGCTATAAGACTGATAGCTCACCCTCATCTGGAGAGGTTTGAGGACCTTGTCTCAACTGGGAGATTGCCTGAGCTGTGGGGTGGAAGGTTTTGATGCCATCTGCTGGTTGTATGAGGGTATCTTCCAAGGTTTCAAGCCTTTAAGGATGAAAGTGGTGGCTTGTTGACTAAGGAAGAGTTCTCAGGCATCCTGGGATTGGAGGGTGGGTGGAGAAGATTGGGAGAATCGCTGTTAGGACCAGAGTAGAGCTCCATGAGAAAAAGGGGATGCACAAGAAACAGCTAACCTGAAAGGACTGCTCCCCAAGGACAGGTGTGTGCCCCTGGCATTCCACACCTGCAGCTCCTTCGCTGGCTCTTGGGGCGTAGAAAGGAGACCTCATCTCCACCTGCCATTCCTAGCACAACCCCTCTTGGCAACAGGGTATTTAATAATGGTGCTTCTCAAGGGTACACCTGTCTGGGCATCCAAGATTTGGAAAGTACTGCCCATGGCCTGATCTTAGAGATTAAACAAGATCCCTTGAGCCAGGCCCACAAAATGATTCTTCCAGGAGAGATGACAAGGAACTTGCGAGCAATGACTGTGCCATTTACTTCTCTGTTTCCCACAGTACCTAGTTGGCTGAATAAGAACTTGTTAAAGTAAATTGAGAGAGAGGCAGATTTGGAGAGCTTTACAAAGGCAGCAAGTTTGTGCCTGATTTTCAGGGTCAGAGCTTGGGGCTGGAGAAGCCACCCTGAACTTTGGTGCAAGAAGTGGGACTGAGGGACAGGGTTTCTAGATCCCTTGCTGGAGCCTGAGAGGCGGATCTCTAGGCCTCACCAGGCATGTAGAAGCTGAAGACGAGACCGACTTCCCGGGGCCTCTCAAATGGAGGTGCTGGACATCATTCCTTCGTGGCTTGCATTTGCCTTCTTTGCACCTCCGTGTCTTCCAGTTCTCTTCTGCCCTTCTGCCCAGACAGGGCTTCTCCATTTTGATGTTAACAACAGTATTTGAGATGGCACAGTTCGCTTTATGTCCTTTCCTTCAGTCTATTAACATCTCTATTTGAGCCTCTTCTCTGGGCACAAAACAGCCATTTGATGATGCCACTCCTTGTTGAAAAACAAGACCTTTTCAGTGTCTCCCCAATGCCCTGGGGATGAATCTAGATTCCATAAACGGTTTATGGCCTCTGTCTTTCCTGTGTCATCTCATCTCTCAACCACTTGCACCTTTACTCCAGCTATAGGAAGCTTTTATTTCCTCAAATTAACTGGAGCCACTTGACTCACCAGTTCTCTTTGCCTGAAATATTCCTTCTCCATCCACGCTTCCCCTTTACTCACTCAACCTCAAGTGCCATCATAGTCATCACTTCTGTGGAGCCTTCCTTGACTCCTCAAATCTAGGTTAAGCCTCTCCTATGAGCTCCTGAGCTCATGTCGCATCCCTGCTCAGAGCCCTTGACACCTTCTACTGGAATTGTCTGTTACTGTTTGTCCTCCCACTAGACTGAAAGCTCCATGAGGTCAGGCCCTGGCTGCCTTGTTCTCCATTGCATTCCCAGTGCTTTAACACAATGCCTGGCGAGTAAGAGGCGCTCTACAGATATTTGCAATACCAATGAATGAATCTAGAAATAACAAGCTAGCTGACCAAAAGTGATTTTTATGATGTGTACAGTCTTGCCTGCAGTGGTTGGTGACCCAACAACAATAGGAGTTTCACATCACTGCCAAAAATTCCACTTGGGTCACACGGTTGGATTGATGCTGCGATTTTGAGCTGTTTTGTTCCACTTTGTGTCAACTGCCAGGGCAGCACCTTGGCTGATTGATTTTTCTTTTTAGCCTTAAGTGAGGCCAGGAGCTGACCAAAACGTTACACCGGGCTGAGAGGCAGTGGGACGCAAGAACACCCTTGTTCTCGCATCAGCCTCTTCCAGGTGCTCAGTCCTGGACTCAGGCAAAAATAGATTCATTATCAAGGGCTCTGGAAGACGAGCTGTTTTGGATGCTCCAGCTGGAATACCACTCACAAAAGCCATCCCTCTTACTAAGCAAAAGCTCACCTGAATGCCCATCCCCTCTCAAAGCTCAAGTGGAGTCTTTGCCACAGACAAAGCAATTGCTGCCCCCTAGTGGCACACAGGGACAGGCCCCGGGGATGTGTGTGACTAGACAGCATATGATACCAGCTTGAGGAAGGAAAGTCAGAGGACAGAACGCCTCACAGTTGCCCTTTTTATTAAAAATAGACCCAAACACTTTATGTATCATACAAAAGTTTCATTCGCTGGTGGCAGCCACGAGGAAGCCTGACCCCGCAGCATTATTTTCCCACCTCCCCTCCAAAGGACTGGATTCCAGGGAGCAGTGGCTGGACCTCGGAGAATGCCGGTAAAGACTGCTCGCTCTGGACCCGGCCATCTGGGGGTGGGGCTGTTACAGGGGCAGCTCTCCCCACCCCCACCCAATGGTGAAGGTTAGATATCCAAAGTGCCTCATCAGTGCCAAGATAAACAAGTGGAGTGAAATGGAAACCCCTGTAATTCTTTTATTTTTTTCCCAGGGCCTGGGATTTGGGATTTTTGCTTCCACCCCCAAATCCTTTCTTCTACAAATGGGGGTGGGAAACTTTCCCCCCCGAGAGATTCTGGAATCTCCCTGCATCTGAGGCCAAAATTTCACTCCAACGCAAGCTTCTTCTCTGCTATTCTGTGGCCAAGCATCTACCAGCCCCATGACTCAAGGTTTGTCCTCTGTTCACTCAAAGAGGTGGAGCAAAAACGTTCCTCCTAAGGTCCTCTCTGCCTGAGTCTACGCCCTGCCATCGCCTCGATTTTCAGGACCTTGGGGCCAGAAGGACCCAGAACCATCCCTTTGCCCCAGTTCTGTCTCCCTGACTGCTGCCCACTCCTGAGCCTTGAACACCCCTGGGGTACCCCAGACCCCTGTTCCAAAGGGGCCTGGGAGTGATGGGTGGAGGCGGGGGAGGGGTTGGTGGGAGCTGGGTTCCCCCCAGGGGTGGGGCAGTACTCATGCTGGTATGGACTGCTTGGCAGGGCCAGGGGACAGGTGTGGGGAGGGTGGGGCATGCGGAGGAAGGGCACAGCCTGCCTGAGCCCCTCAGTCCCAGCCGTTGTCCTTCACCATGTGTGACATTTCGATGATATACTTCCCTTCCTTGTATTTCTGGCTCGTCTCAAAAGCTTGTTCCTGGGGGAGGGGAAGCAGTGACTGTAGGACAAAGTAGTTCCCCCCTAGGCCCTCCTAGTGCCACCTGTATCATTCCTGCTCCCAAGGGTCCCCCGCCTACTCCGATCCCTCTTCCCTCTTTGGACCTTGCAAAGACCTGATGTGGTCAGTGGGGCTTGGAGGGCCATGGAGACTGTCCACTTTAGAGGGTGGGCCTCTCTCCAGGTACTTACATATTTCCAACCCAGTGTGGTTTTGCAGCTTTCGCAGAAAATATCAGCTACTGAGTGGAGCCCAGTGAGCAGGAGGCGCTGTTCAGCTGGCCCACAGCCCACGTTGACCCTGTCTCAGGAAACAGGAAGGACCCAGCACCCAGTACGGTTGCTCTGTCAGTCCAGCCCCCAAACAGCCCAAAGGAACTTCGATGGGGAGAGATCTTAATCCGCCCAACTGGAAGCCCCTGCCTTCAGCAATCCACCCCTGCATGACTAGGGCCCGGGCCTTCTAGTGCTGTGATGATTCCAATTCTGCCCAGACTCCCCACAAAGGAAGTGCAGACTGAGTTTCTGAATCTTTGCAAAAGTAGAGGCAAAAGCAGAAAGCGCAAGGCCACCTTCTGATGGCTCACCCCCTTTCTCCACAGAGGAAAATTCACACACACGAGCACACATGCCCAAGGAGAGGTAGACTCACACGGAGTTAAACAGGTAGGCTCGGCCATGGCTCCCTTGGAAGGACTGTGGAGAACAGAGGACAGACAGTGACTACGGGGTAGTCCTGGGTCCCGCTGCCTGAATCTCCCAGGGGCATGGAGGAGGGAGAACGGGCTTCGCTGCCTCAGCTCCAGGTGATGTTTGGACAAGCCTGGTGGGAGAGAGGAGAGGAGTGCCGGGCCCCCACTTGGCATACCTTGGAAATAAGCTCATCATGTTTGGCCAGGTGTGCGCGGCAGTGGACGCAGCTGTAGGTGCGGTGGCAGCGGGGCAGGTAGCTGCGGAACGTCTTGGTGGGGAGGCAGGCAGGCCCTGGGCCAGGGTCACAGCTAGGCATGACTGGCTGGAGGACGATGCCCTGGCGGGCAGGAGGGGCTGGCGCCGTGCAGCCCCCACACAGACGGTCGCAGGTGAAGCAGCGGAGCAGGTTGGCTAGAGCCGTGTTTCAGCGCAGGAGAAATGTGGGGGGGCTGCCCGGCCAGGGCCCCCCCAGACGTGAACCAGATAGAAATAGAAGTCACCTGGGAAGAGGAGAAGGTACATCAGGAGAGCCGTGACCTCGTGAGGAGCCCCTCCTAGGGAATGGAGAAGATGGGGCTCAGCTCACCTCTGCCCCTCCTTCCCCCATCACCATCAACCCTCAGCGTTCAGTAGCTCCGTTTCTCCCTGTCCCCTGGATTGACGTCTGTTCTGCTTAGCCTGGCAGCAGTTCCAGGCCTCTGGTGCCGTAGCCGGGGAGGTGGTATCTCTCCCTCCTGGGGCGGGAGCAGCCTCTACCATTTTCCACTGAGAGCAGCCCGCTGGCACAAACGCTGCCATGGGAGCAACGTCATCTGCAAGTGCTCTCTTCTTGATTTTCGGTTCTTCTGTGAGGATCTGCCTCCCACACGCACTGGTAGGCTCTGTGTCTCTGGGGCTCAAAGCCTTTGAAAAGTTGGGGATGCCTGGCAGTTTTTCTTTCCCATGGCCTCCATTTGCAATGCAGTCGATCCTTCATACATTTTGTGTGGGAGGGAGGGCCGGGCGTGATGGGAGAGAGGACAGGCAGGCAGGTACACATACCCTGCTTCAGCCATCTCCTGGGGCTGGGATCCTGCACTCTGGGAACTAGAATGTGGTGGATGTCTCTGGGTACCAAAGACCTCACACGTGGCTGTCACCCAATCCTGCACCTTGTTCCACTCATTCCGGCCCAGAAGCAGCGCCTATCTGTCTTAGCCCCTGGGGCTCTCAGTTTCTCTCTACTACTCTCTACTAACTGTTGCCTTAGCCCTCAGTCAAGGGCTTAAGCATCCTACTGTAGGAGAGACTATCTTTCCTTCAGGCAAACCTAACAGCTGGAAGCAATGGGAAATGGGGACGGCGTCAGGGAGGCCAGCACTCCGCGGCCAAGCAGGGCTGTATGGTGTAGTGTGGGAGCAGCGTCTACAATGGGCAGCAGCAGAGGGGACTCTCTTATTTTCAAAACCTGTGCTTTGGGATACAAGGCAGAGAATGCTTCTTTCCACCTTCTCCCTGGGGCAGGGACAAACAGCAGTGACTCTGTGGGTGACAGAAGATAAAATAATGCTGGGTTCTGATTAGGAATCTTGAGGAAGATGTTCAGACTCCAACCCCAAAGCGGCTGAGGGTGCTGGAGGCAGAGGATAAGAAGGGAGGTGTCCACTGTTGGTTCTGATAAGCAGGTGACGTGCTGCCTTCTCCTTCACAGGGCCTTCGGGCCCCTTGTGAGTGGTTTAGCCCAAGTGTGGTTCAGAGATGCCAGCTGGGTGCTCTGGCAATGATAGGCCACTAAGCAGAGCAGAGGCAGCATGGCTCGGAGTAGCTGGGGCAAACAGGCTCTTGTGCTGTTCTCTGTGGTAGCCGCTAGCACCCCATCTGCTCCAGCTTTTCATGGGGCCTCCAGGCAGTCTCCACAAGACCCGCAACAGAGACCATCTTCAGTTTCCGGTCCTCTCCCCCGGCTGGGCCCCGGGAAGACACCTTGTGCTGAGTTCAGGGTGACATTGGGCTCTGGTGGCAGAAAACGGGCCCTCCTCACCCGCAGAACACTGTTCGGCATCCACTTCACAGGTCTGCCTTCAACTTTGCCTGCAAGTTCCCCTCTGCCGCGCTGCACCTAGCACACCTTCTTCAGGGGGCTCAGGGAGGGGGCTGGCCAGGTCCCTGCTCTCTGGCTCCTTCCCCAGCCTCCGGCACGCCTCCCTCCCTCTCTCTCCCCCGTGCTTCCCCGGCAAGCCAAGGAGAGGCAGCACAGAAGGCCACAGAATCACTCACAGGACCGGGAGTGGGGGTCATTTCTTCCCCCATGTCCGATCACAGGGAGAAGCAAGTTGGGCAAATGACAGGGAAAAAACAAAGGCAAGCTAAGTGCTGGGGAGAGGATGTTCCCCCAAGTGAGATGGGGCTGGACCGTGGGAGGTGGGGGAAAGGGAGGGCTGGGGGGGGGCTGCTGCTGAGCAACCAGTGCCGACAGCAGAGGCGCCGGAGGCGGAGGCTCAAGGAACCAGGTGCGAATCCCGTGCCTTTCTGGGGTGGGGAGTGGGGGGGGGGGAAGGGGAGGGGGACACCTGCTTGCAATGGGTTTTCTCATCTGCTCTGAGGCTCCGGCCCCCCCTTCCCCACCCCGGGCTGACATTCTCGGCATGGTATGGTCCAAATAACTAGCAGCGCAGCCAGCTCCCAAGGCGGGCTTTGGGGGTCTGCACCAGCAGCAAAACAATAAACAGTGAAGCCTGATGCTGCAGCCAAAGTTGCCGGGAAATAAGTGCGGGAACCGCCAGAGCTTGGAGAGGGATGGAGGAGCTGAGAGAGAGGAGCGGAGGCAGCGGAGAGGGGGAAGGGAGGACAAAGGGTGGATGAATAATGCTTTTGCAAAGGGGAGAAAGCAACACGCAGCAGGAGGAGGAAATTTGCAAAGGGAAAAAAATTTCATTTGGAGAAGGGCTGCCCCCTCACCTTGAGGTCTGCTCCAGAGATCTCCGTCTATCTCTCTCTCTCTCTCTCTCAATCTCTCTGCTCACTCTTCTCTCTTCTCTTTCCGCTCCTTCAATTGGGAAGGGGATGGGGGCGGGGGAGGGCAGTTGGGGGCTCAAGACTGGGGCTGCAAAGGTGGCCAGCTGCTAGGGGGCCAGAGGTTGTCTCTCGTCTGTACCTCGGTCTGTGGGTGAATGTAGCTGTGTGTTGTGGAACTGCATCATAACACTGTGAGTCATCCATCCCCCCACCCCCCTCACCTCCCACGTCAGAGCAGGGCTGGGAGACACAGGAGGCGGGTCGGAAGGAAGGGAGGGGGCAGGCAAGGAGGGATGGGGCTGGGGGAGTGAGGTAGGGGGGTGGAAGCAGAGGTATGGGATGGGGAGGGGGGCGCGCGAGAGGTGAGGCTGGTTGCTGAGGAGGAAGGCAGTGTGGCCAAGGAGATAGAACCTGGGGGAAGGACAGGGCTGGGCAAGGATGGAGTACGGGTGGCAGGGCTGGACGAAAGGAGGTGGCAAGGCTGGTGACGGTGAGAGATGGATGCAGAGAGTCAGCCGCAGGCACACACATTCAAGATGATGCATTTCCCATTTCAGCTCGGACGGCAGCCCTGACACAGGGAAAAAAAGAAAGATATATTAATTGTCACATATGGCAAACTGTGCCCCTAAGCTTGCACCAGGCACTTCCAAGCCTCAAAGCCTCAGCTTAATCCCCTCGAAGGAGTCATAGACTAAATATATGATATCTCACATGCAGGAACCTCATCAACTACCTCCAAATTACTTGTGCTTCGTGAACAGAAACACCTCCATTACATAAGGTTCTCTACTGGGCTGTAAACTTTTTGAGGCAGGTCCTCTGGGGAACTCCTCTCTGCATCCCAGGACTGCAATGCCTAGCGCAGAGCCTTGCATACAGAAGATGCTCACAAAACAGCAGTTGAGCTGCATCTTCAGACGTGGTCCAAGTGTCTGGCTTTGGTCTCAAAGAGACCTGAGTTGGAAACCCAGCTCTGCCAATATACACACCAGGAACCAATGGGCAACTGACTGATCCCTTCGTGCCCCAGTCTTCCTCTTCTGCTAAATAATGCTAATATTTACGTCATGGAGCTGTGAAGTTAAGTGAGATAACATGTAAACACCTAAAAAGTGCCTAAAAAACACATGCTAGGCTCTTAGTGAACAGTAGTTACTGTTATTGCAAGACTGTTCTCAACTTAATATCCCTAAACCCAGAGAGGATTTATTATTAGATTCTGATATGTTGAGAATATATGCTGTTTTTCTATCAGCTTCCAGTTATGTTTTATTTGACTCAGAATATTTCTCATGGAGCGTTGCCCTGTGCATGTCACTAAAGTATGTGGACACAGAACATAACCTCTAAAATTAAAACTCTGATTTCTGACAGAGGCTAACATTCAGGAAATAAAGTGCGACAAAGATAGTTACTTAGAAAGGACTACTTGTGGGTGGTTTGTTTTTCTTTTCACATGTAAGGAGGGGAGAAAATTAAGATAGGGAAATGTGGTTAATGGGAGGCATTAGTAACTGGGTATGAAAAAATGACAGGAGGGGCTGGCCCCGTGGCCAAGTGGTTAAGTTCGCGCACTCCGCTGCAGGCGGCCCAGTGTTTCCTTGGTTCGAATCCTGGGCGCGGACATGGCACTGCTCATCAAACCACACTGAGGCAGCGTCCCACATGCCACAACTAGAAGGATCCACAATGAAGAATATACAACTATGTACCGGGGGGCTTTGGGGAGAAAAAGGAAAAAATGAAATCTTTAAAAAAAAAAGAAAAAATAACAGGAACCCTGAATATTCGATCAGGGAAGATTCTGGGGTTTAAGGTAAATTCTGAAAACACAATGTGGGTATTTTCAGTGATATTACCAGAGGTTTGGAATTGAGAAGGAGAACTGGGTAAAGAAAGGGGAGAGAAGTGTTCTTGTCTGGGCAGCAGATGGGAAAGGAAATGTAAGTGGAGGAGGAATTTGAGGAACCATTGTTCAGGAAAACACTGGCAAGTGGGGAAAAGGAAGATGAGTAGTTTTCAGGGCAAGGATTGAAAGTTTGGAAGCAAAAAGGATACCAATTAATTTAAATTAACTGAGGAAGAAAACCAAGATTTTGGTGGAGAGAAGAATGAAAAAGACTTATGAGGTCAGTGTTATTTGAGAGTGGGATGGAAATGACAGGAGTGCTTGGTGAGAGACTCAAAGTGAGGAAAGAGAATGTAGGCAAACACAGATGCTCTTAATGTGTCCTGACTGTTGAAAAAGCAAACTGGAGAGCAGTCTAAATGGGGGAGGGGACGGTTTTTTTCTCCCTAAATTTGAGTTGAGATGGCTATATCCAAATAAAGATGACCTTCAGATAATTGGGAGAAATTGCCTCAAGGGGGAGAGTGTGGAGGCGAAGAAACAGATCTGGGAGGTAGATTGTATGGAAACAGGGGAGGATGAGGTCACTCAGGGAGAAAAGTTGCAATTAGAAGACTGAAACTAAAGTTTTGAAGAATGGTGAAAGATTAGGGGATACTTAATGGTTTATTGGAGAACTAATGAGTGAATGGTGAGTGATGAAATAATTAAAGCAAACCATCAAAGGAAAAACTGTGAGAAGTGAGAAGTGAGGATGGCACTGTTAGAAAGTGAGTGCTAAGGTAGAGCCAGTGGGGAAAAAGGCAACCCAGAAAATCTTCCCAGGCTTCTCAAGCAGGATTAACCACGTGAGCTGTGCTGAAAAATGTACTCATCTATAAAGTGGGATGACAATTATAGTATATACTTCACGGGATTCTTGTGAGGATTAAATGAATTAACACCCATAGAAACAGTAAAGCCCATAGAACAGTAACTGGCATCTAACACTATCTAAGTATTCGTTGTTGTTGAAAACTGGACTCGGACGCCAAAATCCTGGGTTTGAGTCCTAGCTTGGGCAAGTCCCTTCAGCTATCTTAGTCTCCTCCCTCATCTGAAGTTGGAGATAATAAAACTGACTTTACAAGCTGGCTGTGGAAGAAGATACCTGAAAGGGATTAGAAAAATGTAAACTACTGTACAAATGGATGGCATTATTATAGCCCCCCAACCTATAATAAAAACTTAGGAGCCACCATCAGATGCTTTCTATGTTACAGGCATTGTGTTTAGTACTTTACAGGCATCATTCCGTTAATCGCCAAACCAACTTTAAGAGGCTGGGTACTGTTATTATCCCTATTTTACAGAAAGAGTTTAAGCCTTTGATTTGCTCAAAGTCACACCGGGAGCAAGGGGCATGGCAAAGAATACAAGATTCCTAAACCCAAACTCGCGAGAAGAGGATTATAGACGTGGCCCAACCTGTTGCCTGCGGGGTAGATGATCAGCCTCATATCACTGTCAGGGATTTAGGGATGGAAACAGAGTCTCCAACAAAACTCCGTAGGAGAGAGGTTGTTGGATAATGACTGACATATATATAGTCTAAGTGGAAGAAATTCTTGGACTTTTATTTTTTTATTTAAAAAATGTTTTTAATGCCCTCTCGGTGCCAAGCACTGTGTCAGGTAGAGGATGATAGCCCAGGTTAGCCCCTGACAGGCTGTTTTCCTTCCCTGTCCCTACCCCTCAGTTTCCTCGTGTCCAAATGGGGTTTTGCTAATTTCCCCCGCTCCAGGCGATCGCGGGACCTAGACTGTGAGTCCTCCTCCTTCCCGCCGTCCTTTCCCTTTCCAGGCTCCAGGTGAGCGAGAACACTAGGGCGAGAGTGCACAACCGCCGCGCCTCGGTGACCATTGGCCTCTTGGCCGGGCCCCGCCCCCGTGCGGGGGCGTAACTGCCACTCCTCTGGCTGGCTTCGCGAACAATGACGGCCGCCGCCCCTCCCACTTTCGGCGTCACGATCAAAACAATCCTTTAACTACAACTCCCAGAAGGCCGAGCGGCGGCGCGAGCTCAACCACTCGCGGCTGTTCCAGCACAACTACATTTCCCAAGGGGCATCGCGCGACCGCGTCTCCTCCACTGCGCAAGTGCGGAACGGCCTTTGTTTCCGGCGTGGGTCTGTGGGAGCGTGGCTTGTAGGTGGGTTTAGGTCCTACCTGCAAGTGCTTTTTGGGTTACCCATTTGGGCTCGTGGCTGTGCAAGGTGAGATAATAACCTCAGGAACTCAACTGTGTGTAGCTTCCTGGGGGCCTGGGAGGATTTCGATGTCTGGGGAGGCTGGGACAAATGCTGGACCTAGAGCTGCGGTCGGGATCGGAAATAATTCTTCCCTATTCCTCGGCGTTTTCTAGTTTACGAGGTAATATTTTCTTCCAGTCATCCCTCTTAAGCACCAGAACAACATTCTGAGTGAGGAAGTGTAACTGCCTCCAGTTGACAGTTGAGGAAAATGTTGAGAGAGGTTAAGTGATTTGTCCAAAGACACTACTAGTACTTGCTGAGCGGAGCCTTAATGCTCTTTTCTAAGTCCAAACCCGGTATTCTCTTCTTTGCATCCAGATGGCAGACGCCCTTTCTTGTTGACTAAGAGGACTGGGGAGTGAGTATCTGTTGCGTTCTTAAGTCTAGAATATCCCAATAGAGTGGAGAAGGGAGCGATGAAAGTGATGTAATCAAGTCTATCAATCTGTAGATAGAGTTTTTTCTTATGTCTGAATGATTTAGTCACTCGTATTTGTAGAGGTGCCTATAGGATGTCAAGCCCTATTCTAGGTACTGGAGATACAGCAACAAATGAAAATGCCCAACCTTTACATTCTAGTGGGGATAGAGAGAGAGATGGTGATCCAGAGATGAGAAAAATAAAGCAAGGTAGGGGCGCCGGCCTGGTAACATAGTGGTTAAGTTCGTCTGCTCTACTTCAGTGGCCTGGGGCTCACTGGCATGGATCCCAGGCATGGAGGTACATGCCGCTCATCAAGCCATACTCTGACTGTGTCCCACATACAAAAATAGAGGAAGATGGGCACAGATGTTAGCTCAGTGACAATCTTCCTCAAGCAAAAAGAGGAAGTTTGGCAACAGATGTTAGCTCAGGGCCAGTCTTCCTCACCAAAAAAAAAAAAAGGGGGGGGAACATTGGTTGGAGCATTTTTTTTTTTTAAGATTTTATTTTTCCTTTTTCTCCCCAAAGCCCCCCAGTACATAGTTGTATATTTTTCTTAGTTTTGGGTCCTTCTGGTGTGGCATGTGGGACACCACCTCAGCATGGCTTGATGAGCAGTGCTAGGAGCCCAAGAACTTAACCACTCCGCCACCAGGCCGGCCCAACCACTGGAGGATTTTGAACAGAGTCCCAACTATGTTTAGCTCTGATACTTAATTTGTGTTCTAGGTACAGCAGCTACACGGAAAAGATGGGAGAGGAGGCCAGTGATGACAAGAAGCCAACAACTAAATTCGAACTAGAGCGAGAAACAGAACTTCGCTTTGAGGTGGAGGCATCTCAGTCAGTTCAGTTGGAGCTGCTGACTGGCATGGCAGAAATCTTCGGCACAGAGCTGACCCGAAACAAGAAATTCACCTTTGATGCTGGTGCCAAGGTGGCAGTTTTCACTTGGCATGGCTGTTCTGTACAGCTGAGTGGCCGCACTGAAGTGGCTTATGTCTCCAAGGATACCCCTATGTTGCTTTACCTCAACACTCATACAGCCTTGGAGCAGATGCGGAGGCAGGCGGAGAAGGAAGAAGAGCGAGGGCCCCGGGTGATGGTAGTGGGCCCCACTGATGTGGGCAAGTCCACAGTGTGCCGTCTACTGCTCAACTATGCAGTGCGTTTGGGCCGCCGTCCCACTTATGTGGAGCTGGATGTAGGCCAGGGCTCTGTGTCCATTCCTGGTACCATGGGGGCCCTCTACATTGAGCGGCCAGCAGACGTTGAAGAGGGATTCTCTATCCAGGCCCCTTTGGTATATCATTTTGGCTCCACTACTCCTGGCACCAACATCAAGCTTTATAATAAGGTCAGAGCCAGAGCGAAGGTGGGGTGGCGGGAAGGGCTGCTATCAGGGTAGGAAGCTGTGCAGAAGTTTGCTAGTTAAAACTGGGTTTGGGGGCTGGTCTGGTGGCGCAGCGTTTAAGTTCGCACATTCTGCTTCAGTGGTCCGGGGTCCACCGGTTCCGATCCCGGATGCGGACATGGCACTGCTTGGCAAGCCATGCTGTGGCAGGCGTCCCACATATAAAGTAGAGGAAGATGGGCACCAAGGTTAGCTCAGGGCCAGTCTTCCTCAGCAAGAAGAGTATTGGCGGCAGTTAGCTCAGGGCTAATCTTCCTCAAAAAAAAACAACTGTGTATGGCCATCCCTTTGCTCCCCCTCAGCTGGAATTACCGCCACATGATTTTGGAAAAGACAGTTTCAAATATAAGTCAACTGCAGATGGTTAAACGTTTCTGTGGACCTATTCTTGAGTCATTTATTAGATTTCCACTTAGGACGTGAAACAGGAGACAGAAGAAACATAAAATAAAAATTAAATCCATATTATGGGGTCAAAATCACAGCCATTAAGAACGTCATTTTTGGGGCTGGCCCCATGGTTGAGTGGTTAAGTTCTCGTGCTCTGCTTTTGCAGCCCAGGGTTTCACCGGTTTGGATCCTGGGTGTGGAGATGGCACCGTTCATCAGGCCATGCTGAGGCGGCGTCCCACATGCCCACAATTAAAATATACAACCATGTACTGCAGAGCTTTGGGGAGAAAAAGAAGGAGGAAAAAAAAAAAAAAGATTGGCAGTAGTTGTTAGCTCAGGTGCCAATCTTTAAAAAAAAAAAAAATGTCATTTTTCTTGTACCTAATACCACTTATTCTAAAGTGGGACAAAACAGCTATAGGTTTGTTCATTTTTGTGTTTTTTCCCCCTCACCTTGATCCTTTCTTCTGCAGATTACATCTCGTTTAGCAGATGTGTTCAACCAACGGTGTGAAGTGAACCGAAGGGCCTCTGTGAGTGGCTGTGTCATTAACACCTGTGGCTGGGTCAAGGGCTCAGGTTACCAGGCCCTGGTGCATGCAGCCTCAGCCTTTGAGGTGGATGTGGTTGTGGTTCTGGATCAAGAACGACTGTACAATGAACTGAAACGGGACCTGCCTCACTTTGTACGCACTGTGCTGCTCCCCAAATCAGGGGGTGTGGTTGAGCGCTCCAAAGACTTCCGGCGGGAATGTAGGGATGAGCGTATTCGTGAGTATTTCTACGGATTCCGGGGCTGTTTCTATCCCCATGCCTTCAATGTCAAATTTTCAGATGTGAAAATCTACAAAGTTGGGGCACCCACCATCCCAGACTCCTGTTTGCCTTTGGGCATGTCTCAGGAGGACAATCAGCTCAAGCTAGTACCTGTCACCCCTGGCCGAGATATGGTGCACCACCTCCTGAGTGTGAGCACTGCTGAGGGCACAGAGGAGAACCTTTCTGAGACAAGTGTGGCTGGCTTCATTGTGGTGACCAGTGTGGACCTAGAGCATCAGGTGTTTACCGTTCTCTCTCCAGCCCCTCGCCCACTGCCTAAGAACTTCCTTCTCATCATGGATATCCGGTTCATGGATCTTAAGTAGGGATCAGCAGGAAGCCTTGCTGCCTGGGGTATAGAGATCTGGCCGTTACCAAAGGCAGATGGACTGGGGTTTGAGACTCTATTGAGGCCAGGCTGACCAGGAAACGGTGGACTAGTAGGAAGCATATATTCTACCTCTTAAAACAGGTGGTGGCGGCCTAAGTCTTCTAATCTTGACCCACGAGGAAAACCATGAGAATATAATTGATTTCTTAGATCACCTAAGGTGCCACTTTGAACTCTCTGAGGCCCTGGAGAATCCCATTTCTTTCACTGTGCTACTATGCGGACTAATTTTTAGGACGGGTTTTTTATCACTGCCTTATATTCTGTATAGAGTACTTGTTATCTCATTTATCCAGGATGAAAGAGTGAATTAGGAGGATTCCTTCCAATAAAGTTCAAACTTGGGGAAAAAATATATTTTAATAAATATTTTTGCCATATCACAGAAGTTGGTATAATTTTTTAAAATTTTGTTTCTCCCCCTAAGCATTAGAGAAACATTATTGGAATGATTTATTGCTAAATGCTTAGAGGAGGGGAAACCAAGAGCCCACCTGAGAGCCAAGCAGGTGAATTTTTATGATGGTTCCCATTTCCTCTGCACTTTTGTAAATAGATGTTAAGTCTGTTGTCAGTGTCGGGTTTATAATGAGGGACTAAAGAGGCTAGTAATAAACTTGGGATGAGATTTCAGATCTAATAATTTTCCAGAGCTCATTTCTTTTCAGCTGCAGCTATCTTTCCTATTGCCTGTTTGATTAGAACCAGGCCCTAAGTCAAAGTGTAAATTGAGCTTTCCGGTGGTTAGAAGCTGGGAAAGCCCTTTCTCTTTGATCTCTTGCAAATGATTGGTGTTCCTAGTTTGGACTTGGATTATTGAATAAGTATCTGATGCCCTTCATTCATTCAAATATTTATCGAGCAACTGCTGTTTGTCAAGAACCATTCTAGACGGGGAACAAGATAGACAGAGTCTTACACAGCTTACATTATAGAATAAACAAAGATAAGTGTTATACAGAGACTTAAAATTGGGTGATAGGAACAGTGACTGGGGGGCTACCTTAGATTGGGTGGTTGGGAAAGGCCTCTCCTGAGCAAATATTTTGAGTTAAGACCTGAGTGGCTGTGTGAAACTGGGGCAGAATCTTCCTCGTGGAAGGAAACAGTGCAAAACTCTTAAGAAAGAAAAAAAAAAAAACTTGATGTGTTTGGTGAAGGGAAAGGCCTTTTGATGTGTGGTTGAAGTGGTGAATCAAGGGGAGAGTGGTGAAATTGAGGCTGGCAGGGGCAGCAAAGATCAGATTGTGGAGAGCTTCTGCAATCAAGAGCAGTGGGAAATGATGGCAGAGGGGTGGTGTTTTAGTTCCTCAGGCTGCTATAACAAAATAACACAGACCGGATAGCTTATAGACATGAGAAAATTCTCACAGTTCTGGAGGCTAGAAAGTCCCAGATAAGGCCCCAGCAGGATCATGTTCTGATGCAGGCTCTCTGCTGGGTTGTAGACTGTCTACTTCTACCTGTGTCCTCATGCAGTGGAAGGGGCAAGGGAGCTCTGTGGAGCCTCTTTTATAAAGGCACTAATCCCATTCATGAAGGCTCTGCATTCAAGACCTAAGCACCTCTCAAAGGCATCACCTCCTAATACCATGGATCTTTGGGGGTTATGGTTTCAACATAGGAATTTTGTGGGGACACAAACATTCAGACCATAGCAGGTGGTTAAACAGGAATGGCATGATCAAAAATACATTTTGGAAAGATCACTGCTGTGTGGAAAATGATTATGGAGATAGAGGCAAGAGTAGAAGCAAGGACACAAGTCAGCAGACTTGTGGTTTCAATATGAGCATTGATGGGGGATTAGACAAGGGCAGCAGAGGTGGAGTTGGAGAATCGATTGCCGTGGGATATTTGGGAGATAAAATTGATAGGATTTGCAGATGGGAATGGTGAGGAAAAGAATCAAAGATGCTTATGACATTTTTTACTTGAGCAACTAGATAGGATATGAGATTGGGGAAACACAGGGAGGGGATAAGGGAATATCAAGAGTTCTGCTTTGGCAATGTCAAGTTTGATCTGTTAGTCATCCATTTGGAGATGCCAGGTAGACAGCTGAAAACATGAATCTGGAAGGTTGAGGAAAGTTAAGGCTGACAGTTCATGGGAGCTATTGGCCTATGAGGGCATTTAAAGCAGTGGTTTTTGATGAAGTCACTTAGGAACTGTGTAAATGGAAATCAGGAGGCAGAAGATGGACTTTCAGGGCAATCCAATAAGAGGTGAAGTATAATGGGAGCTAGCAAAGGAGACCTGACAGTGGATCTGGGAACATGGATGTCAGTATTGACCCTGAAGAGTGCAGTCTTGGAAGAGTAGGAGAAAAAGTCCTATTGAAATATATTGAGGAGATAATATAAACTGAAGAAGGAGAGAGAACTATAGACAACTCTTTCAAAAAGCTTTGCTAAGAAAGGCAGGCCTGGATATGGGGTCAAGGTAGGGTTGTTAGTTTTTTAGATAGGTAGGATGCCTCTCAGCATATTAACAGACTCTAGAGGGAGAGAATTTAATGATGGCTATTGGTGTGTTCTTGACACTATTCTGTTTTTTTCTGTATATTTTTCTCTCTTTCTATTTTTTTTTTTGCTGAGGAAGATTCGCCCTGAGCTAACATCTGTTAGCAATCTTCCTCTTTTTGCACGTGAGCCACCACCACAGCATGGCCACTGATGAATGGGGTAGGTCCACACCCAGTAACTGAACCTGGGCCGCTGAAGCGGAGCATGCTAAACTTAACCACTAGGCCACCAGGGCTGGCCCTGTCTGTTTTTCATTTTTCAAGTTAAATGTCAAAGAAAAATTTCAGAAGAAAATGCAAGAGTGAAGGGAATGGGATCCAGAGCACAAGGGGAGAAATTGTCCTTTAACACAAGCAGAGACATTTCATAAGGATAGAAGGGCAGGCAGCAGTATTTTTTTTTTTCAGATTTTTTTTTTTTTTTCTGAGGAAGATTAGCCCTGAGCTAACTGCTGCCAATCCTCCTCTTTCTGCTGAGCAAGACCGACCCTGAGCCAACATCGGCGCCCATCTTCCTCTACTCTATATGTGGGACGCCTACCACAGCATGGCTTGTCAATCGGTGCCACGTCCGCACCCGGAATCCGAACCAGCGAACCCCAGTTGGCCGAAGTGGAACGTGTGCACCCAACCACTGCGCCACTGGGCCGGCCCCATGCAGCAGTATTTAAACATACAGAAGTCATTGGTGGTTTTGGTGCCGAAAGACAGGGCATTCCTCTCCGATTACGTCTCAACTCAAGGGTAGCATTTTACTTGTCTGCCTGTTTGTTTACCAGTGAGTTGAACTAAAAACGACCCTGTGGTTTGCCATCTATCAGCATGAGGAAAGCCAAGTGAAGAGGATTTGAAAAAGTATAGATAAACTATACTAGAAAAACCAAAAGGTCTAATGACATACATAGCAAAGTAATTTATTTGAAGTCTGGTAGTCTGGACATCCCATTATTTTAGCCTAGATTTTACTGTGCAATACTTTTCAAAAGTGGCTGCCACTTTAAATCTTATGTTCTATTAAACGTCCTTTCCAGGAAATATCTTGCATAATCCCAAGGAAAACTCGACAAGAAAAGGGAATCTCTCTCTAAACCTTGGGATAGTGATTATGCAATCATTAGTGCTCTTCCAGCTAAGAGGTAGGCGTCCAGTGTCCAAGGGCAGTTTAGTCTGTGTGGCTGGATGATGGAAGGTTGAGTTTTTATTCCCATTTAGCACTATCCAGCCAAGAGAAAAAACAATTTACATGTTCTTAGACTGTTGAAAGTAGGAAAAGAAAGATGCCTAATTTGTGAAGTTAGGGAAATGAAGTCTTTTTTTTTTTATTCTTTCCTTTTTCTCCCCAAATCCCCCCAGTACATAGTTGTATATTCTTAGTTGTGGGTCCTTCTAGGTGTGGCATGTGGGACGCTGCCTCAGTAAGGCCTGATGAGCGGTGCCATGTCCACGCCCAGGATTCGAACCGACGAAGCACTGGGCCACCTGCAGCGGAGCGCGCGAACTTAACCACTGGGCCACGGGGCCGGCCCCGGAAATGAAGTCTTAAAATCCCAAAAAAATAGATAATAGAAACATGAAATTTGATTTCTTCTTAAGGAAACAAATTAACCTGATTTACAGGCAGAAAAACCTCTATAAATAAAAGAAATATTGTACTCCAATAATACCTTTTATCTTTCAAAAATATTTAAAAGATTTCATTTAAAAAATTACTTTGAGGTCATATTGGCTTTACCATTGTGTAAATTTCAGGTGTGCATTATTATATTTCAGTTTCTGTGTAGACTGCCTCATGTTCACCACCAGTCGTCTAGTTTTGGTCCATCATCATACATATGTGCCCCTTTACCCCTTTCGCCGTCCCACCGCCCTCTTCCCCTCTGGTAACCACCAGTCAGTTCTCCTTATCTATGTGTTTATCTCCCACATATGAGTGAAAAAATATTTCACTTTTTAATACACACTGTCGTTAAAAAGAGAACTCTTGAGTGTGTTGCAATAAATGGTGGATTGAAGCCCTTGGACAGAATGAACTGAAACCTGATATACATGCCATGCCAGAGAAGGAACTAGACCATACCCCAGAAAACAGAAAGTAGACCTTGATGCCTAGCGCTAAAGTATCAGACCACAGTTAAACCAGCAACGTTTGACACCAAACCTGAAGACAGAACGCACCATTTAGAATCATACTTTACAGGCGAGGAACTTGGCTTTAGAGAAGTGGCTGGTGGAACACTTTTTCGAAAAACTGTTATGTAACATCCAGAGCTGGTTTCAAAAGAAAAACGGCCGCGAGCTAACTGAGGAGAGTACACCTATTCCTGCTCTTGGTTTGACAGCTCTCTAGGGCTAATTAGGGCAAAGTATGGCGCTGTGTTCCAGGTAGAGTTGGCCAGCAGCTCGCCAGGGACAGGAGCTCCTAGAGAACCTTTTCCTTCCAGTCTGTATTCCCAGGTTGGGCGAGGTTAAGGAAGTGGGCGCCCATCTCTTGGGTTGCAGTGAGAAACTAAGGGAATTAAGCGGAGCCAAGAGAAGGCTGGCACTATGGGGGGCTGTCATCGCCGCAGATGGCGCGCACTCCCTGCGCCTCCTTCCATGGTTGGCACTACGGCTCCCAGGCTCGCGCTCGCCCCGCTCTCTTTCCTCTTCCTCCCCGGCCTTTGGCAGGAGCTTCGGCCCACGCTGATTCTTCTAGTCCCGGCGGCCCCTCCATGCGGAAGCCGCAGTCCAGATCATTCCATCATCCTGGAATTCTGCTGGTACCAAGGAATTCGCCCGACCGAGGACGGCTCCATCAAGATTGTTTTAAACAAAGTTTTCGCCATCAAAAAAGAAAAGGAGGAAAAAAAAAAAAACAAAAAAAAACAGAGGGGGGAGGGCTATTTAGGCAGGAAGACGGCGAGGCCCATCGGTGATTGGTTGTGCCAAAAGTCTGTCTGGACTGTACCACACTTAGTTGGAGGGGGATTGGTGAATTCGAGAGGGTAGCTGCTTGCTTTTGAGTACTTCCAGCATAGACACAAAATTATCTTTTACTTCCGAGGACTTCTGCTTGGATACGGTAGGAATATAAAATAGAACGCCGCAAAAGGGAAGACTCACCCGGCCATTTCCCCATTTCTGACTCCTGCGCAATACGCCAACCCTCCTCTCCCAGTCGTCTGCGTAACCCGACGGCCTTGCGCGCGCGTTCTCGTTGTCTCGCGTGCGTACGGCGCTGTGCTCCTGCGTCCAATCAGAGCACGAGGTCGCCGCGGTCGCCGGCGTTCGCGCGCACGCCCTGGAGGGGAGTTGGGGTGGGGGCTATGGGTGAATGGGAGAGTCAGCGGGGGCGGGCGCGGCGGCGCGAGCCGCATGAATGAGACAAACGTGCCCCGCGCGAGACGTCGCGCGCGCCCGGGAGAGAGAGCCAATGGGAACGCTGGGAGGGCTCGAGACCCGGCGCTGAGGGCAACGGCCGCGCGCCGGCTCGAAGACGAGCGTCGCCGGGCGGGAGCGCGCGGAGCAGGGCGGG
The DNA here is from genome assembly GCF_037783145.1 of Equus przewalskii. NCBI lineage: Eukaryota > Metazoa > Chordata > Mammalia > Perissodactyla > Equidae > Equus > Equus przewalskii. The sequence continues at coordinate 19,227,195 of NC_091841.1, forward strand.
CGTCGAGCGTGCGGGGGCAGCGCACTGCCTCTCAGAGGCCGGACGGCACTGCCGGGAGGCGGCGGCGACAACGACGGCGGCGGTGACGGGAGCCGCGCCGGGGGTGAGTACCGGGGACACTGGCCTCTGCGGAACCGGAAGTGCCGGGCCAGCGAGGTGGGAGGGGAGAGTGACCTCTAGGGAAGGGGGACCGAGGAGGGGGAGGTGGTTTGAGGCTCCATTCCTCCTCCGGGCCGGGCCATCCAACTGCAGCGGGACCCGTGGGCCCCGGAAACGGACGACGAGTAGAGGCCGGGGATCCGCGGCCGCCGGGGCTCAGAACGGGTTAGTGCCGGGCCGCGGGGTCCTATATCAGGACCCGGGTCCCTCCGCGTCTGGCGCCCAGCCGCCGCCCCTCCCGCCCCCGGCCCTGCCGTCTCCCTGCAGCCAGCTCCCGCAACCCCAGTGGGCCCTGCCGCCGCGGATTCCGTCTTCTCGGTCTTAGCCAGCTCTGCTCCATGCGGTGATTCTCCGTGCTCCAGCTCTTTGGTGGGGACTGGGTGCTGTTCTCCTGTTAGCTCTTTGCGTTTCAGCTCCCTCTCCCCACTCTGCTGATACTTATTTTGGCTCAAGCCTCATCCTGTTACCTGTTTTTTCTCCCATCCGTCAGCTTCCTCCCCCTACCCCCACCAGCCGGGTGCTCCATGCTTTTAGTACTTTGTACTTTTTACAAGTGGAGCTCTAATGTGTTTGCCGATATTTTACCTATAGGAATCTCTTTGTGGGACAGGGAGATGGAAACTGTTTTACCCGCTTGGCCCAATGAAAACATTGAAATGAGAAGGAAGAAAGTGATTTAAAGTTCTGAGAAGACGTGTAGGATCGGATATGTGTTATACTCTAAACCATTTTTCTGCCTTGGATTTTTCACTTCCTGGTTAATGCCATCTTGTCTGGGTTGATCTTATAGTCGCATCCCTGTTCTTTTATCCCAGTAACCCTCTGTACTCTATCAGCTCTCTTCAGAATGCTGATTATCACCCGTTCTTTAAAACCCACCTAATGCTTACAAGAATTATATTGCCATGATGTGCTTTGCTACCTCGGTGTATAGTGATAACACCCATGTTAAACTTCTCCCTGACTCTTCAGCCAGCTTCTTGACATGTGGATTACTCCATGATACCGTGATTACTTTTATTCAGGTTTACTGTATTGTGTTATTGCATCACTTTATTTCAGCAAGCAGTACTTGTGCTGTCAGTGGTACTGCCCGTATCCATTCACAGCTTTAAGGAGGTACTTGTATGAAACCTTCCTGAAAGCCTTCAAACCACATGGTCTATAGTTTGTTATCTGCATATTTCCATTCCATAGATTACTCTGTGCCTGAGTATATCATGCACATTCTTGCACACCTTTCTCATCCTGGTGTGGATCCAGACTGCTGGCTCTGAGGAACCACACTCACCCCGCCGTCTCATCCTTACTAATCAAAGTACCTCTTTCTGCTAAGACTTGGTACGTCTTTATTAAAGTCAGTAAATTCTTAGGTTTTGTCTTGTCCCTTCTAATGCGTATCCCCCAAACTTCTCAGATACTGATCTCTTTTGTTTCCCAGTATTGTACCCCCCAAATTGCGTGGGCTTTTATGAGCAGTATTATGTGGCAGTATTAACCCATGTGGGTTTTTTTTTCTGTCAGAAAATATAATCTGAAATAGTATATGTTGTCTAAATGATATCCTACTGTAGATAAAATATAAGCAGTGCAATTTTCCACTTTCTTTAATCTTTGGGGTTTTGAGGGGAAAGTTTACTTTAAGAGTACTGTCGACAAACCAAGAATTTGCTTCTCATTGTTAATAAAGTTGCTTAGGCCTAAATTCAGAAAGGTGGGCTTTGATTCATATAGGAAACTGGGAGTTAAATAATCATAAAATCAGGGACTAGAGAGGATTTATCTTTTTTAGGACTTTAACAATTTCTTATAATCTCTGGGTGTTCACTGTGATATTGCTGCTTGATCCTCTAAAACTCTATTTTGTTTTTAAGATTTTATTTTTCCTTTTTCTCCCCAAACCCCCCAGTACATAGTTGTGTATTTTTAGTTGTGGGTCCTTCTAGTTGTGGCATGTGGGATGCTGCCTAAGCATGGCCTGATGAACGGTGCCATGTCCGCGCCCAGGATCTGAACCGGCGAAACCCTGGGCCGCCAAAGTGGAGCGCATGAACTTAACCATTCGGCCATGGGGCTGGCCCCTAAAACTCTATATTTTAAAGAGAGAGATGATGCGTCCTGGAGGAAGGCGCCTTTGCCTTCCATGCCATAGGTAAGAGAGGAAGTGATAAATTCTGGGGCATATTTGTATTTCACAAAACAAATCTTCTGATATTTTGCTCTCCGCCTTTGGTATTAAGGGAAATACTAGACCACTTGGGTGGAATAAAACTTTTATTTTATTTTATTTATTTATTTTTTCTTTTTAAAGATTGGCACCTGAGCTAACAACTGTTGCCAATCTTCTTTTTTTTTCCTTCTCCCCAAAGCCCCCCAGTACATAGTTGTATATTCTAGTTGTGCGTGCCCCTGGTTGTGGCATGTGGGATGCTGCCTCAGCATGGCCTAGTGAGCGGTGCCATGTTTGCGCCCGGGATCCGAACTGGCAAAACCCTGGGCTACCAAAGTGGAGTGTGCGAACTTAACCACTTGGCCACAGCGCCGGCCCCAAGACATTTATTTTAAAATTTTAACTTAAGTAAATTTTTGGTGCGCAGATTCCAAGTTGTCATGACTGGGCAGGCGGTGTAATGGATGAGAAAGAGGTAGAAAGGGTTTTTTTTTTTTTTTTTTTTTTTAAAGATTTTATTTTTTTCCTTTTTCTCCCCAAAGCCCCCCAGTACATAGTTGCATATTCTTCGTTGTGGGTCCTTCTAGTTGCGGCATGTGGGACGCTGCCTCAGCGTGGTCTGACGAGCAGTGCCACTTCCGCGCCCAGGATTCGAACCAACGAAACACTGGGCCGCCTGCAGCGGAGCGCGCGAACTTAACCACTCGGCCACGGGGCCAGCCCCGAGGTAGAAAGGGTTTTTGTCGGCAAAGGGCTGTGTGAACTCTTGGGTTCTGAACCTGGTTGCTCAAGTGATTCAGTGGAATGGCCTCAGGCATTCTCCAGCCTTCAATTTTGTGGAGTGGGATAAGGGACTGTGTCACCAGATAATGTGAGTTAAGTGCTTTGAGATCACTAGATGAAAAGCATCCTATGAAATTCAAAGCGCTAGTGTTATTTTGCTACTACCATCAACAGAAATAATTGTTATTCTTAATCATATCTGGGAAGGTGGGGCAAGTTGACTTCCTAACAGGCCAGTGTAGGAATAAAAAACTGTTGAATTGGAAAGAAAAGGACCAGCCCTTATGATGCCTCAGTTTCTCATAGAGGACATCTCACTTTTCAGTGCAAGAACATTTCTCACCTAGGTTCTTTCATGGGTTATTCCAGAAGACCAAAAATTCGGCTTCTGCCTCTGCAGAGTTATAACTAAAAAGCATAGAGGGATGAGAGAGAGAGAGAGAGATGTACACAGAAAGGAAATGAGACTTACTGTCCTAATTTTGAGGTTATTTTTTTTTTCTTTTTTCATTGTATCAATATGTACTCTCTGTCCAAAGAGAAACCTCTTTTCTAGGACTGCTCTTGCTGCTGTGCCCTTGTTTGTTTTTAGATTTTGATATTCTTGATATTTGTTACTGCCCTTTGGTGTGAGGTGAGATGGGCCCCTTATGAAAGCTTGTTCTTTGATGACCTTCGGCCAGGTGACGCCATGTTCTTCTCTTTCCAAAATGAACAGTACTTAGAAGAGTGAAGGATTCTGAATCCCTTGTCCCCCTAATTCACAGACCTTTCCCACCTACACAGAAGTGAAGAGCAAAGGCACTTTTAACAGAGTAGCCTGTGGGGTTTTAGTCTTGATGTTGTTAAATACTCTGAAAGAATTTCTCTGATAAAGGTTCTTGTTTTTCTCCAGGTGAGGCACCGTAAGCCAGTTGAACTCTGCATCCAGAAAGCCCAAGATTGAAGAAGAAAGATCAGAGACGTTGACTAACCTGGAAACAGGGACCTCTTTGGAACTTTGTTTTCATCCGCATTACCCTTTCAAAAGTATCTTCGAACAGAATTGATTTCATCTTATTTTGCTTATTGGGAAGAACATGGCTTCAGGGATTTTACATTTCCCTTTAGTTTTGCATGAACTCTATAGGAAACAGAGCCCTTAAAGGGCTTGGGAATAATAAGAAGAGATTGAAGACAGACAAGCTTGCTCTCTCTCTCCTATTTTCCCTCCCCCTTCAAAGAAAAGGATTTACAACTCAACCCTGTAACAGCTGCTGCCCAGCTTTAGCCATCAAGAGAAAATAAATAAAATTAAACCACCATTGCCAGACGACAAGCCCTGAAGTCAAGGTGTGGGAGTGGTGGCATTGAGAAAACTGCCTAAAAAGGACAAGGACTGCAGTAGAAACAGCTTCTCTAAAGCTGGAAGGGGCCCCAGGTTCCTTCATGGATTAAAATAGAATCACAGGGCACACCTCTTTTAGGTGCAGCTCACATTTTGTGGAAGTGTGGTAGTCGTGGAGGTGCTGCAGTGTCTCCTCGGAAGAATTTTTCCTTGCCCGAAGTGTCCTGCTCTGCCCTGATATTATCCCCTTCTTTCCTTTTGAAGACTTGCCTCCATCCATGAGCTATTCCTTGATCTGTCTGACTGCCCATGTTCTCCACCTGCAACCATTTGCATGTGTACAGCCTACTGTTTGTCTCCAATTTTTAAATTGTACAAGTTGTATTTCTTAATCTCTCCTTCTGCCTTGTTCTGGGGAGGTGGTTATTCATCGTTTGGAATCACCTTTCCCCCTCCCATGTGCTTTCCTTCATTTGAGATCTTTTGACCTTTGGTTTTTATTTGGGAGGGGGAAGGGTGATAATTTTAAATTTTCTGTTTCCCTGGTTTCCCTCTGTACTCTTCTCTCCGTTGTTTCCCTCATCCCATTTTCTTGTCTGTTCTGCCGCTGTGTGGGCCTGGGCTATGCGGCAGGGCAGATCTCCCATCAGAGCTCCAACATGCCCGCAGAGTCTGGAAAGAGATTCAAACCCAGCAAGTATGTTCCGGTCTCAGCAGCCGCCATCTTCTTAGTGGGAGCTACGACCCTCTTCTTTGCCTTCACGTGAGTTTTCTCCCAGCGGTGGTATTTGAGGGGGTGTTGGGGGGGGGGTGGTAATTTGGGGGTATTTCTGTGGGGGGGTGAGGGGGTATTTTTTCACTTGAGTTTTTCTAGTTGGCTTTAAAGCCAAGTGACTGGGAGTGCTTGATGTTTGATACAGGTAAATCCAAATCCCAGAGGCATGGTGAGAAGAGTGAGAAAAATCCTGTCCTCTTGGACTTGTTATAAATTTTGTTCCTTTGAATCCTCTACCTTCCTCTGCCTCCCTTCCTCTGGAATCCCAGATGTCTTCATATTTTCCTACCCAGTTCCATCATTAGATGATCCTGATCTAGGAAGGAAGTGAGAGGAAACCACCAGAGAGGCTTGAAGCAGCTTAAGTAATCAGTTCTATGAGAGAGAGAGAACTAGACTAGACGAAAGGTTTTTCAGATGGTAATGGCTTTTCTCAGGATGTCTGAAGCTTGGATTTGAGATTGTGGGAACTGAGAGTACTGGAGAATTTCAGAATTGATTGAGAAGATATACCAGTGGGAAGGTTTTGCCTTTTAGTGTTGTTCAGATGGTTTGCTCTGTATTCTTAAGAGCTGGAGCCTGGAGAACTGGAGGCCGCTGGGAAAGGGCAAGTTTTACTTAGGAAGGGAGTCCTAGAAGACTTCCTTTACATTAGTTCCTTCTGAAGGGAATGGCAGTAATTCTCCCGTTCCCTGGTCTCATTAGGAAAAGCAGTTGGTATTGAAAGATTTCCCACTTAGGATATTCAGACTTTGTTCATCTGCTTGTTACCGGAGGAAACTGATTTATCCTTCCCCTTTTCCCCAGTATTTGAGCTGTCGACCACCTGGCAAGCATTTTTGCTGTTACCTGCTTATAAATGAACATGGACCAGGCTTCTGAGCCTTAAACTGTTGAGTCATTGAATTAGTGTTCTGGTTGTAGCTCTTGGAACAATCAGAGCGTGCTAGATTTTCTGAGGAGTTCACTTTGCCGTGATTCAGGCTCAAACCTAATTGTGAGGGGCTGTTTAGAGCAATGTGAGGTGGCTGGGAAGAGGAAGATAAAGAATTAAAGTGATAGGGAATAAAAGCAGTTTGGACTCATTGAAGGATGAATGAAACAGGAATTGCTGGGGTGGAGGCAGTTACTCTTATGGGCAGAAACACAGAACAGAAATTAAATCTGGTATAGGAGGGAAGGAAAACCCCCCAAGCTGAGCTTCAGATGCCAAAAGGAATTCTAAAAAATATGGGTCGTTTGGCTAAAAGAGTCAGCAAAGTGATAGCGATGTTTTTCTGGTTAGTTTTTAAACAAGGACAGAATGAATGTATTATCTAAGGTAGGAGAATCATCCTATTTCTCACCTCTTCCTCTGAAGAGTGGAAGTTGCAGATTCTTTGGCCCCAGCTCTCCAGCCAGAGCATGCCTGCTGGATTTCTCAGGGGTCTGGAGCAGCCTTACTCTTTTCTATTTGACTTCTTTTCTTCCTAGTCCTTTTTCTCTTGCTTAAACTCAGTATGTTCAGTGTTCTGTCTTTCACACATTGACTACCAGTAAGGAAGAGTGAGTCTTCAGTATCACACTTGTTTTGGTTTCTGCTGTTATGGCCAGTATAGAGTCAACATTTTAACCAAGGGATGTTTATATGGGATCTTAGTATTCTTGTAGCAGCTGTGCTGTGTCAGAGGGATATACACAAGGTCTGTTTGACACCCTTAGAGCTGCTTAGTTGGGGAGGGTCTATTTTCCCAAAATGCAGAGCCTTTGGAGAAGCTAGGAAGTTCAGGGGAGTAAGTGGTTTCTGTCTTTCAGTTCATCTGTTCTTGAGAATAGGGCAAGTTCTTAACTTGGTGATCTGGAACCGTTGAAGTGCTTGGCTGGTTATACCAGTTTTGCCATCAAGAGGTGTCGTGACATAGGTGTTTTCTCAGCTGATTGTTGAAGCTATTTAACCTGCTTTCCCATTCCCTTCAGAAAAGTAGGGGCCCTCCTTATTCCATGGTCTCTCAGCCCTGGGACAAAGAATTTTGGAAGACAGTATTGACTCTATTTGAAATTATTGCCTCTAATCCAAAGTGAGAAAAGCCTTTAAGTCATAGTAAGACTTCTCCCTGGCAGCTTCCTCAGGACCAATTTTTGGGCTCCCTTTTCCATCTTAGGGTCTCTCCTGCCCACCTCCTGGAGACATAAACACGCTGTTTATCTTACTCTATCACCTTGCTCTTGGTGCCTCGGAAATTCTCATCTCTTCCTCACTGTCTGACCATACTAGTTCCAGGGCCAGCTTGTATCTGGGCTGAGGTGCTACTGTTCTCAGAAACTGTTCTCCCATGGGTTCTATCCCTTTTGAGGTTCAATTCTTTGAAGAAACACCTGTTTAAAACCATATACAACCTAAAAAAGAATTCATGGTTTCAAATAGAGATGAGAGGAAGGCTCTTCGAACCAGCTCCTATTTGGGGCCTTAAATCTGTAACCACTCTGTTGTCATTCTTCCATTCTCTTCACTAGGCCACAACGGTCTGTTCTTACATCAGTATAAGCCCCAGGTGAGAATTACTTTGGGACCTAGAGGACTGGGAATAGGAGGAAGAGTCCCTTTTAATTGGCAGGCGTAATTAGTGGAGGCATGTAGGCTTCAACTAATTAGGAACAATTTACCCTCCATTTTGCTTTGTCAAGTAGAGAAAGCTATAAGCAGAAGTTTTCAGTTGGATTTGGTCATCAAAAAATGGTGATCTGCCCCCAAGAAGCTTGAATAGAACAGTTGAGGCCTTCCCCCTAGACCTCTACTCCCTCTTGTTCACTGAATTTGTCCAGTACTAAAGCTCAGCGGGAGAGTTACTGAGGATCCTTTCTGAATTCTTTTCCCTTTTCACTATTTGGGAAGGAGAGTGGCTGCTAAAGTAACCCTCCCCCTCTCAATTCGGTGCTAGACTCTGCATTTAAGACAATGGGCCTGGAGCCCTAGCCATCTTGGTTTAGTCTCCTTTTGTGATTGGCAAGGGGGCAGTGCTAGGTAGTAGGAATGAGCACTGTTTGGGGGTCAGGAGACTTATTTTGGTAAAGTCTGTTAACCCTTGTGGACCTGTTTCTTCCTCTCTATAATGAGGATATTGACCTCGAGCAGTTTATTTAAGTATCATGACCCTTTTTTCAAGTGAGATCTTATGTGGAAATCGAGTATATAAAACATAAGAGCAAGGCTGCTCTGGTTCAAGTGAGGCTGGTGCTTAGAGGCTCAGCTACTTGGTGTCTCCTCTTTGCCTTCCTGGGGACCCCTGAGACTTTACTGGGCCTCCTGGAAATACCATTTGAAGTAAATCACTGAATTGTATCCCCAGAAGTCTCGAGCTGTGAGTTAAGTTGGCTACTGTCTCATTTTGTCTATTTCTAAAGTTGGCAGAGAGGGCATGGGGGTAAAATCTCTGCTGCCAGTGATCTGTGGGAAGGACAAAAGTCAGGGCTATCCAGAGATCCATGATGGTCTTTCCAATGTCCCGTACACCAGAGAGCTTGCTCCTTTTCACTTTCTACCTCTAGTCCCTCCTGACCCTTTTACCCACAGAGCTGGGCAACCTCAGTGACTCTCCCTCTGGTCCTTTTTTCATGACTGCAGAGGTGCTAGCACCTGATTTGAGTGGGAGCAGCCTCGTGATGTAGGGCATTAATTGAGCAGTGGTTGTTCCTTTTCCTTCCCACGTTGTTTTCTCATCCAGGAATAAGTGCCCAAGTCCTACATCTTGTACTCTGCTGCTTGAAAGTCTGAGTAAGACACGACAAATCAAGTGTTTTAAGAGAAACTTACGCACCCTGAAGGGGAGAGAGATTGTTTTCCCATAGAATCTTGAGGATCCCCAGGGGCAGGAAGTGGGATATTCATTTCAGCCTTGCCTCATCAAAAGAAACACTAGTCATGTACTCAAACTATGTGCTAGGCATGGGTGGAATGCATAGACCTATTCTTCAGGAGCTTACTGCCTCTGTTTTGAGTGTTCTTGAATCTCTAGTACATACCTCATAATAGGGGGAGTGGAATTAGGGATGAAGGTGGAGCTGGAATGATAATTGATGATGATGGTGATAGTTAGTAATGTTTTCCTTGTGTCTTCTATCTCCTGAATGCTCAGTATTAAGCCAGCTGGTTTAAAAAGAATCCCAGAATCTTTTCAAACATCGTCTCCTTCATTCTCATATCTGTATTATGTAGCTGAAGTAATAAGCTTGGAGAGTTTCCTGTGGATTACCTAAGCCTACTGGCAAAGCATTGATCAAGATGGGATTAAAATCCAAAGCTTCTTGCTTCCTACTTTGTTTTTCTTACCAGGAACTTAAACAGTTTTTGTAATAGGAAGTGTTAGAGAGGGGTAGGAAACAGATTTTTAGGAGTGTGGGTATTGAATCCACTCTCCCAATTTTATTTGGCCGTGAAAACAGCAGTGCTGAATGGGTGGGCAGAAGAACCTGTTCTTCGTGGGATGGTATAAGTCTGAGAGTCTCATCAATGAGTCAGCCAGCCTGGGCTACAGCCACTCCCTATGCTTTGGAGCTCTATGATTACTGCCATAGGCTGAGGACAAGCCCCAGCAACTCCTCCTCAGCTCAGGCCTCATCTCCTTCCATCAAAGGCAACAGATTCAGACAGGCCACTTGGGGTGGTCACCTAGGAATCTGGCAAAGTACTATAGCAACGGCAAGCTTCTCCTCAAGCCAAGCACAATATAGGATATGGCGGGAACAGGCTGTGCTCACATATGCCTCTCCTTGGTGGGGTGTTCCCTCAGCTAGAGTGCTGAGGTTGGAAGCGATGGGTCTTTGATTTGAATCTGGGAACAAATACTGCCTGTGAAGTTGAGTAACTTGCATTATTTCTAGATACTGTTATTGCAGGGGTAACCTTTATTGGCAACTAGTGTTGGAACTCGATTCTAGGATTACACACTTCAACTGAGATGGGTTGATATCAAGAAGCTTGTAGGGGTAAAGTTCATTATCCAGGGTAGGTGGTTGGCAGGATACCCATGAAATTGAGTGATTTGCTTTGTTTGGAAATGCAGAAGCTGAAGAAAGAATGGGGTTGCAAAGATTGACATCTGGGCTTGTGAGGGGGCTGTTGTCTCTTTCTCATTCACCTTAGTTTCCCGCAGGGATGGAGGTATCCTTATTTTTTCAGAAGCTCAAGAGGCCACAGTAGCCAGTTCTAGGAATGAGACTTTTAAATCATGGGCACCTCAGTGTTCTGAGGATTTAATTTCTTTCTCCCTTCTAATTATCTTCCCAGGCTGTAGGAATCAAGTGAGTCACCCTTTCTCCTCTTCCCTGGTCGGAAATTGAAGTGACAGCTAATACTAGGGAGGGGTTCCGACCTGGATGACTGGTTTTCAGTTTCTCTCCCTCCCTCCTAAGGAGCCTAGGATATCAGGCTTTGGGTGGGGCTGTGTAAGGACTCTTCCTTCTTGATTGTATTCCACCCCAAACCCTGTCAAGGTAAGGGGACGTCTTTTCTGAACCAAAGAATCCCCAGAGGAAGAGGCTTCCGTAGGAGATTTTGACAGAATAAAACTAGAGCTGTGACTGAAGGTCTGTCCTGCCCTTGAAATCAGTGCCTTCACTCTACATTATTTTGTCTCCCAATTACGTACTGAACTGTCAAGAGATGCAAAGAGTTAATTGCTATTTACTATCTAAAAAGCCAGCATGTAATAAATATTTACTTCACTTTTTTTTTTAAATGAACGGCTTAATGGAATTTGAATAAATGGATGGTGGTGGCAGAGACTTGTGAGATGCTTTGTGACAGTCTTGTCTCTTATCATTAGTTTATTTATGTCTCATTAAGAAGCTCAATTCCTGTGAATTGTTCTGAATCACTGTTCAGGGCTACGCTTTTTGTTTTGATGGAGACAGATCACCTCTCTTAACAGAACCCAGGACTGCTGTGGATTAATTCTCCAGACTCATTTACTGTCTTGTTCTCCCGGCCCCTTTTTCCTTTCCTTCAGTGAACTCTTCTTTCCTTGTGACTGGTCTAGATAAAGGGGACAAGGACAGATGCTGTCCTAATTCCAGAGATTAAGTTCTCAGCCACAAAGTAGATTAGGGTATTTAGCCGCTGTCTTGTAATGGGAAGTTCCTCCTGAACTGAGACAGGAGAGAGGGCGTTTGATACTACTGACAAAGCAAGCAGCATATCAGATGTTCTTCTGAAACTTCCAGCTCCCAGGAAGTCACCACAGAAAGGAAGAGTTCTTGCAGCAGTCCTGCTTAGACTCAAATCCTAGCAGAGACTGAGCTTAATCCTGGTCTAGGGCACTCTTTTTTTGTCAAAGAAAAGTTACCTAAAGTATGTCTCTTGATTTGACCCTGTGGAATACTGGATATGTTGGGCCAGTTTCTTTTGATTTAGGGCTGCTATCTTGTCTTTTTTTTCTCCTCCACTCTTCATCTCTAGACCTCAAGGGGTCCAGTTCTGTGACTTGATGTCCATCCTTATTGTTATGTTGTGTTTTTTTTTTCTTTTCTCCACCTTGAAATCTAGCCTCTAGTTGAATAAAACTCTCAGGAATATTTGACGCAGTGAAGAAACTTTAGGCAGTTGAGAGTGGTTCAAAGCCAGCTGGGAGCCAGAGAGGCAGCTGGTATCCCATGCTTTGGGCCACTGTGCAGGTCAGTGGGGCATGGCTGGGATCCAGAAGCCTCAGGCTGCTCCAGAGAAGGGAATGTAGCTGGTGTCACTTACATACTCAGTCCCTAGCTCTTGTGCCTGGTTTAAAAGGGGATAAGGACAGATTCCAAAACATGGAAAGATAGACAGGGGAATAATGAATCTGAAGAACATAGACCTTAGTGCAAGGGGTTATGGTAGGAGGGTTTCTGAGTTCTGTAGCTTGATCTAAAATGAGCATTTCTGTGGGAAAATAGGCCCGCTTGTTGGGAAGGATAAAGATAATTTGAGACAGCAAAAGTGAACCACACAAGATTTATATATAGGTGTGAGGGCTGAATCTTTGTAGATTTTCGTATGGTTGGTGTCCCAAAGTGTTAGAGGCAGCCCCTCATTTTCTTTATTATCTGTGCAGCTGTCCAGGACTAAGCCTCTATGTGTCACCTGCAGTGCCCATCTACAATGCGATTGTTTTTCTCTTTGTGCTGGCCAACTTCAGCATGGCCACCTTCATGGACCCAGGGATTTTCCCTCGAGGTAAGATCTCACTCTCCTCTCTTGGAAGCTCCTTACTACCTTTGAAAAATAATGATTTTTAGACACACACATTTGATCCTGGGCGTTAGGAGTCCTCAGGTTTTGGGATTTCTTGTATAGTCTAATGATGTAAGGCAGGTCAGGGTCTTCAGGAATATATGTCACAACTTCTAGCCATGTGATTCACTTTGGGTCAACTCTGTGATTTTCCGTTATTCATTCAGCAGAGATTTATTTCAAGCATATGGGTTGGGCATTAATGCTAGGTACAATAATATCTAAGATGAATTAGGCAGTTGTAATGGTGTGATACAAACTGTAATAGAGGCATGATCAAGGTTCTGTGAGATCATAGAAAAGGGTACACTTATATCTGCCCAGATAAATTGGTGAAATGCTGCTAAGGGGAGGTAGGAAAGACTACCAAGTAGAGGATGGAAGGGAAGGGTGTTCTAGGCAGAGGAAGCAGCGTGTGTAGATGCTTGTAACCATGAAATGCTGAACTCAGTTGGGTGGAAGATAGAGGGCATGGTGGGACCAGAAAGGGGCAGGAGATAAACCCAGAGCCAAATTGTGAAAGATTTTATATGCTAAATTAAATAGATTATATTTCTTCCTTTGGACAACAAAGAGGTCTTTAATTGGAGGAATCACAGAATCAGATTTCCTTTTATAAAAATAATTCTTGTAAGAATGTACAGATAACTTTTGGGAGGATATTGCAATAATGCAAGCCAGATGAGACTTGAATTCAAGGTTGGATTTACAGATTTTTTGGAAGTAGACTGAACAGAATTTTTCATAACCAATTGCTTATTGCGGGAGAGCGAAAGGGTGAAGGAATTGTCTAGGGTAGTTTCACGGTTCCTCACTTGGGAGACAAGTTGGATGCTGATTTTCATAAACCAAGATATGAGTTAAAGGAATGTTGAACAGGTTTGGAAGGAAGACAAAGAGAGCATCTCAGACATGTTGAATTTGGGAGACTTTTGGGTCATCCAGTGGGCAGTTGAGTAGTCAGAGTCAAAGACCTTGATCTCAGAGCCTTCAGCCATGTGGTATTTGAAGCAACAGTTGTAAGATTGTCTAGAGAAAGTAGAATGAGATTAGGACAGAACCAAGGTCAGACGTGACCATTATTGACTTTTTTTTTTTTTTTTTTTTTTTTAGTATTGACATTTTAATAATGAGCAAAGAAGGAGGAGTCACTGAGAGGGATTGATCAGGAAAGGTTAGTAGGAGGAGAAACCGGACAGAGTGGGAACTAAGGAAAGTTCATGAAGTACCTGATGGTTGGCAGTATAAGAAATTAGACCCAATAATGTAGAAACTCAAAATTGCCCTTTGGTATGGAAACTCAGAAATTAGTGATCTTAACAAGAATAGTTTTTTCTTTTTTACAAGAATAGTTTTAATAGTGTGTTTGTGTGTATGTGTATATGTAATCGTTTGGAAGGCAGTGAATGGGAAATGAGGAAGCAGTCAGTGGGTATTAAGTTTACTCTTTCAAGAAGTTAAGCAGAGAAAGGAGAAGATGGAATATCTTCTGGGAGAGTTTTTTTTTTTTTAATGATACAGAAGGCTTTAGCATGTTGGTAGCATAAGGAGATTGAAGCAGAGAAGGGAGAGAAGCTGAAGCTGAGGAAAGGGGATAATTAAAGAGTGATGTTCTGTAGGAAGGAGATGCTTTCCTGTGCATGTTGAAAGGATTGTGCTTACAGAAGAAGTAGGCTGTTTCTGGGACAGGAGGTGAGAGGAAGAACCATCATTAGTGGAAAAAGTAAGAAGTAGAAAGAAGAGAAATTGATGAAGACTGTTGCTTATGATATCTACTTTTTCTCTCAAATGTAAAGTTACCCTGTAAGAGTGAGACAGATGGGATTGGGATAGCAACTTGAGTGAGATGAGATCTTTCTGAAATTCATTGTGCTCATCAAGCCTGTGTCACTACTTCATTTGTGACTTCTCTTTCAAAGATTAAGTGAGCTGGAGGAACTTTGAGTCCCTAAAGCCAAGGAGGGCTATTTTAGTGTTCATTTATCAAATATTTATTGCTCTCTTATATGGTAGGCCTTATTATGGTCATTTGAGATGATTTTTTTAAAAGGTCCTTGCTTTTAAATAGCTCAGTGTAGAAGGGAAGACATTTATATGAATAAATACTCTGTGATAAGTTAGAAGAGTAATCAAAGAATTATACAGTCATGCACCACATAATAACTTTTTGGTCAACGATGGACCACCTAACATGATGGTGGTCCCATAAGATTAGTATTGTACAGCCTAGGTGTGGGGAAGGCAATACCATCTGGGTTGGTGCAAGTATACTCTCTGATGTTTGCACAACGCCAAAATCACCTAATGACGCATTTCTCAGAACAAGTCCCCGTCATTAAGTGAAGCATGACTGTGGTACTTTAAGACAAGAAAGGGCTCACTTCTGGTAGATGATGGTGTGGAAGGATCAGATATTTCAAAGTAAGTAGCATTTGAATTTTTTTCTTTAAAAGAAAAGCTCCTTGTAAAAAAGTAAAGATTTTAGTCAGTAGTGAATATTCATTATGTAGAAAGTATAAAAAAGACAAATAATACCTATAATTTCACAGCCGAGAGATAACTGCTATTATATTGTATATTTCCTTCAAATATTTTGAAGATTTATATATATAATATTTATATATACCATGTATCTGTAGCATATGTGTATGTATTTTTATTTCTGTTTTCAAAATGGGATCTTTTGTTTGCACAGTTCTTTACCTTGCATTTTTTCACTTATTTATATTGTAAGCATTTCCCTAAGTCAGTAAATTTGAAAACTTATTTTTTAGTACCTAATGTCATCACTTGTTTAATTTTTCCTTCCTACATGTGTTTTTTCCTACATTAATAATAAAAAGTAAGAATTGCACACTGTAGATGAGAAGGCAAATAATGTTCTTTAAGTTTTGGAGTGGGATGGTGGGTTTCTGATAGCCGAAAACTGAAAGGGCATTCAGGTAAAGAGACAAACAACACTGAAATATGTATAGGGAATTAATAGAGTAGGGGCAGACCTTTTGAGCAAGGGGTTTGTGCTTGGGAAAAGGTTGGTGTTAGTTGCTCTTTTGGATTACTGTAGTTCAGTCGTGTACTTTGTAGATACTGAACTGTTGTGCAAACTCATGATATATGTGCTTTGTTATGTAAATTATCTATTTCTTTTAAAATATTTTCATCATATGTAAACCAGGAATATTAGCATACCCATATCAGCGCCACCTCTGAGTCATACTCTCTTGAACCTCATTTCCCAGTGCAGAGATCAGTTGCTTCCTTATCTATGTTCCCATAGTGTTGTGTATAGATAGAGCTGATCTCACAGTGTTAGAGTTACTAGTTCCTAGTCTCTCTCACCCATTAGCCTGAATTCCTTGAAAGCAGAGGCCATATTTTGAATATCACTGTATTCCTAGTGCCCAGTATGGTTCTAGCATGGTTGTTTTTCAATTAACTTTTCCTCTCTACAGCGGAGGAGGATGAAGACAAAGAAGATGACTTCCGAGCTCCTCTTTACAAAACAGTGGAGATCAAGGGCATCCAGGTGCGCATGAAATGGTGTGCCACCTGCCGCTTCTACCGTCCTCCTCGATGTTCCCACTGCAGTGTCTGTGACAATTGTGTGGAGGTAAGAACCCTGAGTAGGGTAAGCCTTGATGCTTAACCTAAGTTCTCTTCTTTCTACCCATAGAAGAAGAACTGAATCCTGTGGATTCTTGGCCTTGATTGAAATATAGTCCTGGCTGACTCCCTGGACTGTGTGTTCTAGCTCTCTCAAAAAGTGTTAGCGATGATGTACACATGAAAGGTGGAGCATAAATCTTCTTCTGTTACAGGAGGGACCCCCACTGGGCATAGGCTTTCCCAGCACTAAGATTCATAGCTCCAGCCTTCTTTCTCTTGGCTCATCTTTTTCGTTGTTTGTCCTGGCTTTGTGTTATTTCTTGCTTCCACTACAGCATGCTGTTGCATTAAAACTTTTCCATTATATTTCTCTTGTTCCCTGTCCTTCTCCAACTCTTGTCTTTTATTTTTAACCCTGTTTTCCAATCAATTTTTACTTAGCTTTAAGCAGTTGCCTACCAGATTTTCCTTCCAAGCCTCTTTCTCATGAATCTTGATTTTTTTGCAAAGCTTCTGACATCGATCCCTTTCAGTGTTCCTTGGTCACAAAGGATAAACTTTGAGAGATGGCCTTGGCCTTTGATTAACTTCTGGAAGGTTTTCCTTATAGATTGATAGAGCAGGATAAACTGCATGAAGCTGTTTTTAATTTTGCAACTAAATGATGATGATGATCACAAATTACTAAAAGCAACACTTAAGTTCTCCCATTTATACCTCTTCTTGACGGAAGTGATGTAGTGCTGTGGTCTGAGGATGCCTCTCAGTCTCTCTCTCTTTGCCCCTAGGAATTTGATCATCACTGCCCCTGGGTGAACAACTGTATTGGTCGCCGGAACTACCGTTATTTCTTCCTCTTCCTCCTTTCCCTGACAGCACACATCATGGGTGTGTTTGGCTTTGGCCTCCTTTACGTCCTCTACCACATGGAGGAACTCTCAGGGGTCCGCACGGCTGTCACGTATCCTTCAAGCCTGTGGGTTGTGGGATTGGGAGGGGAAAGAATGAGGAAAGGTGAGTCCTGTGGTAGTGAGGGTCAAAGGGAAGATGGCTACAGTATGGGCTGAGGAAGGTGAGAGCATGTTTCTCTGTTCTCCTTGACTGTTTGGCTTCAGAATGGCAGTGATGTGTGTGGCTGGCTTATTCTTCATCCCTGTAGCTGGCCTCACGGGATTTCACGTGGTGCTGGTGGCTAGGGGACGCACAACCAATGAACAGGTACAGGGAGAAGTGATGGGAGACTCCTGCAGAGCAGGGCTTGTGTCCCTTAGCCCTCTGATTAGTGTATAGCATAGTGCTTTCACAAATGCTTAATGAATACTTTTTATGATGATGTGTCCGAGTTCCTCACGTAAGCATGGGAACAGAGACCATTTCTTGTTAACATTTACAAAATGCCCACTATATACTGGGCAATTTGGGCTCTGAGCTTATAGAAACAATAAAAGACCTGGGCGAACCCTCAAGAAGCTGACAGTGCTGCTTAACGGAAAACAGTTTTTTTCGTGCATATAATAATAGCTAACCTTATTTGCTTATCTTATGTTTATTATCTCAGTTTTCAATATTCAGAGAGCTATTTATCCCCATTTTACATGAGGTTTACTCATTTTTACATCTCCCAGGTAGAGGGTGCACAGTAATTTGTCATTGATTTGTGTTTTGGCCTTTGGAAGTGAAGGTCCCATTGTGTGGTTGATCTGGCCCTTTTTTCCTCCCTCTAGGTTACGGGTAAATTCCGGGGAGGTGTGAACCCCTTCACCAATGGCTGCTGTAACAATGTCAGCCGTGTACTCTGCAGTTCCCCAGCACCCAGGTACATCTACCTCTTTGGGTTCACCTTTGGTCAAAACTTGTCTTCTTTGGGCTTGTTCTGGTATAGGGGAGGTCTGGTGGGAGGCTGCCTTTTAAGAAGGGTTCTTCTAAGAAGTCGCCAGGGGAGAGACTTGCCATCCTTTAGTGGGCCCTGTGAGTTTAGTTGATATTCTTTAGGTATTCTCCCTTGAGAATTGAGAATTATTCTCCTTTGAGAGTTGAGGGTGAGATTTACTTCTGAGTGCCTTGTGCTCGCTATCTGCCCAGAGGCCTAGTCTTGCTGCAGTTCTTCATGATTTCAAAGGAATCAGTTCAACGCTGACTTTTTTCACTGTCCTGGTAGGACTGTTTCTTGTATTTGTAAAAATTTTTTACACAAGTAGGCAACCAAAAGATATTTTTGAATGAATGAATGAATGAAAGCCTTCTCACTCTTGATACACAGGTATTTGGGGAGACCAAAGAAAGAGAAGACAATTGTCATCAGACCTCCCTTCCTTCGACCAGATGTGTCAGACGGGCAGATAACTGTGAAGATCATGGACAATGGCATCCAGGGAGAGCTGAGGAGAAGTAAGGTGAGGAGTTTAGAGGAGTCAAGCTAGATAATTGCGGACTCTCACTCAGGGCAAAGAGATGGAAACTTGTTTTGGTTTACATCTCAGAGTGTTTATCACTTTCTGACTTGTGTTAAAATTACTTAAATACATATCTTCTTTTCTCCATTAGATTGTAAGTTCTTTGTTTTTAAGATTTTATTTTTTTCCTTTTTCTCCCCAAAGCCCCCCTGGTATATAGTTGTATATTCTTAGTTGTGGGTCCTTCTAGTTGTGGCATATGGGATGCCGCCTCAGCATGGCCCGACTAGCGGTGCCATGTCCGTGCCCAGGATTCGAACAGGTGAAACCCTGGGCTACCATAGCGGAGCGTGGGAACTTAACCACTCAGCCACAGGGCAGCCCCTAGATTGTAAGTTCTTTGACAGTAGAAATTGAGTTCATTCATTTCCATGTCTTCATAGGACTCAATACAGTAGTTTGCACATGGTAGGAGCTTGATAAGTAGTAGTTGGTGGAAATGAACAAATAAGTGACAGAATTAAACCCTTGCTGACAACTTCTCTTTATCCAGTACCATCCCCAAACTGACTCTTGTCTTCCAGTTCGTTTGGAAATATATGATAATCGACTTCCCAACCCCCATTCTTATGCCAGTTCCATACTTTGAGTTGCCCTAATGCCCAGTTCTCCAAATCTGACTTCCCCTCCTTTATGCAGTCTAAGGGAAGCCTGGAGATAACAGAGAGCCAGTCTGCGGATGCTGAACCTCCACCACCTCCTAAGCCAGACCTGAGCCGTTACACGGGGCTACGAACACACCTCACCCTGGCTACTAATGAGGGTAAGGACAACGGCAGGAGTGAGGAGGTTACTTGTGAGCTATAGAGAGGAGACAGGCAAGGGCTGGGAGGTAGTACTGGTCGTGTGGCTGAGAGCATCCAACAGGTAGTACCTGAGCCACTTCTTTTGACAGCTGGGAGAAAGGGAATGCCAGTTAGCTATCGGCAGTGAATTGGACTGTTGTAGGGGGAAGTGTGAACCTCTAGACAGACCATAGAACATCCCAGACCTGTTTGATAGGTTCACTCTGAGTTCTGGGCTGGTATGAGTCTTTAGTCTTTTTTTTTTTTTAAAGATTTTATTTTTCCTTTTTCTCCCCAAAGCCCCCTGGTACATTGTAGTGTATTTTTTTTAGTTGTGGGTCCTTCTAGTTGTGGCATGTGGGATGCCGCCTCAGCATGGCTTGATGAGCAGTGCCATTTCCGCGCCCGGGATCCAAACTGCCGAAACTCTGGATCGCCAAAGCGGAGCGCGCGAACCCAACCACTTGGCCACGGGGCCAGCCCCGAGTCTTTAGTCTTGAATTCAGCAAAATCATGTTTCTGGGACTTCCTTTTGCTGAGTCTGTTCCTGCCTTATTCTCCTCTTGTTCTTTAAGGAACTCTAGCCAGGTTAAGAGAACAGCTTGTAAAGTGGTGCCCCTTGGGCCTTTTTTCCTGCAGATACCAGCCTCTTGGGCAAGGACAGTCCCCCTACACCTACCATGTACAAGTATCGGCCAGGCTACAGTAGCAGCAGTACATCAGCCGCCATGCCTCATTCTTCCAGCGCCAAGGTACTGAGAACCCTCTAAGAATTGGGATCGTAATGTATGCCAACTATTCTGGGAAAAAGATTGGGAGAAGGGAAGGAAGAGGCAGAGGGAAGAAAAGAAAACAAAAGGCATTTTACTAATTGTTGGCATTAGTAGGATTGAATCTCCTTGATAGTGTGTCCTTCATCAAGGAGGGGCCAAAGCAGCCTACTAGATAAAGGCACTGCTTATAGCATCATATGTGAATTCTTAAGCCTCATCTTCTACATCTTAAATTGAAATATTTGTACCAACTCATAGATTTGCTTTAGAGGTTAAACAAGATAATGCATGTAAAAGTTCTAAGCATATTGCTGGCATATAACAAGTATTGTTTTTGACTGACTCCATGGGCTCTGGGGCCTAGCATCTGTCACAAGGGGAGGAGCACTAAGAGCTTGCTTTACTTTCTCCCTCAGCTGAGTCGTGGGGACAGCTTGAAGGAGCCGACCTCGATTGCAGAGAGCAGCCGCCATCCCAGCTACCGCTCGGAGCCCAGCTTGGAGCCAGAGAGCTTCCGTTCTCCCACCTTTGGCAAGAGTTTTCACTTCGATCCACTATCCAGTGGCTCACGCTCCTCCAGCCTCAAGTCGGCCCAGGGCACAGGCTTTGAGCTGGGCCAGTTGCAGTCCATTCGTTCAGAGGGCACAACCTCCACCTCCTATAAGAGCCTCGCCAACCAGACACGCAATGGAAGCCTATCTTATGACAGCCTGCTCACTCCTTCAGACAGCCCTGATTTTGAGTCAGTGCAGGCAGGGCCTGAGCCAGACCCACCTTTAGGCTACACCTCTCCCTTCCTGTCAGCCCGGCTGGCCCAGCAACGGGAAGCCGAGAGGCACCCACGTTTGGTGCCAACCGGCCCAACACACCGAGAGCCCTCACCAGTCCGGTACGACAATCTGTCGCGCCATATCGTGGCCTCCCTCCAGGAACGAGAGAAGCTGCTACGCCACTCACCCCCACTCCCAGGCCGTGAGGAAGAACCAGGCTTGGGGGACTCAGGCATTCAGTCAACACCAGGCTCAGGCCATGCCCCTCGTACTAGTTCCTCCTCAGATGATTCGAAGAGATCACCCTTGGGCAAGACTCCACTGGGACGCCCAGCTGCTCCCCGTTTTGGCAAGCCAGATGGGCTGAGGGGCCGGGGACTAGGTTCCCCTGAACCAGGCCCAACTGCCCCATACCTGGGCAGATCTATGTCTTACAGCAGCCAAAAAGCCCCACCTGGTGTCTCTGAGACTGAAGAAGTGGCCTTGCAGCCATTACTGACACCCAAGTAAGTATTAGCCCATCCTGGCCTTCAGGGGACTTAAAATTAGCATACCGCCCTGTTAGCACACTGCCCTGCCAAAGGGATCAGGGCTACACTTGTACTCAGTGCCTGTAGACCCAGGATTAGCCTGCTTGTAGACAGGTCTTCGTTTTCACTCTCACTCCGCTGCCTTCATGGGCCATTTCTGTTAAGAGACTGATGACAGATACTTTTTCTTAATCTTGTCTTCCTAAAAAGTAATTTATTTGCCTGAGAGTAAGCATGCAAGATAGCTGCTATTGGAGAGAAGGAATAAATAGAGGAGAAAGAGAATCAGGCTTGTTTTAAGCAGAGCAATAAAACAAAAGGGAATGTTTGTGTAAGAAAGTGTATATGTAGAAAAGTACCTCATTTTTTCTCTTAACTTTTTACACTGTCTCCCTTTTCTGTGTTTTGTGTCCCACTTCCTGACATCTCTCTCTTCTTTTCTTCCCAGAGATGAAGTACAGCTCAAGACCGCCTACAGCAAATCCAACGGGCAGCCCAAGAGCATAGGCTCAGCCTCCCCTGGCCCAGGCCAGCCACCTCTCAGTAGCCCCACAAGGGGAGGAGTCAAAAAGGTGTCAGGGGTGGGTGGCACCACCTATGAGATTTCGGTGTGAGATTTTGGCACCTCCCCTCCCCCATGCCTCTGCGCCTACACCAAAGGGCCCCAGGTGGCCACCTTCCTTTCCTCAAGGGGCTCCTCTCCCCTGCATGGACATTTTTTAAACTACCGAATCCAAGAGGATGAGGAGTGTTTTATAAAATGCAGTGGGGTTGGGGAGTCAGAGAGTTGGGGCCCTGAGACTGGGGTAGTAAACCCCCTTCACCTTTTAAGACCTTCCCTTCCTTAACCCCTGGACCAGACTCAGTGGACATTTGTGCAATTGCTCGCCCTGGAGGGAACCAGATCATTTTTAAACCAGAAATAATTTTTTTTATTATTGTTACGGATTCTATTTTTTTCCTCTTCTGCGTTACCAGGTGTGTGTGTACATATATATATATATATATTATAAATATCAAAGAAATTATATATCTATCCTGGGATGGGAAAACGAGGGAGGGATATGTATAAGGAGGGGGATCTTACTCTTCCCATTCCTCAGACCAGCAGGAAAAGAGGGGAGACATCGATCAAGTCTTCCTTTTCCCCATGGTTCCCTCTCTTTTGTCCCAGTTACCAACTAAGGAAATAGCACCCCCTGTTGTTGGTGCTAAGTGATCAGGAAAGAAATCCGGGGAGAGGCGAGTCTGGGGTCTTGATCAGAGGAGGGAAGGACCTGGAGAGGAGAGTTAGTTTTCTAGGCTCATTGGCACTTAGCTTCCCCAGGAAAGGGGTCACAGCCCCATGACTTTGGTGGTGGTGGGGAGATCAGGAAAAGAGCTTGGCCGAGCTCCAGAAACAATATTGGATAATCCCCCCTCCTTGGGGGAGAGGTATTAGGGTGGGCTTCTTCAAGTCCCCTCTAAGCCTGCCCCGACTTCACACAGTTAACATTATTTTTAAATCCAAGGCCGGGAGAGAAGAATCCAAAAAGCAATATTTTTCATCACATGCCAAAAACTGGGATAGAGAGAAGGAGTGGCAGGCCTAGGCCCCTCCGATTGTCCCTTGGGGGTTACCCCTCAGCCCACCTCAGTATGGTGCTGGGTAGAGGGGATACCTGGGTTCTAACCTTTAAATAGGGGAGACCCCAGCCTCTAGACAGAGGCCCTTTTATTTTTTATTCTGATTAGCCATTTTAAACCAACAAGGAATAAAAAGAAATCCTGATCTAACCAGCTCCCCCTGACTTGTGTTATTTTGTCTGGTTAAGGCAGGGTGAGTGATCTCTGGTGGGAAATTACAAAGAAAACCTCAAGCTTCTCTTGTCCAGGCCCATCTTTAGGCAGGACTATAGTTAAAACAACAGGTCCTGGTTTTATTTCAGAGATTTACTTCAAAAATTCCTGAAAAAACCTTTTGTAATCACCAAAGTTTCTTGTTGTCTCAAAGCTTAGAGAACTCCTGACTTGTGACACAGATGTTCCTTAATAGAGAATTTTGTCTCTGGAAAGAAAAGCTCATTTTGGATGTAGCCAAAGGTGACACAGTGGATGATCAAAGTATGAAAGCCTGTTAAAGGCAGATTGGTGGGATAAATGGGTGGCAGTTCAATTTCATCTCTCATATTTTCTCTTCCAGTTGTCAAAAGCAAAAGGCTATGCCCTAATTTTAAATAGGCATCCTCAGACACTAAATCTCAGAAAACTGGCCAGAATCCTTTATTTTCACTATCCATAACTTAAATACATAAACTCTTGCTCTGAAGTCCTAGATTAGAACTGGAGCTGAATGAGTGGTTTCCTGCCTATTGATCTAAGAACACCCTTGGCTCATAGCAACAGATTTTAACTGTTGTACATCAAATTTAGCTTCAAGTCAGATTACATTAACTTGGATTTTCTTATGGATATTTTCAGTTACCTGACCTGCTGCAAAGACTGAACAGATTTATTTTACATTTTGCTAGTTTAGGCTGCCTATTTGTTGCTTAAAAGCTTAGAAATGTTTTCACATTGGCCAGATAATTTCATTGTCTTAACTAAGGAATGAGGCAGGTCAAAAGTTATACAGACAAGAGAGGCATTTACTTTTGCTTGCCAGAGGTTTATTTAAAAAAATCATAGGCTTGACCAAGAATCAACCTTGTTGAAATACACTGGTGATTGTGGGTGCTTTTTCAGTGGCTACTGTTTCAACACAAAAGTGACCTAGAAGACAGTTGAGCCCTAACTGGATCAGCTCTTCAGATGGAGTCTGAAGATCATCCGGGTGCTTGGTTCTCAACATTATGGGCAGAGTGTTACGCTGTGGACAGGTATTAGCAATCTCTGCCTCACTTTTGGACCATGTTCCCCAATCTCACTCTGGTTGTTTCCCTCTCTGCTGATCAAATAATACACGACAAGACCCAAATCCACTCAGATCTTCGCATGCCTTGGCTTAAACCCTGACTCATGGAAAGGCACTTACCTCTTAACAGGCAGCCACTCTTCAGCCAGTTTGGTAAACACAATTTTTTTAAAAAAAGAAAAACCCTAACAAATCAGGTAAAGTCCTAAATTAGACAAATTGCACAAAAGAGATGAAAAGAAGGCTTCCTGGGAAAGGAAGAGATGTCCACTGAGAAAGCCAACTGGGCTGCGCCTTAGAAAAGCATGGCCCTTCTCTTACAATGCATTAATCTTAACCGAGCACAGCAGGAGCTGGCTTCTGTCCCACCCAGAGGGGATGCTCCCCAGGCGGTGTCCAAGAGCCGGGAAGGCAGCTTTTGTCATCAGGTTAGGTGTGGCAGGAAAAGCCATTCTGACAGAGTCCAGTGGTCCTGTTAGCGGAGACTGCTGCTGCTGCTGGCCTGAGAGCTGCCCATACCTGGGTGGTCTGGACTGTGTCGGTTCTGGGGAAGACAAGAAAGGAGGGGTAAGAGAACACCTTAGGAAGTAGCCTTGGCTTTGACCAGGGCTGTCCAGAGGAAAACTGGAACCTGCCTGGGGTTTTACCTTGGGTCCAACCTGAGGCAAAGGACTCCACCTAGGACAGGGGAGAGATACTGGGGAACGCAGTGGGCTGTAGTAACCAGCCCCTGCCTTACCTTCTTTTTCTTCTTCTCTTTCTTCTTCCTTTTCCTTTCAGGATCCTCTTCTTTTTTCTTTTTCTTCTTCTTGTGATCTGAATCAGATGGTGTTTCTGTAGGAGACATTAGGTGTCTATCACCCACAGAGCTCCAGATTCCCTATAGCTAGGAACTCTGAAGACTACAGGACAACCCCTAGTCAAGGGCAATTGCTTTTCTTCAAATGGCCAGAAAGGATATGGAGGCACTGCTAAAGCCCCTGTCGCAAGTTGCTACTTGCCCAGGAGACACCATTCCGTCAGTTTCTTTTGTCAGGAGAATTTGGGAGTCCAGGGCTCCGTGGCGAACTTAATTCGGCTTTTAACTGAGGAAGGTGGAACCAGATTCAGAATGTCAGGTTTTCTGCCTTTGAATAGAACCACTTCTTACCTGGGGGGACAGGATCCTGGGTACGGCTCTGTTTGTGCTTGTGTTTATTCTTCTTCTTGGGAGGCTGAATGTGCATCAGACGACACTGCTCTGGCAACTGAAGGAACCAAAGAAAGTCCAGGTGAGTAGAGGGAGGACATCTGCTCCCATCATCTGTTCTGCTCAGTAAGTTACGAAGGAACAGACTTGGACAGAAAAACCACCTCCGTGCCTTTCAGGCCCCCCCATCTGCCTTCTTCCTCCCCAAGAGGGGACTCACCGGGCCAGTGTGGAGGCGGAAGCCAGCCAGCATCGTCCCTGTGATAGGATTAAAAGAGCCACCAAGAATAGGGGGCTTCTCAATGAGGGAGCGGAGGCTGCTATTATCATGGGAACCAGGCAGATCAATCATCCCCGGCAGGTCAGGCAGGAAGTTGCTTAGCTTCTCCTTCACTTTCTTCCCACAGAATTTATTATAGGCATGTTCCAGGTTGTAGTGTGTGATCAGATTGGTGCTGCCGGTAAGCTCTGTGCTGCCTGCAAAACAGGATTAGTCCCAAGAGTAGAAAATTTTTTTAAGTCACTGACCCTGAGGGAAAATGAAGGACTATGTTTTGGCCTAAATAAGGAATCTTGTAAGTGTGAATCACAAAATTTAAATTCACTTTTAAAGTCAAACAGCAAAAGTAAATAACATGATAAATACTAAAAATAAAATACTATAGGATGGTGGGTTGGAATAGGAACGAGAAAAAAATAGGGAAAAGTCCAAACAGGGCAGAGATGGAAACTGCTCTAACCCCATGAAGGAGACACTCTTCCCTTCTTGGACTAACCAGAATAATATGATGCTTACTCCCTGCTAAACACTGTTCTGAGTGCTTTTGATAAAATGTACTAGTGAGAAATTATACTCTCGGACATGACCAGGATACTACTACCTCACAGCTCAGCTACAACCAAGCTAAGGGCCAAGTATGACCCAATGGCTTGAGTATCTTGTCAAGGATCTTTTTTTTTTTTAGGAAGATTAGCCCTGAGCTAACATCTGCCACCAATCCTCCTCCTTCTGCTGAGGAAGACTGGTCCTGAGCTAACATTTGTGCCCATCTTCCTCTACTTTATATATGGGCTTGATACACGGTGTGTAGGTCGGCACTTGGGATCCGAACCAGTGAACCCTGGGCTGCTGAAGTAGAACGTGCGAACTTAACTGCTGTGCCACTGGGCCAGCCCTTCCCCCACCTTTTTTTTTTAACTAGGAAGAAACATTAATCACCTTTACATAGAAAAACAGCCAGGAGATTTTTCTAGCTACTGCTGCCTAACTTTTATCACCATTTTTATTCTTCCACATCATACCGACTGTAATACTTTGCCTAGAAGAAAGAAACGTTTGCTCAGAAGTTGGGCAACTAGAATTCTAATTCTGGCTGTCCTCTATGCCTCGGTTTCCTCTTATCTATGGAATGGGGTTATAACTATCTTAAGTACACTAAATTTTTTTTCAAGGTTCAAATGAGAACATATTCAAAAGGATAAAGTATTATACAAATGCAAGGCATTATCAGTACAAATATTGCATAGCTGACTTTTTTCAAAGAATATAAACTTATTAGTAATATAATAAGGATCCAGTGGCAAGGGTGGACATATCTAGCCTACAACTTCATCTAGAGTTATGATGAACACAAAGGGTACAAATGACAAAAGTGGCTTGTTTATAATCATTCACTTGGGAAAACTCAGGTTCTGAACTGTGAGCCCCTTGAGGGCAGCGACAATGTCTTGTTCATTCATATATCCCTCGTGCCCAACACAGTAGACACAGTGGGTGCTCAATAACTATTAAATGAAGAAGGAATCTTTCCCTCAGACCTCTAGGCCTTACCCTATTCTTTGCCTTGTTTTTTCAAGCCAAATATCTCAGAAGAATGTCTACCGTAATGGCTGGAGACCCAATGCCACAGTACCTCTCCTCATAACTCCTAGGCAGTGCCTCCTGCCATAACAGTATCCTGATTTTTTCCCCTCTCTCAGCTCTCCTCCTGCCAGGTGGTTATGCTCAAGGCTCAGGTGAGATGGCACTCTGTGCTTTTTCTCAACTCTTTAACCTAAGAGTCCATCCAGCTTCATAGAACAATCAGTTCTATGAGGATGACTTATAAATCTCTGTCCCCAGCCCTCCTGAAAACTAATCTTGCCTTTCCAACTTCCTCTGACTTAATTCCATGCAGCTTCAATTTGTTTTTTTGAACTCCAAATCTTCCTCACCTTACTCATGGTTTCTCTGTTTCAATACATGGCACCCACATTCTCCAGATGTTTTTAGGAGCAGTACTCCTCAGTTCAGAAATCTCAGTGGCTTCCTATTGCCCTCAGGAAAAAGCTCAAATTCCTTTGGCATTTGCCGTCAAACACATCTTACTGTGACTTAGCTTCGGGGCCTGATCAACCACTAATCCCCTCTGCAAAGCTGCTGATCCATCCAAATGGGTCGCCATCATCTCCTCAGAAAAACACCCCTCATATTGTTTCTTTTTAGGAAATTCCTTTTAGGAAAATTGACCTAATTATTGGAAAATTCTTCCTAATTTTCTTCACTCATGTGAATTCTTCAAGGTCCAGCTCAAGTGACAACTTATTCCTGCTGTCATTTTGGATAAAAAGGGACATATTTTGAAAACCATCATGTAGTTCTTAATAGTCGTGAGTCATGACCACAAAGTAATGAGCTTGGCCTTGACAAGAAAGAGAGTCACTACTTTATCCTTAAACAACATAGTTTGTATCCCTAAGTAAAATACACTTAAAAGTAAGGACCATGGGGCCGGCCCTGTGGCCAAGTGCTTAAGTTCACGCGCTCTGCTTCGGTGGCCCAGGGTTTTGCCAGTTCGAATCCTGGGCACGGACATGGCACCACGCACCAAGTCATGCTGAGGTGGCGTCCCACATGCCACAACTAGAAGGATCCACAACTAAAAATACACAATTATGTACTGGGGGACTTTGGGAGAAAAAGGAAAAATAAAATCTTTAAAAAAAAAAAAGTAAGGAACAGGCTTATTAATCTCTCTCCCTTTCTCACCCCATGTCCCCTTTCCTACACATCCAGCATTTGCTCAAAACAGATATTCAATATCTATCAACTGATTGATATAAATAGGTACAATCAGAACAGGTAAGGTTAAAGAAACTGCTGGTAGATGTGAACCACTAACTAAGCAAAGGAAAGGCAGCCTCTCTATTCAATACTATTACATATATAACTGCACTGTGAACTTCAAAGTACTGTACTGATATTCATTATTTCCCTCAACTTTTTTTTTTTTAAGGTACGCTTTTTTTGGTGAGGAAGACTGGCCCTGAGCTAACATCTATTGCCAATCTTCCTCTTCTTTTTCCTCCCCAAAGGTCCAGTACATAGTTGTGTATCCTAGTTGTAAGTCATTCTAGTTCTATGTGGGATGCTGCCACAGCTTGATGAGTTGATGATGGCTTGCTCAGTAGTGTGTAGGTCTGTGCCCAGGACCCAAACTGGCAAACCCCAGGCCACTGAAGTTGGAGCTCACAAACTAAACCACTTGGCCACCGGGCCGGCCCCTTCCCTCCACTCTTGATGTAGCAGTAGGATGGGATGAACTGAAAGGCATCTTGAAGACTTAACATGTCCAAAACGACTCTTGATTTCCACCTCCTCAAACTTGCTCGTTCCTGGTCTCAGCACTACCATCCACCCAATTATTCAAGCTAAAAATTTCCAAATCATCCTTAATTCCTCTCTCCTTCACTTCTATATTCAGTCCTTCATTCCTATCAGCTCTACCTCAAACATTTATCCTGCATCCATTTACTTCTCTCCTCCACTGCTATCACCTAGTCGAAACCATCTCTTTCTTGGACTCCTAAACAGTAACTCTTGACTGATTTTCCCACTTTCCTTTCTTAATGTAGCTGCTTGAAGGATTAAAAATAAATAACAGACCATGTCACTCTCCTATGTTAAAATGGCTTCCCCCTGAACTTAAAATCTAAATGCCTTAAAAAGGCCTCTGCCTATTCCTCCCACCTTCACCTCCTATCACTCTTTCTTTTGTTCATGTCACTGGAGTCCAGCAGGTCTTCTGTCCCTCAGATATCCCAAGCTTTTTCTCACATCAGGGCTTCTAATCTCATTTCCTGTATCTAGAATTATCCGTCTCTCCTATTCATAAATGGCGCTTCCGCTGCGCTTATGTTTTAGCTCAAACATAATCTACTCAGAGAGGGCTTCTCTGATGGCTTCAGCTAAAGGATTTCTCCCTCCTCAATTTTTTTTTTTTTGAGGAAGATTAGCCCTGAGCTAACTACTGCCAACCCCCCTCTTTCTGCTGAGGAAGACTGGCCCTGAGCTAACACCCACGGCCATCTTCCTCCACTTTATACGTGGGACGCCTACCACAGCATGGCTTTTGCCAAGTGGTGCCATGTCCGCACCCGGGATCCGAACCAGCGAACCCGAGGCTGCGGAGAAGCAGAACATGCGGAGTTAACCGCTGCGCCACCGGCCGGCCTCCCCCTCAATTCTTTATCACGTTTTCTCCATTATCTGATATTACCTTGTGTACTCTTTGCCTCCTTCACTGACAAACTCCGAAAAACGCAAAGATCTTGTCAGTCTTGTTCACAGCTGTGTCTTCAGCATTTAGAACAGAGCTCAGTACACAGTAGGTGCTCAACAAAATAATTTTTTGAAATGAAAGAATCTAGTTCAATTCGAATCACTTCTTCAAACAGATGAGGAAAGCTGAGGCCCTGAGGAGGGCAACATGCCCAAAACCAACAGCAAGTTTTTCGCAGATTTGAAACTAAAACCTTAGATCCGCGGGGATGTTAAATCCGGACTCTCTCGTTCCAAACTCGAACCCTGGATAGTTTTTAGGGAGGCATAAGCCAGTGTGAGGGACAGGGGCCTGATAAGGCGTGAAAGATGGTCATGGGGATGCATTCTCTTCCCGTTCGCAAGCCATCACAAGAACTCATGTCATCCCTTTGGTGGTGAATCCTCAGAGCCCTTCGAACTTAGAGCCCCGAAGTCCCGGCACGCGTTGCCTAGGTTACCTCTCACCTCCACCAGCCGGCTGAGAGCCACGCCCATCATCTCCTCGCTATGATCTGATTGGCTGGCTTCGGCTAGGCCTTGTACTCACCTGGCAGTTCCCGCATTAAGTAGAAGGGACCACAGCCAGCCGCTGACTTGTCGGCGCCAGGAGGGGCCGTGGCCGCGGTGGGGGGCGGAGCTGTGCCGGGTCCCCCGCCCGGAGGAGGGGGAGGCGGTGGTGGAGGCTTTCCAGGTCCGAAGCCGAGTGCGGTTGGGGGCGGTGGTGGGTCAGCCTGAGCCCCAAACAGCGCCGTGAAATTCTCCATCTTCCCCTCCGCCCCGGCGCTGTCTGGTTGTTTAGTATTGGTGATTCTCATTGGACAATCCTTTCACGGGGTACCGCCCTCTTCCTCCAGGAGCCGCTTATCATTGGAGTGCCTCGGGCCCCGCCTACCTTCTTCCGGCAAGGACTTCCGTCGCTTTATGAGAACGTTCAGGAAGCGCTATTTAACCTTATTAAATTCTCTCTCTGCCAGCCGGGGTCATATATCCAATAAAATGACTTAGGCGGGAAAAGCGACAGCCACATTGGCCAATAAAATGTCAAATCCCATTTTCACTGCTGACCTATCGTAAAGTCCAGTCAGAGATCTAATTCCGGGTCCAGAGGCGGTGCATCCGAGACCAGGCCCAATGGAGGGAGAGGCGGTTACCTGACCAACCGACGCCGGGGAGCTGCGGGCCCGGCTCCGGCTGAAAAGATGGCGGTCCTGGCGCCTTTAATTGCTCTGGTGTATTCGGTGCCGCGACTTTCACGATGGCTGGCACGACCTTACTACCTTTTGTCAGCCCTGCTCTCGGCTGCCTTCCTACTCGTGAGGAAGCTGCCCCCGCTCTGCCACAGTCTCCCCACGCAACGCGAAGACGGCAACCCGTGTGACTTTGACTGGGTGAGCGACCCCCGCTGAGGACCCCGCGACCTTGACTGTCCCTGCCCCCGCGGGTGCATCCGGGGGCCCCGAGGTTCAGCTTTGTGAGAACACCTGAGGTTCTGAGCCTGTAGCGGACTTAACAGACCATTAGAGTGTAGGGCCTGGACCCTCTTCGAGTCTAAACCTCTGCATGTTCAATTAAGATAGGAAAACAGCGGGTTAGCCTGGACGATAGCCTGGCTCTTTCTGACTCTGGAGTCATCTTTCCATCTTACCATTCATAGTTGTCAATAGCCCTCCCCAACTCAACACATGTGCAGTGTTTTACAGTGCTGCTCATATGTAAAGCCCGTTGAGAAGCCAGTGAGGTGAACAAGGCAAATGGTGTTCCTGTTTTATTGATGAAGAAATTGATCTCAGCGTGGTTACACGACTTGCCCAAGGTCACACAACTAGTGAGTGACTGGGATTTGAAACCACTCTTCTGGCCATAGTACCTGCACCCTCTGTCAGCCATTTCTTAATTCAGTTCACATTTCCGGAGTGCGAGCTTTATGCTAGGCACTGTGCTGCATCCTGAGAATGCAAAAGTGAATAAAATTGTTAAGCCTATTGAAAAGGAATTGTAAAAAATACATTGTAGAGAAATCTATCTCAAGCCTCTTGCTGTATTTCCTGGGTAGGAGTGGAGGGACCACTCAGAAAAATGAATTGAAGCTCTGTGCCCTCTGCTGTATGGCAGCATCTGTATTCTGAGGAAGGAGGGTCATCCTGAGTTTTTATCTTTTTTTCCAGCCCTCTCAAATGAGTCTTGACCTTTACTAGAAGCTACTCGTTTACTTTTATCCTCCATCTCGTTTACTCCTTAGTGCTTTGTCTGTCCTTTCCAGACAGTATTATTAATTAGCTCAAATGTTGCCCTGCTATTTTCAAAAGATCCTATTTTTATCTGATATTCTATACCACTTTAAGCAATATGGAACTCAAAAATATAAGTGGATAGTAATAAAGATTTTTTTTTAAAGATTTTATTTTTTCCTTTTTCTCCCCAAAGCCCCCCAGTACATAGTTGTATATTCTTCGTTGTGGGTCCTTCTAGTTTTGGCATGTGGGACGCTGCCTCAGTGTGGTTTGATGAGCAGTGCCATGTCCGCGCCCAGGATTCGAACCAACAAAACACAGGGCCTCCTGCACCAGAGTGCGCGAACTTAACCACTCAGCCACGGGGCCAGCCCCAAAGATTTTAATAAATGTAGGGACCTTTTATATAATTAATTTCTCTATATACTCATCTAATAATATGCAAGATATTGGAAGTTTTATAGTTTATTATTACTCTGATAGAATTTTTTTTTTGGTGAGGAAGGTTGGCACTGAGCTAACATCTGTTGCCAACCTTCCTCTTTTTGCTTGAGGAGGATTGTCCCTGAGCTAACATCTGTGCCTATCTTCCTCTATTTTGTATGTGGGATGCTGCTACAGTGTTGCTTGATGACCAGTGTGTAGGTCTGCGCCGTGGATCTGAACCCACAAACCCAGGCCCTAAAGCAGAATGCGCACACTTAACCACTACAGCATCGCGCTGGCCCCTAGACTTTTTTTTTTTTTAACTACTTAGGGTTTATGGCCGGTGTTTGTTTTTCTGGAAAATCCCTGTTTTACAGATTTACCTTGGTGATTGGGAAGTTAGTATATTAAAGTAAATAATATTAGCAATAACAGGTAAACTTAAAAATTTTAGTGGCTTAACAGAATAAAAGTTTATTTCAATTTTATTAAATAAAAGGAAAGAAGCGTTTTGCTTTTCCTATATATACAGTTTTTCAGAGTAATCAAATAATTGATAAGGGAATGTTGATTTCTTAATAGAAGAATTTGAATTAATACAGAAGGAATGATAGAATTTAAAAATCATTTAGCAGCACCTAATGAAATAATAAATCTAGGCAGTGATCATCTGTGGATGCTAAAACCATCAGATTAAAAGTTGATGTGTCCTCTGAAGGATGCAGTGGGGAGTACCTAGCACCACCTGTGATACAATTTTGGCAAAAAATTTGGATTTTTATTGTATTCAAACCTCTAAATTTCATTACCATTTTACAAGAAATATGGGAGATGGAGGATTATCATTCGAAGAAAACATACCATGAGTATGAAGGCAGCCAAATCTTAAAAGCAAGAAAGTTGACAGTACAAGTGACTCAATGCCTTCACCAGACAAATAGCTGGGGGGTAAAAATGAAGGGCAGGTATCCTTCAGAGTTTAAAGGAAGACCAAAGAAACACACCAGCCAAATGCAGTGTGTGGATTTTGCTTGCTTGTTCCTGATTTGAACAAACAACTATAGAAAGACAACTTGAGATAACTGGGATGATTTGAATAAGGACCAAATATTAGATGACAGTGGGAATTATTGTTGATTCTGTTACATATGATAATGGGATTTGGGTTTGTTAAAAAAAAGTCCTTATCAGGCCAGCCTGGTGGCACAGTGGTCAAGTTTGCATGTTCCTCTTCAGCAGCCAGGGTTCACCAGTTCGGATCCTGGGTGCGGACTTATGCACCACTTGTCAACCATGCTGTGGCAAGCATCCCACATATAAAGTAGAGGAAGATGGGCACTGAGGTTAGCTCAGGGCCAGTCTTCCTCAGCAAAAAGAGGAGGATTGGTGGCAGATGTTAGCTCAGGGTTAATCTTCCTCAAAATAAATAAATAAGTTAATTAATTATCTCCATATCTGTAAGAGATACACACTGAAGTATTTATAGTGAAATGATATAACTGGAATTTGCTTTAAGTTTCCCCAGCAAAAAAAGTGAGTAGCATAGATGAAATAGAACCATTCTGGCAAAATGTTGCCATGAAGCTGAGTAAAAGGGGTTCATTAAAGTGTTATGAGGAGGAAAAATAATTTTCCTTCTACTCTTCTGAGTTTCTTGGCTGAAACGCCTGTAATAAAAGACAGACTAGACAATTAAAAGACAAATAGAAGTTTATTAACATGTATACCTCATGCATACACAGGAGATGCCCCAGGAAACATGAATAACTCTAAGGGGTGGCTTAGAACTCTACTTATGCAGCATCTTCAGCAAAGTATGATAAATTTGTGGAGAAACAACTGGACAAAGGAAAGCAGTTTTAGGCTTCCAAGGGCAACAAACTGGGGGAAACTAATGCTAGGTAAAGCCTAGTTTGCTAGGTAGATTCTTCTGGGGCAGTCTCCAGGCTGATAGGGTCTAAAGTTATCTCCCTTGATTAACTTTTGTCTTTCCTGGTAGAGAGAGTTGGAGGGATACCTTTGAAAATTTATATCCTGCTTTTAGACTAACAGAGGGAGAACAGGGAACTTTTTTTTTTGAGGAAGATTAGCCCTGAGCTAACTACTGCCAATCTTCCTCTACTTTATATGTGGGATGCCTACCTCAGCATGGCTTTTGCCAAGCAGTGCCATGTCCACACCTGGGATCCGAACTGGCGAACCCTGGGCCACCGAGAAGCAGAACATGTGAACTTAACTGCTGCGCCACTTGGCCAGCCCCGGGAACTTTTCTTGTATCTACTTCTTAATTACCTTCAGGCTCAAAATAATCCTTATGCCAAAGTGGCATATTTTGGGGTGGCATATTCTCTTACCCTCTAGTATCCTCTCTTTCCTTTTGTGTATGTTTGAAATTTCCTGTAATAAAAAGTTTAAAAACAATGAATGAACAAGCAGAATGACCAGGGGGCCTCTGCTTCATACAGTTATTCTGGAACCCAGTCTCATTCTGTCTTCAGCCTATGGCCTTACCGTCATCCCAGCATCCAGCGAGCAGATGATGAAAGAAAGCTGGAATTCAAGGATACACTCCTTCTTAACTGTCTAGGGGCAGTGGCCACTCACATTCTATTCAGGAGTACTAGTCACACAGTTCTACCTAGATGCAAGGAGACTGGGAGTCTAGTTGCAGTATGCCCAAGAGGAAAAGGAAATAAGGTTTGGAGTATACATAGCCAGCTCTTGTCATAGACTCATTCTCTATCTTGAGAGAATATTCCTTGTAGTCCCATCTTTGGTCTTCTGACTGACCACAGTTCCCTTTTAAAATTCACCTTTCCACAATTGTAAATCCCAATTCTAAACCAATTTCATTCGTGAAAATGCTTCTTAATTTCTGCTCAGGTATATTTAGTAAGGTGTGTCGTCTTCCTTAACCCCCACTTTACATGTCCATTTCTTTTTTTTTTTTAGATTTAATTTTTTTCCTTTTTCTCCCCAAAGCCCCCCGGTACATAGTTGTATATTCTTCGTTGTGGGTCCTTCTAGTTGTGGCATGTGGGACGCTGCCTCAGCGTGGTTTGATGAGCAGTGCCATGTCCGCACCCAGGATTCGAACCAACGAAACACTGGGCCGCCTGCAGCGGAGTGCGCGAACTTAACCACTCGGCCACGGGGCCAGCCCCTACACGTCCATTTCTAAATCTAGTCAGTTACTTTTTTTTGGAGATCAAGGCTGCAAACCTAGGTCCCTGACTCCTACCTGTAAATTGCTGTTGACCGGTTCTGTCTGCAATAATGATTTGGGTCCCTGTATTATAAACAAAAGGTATGGAAGGCTTCAGACCATCAAATGTATAGTTGCCCTTCCTCCCATGCTTTCTCTCACATGGTTTTTGCTATTCTTCATTGCAGTCTTTACTCTTTGAAATTATCTTGTTTCTTTGTCATGTTTATTGTGTGTCTCACTTGCTCATATGGAGCTTACATTCTAGAAGGTGAGAAAGAACTATAAGCCAAGGTTACCAAAAAGGGCCCTTGAGAGTTCTGAAAGGCCTCCTTCGATTCTCAAATTAAATTAAAGGTGCATGGATTTCACTGATGATTAGGTGGAGAGGAGTGACTTAAGTTAAGCAAAACCAAACAAATGGAATAAGCATATATTGTATGAATGGAATATTACTGAGCAAGTTTCCCTGGAAAAGTTTTGTTTTTCCAGGGTCATACTGAGTTGGTTGTAATATCATACAGTTTTACGCTAAATACTTTATACAACTCTTTCATACCTGTTATCTCATTTCATCCTCACAACAGCATTTTGAGGAAACCAAAGCTCAGAGGTTACTCCAGTGATTTGTTGAAAGTCACCAGCCAGTTTGTGGCAGGGGTAGAACCTGAACCTAGATCTTCTGATGGTTGTCCTTCCCGCTATACCTTAGCTGTCTCCAGTTCGTTCGTTCTTGTTACTGTAACCACGGGCCCTCTAGGACCAGTTTGAGCTGACCTCATCTTATCAACAGAGTGATTAAGAGTTGTTTTTCAGAGGCAGTGTGCAAAAAAAGTTGCAAGTCACGTAGCCAGAACATGTGCAGAGGAGAAAATCTTGACCTGAAATGACACCGGAACCAAAGATTCCCCCCCACCATGGAACCAAAGGACTGGGCCATGATTAGAACTTGAAAGTCGGATTCTTACCAGAAGCGAGGGGTCCAGTGTGTAGGAAGACCTGGTGTGAAAACCCCTTCCACACCTTACTGTAAATGTTTGAAGCTCTCCAATTGACACCTGCCCCGCCAGTGTTTCCACGTACCAGCCTGTTCTCCCTAACCTCTTATGTTTCACCCCAAACAGTGAATCGGGGAGACAGATTTGAGAGCTTTGCCTCCTGTCTCCTTGCAGGTCGACCTTGCAATAAAGCCTTTTCTTTTCTCAAATGCTGGTGGTATAATTATTGGCTTGTTTTTATGTGCATCGGGCAGAGAAGCCCCTTTCTGTGCAGTAACATTACCATTCGCAGTTTGGATCTCTGTTGGTTTTTATTCCATATTTGGCTTCCTTGCCCACCCAAATCATCTCTATTCATGGCTCTCTTGTCACTTTGATTCTGTCCCAGAGAGAAGTAGAGATCCTGATGTTCCTCAGTGCCATTGTGATGATGAAGAACCGCAGATCCAGTAAGTTTAGCCTGCTTCTTCGTCTCTCAAGGTTAGGCCTAATGCCTCTGGAAGTGCTTTCATTGATGTTATGAGAGTCCCTCATTCCAAGCCAAGGCTGAATTTGATCTTGGACTTTTATCCCCTTCCTCCTCTCCCGTTTCAAAGTACTCCAGGAAGAGAGACAAATAATGGGATATAGGAGCGTGCAGCCCAGCCTGACCTGTGACGTCTTTGTGTTTCAGTCACTGTGGAGCAGCATATAGGCAACATCTTCATGTTTAGTAAAGTGGCCAATGCAATTCTTTTCTTCCGCCTGGATATTCGCATGGGCCTGCTTTACATCACACTCTGCATAGGTAAGGAGACTGGAAGACTTGGTTGTGGGAACCACATTCCAATCCCAAACCAGTTTCTCCATACCCTTCTTCCATATCTTGTACCTAATTAATTGTGGATGTGGCTCAGGTAATGAGAATCTACAGTGACTTTATTTAAGAGGAAGGGAATGTGTCAGTGGTCTACATATCTTTGGTGCCTGAAATCTGAGTTGGTTTGAAAGTAAGTCCCCTGCCCAAGGCTTTCTATGTTTCCTCTGATGTCTTTTTTCTGTGTTTAGTGTTCCTGATGACGTGCAAGCCCCCATTGTATATGGGCCCTGAGTATATCAAGTACTTCAATGATAAAACCATTGATGTGAGTGTCCTTCCTCCCTTCTGTTTCTTGGGGCCCTTGTGGGTTTTGTAGTTGTGTTCTTTACTCACTAGCAGGAGCAACAGTGCTTCAGAATGGAAGTTGGGCACGATGGTTTATTATGGGATCTAGGGGAGAGGGGGAGCCAGGAGGGGGAATTAGATGCTAATGTCTGAACCTCCCCAGGAGCCTGTGTGATCCAGCTCACTGTTTCTTCCCTGTGTGTGGCAGGAAGAACTGGAGCGGGACAAGAGGGTCACTTGGATTGTGGAGTTCTTTGCCAATTGGTCTAATGACTGCCAATCATTTGCTCCTATCTATGCTGACCTCTCCCTCAAGTGAGTACTGTAAAGGGAGGGACGATGGAAATGGAGATGCTGTACCTTCTCTCTCATTGTTTTTGGCCCTGATTTTTGCACATTACAGTCAAAGGCGCCCCCCCCCCCCAATCTGTCTTGTTTCACTATGTTAATAATATGTTCTTCTCAGGTACAACTGTACAGGGCTAAATTTTGGGAAGGTGGACGTTGGACGCTACACTGATGTTAGTACCCGGTATGTAAGGGCCTGGGCAGGGAATCACTTTGCGTAATGTATACAGATGTGTTTACAGAATACTTTCTTGGCCCTGAAGGTACAAAGTGAGCACATCACCCCTCACCAAGCAGCTCCCTACCCTGATCCTGTTCCAAGGTGGCAAGGAGGTCATGCGGCGGCCACAGATTGACAAGAAAGGACGAGCTGTCTCTTGGACTTTCTCTGAGGTACATGAAAGAGTGGGCAAGTGGTTTGGAGAAGGGTATGGAACAGTGGGTGGGCTTTGAAGCCCAACCTGGGTTTGATTCCTAGCTCTGCCACTTGCCCACAAGCTTTGAGGGTGGGGACTAATTATTAGAACTCATTCATGAATTCTCTCAGCAAATTTATATTATGCTTCTACCATGTGCCAGACCTGCTAGTACTGGGGAACAATTATGAGTTAAGATTTAGTCTCAAAGGCCCTTGTACCTATAGTCTGTAGACCTTAGGTTCCTTAGCAGTAAATTGGAGACAGTAACACTCAGATCATAGGGTTGTTTTGCAGATTACATTAAATATAGCTATAATTGTTGGCACAGTGATTGGCACATAATAGGTACTTAGATATTAGTTGACTTTTCCAGGTACCCAAAAAAGGAGTTAGAGTAGATTTCTGTCCTTTGCTTCCTCCTTTCCTAGAGACTGTGTCTAAATACTTCTTAGTTCCTAGGCTCTGTACTCTCCCTTCCAACCTGAACCCTGATGTGTGCATCTCTTTTGCACAGGAGAATGTGATCCGAGAATTCAGCTTGAATGAGCTCTATCAACGGGCCAAGAAGCTGTCAAAGGCTGGAGATAATATCCCTGAGGAGCAGCCTGTAGTCCCAACCCCCGCTGCAGTGCCAGATGGGGAAAGCAAGAAGGAAAAATAGGATCCCTGCCCTGTCAGTGCTTCCTCTCTTGTCAGTGCCAGGAATTTTTGAGGCCCTGCCCCTTCTCTAACCACAAGCCTTGCCTGCGGCCTCAGCCCTTTGTTTATGTTTTCTCTGTTTGGCTGTGCCTGGGTGGGGCAGGGCACTGCTTCTGATTTTAAAGAGGCATCATGGGAATTGACAGGCCTCCTCCAGGAAGGGCTCCACTGCTGTTGCACTAGAGGAAGGGAGAGATGTCATATGATGGAGGAGGAAATGCTTTCCCTCCAAGCTTGGGTCAGTGTGTCAGCTGCTGTCCACCACTCACACATCACCACAGTGAGGTTTCATTACTCCTCTTCGTGGACTTACACAGCCTACTTAGATACTTAGATTAAGTAAATCCTAATATAAGATGCTGGGGTACGGAGTCAGCACTAAGGTTTTTCCCTCAAGGACCCTTGCTGCTTTAGGCCCTTCTGGCTTGGTCTGTGGCCTTCATTAAAAAGTATAAGCTTAACTTTGTCACTGCTCCCAAGGAGAAACCTTTAACCACAGAGTTTTCTCATTGAAGATAGTAATGAATAATCCCCCTATTTTGTGGAGAGTGGGAGGTAGTGGGGCCTAGAGGAGAAAGTCCCTGGGTAAGATTGGGGTTTCACTTACCCTTCTACCTGCTCACCACACCCGGTTGATGGTTTTCCGTAATAAAAGAGACTGGAATTTCCTTTTGATTGTGCCTTTTTGTGTTACTCCTATATTTGAAAAGCCAGGCAACTGCAGAGGAAGTGCCCATCTTAATTTCAAAGGCCAACCTGATTAGTTTCACCACTGCGCGCTGTTGGTTCCCAGCACTGGGGAGAGTTGGGAAAGGCTGGTTTCCCTAATCCTAGAGTTAGGTTGTGGACTTGGTTTGGGATTGGTCTGCAGGTCCCAGGGAGGAGGTTTTGGGGAGGGGCGGGGCCGTAGCGCACACGGTTAGCTGGACGCGCGGTTACAGAAAAGCCATTGTGAAGCCAAGCCTGTAATCAGAGCTACGTAGTCCCCGCCCCTGCTGGGTCCGCCCCTCGTGCCCCCGCGCTATGGTTTGGTCCGGTGCTCCGTACCTCCCCCCACTTGCGTGCCGCGTAGCTGTGCCCGGAGGTCCAGCCTCTAGACCACGTGTGCGCCCAGCGCCACGCTTTCTGCCGCGCGGAGAGGTTTTGTTCCGCCAGCGGAGTTTCTGGCCTGCGGTTTGGCTCTCGGCGCGGCTCTGTCCGCTGCTCCGTGCCCGCTCAGTGGCCGCGTCTCCACCCTGTTCCCGCCCTTGGTCGGCTCGGTTCCCCGTCGGGCTCCAGGCGCCATGGCTTCCCGCGGGAGGAAGCGGAAGGCCGAGGCGGCGGTCGCAGTGGCCGAGAAGCGAGAGAAGCTGACCAGCGGCGGCAAGGGAGTGGAGGAGGTGACGGTCGTTATCGAGCATTGGTAAGGGACCGGGAGAGTCATGGGGAGGGGAGTGAGGGCGTCGCAGACCAAGGGCCGCAGTCTCTGACCTTCCCCATCTGTCCCTAGCACGAGCTGACGCGTCTACGGGCGCAACGCCGCGGCCCTGAGCCAGGCGCTGCGCCTGGAGGCCCCCGAGCTTCCAGTGAAGGTGAACCCTGCCAAGCCCAGAAGGGGCAGCTTCGAGGTGACGCTGCTGCGCCCGGACGGCAGCAGTGAGTAGGGGCCCGGGCCTGGGGGAGGGGCGCGGGTGCTAGGCGAGGAAGCGCGGGTTTCAAACCGCGCGCACGTGATGATGTCGGAGAGATGTGGTGGGTTCCAAAGTAACTTCGCTTTACTCGGTCTTCTCCCAGGTGCGGAGCTCTGGACTGGGATTAAGAAGGGGCCCCCGCGCAAACTCAAGTTCCCTGACCCTCAAGAGGTGGTGGAAGAGCTGAAGAAGTACCTTTCGTAGGGAGGTTTGGGCAGAAGTCCTCACGCGGAGGTTTGAAATGGGGGCGGGGGAGTGGATTAATCGTGTTTGGTTGTTTGCGTAGCAGCCCTCACTGTTACCCCTCATTTCACGCAGGAGCTACGTTTTCATAACTCTTTTCTTGCTCTCAGGATTTCCTCTATTGGGAATACTTCCTTCCCTTTTTCCTGGTAGGAAAAACTGAAACCTTCAAAAGAAAAAAATCACTGTTTCCTATCTAGTGTGCCTTTTACTAATTCCATGTTTCATTTCATGGTCTTGGAGCTAAGTCGTGGGGTACTGACGGCAATGTAAATGATTCTTTATAGAAATACAATTTGTGGTCTCTGCAGATGCAGTTACTGCCTTGGGGGTATGGACCAGTTTTTGTTAGAAAATTCATTTTCCACGTCCTTGATGGCACGTTTTGATTCTTTGAACTGGTTGTGGATCCCACCGCTACCCTCATTTATGAGTTAAACAAAATCATTGACAAGTGTCTATTTGTATGAGTCATGACTTTC
Source organism: Equus przewalskii (assembly GCF_037783145.1). Lineage (NCBI taxonomy): Eukaryota > Metazoa > Chordata > Mammalia > Perissodactyla > Equidae > Equus > Equus przewalskii. Next base: position 19,269,095 of record NC_091841.1, read on the forward strand.
CCATTTTACTAGCAAAATTTTTTTTTAAATGGTTTATTTTATTTATTTTTTTTGAGGAAGATTAGCCCTGAGCTAACTGCTGCCAGTCCTCTTTTTGATGAGGAAGACTGGCCCTGAGCTAACATCCATGCCCATCTTCCTGCACGTTATATGTGGGACGCCTACCACAGCGTGGCTTGTCAAGTGGTGCCATGTCTGCACCCGGGATCCGAACCGGCGGACCCCGGGCTGCCGAGAGGCAGAATGTGTGCACTTAACCGCTGCGCCACCAGGCCAGCCCCATACTAGCAAAGTCTTTGTGTAACTTGACATATGCTTACCCCTGCCCTCGAGTTTTTTGTTTCTAGTATGTTCTGTTAATGGTCCCGTATGGTAACACTACATTTCAGTACCTCACTCCTGGTCACGAGGATCTGGCTGTGGTCTTTATCCCCAGTGCTTCATACAGTGCTTTGGCATACTGTCAGGGGCTTGTTATATTGAGATGTGGGGGGAGGATGCAATTCTTGTGCTCTCTTAGAGGTTTGTGGGTTCAAGGGTGGAGGCACATCTTCCTGGGGCTTTTGTGATTGCCTGGATTCCTTTTCTAACCTTTTTCCCGCTCTTATTTTCACAGCCTTCGGTCCCTGGTGTTGTTGGAACATTTATGACGGTACATGGCCAAACATCAGTCATGTGCCTGAAGCTGTGGTTTCTTCCCCTCCAGAAATGATGGTTTGGTTGTGAGGCAACCCTGTAGTAAAGCACTGAGAAGTTCTTGGATTTGGTTTGTTTAATAAAAGTTGAAATAAAGTATTTGAGTAATAAAGTCAAACTTAATCTTAGATCTTAAGGGATGGACAAAGCCAGCCTTATGGGATTGGTCCCACTTGTATTTTTCATAGCCTAAGGTTACCAATTAACCTGGAGCTCCTAGGGTCTCTGGTAAAGCATGTGAAATATCTGTAAAAACTATGGGGAAAAGGTAATTTATTTTTTTTTTTAAACAATTGTATCTTTTTCAACTCACTTCTTGGAAGTGATGATGGAAGTACATCTTCCTGGCCCCTGCAGAGGTTTTCGCTAGACTTCCCATACTGGCAATGAATAAGGCACACACATTAGGTACTGGACAATGTCCTGTCACTCCCACCCACTTAATGTTCCAAGCCGGCACTGCTTCACACCTGGAATATTTTCTCTGACACGAAATTCCCATCACAGAGGGTGTTCTTCCTCAACCTTTCCTATATTAGCAGTGACTATAGGTGCCTCATAATCTGGGAAACCTGGCCTCGGCTGTTACCTATGACCCACTAGAGTTAGGGACCACTTGTTTGTCACTAATTGGAAAATAGATTACAGAGAAATAAGATGGTTTTCTACCTGTGGTACTGCTGCCCAGCTCTGAAAGCCTGGGGAGGGGAGGAAGGGACGTACAGAGAGCCATGGGTACACCTGCCTCTTGTGCTAAGAGGACAGGGCATATGCTAGCCTCTGTCGATACACCTTTTGCTGGTCAACAGTTCCTACCCTCCCATTGCCCCTGACCTGCCCTCCCCACTCCACTACGTTAGTATGTCTACCTCTGTTTCTGACTCTGAGGAAGGGTCGGGCCATACGGAGGGAAAACTGGTGGGCACCAGCCTCCCCTCTGATGTCCAGTCCACCACATCAATCTCTTCCTCTTCAGAGCTAGCAGGAAGTGGGCTCAACAACTCAGAGTTGCCAGACACCACCTTGCTTGCCTCTGGAGAAGGGCACAATACCTCATCCATAGTTAGGGACACTTCCAGCGGAGTCTTCACCCAGTTTGAACATGGAGGCGAGAGGTCCTCATAGGACCTTTGGGGAGGGTCACAGGAGTCAATGTGGACAAGCTTGTCTTTCTGACCATCCGGTGGCTGGGAGCTGGTGATTTCCAGCTCTGGAGTCCAAGAGCCTCCCACTGAAAGCACCTCCTCTTCACTCATCTCAGAGGGCATGACTAGGGGGCTAAGGGGTTCAACTGGTGCTTTGTTCTCAGAGGGCATGACAAGGGGGCTAAAGGGCTCAACTGGCTCTTTGCTCTCACCAACAGGTTCCTTTTCCAGTCCTGTGAGCTCCCTGGGCCAGAGTTCCATGTCTGGCAAACACCATTCTTCCCTTTCAATCCAGTTTTTTCCTGTTTCCGTCAGGTGATAACTAGGGGTCCTGCAGCCCTCAGCTTCAGGACTCTCCAGAGACCCTATAGGTGGCTCAATATCTGAGCCACAGAGCATGAAGTCAAGGATCTCCTCCAGCTCACTGGTGGCAGCAGCACTTGTGATTCGGTACTCCTCAGCTTCACAGGGTTGCCCAAGCAGGGCTGTGTCAAATGCATAGGGCTCTCTGCAGTCAATATCCAACCCAGTTTCCTTCCCTACCAGCTCTGAACTGGACCCAAACTTGGACTTCACCACCTGGTGGTCCGGGGAGCGGCTAGCCGAGAGCAGAATGTCTTGTAGCCTAGAGCAAAGGGGGGAGTCCTGACACAGACCTATTCTAGCAGATGACATTTCCTGCTCCTTAATGGAGGATGGCTGAGTCTCTGGAGGGGACTCTTCCAAGTCTCCAGGTTCTGAGGTCTGAGGGCTAACTTGAGAGTTTTTGAGGGGAGGCTCTTGCACCACTTCCCAACATGTCCCGTTGACAATCTTTCGAAGTTTCACTCTCCCAACCTGCCCCTCCTCTGCAGAGTCTGAATGAGGTGCCCTGACTTCAGGGCTCCGCTTCTTGCTCCCACCTGTCTTTCCGAGACTAGAGGGGTTTGGGGTGTTCTGTAGAGGACTACCTCTCCCTGGTTTCTGCTTGTCCTCTGGCACTTCTTTATTTATACTCTTCTGCCGCCAAAGACGCCGGCCAGGGGCTGTGGGCACTGAGCTGGGTCCACTTGAAATGCTGGAAGGCTTAGATGTACAGACATCAGGAGACAGTTTTGAGCGACTCAGCCTGATCTTTCTGGGCAATAGTCGCTCATCCACAGAGGGGTACAAGCTGGGTGGGGAAAGCGCTGTAGGACCAAGGGCAGGGTCACTCTTGTTCTCTTTAGGTCCCTGACTGTGGCTTGATGGTGAAGAGCTTTTTTCTTGTGGATTTGGGCAGGCTCTGGCCTTCCTTTTGAGCAGAAGAGTGCCAGACAAGTTCTCTGCATTCTGTCGGTTGCTCTTCTCCAGGGGCCCCTCCTCCTTCCCTGAGGACTTCAATCTCACAGCCCCAAGAGGACCGGGAGTTTGGGTAACAGGCAGTGGAGTTCGAGGGCGGCGGCTGGATGCCACCACCCTGGCAGAGATTGGTGCGGCACTTGGAGGTTGTAAGCACTCCCGGTTCAGTCTTCGGCCCTGAGGAGCCTTGACCAACTTCCCACCCTCTAACTGAAGGGATTCTAGCTCAGATACACGGAGCTGACGGGCAGCAGAAAGCACATCCTGGGCTTCTTCTCGGGAAACTTCCATCTCTGAGGTATACAGGAAGTCCACCAGCTTCCTGAGTGTCCTGATCTTCAGGCCCCCCAGCTCCAGCACCACCTTCCGGCCCTGGGCTGGCCTCTCTCGCTCCAGGCGCTCTGTGAAGAATGGGCTGCAGGCTGACAGGATGCAGCAGTGGGCTGGGACTGCCTCACCTGGAGGGAGACACAAACACTTTGTTATCTCATGCAGACTAGCATGTTCATGGGCTAAGCAGAGAGATTACTAGCCAAATGTGCTGGCCCTTCTCTCAATTTCCCTCCACGGAAGTTCAAGTAGAGAAATTTGTTCCTTCTACCTGCCTGGAATCTTCTGCCATTACGTACCTAACTCATTTTTTATCCTGGAAAATCAAGTTTAGACATTACTTCTTTCAGAAAGCCTTCCCCCATCCCACCCCAAGTCTAGAAATTAGGCGTTCCTGGGCACAGAGAGATACTCCATAGCTATCATAGCACTTAGCTATCTATAATGTCACTGTCTATCTCCTTCACTAAACTGAAGCTCTGTGAGCAGAGACCCTGTCTGTCTTTCTCACTGAGGTATACTCGCTGCTTGACACAAAGGAGGGAGGCTGAATAAATTTTTTTGACTCACATGAGAGTTTAAAAAATTTTATAGAAGCTTCTTATGGTCTAATAGAGAATGAGCTCTGGATGTGGACAATCAGGGTTCAATTCTCTCCTGACCTTTAGGCACTGCCTGCTAGGCAGTGGTCTGTCCTATGCCACCTTTTTCTCACTTTATGCCACTATGCCCCTTCTCACTTCCTGGGCAATCTAGGTCTCTCTCCTGGCTTCAATTACCAAAGACTTGCTGATGACTCCCAGATCCTACCTCTGCCCAGATCTCTTTCCTGACATTAAATATGCCAAAGCCTGTATGTCTATATGGATGTCCCACAAGTACCTCCAACGCAACCTTTCTAGAAAAAGTACCCATCATTCCCCACCCGCAAAAACTTCCCCTATTTCTTACTTCAAAATAAGGTACCACATTCACCTAGCTGCCCAAGCCTGAAAACTGGAAGTCATCTTTGATTCTTCCTTCTCCCTTACCCTCTGTACCTAATCAAACATTAATTTTAAAAAAGCTAATACTTCTTGAGTCCTTATTATGTACCAGGTGCTGTTCTAAGGGTTTTACCAGTATTAATTAATCTTCACTGCAACCCTGTGAAGTAGCTGTTATTACAGATAAGTAAACTATAGCATAATTAAGTAACATGCCCACAGTTATGTGGTAAACAGCAGGGACAAGATTTTAACCCAGGGAGTCTGGCTGCAGTCTGTGCTCTTAACTGCAGCAAGTTTTGTAAATTTTCCTTAATAGCTTATAAACCATATATTTCTCTCTGTTCTCAAAGCCTTTGTTCAGGCCACCGTTCCCTCTTTCCTGGATTCCAAAACAGCCTCTTATTTGGGCTCAATAACAATCCAATCACTCTTCTCATGTATCCCAAGTGCTGTTTGTAAAGCAGGTATCTGATCATGACCTTCCTCTTAAAACCTTTAAATACCTTAAATTGCTGCTAATTTCTCTAGCCATATCTCCGGTCAACACACTTCTTGTAGTCTGTGCTCTAGCCGTAATGAACCACTCACAAATCCCTGGCCACATCTCTAAATCTCTGTACATGCTGTTCTCTCTGTTTGTGAAAATCTTTCCACACTTTCTCCTACTTCTGTTTGTCCTTCAGATCTCAGCTAAGGCGTTTTTTCCTCCAAGAAATCTCCCTAACCCTGTCCCTCAACCTCCTCAGGTCTATGAAAGATGCTCCTCTCTCAGCCTATACTTACCCCAATATGTTATTTATTATACTTCATAGTTACTTGAATGCACTGGTTATTTGCATGTCTCCTCCTTACATGATTTCCTTATAGGGAGGGACTTTATCTTCATAGATACTGAATGCCCATGCTAGTACAGTGTACAAGCAACTGATACTTTTTTATTTTGAATAAAGGAATGAATCCCAACTCAGAATTTACTAAGAGAACCAACAGGCAAGTCACTTAACTCTCCAGGCTTCAATTCATTCATCTGTAGAACTGGTACCATATAACATTACTTATCTCCTAAGGCTGTTATGAGACTCAAATGAGACACTATACTATACTGTTTTACTCTGCAAACTGTAGAGTGCTACACAACGTTGGTTGTCAAAATCTTTTTTATAAATGAAGAAACTGAGCTCCAGAGAGATGAAATCATTTGTCCACTTGTCATGCAGCCCCCAAGTAACAAAGCTAGGACTTAAATCAGGTCCTCTGACTCCTAGTCTTGGGCCTTTTACATTATACCAGGCTCTACCTCATGATGATTTAACATTTTAAGTGTAAAGAGAAGGGGTGGAAATAAGCTATATATTTTTAAGTCTAACAACAAACAACAAAAACCATCAATTTGAAGACAAGAAAAAAATTAAGCAACAGCTTGGGAAAAAAATGGGAAAACATGTAAAAGTATCATCTGAAATTTATATTGTGCTTAGTACATTAAAAGCACTCTTCAAAGTGCTTTACATATGTTAACTCAATCTTCACAACCACCCCAATACCATACTATTATCCATGTTTTATAGAACTTCTACGCTTACAAAACTTCACAATTAGTTTCATTTTTTTAAGAGAAAAAGAGCATAGTCTCATTTTCACTCTTGAAAACAGTAAGTGTCCTAGAACCAAACAGCTCTTTACCAAATAGCTTACAGCACTCAAAGGCGATGATAACACATTTCCTGGGTCTGTCCTCTACCCCCAATCCTAAACTCGTTTTATCTTATTCTATGGTGTTTTCAACTAGTCCCCACGTCTCTTACCTTCTGCCTGCAGAAGGACATCACAGAACACACCACTCTGTTGCTGGTGATGAAGCTGCAAAAAAGCTAACCGGAGGAACCGGGGATTCCTGTACAGGATTTTGGGACTGGCGGGAGAGCACATACTGGTCCCTTAACAAACCTTCTATGTTTTCTCAGATCAGATTCCTGTGGATGAGATAATACATTTCAGAAGCATGGTGATACCTAATTGGTTTTTTGCCTTTGAAATAAATTTTAAAAGTGAGAGATAATAGCATGAGTTGAGAAACCGTAAGCCCAGAAATTATGCCAAGGATATCTCAAGAAAGAATATCATAGTGATTACATGTGGGAGCTCAGAGAGAAACCTACATTTGAATCTCAGCTATATTTATTAGTATAGCTGTATAATCTCAGGCAGATGACCTAACTTTTCCGAGTCTCACTTTTCCCATCTATGAAAAGGGAATAATAACAGCACTTACCTAGCAGGGCTGTTTTAAAGATTAAATGAGTCAGTGCAGGTAAAATTGCTTAGCACTGTGAGTGCCTGGCACATAATAAATATCCCTCCCAATATGGTAGCTGTTATTATTATCCTTAAACCTTCCTCACTCAACATCTCAACTGTTGAGACTCAACTCCCACAGTGCTGACTACTCATATTCTTCCTGAGCACCACACTTCCAAGTTCCATGGGTATAATCCTCGATTTAATACTTTTAAGGAGTGAGCATAAAATGATCCCCAGAAAGTCGTACACATCTTTTCTCTTAGCTCACTATCACACTAACCAGCAGAGGGTGCACCGTAAAGAAAAGAAGCTGCTGGACTGGGTGGGAAGGTCTCTCACAGAAATAAGGTCCTTGCCACCCTTGGTTCAGATACTCTTGACCAAAGCAAGCCTGATTTGGCCTGGAAATTGGCAAAGAATTTAGCTTTCAGGTTTGTCACTCTGGTTAATTGCCTGGCTAACCATGCAGCAAGGATCATTAAGCATTCTACCCCTCCCCAAAGAACCTGGATATTCGGACTTCAGGCTTACTACATTTACGGCTTTTTGCACCGAAACCCCCAGACTCACTGCACAGCTGACGTTCCTTTCCTGCATGCACTTTTCTGTCAGGTGGCACTGAGAATGCAAATAGTTCACGCCAAACTATCAAGGGAAAAAAAAGAGCAGAAAGGAAAATTAAGAAAGGGAAGGCTCACTGCTAATCCCTGGCTGTGGGTGGAGGATGGCAGCTGTTGCAAGGGCCCAAACTTAGGGCCTGGGGAAGCTTCCCAATCCCCCCAGCCTTGCCCCTAGATCCAACCTGCAATAGTCCTGCAGTAGGAGCTGCTCCTGCCGTCCTCTCTGTGTGTGGGTCCTCTGTCCAGCCCGCCTTGCTTCCTCCCAATGTCCGGCCTCTCACGGGGACGATTAGCAAAGAAAGCAGCACAGGTGGGTCAACGGCCTGAGGGTTCCTCGCCCGTTCAGAACCAAGGGGAGCGGGGTTGGCGGAGAAAGCAAGGCTTCAGGGAAGGCCCTGCAAAGTTGGGTGCCCCGCACGCTCCAGACGCCCCGGCCCAACTCCTTTGAAGAGAGACCTCTCAGCGCGAAGGTTTCTGGGAATGGAGCGTGCGGATCCCGGAGGCCCGAATTCAGGGCTCACCCTCACCGCCACCTCTGGCCGCACGGGCTTTGCAGCCACCCCCTGGCGCCCTGGCACCGCCGCGGGCCCCGGTGCCCTTATGCACTGGCAGCTGGTGACACTGAGGGGCGGAGACCACGCGGCCCGCGCCACACACCTCGCGCCGCCGTCCTCGCGCTCGGCGTCGCGGGGCCCGACGTCCTTCCCCCTCCCCCACCCTCGGGCCGACGACTGCCGGAATACGTCATCCCCATTGGCCGAAGGCTCCTCGGAGAGCCAATGACAGGAGGAGGAGCGCTTTGGGCGGGAGGCTAAGTCTCGAGGGACTTGAGGGTTGAGGGAAGAGAGTCGGCTGCCGCGAGAGGTAGGGGAAGGGCCAGCTTGGGAGGAATTCTTAGGGAAGCCGGGCTTCTCGTTCGGCGCTCCATGAAAAGTCGCCAAAAAGAGGGGCCGGACGCTGCCAGAGGGCAGGCTCCCAGGCCATTGAAGGACACTTCCGGCCTCCCTTTGAAGACGTTGCAAATGGCCTCACTGCAGGTTTAAGGCAGGAAAAAGCCTCTGGATGGCTCTGCTCACACCTTGACCCCACATCTCTAATCTGGGTGTCTCCCAACGCAGCGGTGTTCTGGAACAAGGTCATTGGCTAGTTTCTGAATTCACGTTTTTCACAGATACCACTTCAGCCCCAAATCTCGGAGAACTGGTGGCCAAGGGAGTTGCAGAACTTCCGGTCTGGAGTGGTCTCTGATGTCCTTCCAGAGCTGATTGATTTAGCGCACTTCCTGAGTGGAAACAGCTGGTGTCAGGGATGATATTAAAAATTGCATGATCTCAAGATTAAACATTTGGGGAGAATGCTAACCCATGTTATAAATCTGGACAGCGGTTCTTTCCCTTGTGTGCATTAGGACCCGGTCCTGGCTTTGGTCAGATGTCCCCCTGATGTCCAGCTCTGAACGACAAAGCCGTTGATGACAAAATGTGGTGAATTAAAATGGAGCAGCCCCTCTGAGACCAACTGGAGGCAGAAAGGTAAGATGCCTGAGAGAAAGGGAACCTGCAAAGGGACAAAACTAGAGGGGTGAGTAGTATAGTACGCTCAAATATGTCCTATTGATATCTAATACTTTTGCAAAAAGGGTTTGAGGTGGTTGGCTGAAATATTGGGTGGCGGGGGGGAATTTCCAAGTCAGGTAATATTTTCCCTACTTTGAGGTCTCTGCTCTTAAAATGGAAAAAGAAGCAAGGAACCGAAGACATTTTGGGCTGCAGTTGTCCTATTTTGAAGAGGAAGCAATTCGTGAAAGGACATAAAATTTAGCAGACGGAGGACAGATTTTAGACGTTGTCAGCAGCGCACGTGCACACACACAAAAGCAAGCAAGCAATCAAAAAAAAAAGACAGAAGGCAGAACCATGCTTGTTTATGACATCTGTTACTGTGGAATCAAGACTTGATTAGGCAGGTGGAGCACCAGCCCAGGTGACTCTGTGGAGTTGTAAGGAAAATAGAAATATTATATCCCCTCGTGAATATATTGTTATCAGGATTATATTAATTTTTGAGAAGTGGAGAGGACTCCTTTTTTTTTTTTTAATGCAAGACCATGTTAGTTAAATCTTGTGTTAGTAGAATTTCTAAAGGGAATGATAAATGGTCATCCTACTCACGGCTTCAAAAATGACAACCATGGGATGGTAACATATAGCCACCAGAGGGTAGAAACGAGTAAAATTATTTTGTTGTCCTTTGTTTGCATAGCCAGTGTTTTTGTAGTTGAGTTTTGTTCGTTTCTTCTCTTTGGTATTTATAGTCAGTCTGTTTTACAAGTAGCTTCATTACAGCACAGCAGTCTGCTCTATATAATTTACATATTGCTTTTTAAAATACAATTTTATTTCTAAGCTCTTCCTTAATTTTTCACCATTTTATGGTGTCTTGTTTTTCTTTGTGTGTAAGTGGTGATGGTTGTGGGTGGGTAAGTTAAAGTTTGAGAGTTGTAAAACTGAGCACAGAATGTAATATTCCATGCATTCAAAAGAAAACAAGAAAAGAAAGAAAAAAGAAAAAAAAAACCAACTTAAAAAACAACCCTGGATCCCTAAACATCAACTCTGTCCATTGACTTCTCCCCATTGTTAATTGCTACCAGTGTCGTCCGCTCCATATTACTGCAGCTTGACCTTCAAACTAATTTCCTTGCTTTCACTCTTGCATCCTCTTTAATCCGTTTGTCACATAAGCAGCCAGATCTTTTCCAAATGTGAGTTAGATCATGTCATTCTGCTGTTTAAAACCCCCATAGGCTTTCCTCTACCTAAGAATAAAATCGAAACTTCCTCTAACCTACAAACCCTTCATATTCTGATTCCTGCCTGTCCCTTCCTTCTTGTTACCAATAGCTCTGCTGGATCCAGTATGTTTCAGCCCCACACTTTAGGGCTTTGGCATTAATAGTTATCATTGCTCATATCTTGTCATGGTTGACTGCTTCTTACTATTCACATTTCAACTTAAACGTCACCTCTCCTGAGGTTTGTCCCTGACATCCAATCTAGAACAAGCAACAAGTCATTCTCATCAGTCTGTTGTAAATCTCTGCATAGTGCTCCATCTGACATCTTATTTCTAATCTTCTCTCTACCCCTGCTAGAATGTAAGCTTTTTGAGAACAGGATACTTGTCTATCCCATTATCCTTGACATCTAGAAGAGTACCTAGTTCACAGTAGGTGCTCAAAATAACCCAAGTGGAGCTAGTCTTTTTATTTTCTATTAACTGAGTGTAAACCGTTTTTCCTTTAGTGACTATTAATGCTGTGATGCTTTATTTGGAGATAGCTGTTTCAGATAAATTTCAACAACTTTTTCACTACTGAGTTATCTTTTTTGATTTGTATATCATTTTATTTTGGAGGAAGATTAGCCCTGAGGTAACACCCATTGCCAATCCTCTTTTTTTTTTTTTTTGCTGAGGAAGACTGGCCCTGAGCTAACATCGGTGCCCACCTTCCTCTACTTTATATGTGGGACACCTGCCACAGTATAGCTTGATAAGTGCTGCGTAGGTTCATGCCCAGGATCCGAACAGGCGAACCCCAGGCCACTGAAGCAGAGTGTGCGAACTTAACCACTACACCACCAGCCAGCCCCTATAATTTTATTTTGAATGTTATCTACAAATTCATTAATGTTAAATGACTTGTTCAGGATTACATAACTAGTAAGCCAAGAGACTTCATTCACTCATTCATCTGTTGCTAAATGTGAGATATAAGGCTGAGCTCGGGGGGTACAATATGAACTAGAAAGACACTGTTCATGCCTTCATGGAGCTTATCTTCGGGTGGGGGAGACAGGAAAACACACATACACACACATACACGAAAAAGGAAGGCAAAATACTTGCAAGTAGTTAGCAGTGATGTAAAGGAAACAAGACCAATCCATCTCTAGAAAATCATAGAATATTCTAGAATATGGTTTTGACCTAGGAACCAATGAGCATTTCTCGTGCAGATTGTTTTCCTTTGGCAATTATTTTTGGCTTCTGAAATATAATAATAACTCATTCTTAGTGAGTTTATACTCTATGCCATACATTGTTTTAAGAACTTTATATGTATTTTAATTCTCACAACAGTCCTGTGAGAGAGAGATAGTTATTATCTCCATTTTATAGTTAAGAAAACTGAGGCACAGAGAGATTATATAATTTGTCCGAGATCACGTAGGAGTGCATTTACTCAAGTAAGTGTACTTACAGAGGAGGAAGGTTCGAAGCCAGGCAATCTGACTGCAGAATCTATGCTCTTAACCACTATTCTAGATTATGAAAACTTTATGAAGATTCATTTGGCAGTAGTCTACAGGATAGGTTTTAGATTTTTCAGTAAGAAAGAAGGAAATTTTCAATTTATTATTATCCTCTTTGTTTAGTAACCACTGAATGACCATAAGATACTAGTCTTTGTCAAGCATGTTAAAAAAAAAATCCAATCCCTTCCTTCATGGCCTAACTGTCTAAGCACATATTAAGGACAACTCTTAATTCAGAAAAAGAATACTTGTATAATTCTTTATGTAGGTCGCGTGTAAAAAGATAATGTATGAACTAGATTGTGTTAAGCTTGAAGTTCACAAAGAAATCAAATTTTCTTGATGTGAGACTTTTCCTTACACTGCTATCTTCTCTAAATATATTCCTTGTTTATTGGATTTCATTTATTCTCCCCCTCAAACCCACGTTATTTTGATTTGAGGACAAAGGGGAAGACAGTGATTTTCCTCAACAGCCAGTGGATTCAGTTTCCTTCTAGTTAAAAGTATAGACACTAAAAACTGTTAGCAAACCCAGGCATTTATTTTTTTCTAATTAGCTCTAATGCAGTTAAACTAAAACAATGAAATTGAGAGTTTACCTCAGATATCCCCTACTATCCCAATCAATACATAGTAGTCCTGTTTCTCGGATTTCTCCTTTCCTTCCTGTCTTCCTTTGGGAAAATGCTTTGGGGTGGAAAGCAACAAACCAAATAGCAGCAGAGAAATAAAATCAGCTCTTTTCTGTTTCCCAACCCGGAAAGGAAGGGAGAGGGAGCGAGGACCCCCACCGTCAAAGAGAACCGAGGCTTAGGCGTGCCATTCTAGAAAGCCCTCGTTCCTTTGGCCCCCGCTGGAGCTCTGCAGTAATTCCTCAGAGATTGTATAGTCTCCACTTTAAATGTAAATATATATATAAAACTTCCCCCCGTCTCTTTCTCTCCTCCTCTTTCCTTTTTTTTTTTAATTTCCTATAATAAAGTTTCCTATTGGATAAAATCAGCTCCCTGATTTATGCCTGGCTCCTATTGGAAGTTCTCAGGGGCTGACATCACTTAGGAAAGTGAGGGGGTAGGGCTGCTAGATCAGTTTGTCACCACCCAGGCTCTCTAGCCTTTGGCTGGGTGCAACTTCCATTTTAGGTGTTGGATCTGAGAGAAAAAAAAGGAGAGAGGGAGAGAGAGAGAGAAGAGTAGGAAAGATCCTGAAAGGAGGAAGAGGTGGCGAAAAATCAACTGCCTTGCTGGATTTGTCTTTCTCAACTCGTTGACGAAGCCTTGGGTTTCTTTCCTAAAGGACTGGTTTTTAGAAGTCCACATTTGAGGTGTGTGCCTTTTTAAAAATGTGTGTACAGACGGGTAAAGGAGGATAAGCCAAGTCGAATTTTCGTCTTATGGTACCCAGAGGGAATTTAAAAACAAGAGTCTGCTATGCTGACGGGTGACTTTTAAGCAATTACTAATTTTTCTACTTACTTTGGGGAATTTTGGTATTTTATTGTATGAAGAAAGAGGTAAAATATTCAAGACCCAGAAACAAACTTCTAGGTCTCTCTGATATTGGGGTGGTGAATCGATTCAGCGGGGTGAGAGCGATTCTGTAGATTTACATTTTGATATGTTCTTTGATTTTATATTTTTTTTCTGGGTTAAGCTAACAAAATTCTGATTTCGGAGCCCAAACCGAAAGTTGGTTTTTCTGGCATGTTGCTTGTGGGTTGAGAAAGGAATTTGTCCGGTCGGAAGCTAGTTATACAGATGGTTCTTCATGTGTTTCAAAACTTTTTTCTCCTTTTATCATTAGATTTGTGGAAGTGGAAAGTTGCAAGGAGCTTTGCGGCTTAAATGGTGGTATTTTTTCCCCAGGGAGTTGGAGCAGCCCAGATCAGTTTCAGCCTTGCTGTTCCTGGGTGGATCCCTCTTACTTTTCCAGGTGTGGTGGGTGGGAGCCTTATTCTCCTGCTAGATCTAGCCTCCGTGCTTTGCCTTATAAAAGAAAACAAATGGATCCATGTTAACTGAATTGCCATTCCCTTCCTCTTTAAACTACCTTTGATTGCAAAGATTTGTGGAGGTGTTGTATGTTCAGTCTGCAAGTACAGTAATGTTTGGTTTATGTCCTTAAAGGGATAAGGAAATTCTAAGCATGTGTTTTAGTTCACCTGAGTAAAGTGGCAACACACCTGGAAACATTTTCAGCTTTGTGCTCTCTGAAACGGCCTTGGATTAAATAAGGTTAGGCTAAGAGAAAACACGTACAGACTTTGGTGTTGAGAATGCATTTGAGAAAGCACAAGGGGAATTCTTATCTTTAAACCAAACTGAAAGTTGTTTTCTTGGAGGTGAGTTTTTTGTTTGGTTAATTTGCTGTGAAATCAAAAGTCTGTAAGAGCTGAAGGCCCATGAGTGCTTTCATATCTTATATTTAATCTTAAGGTATGCTTTGTTTTTGCAAATACATTCTTGCAAAAATACTGATTCTAGGTAATTATATAGCCAACTCATCAGTAGCTGAAAACTGGGTGTTCTCTTCCTTCTCCCTTTGAAAATGCGAATCAGTCTGAAAATTCTGGTTGGAATAGATACTGCCCTAATTGTAACAAGATGGACCTTAATATGTAAGCTGCTCATTAGCTTTAAACTGGTATGTATCTTTAGTAATCCTCTGGTTTCGTGCCTCCCTCCTCCCAATTCTTTTTAGAGTAGAACGCTTCCTTGAATTTGTTTTCTAGAATGAAAGTATTTCTTGAAAGGTGATTTCATCTTTCTGAGGTTGTGGCTTCAGGGGAAACAGAACTTTGTTCCTCCTATTAATATACTATAATCTATGCAAGAACTACAGTAAAATTTTAATGTCTGGATGTCATAATTATAGCAAGTGCAGTTAAAAAGAAAAAAAAGACAACGTGTATAGGCTCTTGGGCTGTAGTTCTTATTTAATATTTTCCACATTTCTTTCAAATGTTCCCTCTGCCTTGACTCCAGCCTAGGGAGGTTTCTTGGTGGATCTTTGGAGGGTTGATTCTGTTTCTGCCACAGTGTCAGTTTCCCACTCAACCTTTAGGGGGAGGGATGAGGGAATCTGAAGAAGGAGTACAAAGGCAGTTTGAAAATAGGTTCTGGATGACTGAGTGGTGGTGATTTGGGTCCAGCTTTAGATACTGGGCTTTGTGTAGCTGCAGTGAGTATCCTAGTTAACTAGGGTCCAGGACTGTTTCCACAAACTGAAGCATTGTTTTGACTGGTGTGTACTGTAAAGCCTTTGGGATGATAAGATGGAAGGTTTGTCTTTTACCTCACCTCTCCTAGTTCTTTCAGGAAATATAATAAGGGGTGTGAATAAGTAAATCTTTTATTTTTTGTTTTGCTCATTTTGATTTTGGGGTAAAAAATGATGACAAGTAAGTATGAGTTGTGCAGATTTTGCTTTCCTTGTTTGACTCCTATATATTGTTGGTTTCTTTGTTATGTGACTAAGGTAGCGGGTCTGTGTTCCAGGTGGGGGTCTCCTTTGGGTGGTTAGAATTCTAGTGCCTTTCTTAGGGTTCCAATTATGGAGAGTCAGAGGGGCTAGAACATGTTCTCTCAGCTAGTATAAAAATTGGGGCTATTGGAGATCTTAAAAAAAAAAACCGGCTCCCGAATAATTGCATTTCAGCCTTAGGTTTATGAGGTAGTTGCTCTCTAGGGACGGGTGGGTGAGATAGGATGGATGCAAATAAATCAAGCATAGATCACTATTCAATTGGAATAACAAAATGATTAGCTCTGTATAATTGATCTCTTTCTATTTTGGTACCTGATGGTCCCCTGTTACTAACTGCTAGTCCTCCCTCTCCCATCCTCCCTTGTTTTTTTTACTGTGTGCTAAGCATTTTGCATAAAGTATTTACTTAATTTCCCACAACAACTGTGTTTTTTGGCTTTTTTTTGGGGGGGGGGGTGCTAAGGAATTTGAGCCTCAGAGAAGCTGAGGTTTGCTGAAAATCTCATTGCCTGTAAGTGGCCAAGGCTAGGATTAAACCCTGGTCTGACTAACTACAAAGTCCGTGGACTTAACCACTAATACACTGCCATTCTCCAGAGAGAATGGAAACAAGAGCCAGAACTAAAATGAGCCCTTGCTAGAGGCAAGAGTGTTTCATCTTGTGGAGGGTCAGTCTTCACTTAGATTTCCAACCCACTCTGTGTTGGGATAATGTATGTAAAAAATCCATATTCCATAAAGCACATGGGGAGCTGAATTTGCTGGAATGGATGTTATCTTTCGAACAGGGATCTTTCCATATGCACACCATTGCTGTCCTAATTTCTTAAACTTATCGGAAATGCCTCAAACTTCATTTGATTATCAGTGAAATTTTTTCTTCCAGAGAATTTTCAGGCATGTGGTTTGGAATGCTATTGCCATTGTGGTTTGGAATGACTTTCAGGGAGAGACTTGTAGCAGGTAGTTCAAATAATGTTTATCACACTGTATTAAAATTGTCTATTTATTTTTGTCATTTCCTCTAGACTGAATTGCTTGAGTGTAGGTACTGTCTTATCTCCATATTCTCTTAGCACCTATCCTCGTGTCTGGTATGTACTGAGGTGTTCAGTAAGGCTTGGTTAAATAAGGCATTTGATGGGAATCAGTGAGGGACTTTTGGCGAAGGCTGAAAGGAAATTGAGATAGGAAGCAATACAATATGGATTAATAAAATCGCAATGTAATTTTGAAACTTTACTGCAGTCTGTAGTTTCAACCTCTTACGCATCTCCTACCTTCCATTTTTAAGTAAAGTTTCTGGAAATAATTGAAGATTTAACATTTCAATTTTTCTTTAATTCTGTTTTCTTTCTGGGCAAGTGATCCAAAGAATAGTGTAAAAAAGTAAGCGTCCTGGTTGGTTCGTTTCATAATATAGGTAGCTGTTAACTTCAAGCACTGAAATCTTGAATGTAGCCGTTTGCTAGGGGAGAGGAACTGGTTACCTAGAACATATCAGGGCAGCAGCAGGCACGTATTGGCGTTCAGCCATGTTGGAAGTGAGTGGTTTTTATACCTGTTAAGAAAAATATAAAAAGCTTGGGATGATAGTTTTGAACATCAGTGTTTCAAAGAAAGTATGTTTTAGATATCACTGTATTTTTTGTCACTGCTTCCACTGTGAATCTTCAAGAGATTTCGTTCACAAAATGTATGGGAAGTTTATGAGTTTAAGAATCCAAATTAATTTTCATGGACAATTTAGAATAATAGTAACAAGAAACATGCCTAAAGGAATGAACCGTAGGTTAGGTATTCTGTATGTGATTTCATGTTCTCTTCCCTCGAAAAAGGGGTTAAATACCATAAGAAGCTGAAATAGGGATTGCTTTGCTTAAATGCAGCTGCCTCCCACATTTCCAGTAGAAAGCATTGATATAGTCTGGCAGGAATATTGTAAAGAGGGAAGAATGCCTGTCTGGTCAGAACTAATAAGAGAAATATGGATTGGTTTGTATTTAGTTATGTTTTATAATATATTTTTGGAAGTAATTTTTTCCCCTAATTCTACTTGGAATAATTGCATGTTGTTGATTATTATATATTAAGCACTGCGAACAGTGCCCACATTTACTATTCTGTTTCAGGACCAGTGTTCCCCATTTTTAGGGCCACTTCCTCTCCAGTGAGTCCTTCAGTGGGCCTGTGGCCGACTGGTGTGGGCTGAGTGGTGTGTGCCGTTTAGATCAGGCATATAGTGGGGACATTATAAGGATCCAGAGTTTTCTTTTCTTAAAGCCCTCTTTGCTGGCCAGTAGATAATTTGCTCATCACTTTCTCAAAACATGTCTCATTATGTGATGATAAAAGCAACTTTTAACTTTTTATTTTGAAAAAATTTCAGACTTACAGGAAAGTTACAAGAATAGCACGGTTACTCCCTGTATACCCTTCTTTCACCTATTTCACTAGTAATGTTCACCAATTGTTAACATTTTGCCACAAATGCTTTGTTCTATATTGTTTGATTGATATATGACCAAACAGGGAATTTCCAATCTGAGAGTTCCACAAATATGGAGAGGCAAGACAGCTTAGCATATGGTTACGAGCATGGATGCTGGAGCTAGACTGCTTGAGTTCAACTCTTGCTCTGCCACTTACTAGCTGTGTAACCTTGGGCAAATTGTTTAATTGCTCTATGCATTGATCTCCTTGTCTGTAAAATGAGGACAATGATATTAACTCTCATAGGATTGCTGTGACAATTAAGTGATTTAATATATGTAAAATTCATAGAATGGTGCCCACCTCATGGGAATACCTTGCAATTGTTTGCTATTAGAATTAAAGCATTAAATGAATTCAAACATCATTTGTCTGTTGGAATAAATGCCCTTTAAGATCTCTTAAAACCTGAGACTACATGGTAAATATGGATGTTTATATTCAGAAGAAATGGGCTCTCTGAATGGGTAAACTAACTTGCTTTTTTGTTTTAATGGGGAAAAAAGTGTCTTTAGTAATAGTCAAGTTTGGGGAGTTTTATGGGTAGGGTTGTCCAAGATAAAGGTTTTATGGGCATGGATAACTTTTAATACAGTAAAGTGAGGTGTGAGTAGGGGAAGAGAAACAGGTGGCAAAACTTGAATATCGTGCACTAATTTCTTCAGAGATTTGGATATTTTAGGGAAAAAAAGCGATAGAAGTTTTTCCCACCTTTTTGTATCTATAAGAGACAGACCAAACTCTAGCATCCAAAGGTAAACCTTAATTTTGGCAGAGAATGGCTTGAAAAAGCTTTGTTTGGGTTTATTATTCTTGAGTTTGAACCAGATTCTTTACCTTGAAATCTTACTTGTCCAACCAGAATTTTGGAGGATAACATTCAGTATGAATGATTGTACGAGAAGTAAATTACATAGAAATGAAGGCAGGCTTTTACTCTCCCTTTTCTTGAAGTAAATCTCTCTCTTTTATATCCAGAAAACATCATTCTCTATTTTCAACCCTTATTTATGGATGTTTGCAAACTTGGGACATGCAGAAATTTTGAGTTCATCAATGCTTCCTGTGAACAGTGTGCTTCTAAGAAAGAGGTCTCCTCTTATATGTGGAAAAGCCGAACTGTGGACTGTGGGAAATATATGTGTTAGATGCAGCCTTACTTGGAAACTTTTAGGCTTCCTCCACTCTAAAGTTTTCCTCTTTTTTCCTTCCCTTCATACTAAATAACCCGTGAAACTACTGTTCTGAATGGTGTTTAAACTAATTTCTATTGGCGCTCCATAGCTTCCTATCATAACTCCCCCAGCTCTCCGCATTTTTGTAAACCCATATTTCCCTCTACTGATTTCTCCTGTGTTTTCTCCATTTTGTTGGCTTTCCTGTTCTGTGGTGTCTCCCTTTCCCTGTTTGCCTCCCCTATCTTTTATTCCCCTTAGGTTGGTGGTCTTCATGGGCATCACTTTGCCTCACTAACATTTAATATGGAAGAAATTTCTGATTCTTATTATAGAATAAATTGTACTCGTGCTAAAGGTACAAGTTTTAGGATTCTGCTTCTGGTTGATTTCAATTAGATCTAGATTAGGATTAATTGTTGTGATCCAAGAAGGTTGGTTTCTTCTAGTAATTCAGGTTAGTTTTTGTCTTTTTGACTTTCAGATCTCATCCACATTTATTAATTAATTACTCATTTTGATTCAGCTGACAGTAAAGCGAAAGAAATTTACTTTTCCCAGAGTAAGTTACCAGTTTTATATGTGCTTCCCATGTTGTTCTATATTGGCATGCAGGATCGTGTTGAGAAGTCTCCGGGGTGAAAAGATTTTTCTTTTAGGGAGCTTATTTTTTAAGAAACCTAAATATATTCTGATGGTTGAGGACATAAGATGTTATAGAAACTAGGTCAGCTTTTCAATACCTTTATCAGAGCACCTACAGTTCCCATTTCATTGCAAGTGAAGTAAATCTCATTGAAATAAAATAGCTGGTGTATATTCAGCACACTTTTAAAATAGAGTATAGTCTATTTTAAAGGAGAAGTTGGTGCCAATCTGATTTGTTTCCACTGTTTCTTTGTTGGAATGAAGAGGGAGTTCTGTAACCTCTCTGCTGTTCTACTCTCTGTTGACTGCTTTGTAACCAGAGCCAAGCTGGCCATTTGAATGTCTACTCTGCTGAAGATTAGCCAAATCTGCAGGTGAGGCTACAGGAGACCCCAGTTGATGGGCCTAGGATCACAATTAGAAAAAAAGTATAGAAAGAAAAATGAAACAAAGTTGATTTATTTTTCTAAGATTTAACTTTTGTTTTCATTGAGAAAGTAAAATGTCTTCATTTATTTGAAAGAAATTTTAGAGCCTGCTGGATGCTGTGCACTGGAATAAACAGTATACCAACTAGACCTCACAGAGCTTACATTCTAGTTGAAAGAGATAAATAATAAATAAGTAAGTAAATATATAGTATGTCAGAGCGTGATAATACTATGAAGAATAAAATAAAGCAGAATATGTAGGGTGGTAAATAAGAAGTGCCAGGGTGGGAGTGAGGTTTTTTAATATAGAGTGGTCAGGGAAGGCCTCACTTTTAAGATTTGTTTGAGAGAGACCTAAAAGAAATGAGGGTTGAGTTATGTAGATGTAAGTAGAAAGTGCAAAGGCCCTGAGGCTGGTTATTACCAGTGAGCAAGAGATGTGGGAAGAAGTAGCCTGTTCAGGGAGGTCCAATGAGATGTGGGTTGGGAGGAAGGGGAGATAATACAGGACCTTGTCGTGCACTGTACAGTACAAAGAAAAGTTGTCTCCGCCTCACTTCAGACCCCAGAGACAGCAGCTCTTAGCAGTTTTTTTTGTGTATTCTTTGTAAGCAGTTGAGGCAACACC
The DNA here is from genome assembly GCF_037783145.1 of Equus przewalskii. Classification (NCBI taxonomy): domain Eukaryota; kingdom Metazoa; phylum Chordata; class Mammalia; order Perissodactyla; family Equidae; genus Equus; species Equus przewalskii. The sequence goes on from NC_091841.1 coordinate 19,289,679, forward strand.
TGACCTAGCCTCCATCTTTGTCCCGTTGCAGAAGCTCCATGTGAGTATAGTCAGCAAGTAATTTGCAGAGTGGCAGATTTTGCATAGGTTGATGACCCTTGTCTTGGAGAATGATAATTAGTGGGGCAACTACTGAGAATAAGCTTGTATGTGTTTGGGAAGTGAGATTAAAATTTTCTTCCCCAGAGAAATAGTGTTTCTTCACCTTCTTATCTACATAGTCAGTTTTCTGTGAACAGAAGTGACAGCCCAGATCTGGTACAGTTTCCTTTTGAGTGTATTTGTTGGTTTGGTTTATGTGCTTTTGACCAAATATTGTGCCTGCCCCAGTTATCTGCTGCTTTTTTTTTTTTTTTCCTCATTTGACCAAAAAGCTCCTGCTTTCCCAAAACCCTAATCATTGGGATTTAATGGCTTCAGGGACTACTTTATAGGTCACCAAATCCATATCTGTCTTGCACATCAGGGGAGATGATCATCCCCAATAACTAACTGTATGTCTGCTTTCCCTTTCCATATGTATGTTCAAGCAGTCAGTGTTATTAAAGTATGTACTGAGCCACTTGGCCTGGTTGACTTTGGTAGGACTGAGGAAGAAGCACCAGCTATTTAGTGATTGCTGTCCTATGACAGCCCCATATATGACAGTAACAGGATATTTGATTACCAGAGTACTTGAATCACCCATTCTTACTTTCCCTCTCAAGATTTCTGGTTTAGCTAGTCTGTCTCTCAGTTAAAGAGTCTCTTTGTCTCCATCTCTCTCTCTTAGTTTGAAGTTTAGCCCTGGAACTTGACCTGGTTACCCTCTATTCTTCCTTTTAATTATACCTAGTTGTCATCCTGTTACTTAATACCGTCCTTGGGAGATGACCTCAATCCAGAAACATTTTTTTCTCTTCCGTCTCCCTCTCTTTTGGTCAGGTAACTGTATTATCTTGCATAGGAAGTACTCTAGGCAATCATAGACCCCCAAATTTTGAAGTTGCTTTAAATAACTGCTTGATATGTATTACTTCAGCATTTATGGATGTTGTAGTTGTCTTGAAAGTATGTCTTTCAATGCCATTCATCTTTCCTAAATCTTTAGTGATACATGCTTCCTTGTGAAGATATTTCTCTTTATGGTTCTTCTAAAAACATTTTGCTACTCATTTGCTCTTACTCAAACCAGAAGTTAAAGTGATTTTCTTGGATAAGTATCAGAGGTAACACTTGAATCCAGAGTTTCTGGTTATTTCTATTATATTGTCAACTGGGCTAGAATTATCTAGGGTCTTGAATGCTAGCTTTAGGACTTTGGACTTCTTTTGGGATGGAATATGGAACCAATCTTTAAATATGTGACACAGCTCTTTGTTCCTTGGAGGAAACTAAGTCATTTTAAAAATAATCCACTTGTCCAATCTGCAATCTAAATAGGGATATCCTCCAATGTAGCAACTCAGGATTCCAAAGAAGTGAGACTGCTCGTCTAGGTCTGAGTCCAGGTTATAGGATTTAGGATTGTGTCATTCCAGCCATCCTTATATTTAAATCCATGCTTTCAAAGAGACTCTAATCCAGACCAAACAATGATCTGAGCTGTCTGGTGAACAGTAAAGCAGGCCCAAATAATGTATTTTGTAATCAGTGCCGTTTCTGCCAGAGGAATGTGGTGGTCAGAGGGTTGTCAGGGATAGGCCAGTACAGTGGTTCCCAACAGCTGACTATTGGAATCACTTTGAGGGCTTTTTAAAAATATGAATTCTCAGTATTCCGTCCATAAATTGATTTGTAGGGGATGGGGAGGTAGACTTGGGAGATTGTGCTTTTTTTTTTTTCAGGGGAAGATTCACCCTACTTTAATATCTGTTGCCAATCTTCCTCCTTTTTTATCACCCTCCCCAACCCCGCTGCAAAGCCCCAGTACATAGCTGTGTATAGTTGGAAGTTCTAGTTCTTCTAGGTGAGCTGCCACCACAGCATGGCTACTGACAGATGAGTGGTGTGGTTCCATACCCAGGAACTGAACCTGGGCCACTGAGATGGAGTGCAGAGTGTGCCAAACTTTAACCGCTAGGCCATCAGGGCTGGCTTGATGTATTGTATTTTTTAGAAAAGCTTCCCAGGTGATTCTGGTCACTGAGGTTTGAGGACCACAAAACCTGAACATTTGAGTAAAGCTACATATCTATGTGATTTCTTAGGTGAGTGGTTAATTAATACGAGAAGTAGAGGAGAATAGTTCAGGTAGTAGACATTGTGAGAAGGTGGCTAATTTGAAGGTTTCTACCTCTGTATCTTGTATTGTTTTGGAATTACAGATGTCACTGCCTGATTTGGGTGTTATGCTAGCACTTAGCATGGTTTGGAGGACTTGCCTGTTAAGGGGAAGGGAAATTTTAGACCATATCTCTATTTTTTCTCCCCATTTTGAAATTGTGGAACAAATTCAGGAGAGGATGTTAGCATTAAACTCAGCTGGACAATTTGTTTAAAATGCAACAGGAAGGGCCAATGTTACTTCCTGTCTGAAAAGGAAGTGCTGGCTTCCTTCCCTTCCTCCTTGGCTAACTCTGGCTAACTTAGAGTATGGGTGGGGGAGGGGTTGATCATGTTAATACTTTTTTTTTTTTTTTCAAGATTTTTAAAAAAATTTTTTTCCTTTTTCTCCCCAAAGCCCCACGGTACATAGTTGTATATTCTTTGTTGTGGGTCCTTCTAGTTGTGGCATGTGGGACGCTGCGTCAGCATGGTTTGATGAGCAGTGCCATGTCTGCGCCTAGGATTGGAACCAACGAAACACTGGACCGCCTGCAGCGGAGCGCTCGAACTTAACCACTCAGCCATGGGGCCAGCCCCACGTTAATACTTGTAACTGGCTACTCATGCCTTGGAAAGTCAGGTTACCATCAATGTTCAAGTGCAGAAGCATAACACTCGCTCCTTTCTTTCCTTACTTGAAACACAGGGATGGGTGCTTTGGGCTCCTGTCCCCTTGCCCTTTTCTTTTGTTTTTTTCTGAGGAAGATTAGCCCTGAGCTAACATCTGTTGGCAGTCTTCCTCTTTTTGCTGAGGAAGACTGGCCCTGAGCTAACATCCGTGCCCATCTTCCTCTATTGTATGTGGGACGCCTGCCACAGCATGGCTTGACAAGCGGTGCGTGGGTCTACACCCGGGATCCAAACCCACAAACCCTGGGTCACCGAAGTGGAACGTGCGAACTTAACCACTGCCTCACTGGGCCAGGCCGCCCCTACCCCCCTTATGTGGGAGCCCTCTGCTAGGTTTGGCTGTTGCAGTCCAGGAAGCCTTCCAATCTCCCAGACACTATTTTACATTCAGCCTTATATCTCCTCTGTATTCCTTGACATTTGAAAATAGATCAAGGAGTTGTAGAGAAGAAACTGAAATCCATTTGACACTGAAGGAGGGTAGGTTGTGGAAAGGAGAACATAACTGGGCAGAGGGGAGTGGATGACAGAGGTTTCAAATTTTTAAATTGAGCCAAGAAAGCATTCCTTCTAAGTGGGGCCAGTTGGCATTCTTCCTGCTATTTTAGTCCAGGCTTCTCCTTCCTACTGGCCAGTCAATTGTATTAAGTGTTTGATGTGAGTTTGAACTGTGGTCTCTGGGGTTGGGGGAAGGGAGAGTGGTGGAAACAGCTGGTGCTTTCATCAAGCTATCTCAATTACGCTTCTTTTCAGAGTGTTTGGGGGTGGGGGGTGACAGAGGAATTGGATGTGTGTTAGCGGAGTCCCAGCAACTCTCATGTAGTGGGATTGGATTCTCAGGCACTCTTAATACTATGTGGGATGTTGGCTAGTTGGAATGTAGCTAAACCTTTCCCAGTCACATTCTTTTCTCTGCCTCCCCTCCCTCTAATTCTTTCAGCTTTGGGCCTGATTTGGAGAGAAAGAGGTATGTGGGAAGTTAGATTTTCAACCATTGAGTATTCAGCTTAAGTCTTAGGCCCCTCCGTTGACTTTTTCCTTATTCATTATTCAGTTGGTTAGGTTTTCTAAACATGTCTGCGAACAGCTAGATAGAGTTAGAACCAGCACCTCTGGTGAAGTAATATGAATTGTAATTGCTTGGCTGTACTGGTGTCCTTCCCTCCCTCACACGCTGGGGTGACTGTATTTCTGAGTCAGCACTCCTTTCTGTCTCACCTGTTCAGTTTGAGGTTGAGAACTCGCCAAGCATCCTTTTGGAGCAGCAGCAGCAGCAGCAGCAGCATTGATAAGGGTGTGTCCAGTTCTCTGTCTGGGGTGTGTCTTTTCTAACCCTCCTTTTAAAAAACTCTTTTGAAAGTATCTCCGAACAGCCCCCTTCTTGACTCTACTATTTTTATCTGCTTTTTGTATATCTGCCTCACACTATGGTACTTAATTGACTGATTTATTTGTCTTGGGCTATGAATGAGGGAGAATTGGATAAGAATACTGAAATTGTAATTATTTTTCAGTTACTCTTGAGAGAAAAAGGGAATTAGTCTGATTCAGTGCTAGGTACGAGATCTTACACTTTGGTTTTGGTGTGCTTCCACGATAGAGTTTGCAGTAACTAGGCCCTGCTGTTGAAGTTCTGTTCTAAAATATAGTGTTGCTAAATATTCTCTTTTTATTTATTTATTTTTTTGAGGAAGATTAACCCTGAGCTAACATCTGCCTCCAATCCTCTTTTTGCTGAGGAAGACTGGCCCTGAGCTAAGATCTGTGCCCATCTTCCTCTACTTTGTATGTGGGATGTCTGCCACAGCATGGCTTGACAACTGGTGTGTAGGTCCACACCTGGGATCTGAACTGGCGAACCCCAGGCCACCAAAGCGGAAGGTGTGAACTTAACCGCTGTGCCACTGGACTGGCCCCTAAATAGTCTCTTTTCTATCCAGCCTTAGAATGGCAGACTATTGTGTATATCCCTGCCCTATCTCTTTCTTTCTTTATTTTTTAAAATTTATTTAAAAATTTTTTTTGAAGGTTTTTTATTTCTCGTTTTTTTCCCCAAAGCCCCCTGATACATAGTTGTATATTTTTTTAGTTGTGGGTCCTTCTAGTTGTGGCATGTGGGATGCCACCTCAGCATGGCTTGATGAGCAGTGCCATGTCCACGCCCAGGATCCGAACTGGCAAAATCCTGGGCTGCTGAAGCAGAGCATGCAAACTTAACCACTCGGCCTCAGGGCCGGCCCCTGCCCCATGTCTTTCTACCTGGTTATATCAGATCCAGATATAGATTAATTCTTTCTGAATTTTGCTGTTTTAGACTTAGCTCCTTTGCATCATGTACTGTTTCAATCAGGGTTCAGCCCAGTGTGCTTTTAGCAGATCCAAGAAGGGGGAAGGAGTCAAGGAGGAAGAGAGGAGAAAAGATGAGAAATGATAGCATGTTACTAGTTAGTTGCTTAGAATGATCTTCTGGTTGGAGAACTCTGTGCTGAGCCTAGTGCTATGCTTTTTGCAAGGAAATTTGAGCCCTTTGGGTAAAGGGTGTTCCTTCTTTGGATTTCAAAAATCTCTGGCTATTAGAGCTTGACTTCTATCTGCATCTTTGCTTCTGGGGGTTAGGGCTAACATCCAGTGGGCTTGTACAAGATAACAGAAAAATGTATCATTCATCCCATTCTTGGAATCAGCCAAGGACCTTATTAGGAAGGGAGGCTTTCTTTTCTGACAAGATTCCAAATCTACAGCCCCTGACCCACTCCAGGGGGAGTACTGAGTAGGAAAAGCTGAGATTGCTGTCTTGACCTCTTTGCTCCCAGGGCTACTGTGCAATTCCTAGTGGTCTGCCTCTCATCCCCTAGGGAAGTAGGGAACTTTGCTCCCAGCACCTGCTGGTGCCTATCCTGCCTCTTTGTAGGGTGGAGTCTGCTGCCTTTGTTTGTTTTCTGTGGGGCCTCTTACAATCAACTTTATGGCTGTGGGGAAAAAGAGTTTGAAAGACTTTGAAAACAGTGGAAAAGGGTGATAGAGAAGGTGACAGAGGATGTGGCCTAAAGTAGTTCTCCAGGTGGGAATAGTCCATTGACTGAATCTAGATTGGCGATCAGATTGCCATGATGAAGCTTTCTTTGGAAAGTATCACATGTTGCTGAGCTGAGTATAATAGCAGCAGTAGCTTTAAAATCCCCAGTAGAGTGCCTCCAAAGTGAAGAAATTTGCCAAGTAGGAATCTTAAAAATCCCCTCACCCCCTCTGAACCCTTAGATCCACACACAGTATCTTTCTGCTGATTCTTAAAGGCCTGAGCTTTGTCCTATGTAGTGTTGGCTTGGAGCAGGGAGGAGGGTTGTTTTCCCGAACATGATAAGGAACTGAGCAGGGCAAAGTGGGAGCTCTGGCTGGTGATTGGTAGACAGGATGCCCTGGAATGTGGTTGGCCTGCAGCCCAGAATCCAGCACTTTGTATTTGTTTGTTTCTGGGAGACTGTGGTCTGGTGCTACTGTGACAGGAAGTGAGAAAGCTGGGAGTGGGGGAACGGAGAGGGGCGATGTCTTTGTGGTTCTCCTGTGAAATCTCTTTGTCCCTGGAGAGCAGCTCTGCTACAGGGCTCTACTGAGAAGAGAGCAGCCTTTGTGTGTCTAATGGGTCTCAGAGCGTCTAGCTACTCTGAGGGATTAGGGAGTGTGAATTCTGACTGTGGCCTTTTGCATCTTAGCACTTGAGTTATATAAATGGCCCCGATCTCTTAGAATTGGGGATCTCACTGAGTTTTGTGTGTGCTTCTATTATTTATAAATCTCTAGGATTTAATTAAGGAATTAAGGAAAGGAATTCTAGAAGGAGATAGATGTTTATTTGTATGTTTTTTTTTTTACTGTATATATATTTAAGATGCCTTGTTGGGTCTGAAAGGGACAGAGAGAAACAGGCAATGCTGGGGCTTTACATTCTAGGTCTCATCCTTCTAATTGGTACCCCCTACTACACACAGAGCTAGAGAAACCTACCCATTCTTTGATTTCAGTATTGAGAGGTACTGGCAATTCTCTCTTTGCACTAACTAGAGGATGGTTGGTAGTTCCTAGGATTTTTCCCGCCTCTGTCTAGACTGAAATAGCACCTGTAGCACTCAATGTTCCCCTCCTCCTTTCTTTTTCCCCTTGTTTTGTGTTTTCCCTGCACGCCATTCCAGCTGTGAAACAGGCATCTCTTCTTGCTTTGCAGATTGGGTGGCTGAGTCCTCAACTTCTTGCCAAGCTGGCTAGTCCCTGAGCACACACACAAACTGGCCTTTGATGCCCAGGAGGACAGCTGCCCTAGAGGCAGATTGCTAACATACCGCTAGAACAATCCCTCCACTCTGTGCTGATGCTGGCTAGCACAGTCTTCCCTCCTTCTAGTTCCTTCTGTCTCCCACCCCAACTCTGATCTCTGCTTTTGGTTTAGTGAGATGTCACATTAAAAATTAGAGTAGGGATATTTGTGATTAGATTTTCTCCCTTGAGGTGGGGGTGATTAGAGAATGTGGTATGTGGCCAGATTTCTAGAGGAGGCCTTCCACTGGAAAGGTAGGTCATTTTGTACAAAGTTATACTACTTTTGTCCCTTGCACCTTCCCTCCTGAGTTCTTGTTCTGTATAAAATGGGAAATCTGAGGTAGATTGCAAGCTGTTCTTCCACGGAACTGTGAGTAAGGTCTTGTTCTTTAATGTGAAGGTAAGACCCAAAGGTCTAGGTGCTTGCACCCCAGCCTCTCCTACCTCCTTCCACTCCTCCCCTAAAAGTTTACTTTTGGTTAATTTCTCTATTTGAGTTAGAATGACTTCTAACCACAAGAAGCATAGAAAGTTCATACTCCTTTCTCTCTATCAAGGACAAGGAACATGGACTTGGAGTGGAACAGATGTGTTTCCATTAGCTATATGACCTCGGCAGGTTACTGAATGCTTCTGATGTACAGTTTACTCATCTATAAAAAGAGGCCAACATTGCCTCAGAAATTGTTGAGAAGATTATGCGTGATAATTTATAGTAGAAGATCAATAATTAATAATTCGCAACTTTTCTTCCCCTGGAAGGTCAGATTTTCTTCTTTCTTTCTTTCTTTTTTGAGGAAGATTAGCCCTGAGCTAACATCTGCTGCCAATCCTCCTCTTTTTGCTGAGGAAGACTGACCCTGAGCTAACATCTGTGCCCATCTTCCTCTACTTTATATGTGGGATGCCTACCACAGCATGGCTTGCCAAGCGGTGCCATGTCCGCACCTGGGATCCGAACCAGCGAACCCTGGGCCGCCAAAGCGGAACGTGCGAACTTAACTGCTGCGCTACCGGGCCGGCCCCAGATTTTCTTCTTTCTTTTAGATAAGGAGAAACATTTCCTTCAGTTAGCTATCCTATAGCTGAGATAGGACTTGAACACTTTCTCTGATTTCCTCATAGACTCACACCTCGCTCTATTCTTTCTTTCAAAAGGGAGGTGTACTTGAAATCTGATGGAAGAGGTGTCTTACTGCTTTCTTCAGGGCTTTGAGGAGGCAGGACTGTGTAAATATGACTCAGTTCCATGCTTTCAGCTTTTCCAAGTTGTCTTCAAATGATGGGCAAAGAGATGGTGGGAGTGCCATAGATAGAAAGTAAGGGGGTTTAGTGAAAAGCTGCCTCTTTAAAAAAAGGAATTTGAGCTCAAACAGTTGGGTGACCTCTAGAAAACCCTAAGGTTAAGCTTTTTTTCCATGAATTTTTTTTTCCCCTACCCTAGGGTAGGGAAGGGTTTAAGGTATCCTGGCTAATTTTAGGATTTTTCTTTTATGACACAAGAGTTAAACAATACCTTTCCATTTTGATTAGACTTTCTCATTTCCCCTTCTGTACCTGACCTCCCTCTCTTTTTCTCCCTCCTCTTGTAGGAAGGAGAAAGGCATTTGGCCTCTCCCCTTCCTCTAGTCTGACACCTCCCTCTCTTTTTTGCCCCTCCCTTTTATCTTTGTTTCCTTATCGGCCTCTCCCTAAAGCTCTGCTTTCTCCTTATAAGGTTAGGTGAGGCGCCTTTGGCAAGGTTGCAACAGGGATTCAGGTAAGTAACACAGTGTGTCTCAGACTCCCAGGATCTAGAGAAAATTCCGTGTAATCTGTCCCAGTGGAGGGCCTTGGAAAGGCACGTGGGTCATGGGGGAGGAGAAGGAGGCAGCCTGGCCTGAGAGATCAGACGGACTTGTTAGACCAGTCCTGTGTGTGTGTCACACATGCTCCAGAGAGAAGCAGGTTTTGTTTCTTTCCATTCCCTTTCAGTCCTGGGCCCCCTCACTAGCTGAGAGCCACACCCTTCCTTTGCTTGAAAGCCTGTCCAGCATTTAGCCATTTTAGTATGGTATGGTTTGGGGGGTTCACAGATTACTGGGGGAGGGGAAAAGAAAGCAAGAAGCGTGTTCCATCTGGTTTCTGAATTTAGGGTCATGATGATGGAGGTGATTTTTCTTCTAAAGTCATAGTAAAAACTTTAAATCCTGACGGTTAACTTTGGGTCAGGATTTTAAATCTGAAATAAGTTTAAGGTGTCCTGTTGGCCTAGAGATTGCCAGCTCAACCTCCTTCTAACAAGGAGTATTTTTAAAAAACTTTTATATATTTATTTTAAATTCCTTCTTTTCTCTGAAACTCCGATAAGATAGAATGTATCACTCTTTCCTAAAAGGCGGGTGGTTTGCCAGAGACTCCCTTAATTCATCAGAGAGATTCAGGGTGGACACAGTGAGATCCAGTCCTTGTGAAAGCAAGACTCCTTCAGTCAGCCTTTTGGGTGCTCTTAAAGTGGAGAAGCTGGGCCTAGCATAAAACAGATCCCCAGGGAAGCACAGAAAATGCTCACACCTAAGACGGGCATTTCTGGAATATCAGTTTTGTAACTCTGAGAAGTACTCAGTTGAGATGAGACTGTGAAGTGAGCAGAGTTCTCTTTAGGTCTTAACGCAGATCACGTCCAGGCACTCGGGATTAGTACGGCAGTGTCTTCCCAGCTAAGAGAGAAGTACTAGAATTGTTATGACTGAGCTTCAGATGGTGGAATATCAAGTGATGGGTGGGGTACTTAGACTTTGGACTCTGGTGCAAGCGCTCTTTGTGATAAGAAGCCGTAGAAAAACTACTGACAGAATATATTCCTTTGATTTAAAAATAAAACACAATTTTCTGTGTGTGTGGTTGAACAGGAATAATTGCTTTGAATTTGGGGGCAAATGCCAGTTAAGACAAATAAATGCCTTTTAGGTATCCAGAAGACCCACCTTTCTTGGCTTGAATGTTCTGTAATACATTTCTGTAGTGTTACAGGTGCTGTATTTTTTTGATTGGTATTCTTCAGTAGGAAGCTCAGTGTGCTTTTTAAAAAAGCTTTTGAGGGGCCGGCCCAGTGGCGCAGTGGTTAAGTGTGCACGTTCTGCTTCGGCGGCCTGGGGTTCGCCAGTTTGGATCCCGGGTGCAGACATGACACTGCTTGGCAAGCCATGCTGTGGTAGGCGTCCCACATATAAAGTAGAGGAAGATGGGCACAGATGTTAGCTCAGGGTCAGTCTTCCTCAGCAAAAAGAGGAGGATTGCCAGCAGATGTTAGCTCAGGGCTAATCTTCCTCAAAAAAAAAAAAAAATCTTTTGAAATCCCTAAAATGACATGGAAGAGGAGCTTTGCTTATCATTGCTTTTAGAGAGTGGGCATAAATTTGTGACATTGGTTTTGATTTCATAATGAATAAATAGAAAGAAAGGAGTAGAGCTGGCTTTGGGATTGATTACAGAAGATAAAATTTCTTTCCCAAGAACTCAGACTATTTCGTGGCGTTTAGACTTCTCTATCTCAGGAAAAATAAGTTTTCCTCTTTATGCAGAGGCTTGCTTGCCTGATTCTGGTCATGTCTTTGGATATCTGAACTGCATGGAGGTAGGAGAGAGGTCAGAGTCACCCTTCTAGAGTTTTCATATATTAGCCCATTAAAGCTAAACTCTGAAAAGTACAGTCATGCGTCGCTTAACGACAGGGGAAGCGTTCTGAGAAATGCATTGTTAGGCGATTCCATCATTGTGTGAACATCATAGAGTGTACTTCCACAAGCCTTGATGGTATAGCCTACTACGCACCTAGGCGATGTGGTACCATTGTGGTATATGCGGTCCGTGGTGTACTGAGTCGTCATTATGTGACGCATGACTATAATAGAAAGTGAAGGGGTTATAACTTCTCCGGGGTCTCACAGCTAGTTTTTGGCAGAGCCAGGACTTAAATCCTTGTCTTTTGGCCCCCTAGTCTAGAATTTTATTTTGTTTTTCCTTTTGAGAATGTGGAGAATTCTTGTAGTTTACAGGGCTACTTAATGGGAGAGGGGAGCATGTGGAGACATGTGGTTTATTCAGAAGTCCTACCAACACCACCAAAATTCTAGTCCCTTGTGTTAGCTCTTGTAGTAGTATTTTTATTAGTAACAATGTTAATAGCTTTTTCTGTGTCAAGACATTTTTCTAAGCACTTTATGTGGATCGTCTCACACAACCACTCTATTTTATTTCTCCCATTTTACAGAAAAGGAACCTGAGGTTTAGAGAGATTAAGTGGTATTTTACCCAAAGTCATATAACTAGGAAGCAGTGGAGCTGGAATTTGAACCTAGTCAGTCTGATTCGAAAGCCTATATTCTTTTTTTTTTTAAAGATTGGTACCTGAGCGAACAACTGTTGCCAGTCTTCTTTCCCCCCCACCTTGCTTTTTCTCCCCAAATCCCCCCAGTACATAGTTGTATATTTTAGTTGTGGGTCCTTCTAGTTGTGGCATGTGGCACGCCGCCTCAACATGGCCTGAGCGATGCCATGTCCATGCCCAGGATCCAAACCAGCGAAACCCTGGGCCGCCAAAGCGGAGTGCATGAACTTAACCACTCAGCCACGGGGCTGACCCCCAAAGCCTATATTCTTAACCTTTAAGAATCGTAATTCCAAATTATATTTCTACAGCCATTTTACAGTAGAACAAATCATTCCAGAGACTCTGCTATTGGTAAGTTAATTTTTTTTGCCCAGCTCCTAGCTGATTGGCATTTTCCAACTGTTTGATCCTTTTGGGTATTTGATTCAATTTAACTTCCTTTGGTTTTGAATTCTTTTACCATTGGCATTGCTTAAATGTGGGAGCCTGGCTATAGACTCAGGTCTATAGGACCTATGGCTTGTTAAGAGTAAAACCAGTTATTCTCAGAAAAATCTAGTCTTAGGGGAATAGTAGGGTTCACTTTATGCGTACCCCTCTCCCCCACCCCACCCCTGCTTTGGGAATTCCTTGGTGGTCTTTTTTTTAGTGAGAGCAAGTGTGATGCATTTGAAAATATTAAGTTGCAAGCTTGGAAAGGTGTTGGTCTGGACTCATAAGACTTTCTTGACTGTAATTGCCAAAGTCAGTTAATGGTTAATGGCAGATTCTGGTTTACAGTATAATTTTTTATGATATGTATGGCATGTAGAAGCAGCTTTTTTCAAGTCTCTTAAGTTGTGAGGCAGTGTACTATAGCTTGCCTAACAGCTTCAATCTCTTTCCCCACTTATGTTTTCTTTTTCCTTCCATTTATTTCCATTCTCCCACTTATATCTTTTATGTAGACATTATGGATAACCCTTTAACCTAAAGAAAAATAGGAATCTTTTCTTTTCCCTTTTTCCGGTGATGTTTGGGAAGAAAACTCTCAAGGGATGTAGAGGAGAGGGCTGGGCCATCCATCTTATACTGGGCTTGTATTTTTGGACTTGATAGCATGTGGTAGAAAGAGAACACAGGCTTTGGAATGGCATAGATACAGGTTTAAATTCAAAATTTGCTGTTTTTTTCTTTCCGTTTTTTTTTTTTTTTTTTTTTTTTTGCTGAGGAAGGCTGGTCCTGAGCTAACATCCATGCCTGTCTTCCTCTACTTTATATGTGGGACGCCTGCTTGACAAGCGGTGCGTAGGTCTGCACCCAGGATCTGAACTGGTGAACCCCAGGCCGCCAAAGCGGAACGTGCGAACTTAACCACTGCACCACTGGGCCAGCCCTCAAAATTTGCTATTGACTGAGACCTTGGGAAATTTTCTCACCTAGAGCCTGTTTTCTCATTTGCGATAAATTTCCTTAGGGTTGTTGTAAGGATTGCCAGGATAATAAATGTAAAACATTCAGTAATTGTTAGTTCTTTTCACCTTCCCTATTTTCCTCTGTAAAAAACTGTTAAGACTTCAGTTAAGGAATCAAGAACTTATTATAGCAAATGTGTAATGCTGTGATAACTGCAAGGCAGAAGCACTCCATGTCCCAGAAACACTGGTCTAGGTGGGACCTCTAGTAAATAGAGTCAGAGTAGGGAAACCAGCTCGTCCACTCCTTAGAACCCAGGTATGCTCTTGATTCAGTTATTTTCCTCTACTGGTTCACAAAATAGTTTTGGGCTGAGGCATTAGCATTAAGTAATGTAATTGGAAGACAGAAACTAACCTTTGAAACAACTTAATACCTCACATTTGTATAACACGTATTATGTCACCTGATCCTCACAGCAATTCTGAGTTACACTGGGCTAGTGGTATTGTCATCCTACAGATGAGAACATGGCAGTGACTTAGTGCCGTTGTTGGCTAGCGGTGGAGCCAGGACTGGGACCTGTCTTCTGAGTCCTATTCTATCCTACACAGCCTGTGCTTCTGTCCTCTTTCAGGCAGAAAAATCTCCCCATGCTTTTAGACCTAGGAATCTGATCTTCTCTTCCTACTTAACTGTGTTGTCCTCTTCTCCAAATTAGAGCCAGGTGGTCAGCTTTTAAGGCCGTGGTTGTAGGAGAAGATACTGCTTCCTGACCTAGAGCCCTGGGTAGTTTCCGTACTACCCTTCCTAACTTCCGTTATTGAATTAGTTGTGGGGGCAAAAAGTGGCCATTTATGGCAGAATGACAATTTATCTGTGCAACAGGGAGTGTTGTCCCTGTATGCGCCATAATAGTGGTAGTTTGGGCTTTTATTAGCCAAGAAGATTATAGGGTGGAGGCTGCCACAGTGGTAACTGCAGTTTGGGCCCTGTTGAAACCCAGAACTGGAAGAATCTCTCTTGAGCTCAGAGTCCTCTTGGTGTGGAAGGTTCATAGGTCATTGTACATAGCGGATAAGGGCAAGTGCTTAAAATGAAGCAATGGAAATGAAAAGGGAGCAACTTTTTTTTTATAAGGGTACTTATTAAAGACCTTCGAGTGGCCTTTTAGAATGTAGGGTGGGGATATGAGAAAGCGACAGTGGGGCTTTGGACTGAAGGAAGAACAGGAGTTGATAAGTGATTGTGGGAGCCCAGAGCCAGGGTAGGAAGAATTTAGAGAGGGGATCCTCTGGAAGGAGTCTTAGTGATGGAAAATTAATTAAGGAGTTTATTGGGCGCCTGTTTATCGGTTACTCTGGGTACTCTTGCTTGCTGAATGCTGCATATACTCTAAGGCAGACAGGCCCGAGCATTTGTGCTTGGTGGGGCTCTGGGGAGCGTGGGAAAGGGAACTGAAGCAAAAGGCTCAGCCTAGGCTAGTCCCCACATGTCTTCCCCACCACGACTATTGCATTGCTTTCTCAATGTCTTTGTGGGCATGCTGGGACTGGGCTTTGAGGTTTCTGCCTTAGGGGTATAAAGGAGGGGGAAGGGCATTCCAAAAGCAGTTTTCTTTTTCCAATTTGGTTGCTGGGAAGAGGGGGTATAAGTAAATTTTTATCCATACTATAACCTTCTCCTGGTTCTGTACAGAAATACAAATACAGGAACTCTGACATTACAGTAGAATCTAGATTTTAATGAAAACTGCATCTGGGGTCGAGGTATCTGAATACAGAGCAAAGTCCAAAAGGGCATTTGTCACATTAAGCAATTCCAAGTCATATTTTAAATTACTCCCTTCCATTCCCAGATTGTCTTTCTCCCAATACTTGCCCTTGCTCCTCTTATTTTTTAATGTGTTGGGTATATTTTATTTTCCTCTCATTCCCGTTTTTCCTCCAAATATTTCTGCAGCTCTCTCCTTCCTGCTTCCTCCTTGCTGTGGTGGCTGGAATGCTTCTCCCATGATTTTTTGAATCTAGACTGGGCTGTTCTGTGTTAAACCAATCAGTTACGACCTTCTCTTAACAGGTGTGTATGGAAATATGTTTATTAAGAATAAAAAATAATTTACTTGTGTTTTTTCTTGAGGGGTTGGTGAGAGGGTGGAGAGTAGGGGAGAAGGTTTGTTGTAAAACCAGCCTTTCAACATGGTATATTTTGGACTGGCCAAAAAGCCTCCCATAGCCAACTTGTAATGGGGTTTCTCTCTTAAGTCCAACAGTATAACTACAGCGCCCCTCCATTTACTAGCCAACTTGCAATTTTTATAATAGGGTATGGGTAACTCTTCATTTTTGTATAACTAACATATAAATAGTACACATGAAACCTCTGGATACTTGGATATTTACCCTGAGTTGGAATAAGGAAAGAGGTAAAAATATGGTCTGTTTAGAGCTTTCAGCAGGATAGCAGAGATGTACGAAGTTCTGACCACTGACTGTTTGGAGGTTAGCACATGATCCACTTGGAGGGACAATTTCATAGTTTGAGTCTAGTGCTCCTTTTCCTACTCAAAGAAGTGACGGCCACTGAAAATGGTGCCTTTTTACACATAGAATTTTTGGGGTTCTGTTGCTCTCTTATCTCCATTAGCCAAGGCACACGTTTTGCCCTCAATATTATAGTATAGTTTGGAAAAGTAGAAAGGCCCTTTCATAAATGTATTAAATATGAGGACCTTAGTTTTGTTTCCTGCCTTTGCTTGTGGGAAGTTTTTTACTACTTCCATTTCTTGTTGGCATTTTAACTTACCATATTAATTTAGTATATTTTGCTGCCATTAGACCAATTTCAGTGTTCAGATCTGGGAGAGGTTAAGTAAGATCTGCACTGCCCCCTTATTTCTAGAAGGGGCTTTTGCCCCTAAGGACAGTGAGTGCTTGTATGTACTGTGGAGTCTCAACTTTCATTGAGTTGAGGCCAGCAAATTTTTTTAGGGAAAAATGATCTAATTTTAATCTCATGTCATGACTATAGCCCTTAGTCACATTCTCCCTCCCAGACTAACAGTGTGGGGACTTGGATCTAGTTGTACCTTTCCTTTCGATAGTTATTTCTGGTGGGGTGTTAATAAGGGTGGTGGGCAAAGATCCTGCTTGAGCAGACACTGGTGATGGGCTCCCAGGCTTGGTGGTGGCTTGCTTTCTGCACTGCAGTTAAACCACAAGAGGGCATCTTTGGCTCTGGGATTAATAATTCATCTGTCTTCTCTGACCTGTGACCTTTTCTCTCCTTTCTCTTACCTTCTCCCGGTAGTGTGAAGTGAGGGGGCCTTCTCCCTCCTTCCTCCTCCCTCTGTGATCCACCTTAGTTTTTACCCTGCCCTGCGGCGGCTCCGCCCCTTACCTTCATGGACGACTCAGAGGTGGAGTCGACCGCCAGCATCTTGGCCTCTGTGAAGGAACAAGAGGCCCAGTTTGAGAAGCTGACCCGGGCGCTGGAGGAGGAACGGCGCCACGTCTCGGCGCAACTGGAACGCGTCCGGGTCTCACCACAAGATGCCAACCCACTCATGGCCAACGGCACCCTCACCCGCCGGCATCAGGTAACCCCTCTCTCCATCAGACCTGCAGGTAGGACTTTGGCATGGTCATAGAGAGGCTATGATCCTTCTTGGGATATGACTCTTCTCGTGGTGGTTGGCTGTCCAGTGACCATGCTTCGTGATGAATCTTTCTAGGGGTGATAAATACAGATTAAGAGAGAGGGAATATTGCTGCCGTGCTGAGTTGGGTGGTTTTATCTGTAGAAGCATCCATCTGACTCTGTTTTGCTGGAGCGGGGTTTCTGTGTGGGAAGGCACTTCTAGTAATGGTAGCTCATATAGTTTGGAGCGGTATTCAAGTTACTTCTGTTTTCTCTGATTTTTTCCCCCCCTTGGTTTCAAAAATTCAGGAAAGTACATGCCTGCTTAGTGGTTGGGGAAATTGGTCATCTTGTCCTCTCAGCTCCAGTTCAGTCTCCCTCAGGGAACAGCCTGTGCTCAGAAGGTGTAGCACTGTCCATAAATGGTGTATCCCTGCTCCATGTTGTCCTAGTGTGCTCTTTTTGTTGGCTGTGTAAATCACGTCTTGGAGGAAGGGGTCATTGTTAATTCTGTTGGTTAGAGTTGGAGAGGGAGCATCATGCTGCTATTTAACCCAAATAACCACAGGAGCCAGTGGTCTCTGGGTTGGCCGACTCTGTGATGTGAGTTGGGAGAGTTGGTGTTAGAAATGAGAAGTATCTTGTGTTTCCTATGGTTTCTCTAGTCTGACTTTGCTGTGATGTAATCTGTCTGAGGTTTTTGTCTGTGTGTGTGTATGTGTGTGTGTCTAGTAGGCATTATTGCCTGATAGATTGCATCTTAAGAAATCTCTCGTGGGAACTAAGAAGAGTGCTCATGCTCCAATACTCCTTTTCATTGATTACTTATTTATTTTTTAAGACAGAGAAGGTCTCATGCTGAGATGCATGTTGAATGAGAGGATTGAATTCCACTTGGGGAATGATCAGGAATTTGGAGGCAGTGATCGTAGGTTTGCAATGTTCCTAGGATTTTTATGGTAACCAGAATAGAGGGTTAGGGATGAGAGGCATATATTGAAAGAGGAGAGCAGGACTGCTCAGGCTTGGAGGTAGTGGGGAATTCCAGGATTTAGTACATGGTTTCTCTCTCTCTCTTTTATTTTTAACTTCTGCTCAGCATGAAACCACACCCTTCCTTCTTCCTGAAAGTAATGTTTAACTTCCTCTCCCTGCAGCATTACATTCCCTATGTAATGGGAGTAGGGTGGGGGAAGAGTCTCCCAAGGTGACTGGGTCTCACTGTATTCTATTGGAAGAGGAGCAGTCAAATGGATTTTTGTGTAGTAGTATAATGTCCTCAGATTATTTTCTGCTATTTAAGACAGAACAATTTAAGGATGACATTTTCATGTGTGTTCTATGGCTCTAATAATTGGTGATGAAGATGTTGAGACATCTATTTGCCTGAGGGGAGTTGGGGTACTTGTTTTCTTTCTACTTGGAAAGAGAGACTCATCTGTTGCTTCTTTCTTTAAAAAGCTGCCTGGTATGGGAGTTTCCAATGGTGGTAGAGCATGAAGATGCATGGAACAATAAAGAACGCTTTTGGAAACTCCCCAACCTAGCCTTTCCAACTTTTCTTGTATTCTTATGGCTTTCCAAAAAGATTGTGTGATGGGGAACTTATCTGAGTCTCCGCTATTCACTCAGCAAATAGTTTTTGAGTGCCTTTTATGTGCCAGGCACTGTTCAAGGCACTAAGAATACATCATTGGACAAAACTGACCAAAAATGAAACAAAGCAAAAAACCCCTCTGCCCTCATGGAGCTTGCATTCTTATGTTCCAGAGACCCGCTCTGCCAGAGTTCCAGGCCTGATTCCAATTTAGGGGAAAGTGCTAAGACTAAAGAGTGATGTGGTTCTTTTATGAGTACTGACAGAAGGACTCCAGGCCACAAATATCTTCTTGAAAGCCCTTTTCCTGTTTGGAAAAAAAGATCATTTGTGTTTGGTAGGACAAAGGAAGGCCACAAAATGAATTGTCTTCTTGTGGGCTGTGTTTCAGAACGGCCGGTTTGTGGGCGATGCTGACCTTGAGCGACAGAAATTTTCAGATCTGAAACTCAACGGACCCCAGGTAATTCCTCTGACTCAAGGTTAGGGTTGCTTCATTCGTATCTTCTTAACTTCCCCAGCCTGTAAGAGCATATTGTTGTCTTGTGCCTGGCATGTTGTAAGCGCCTGTTAACTAGTTTCTTTCATTTAGGAAAATGAAAAAGTGGAACTTCAATGTACAGTTTTATTTTGGAATGAATTTTAATGACCATTGATACAGTATTTGATCCCTCAACTACTGCATCCCTTTTCTAGATTGAGTGTGTTAGCCAGTATCTGAAGAGTAACAAGGAGCTAGTCAGAAGATGGCTCTTAGTGGGATTTTCTGGTTCATCTTAAAAGTTTTTGGGGCCAGCCTGGTAGCGCAGCAGTTAAGTTCCCACGTTCCGCTTCTCGGCGGCCCAGGGTTCGCCGGTTTGGATCCGGGTGTGGACGTGGCATCGCTTGGCACGCCATGCTGTGGTAGGCGTCCCACATATAAAGTAGAGGAAGATGGGCACGGATGTTAGCTCAGGGCTAGGCTTCCTCAGCAAAAAGAGGAGGACTGGCAGTAGTTATTCAAGGGTAATCTTCCTCAAAAAAAAATTTAAAAAGTTCTCTATTGGGTGAACTTCTTCTTTGGAGGATTACTCAGATGTAGATGTAGCTGCCGTTAACACAGTTCATCTTCGCATAGATGACAAAGAACTGTGAAGTTAAATCTGCAGTTTGTCTCTTGGGTGTTGGGGTGGCTCTAGTTAACTTAGTTCATATTTGTTAAGTGACTAGAACTGGGAAATTATATCTTCTCCCCTTTTGTTCAAGTTTAAAAGATGGGGACAACCATGCCTCTAAAAATCCTGGGACCCATAGAAGATGCATGAGAAGTCTCTGTCTTCAGGGAGGCAGTGCTTCTTTTTGGTAGGGATTGTTAATATATATGGCTCAGTAGTAGCTCCTTCCTTTTACTCTTTTCCATATAGGATCACAGTCACTTACTGTATAGCACCATCCCCAGGATGCAGGAGCCAGGGCAGATTGTGGAGACCTACACGGAGGAGGACCCTGAAGGAGCCATGTCTGTTGTCTCTGTGGAGACCTCAGATGATGGAACCACTCGACGCACAGAGACCACTGTAAGCTAAGGCTTGTATAAGGTCTGGGATGACAGAGGAGGTCTTCTATGGTCTGTTAGGGGAAGGATTAAGAACTTAGGGTGGATGAAGGGCCACTGATCCGTAGTGAAGGCATAAAGAAAGTGATCTCTGGTCAGAGAAGACAGAAGAGATGTGGGAAAATCTAATGGAAGGGAGAAGAGAGGAGGTATATCCAGGTCTATAGTAGCTTTCCTATAAGATGGAGAGAAGGGTAGATAGTAGATCGTAAGGCATTTCCAGTTAAAGTGAGCTAGAGGTAGGGGTTTGTTTCTTTTCTTAGAATGGTCTAGAATTTAAGCTTATATTGTTCACTTCATTAATTTTTATTTTTTCTTTCCTTTCATGAAGGTTAAGAAAGTAGTGAAGACTGTGACAACACGGACAGTACAGCCAGTCCCTATGGGACCAGATGGGCTGCCTGTGGATGCCTCATCCGTTTCTAACAACTATATCCAGACTCTGGGTCGTGACTTCCGCAAGAATGGCAATGGGGGACCTGGTCCCTATGTAGGGCAAGCAGGCACTGCTACCCTTCCCAGGAACTTCCATTACCCTCCTGATGGATATAGCCGCCACTATGAAGATGGTTATCCAAGTAGCAGTGACAACTATGGCAGTCTGTCCCGGGTGACCCGCATTGAGGAGCGGTATAGGCCCAGCATGGAAGGTTACCGGGCACCTAGTAGACAGGATGTCTACGGGCCCCAACCCCAGGTTCGGGTTGGTGGGAGCAGTGTGGATCTGCATCGCTTTCATCCAGAGCCTTATGGGCTAGAGGATGATCAGCGCAGTGTAGCCTATGATGACCTGGATTACGGCATGATGTCTGATTATGGCACTGCCCGTCGGACTGGGACACCATCTGACCCTCGCCGTCGCCTCAGGTAGGCAAGGAAAGGGGAAAGATAGGGTCTTTCCAAGACAGTGGAAAGGGGTAGCTCTTCCTTCTCCTCCTAAGTGCTTTCTGGGGTCAGAGACACTTGTGGCCCCCTCTCTTCTGCCTTTTTTGTGTGTGTGAAAGGCCACCCTCTTCTTTTTTCTGATTTTACTAAGTATCAACCTGCTTTTTTGTGTCTTTTTCATTATAAAAATCATATATTCTAATTATATAAAATGACTTGTGATGGTTACTGGTCTGTGTCCTGAAGAGTGGCCTTTGCTGCTATGCTAAGAGTTTCTGCTATTTGTGCCTAAGATCTGACCCCCTTTTGATGATAGGGAGCACCATAAAGGAGCCTGGTGCCTGGGGCTATGGCATACTCACTTGTTCCTGTGAATTTTGTCAGCTTCTGGTTTGGTATTAAGAACAGAGTTGAGGGTTTTAGGCTTTCAGGGCGAGAACAGATAGTTTAGGATATATGTAAGAAGCCTCTCTGTGGTGGTTTTAATCTCAAATTAAAAACAAACCTTGGGGCCGGCCCGTGGCTGAGGGGTTAAGTTTGCATGCAGCGGTCCAGATTTTGCTGGTTTCTGTCCTGGGTGTGGACATGGCACTGCTCATCAGGCCATGCTAAGGCGGCGTCCCATATAGCACAACCAGAGGCATTTACAACTAGAATATACAACCATGTACCAGGGGGCTTTGAGGAGGAGAAGAAGAAGAAGAAGAAGAAAAAAAAAAGATTCGCACAGATGTTAGCGAGGTGCCAATCTTTAAAAAAAATAACAACAAAACAAAACCTTGATCTCACAAAAGCCCTGACACTTTGTGCTTAGGTTCTTACATTTGATTATAAAGTGAAATGGGGTGGCATCCTTAGAGGCTGGTACATTAGTGACACTCTGAATGGTCACTAAGTAGCTGCCTATTTTGACTTTACTACTCATCCCTGGAGATTCTTTGGTGATGTGAAAAAGGGAGTGATTGATTGGACTGGTAGATGGTTTGCCTTGAGAGAATGCTGTAGAATGGGGTTTGGCAAATCTTTTCTGTAGAAGATGAGGTAGAACTATTTTAGGCTTTGCAGGCCATATATCATTTTTGTTGTATGTTGTTGCTCTTCTTTTTACAACCTTTTAAAAATATAAAAACCATTCTTAGTTCTGTGGTTGTATAAAAACAGGTTTGGCCTATGGGCTACCAACCCCTCTTTAGAATGAATAAGAGACAGTGTTTTCCAGGCAAAGAGAAATACTAAGAAATAAGGGAGAAGATTTATGGATCTCTTGATGGTAAGGATATCCTAGCAGCTGTTGCTAAATTTCTGTATGGGGTCATGACCTTCTAAAGCCAGTGTCTTGGTGCTCATTTTCCTCATATTAGGTAGCTTTGGTTAACAGTGAACTTGGCTGGGCCAGGGGTAGAGGCCTCATTATCTAAGCCTGAGTCACTCACCTTTCAGGTATCTTTTGGACAGCTAATCCACTTCCCATGTGACTCACCTTTTATTCCTAGGGGGCACCAGACCTTAGCTGGTGCAACTTGGAACAGTGGTAGATAAGAGCTATCACTGAAGGAGTCTGCCCAGGGTGTTGGCTCCTTCTGCTTGTTGACAAGTCTGCCTTTTCTGACTCCCTCATTAGTAGAGTGATTGGACGTAAGTGGGTGCGGGTGGCCAGGTCATTCTCTGCTGTCCTTAGCTGTGGCAGTTGACATAAAGAGACAGTTTGGGGCTTGGTTCTTGGGTTTGTTCCAGGTAGCGCTGGACTTGGAAACCTGCTTGACTAGTAAGAACATTTGCTGCTTCCTGTTCTGGGCCTAGGAGAGTAATGCAAGGTCAGACAAAACAGCAAGGCAGAGTAATTAGTGGAAAAAGCACTGAACCAAAAGACCTTGGTTCTAGTTGTGCCTTTGCCACTAGCTATGTAGCCTCAAGCAAGTCATTTAATCTTTCTGGGCACAGCTTTGTTATTTGTAAAACAAAGGAAAGAATGTCATGATCCACAGCTTGTGAAAGAAGAAAATAGATCTTGAGTGACCAAATCTTGGTTATGATAATTGTTTTTGTAATTGCTTATATTAAAATAATAATAACAGTAAAGCATGCTCTCTGCAAAACTAGAAAAAGCCAGAAAAGCACACCATCCATTGATAAAGAGCTGCTAGCATTTTGGTGCATTTCCTTTGAGTTCTTTTTCCTATGTGTGGAAACATACTCTGACTTTATTTTTCCCCTGCAAAAAGAGTCTTACTAACATGCTGTTTAGTAGCCTACTTTTAAAACTTAGCTATATAATCTTTTCATTTTGTTTCAATGCTATTAAAAAATGTTGATTTTTACTAAATGCTTTGTTCATCTGAATCACTGTTGAGTGGTTGATGTTGACAGCTATGAGGCAGGCCCTCTGCTCAGGCTAACCTTGAGGGTTTGGTGGCAGTGGGAATGGTTTTGTGGAACAAACAATGGGCTTATTTGGAGTTTCACACAATAGATTCTCCTCTCTCCTGTGGGAGCCATAGAGTGAGATGAGCTCACAGATAATGGGTCTCTTCCTTCCTGGTGGCTATGAATAAATAATAGTGTGACAGACTCACCCTCTAGCGGTTGTTCATAGTACTGAAATGGGAAAAATGATCTCTGTTATTCTCTTTACCTTCAGTTGCTTTGTGCTTTGTCTCTGTTCCTTTTCTTAGTGGCTGGGAATCTTAAATATGATTGTGGTTAGTAGTCTCTATTTTGACAGAATCGGAGGTATTGTCTTTAGAAATCAGAGGCTAGAAATCAAGTCTCAAACGCATTTGTTGAGTAGCAGAGATGATCTTGGGATGAACTGTGAAAATTAATATTCAGGCTTATACCTCATCAGTACCCAAGCCAGGCCCTCATATGACGTAGCAAGAAGTCCTGTACTGCTTTTACTATATCACCTCCTCTTTTATAATTTCCAAAATAGGGTAAGGAGAAGCTTAAATATAAAGTGTGTTTAAGGGTCTTATCCCACCAGCTGTTTCCTGTGTGTAAATGCCTGATTTCCTGTTTAGCTAAGGGCTTATGGGAACTGCTCTCAGATGTTGTTTGCTGACTTCTGTGGCATAGAGTCCGTTGCTTTGGTTAACTCTGCTGTCTGAGGGTTTATTTCAATCTCTACCCAGAGAAATTAATAGCTGTTGGATATCATTCAAATGCTAAGCAGTCAAGATTTGGTTCTTTTTTTGTGATTAATATTTCTGAATGCTCATTACTCTCCAAGCTACTAAGCTTCGCAGGAAAAGGTGGTTTTAATCTAATTGCAGATGCCTTTAAAATTATTACCTTATCTCATTAAGAAAAGTTGATCAGTATATCATTTATGCAAAGGAGAGATAAGATCTAGTTTCCTAGGGCTGAGGTTACTCCTCCCTTGAACATGAGGGGTAATGGGAGCTCTCCATGAAACCAGACTTGACAGCTTGATGTATTCCTCTTTCCTCTTGGTTCTTCCAACACTCCAGGAGCTATGAAGACATGATTGGTGAGGAGGTGCCATCAGACCAGTACTATTGGGCTCCTTTAGCCCAGCACGAACGGGGAAGTTTAGCAAGCTTGGATAGCCTGCGCAAGGGAGGGCCCCCACCCCCAAATTGGAGACAGCCAGAGCTGCCAGAGGTAATAGCCATGCTAGGATTCCGCTTGGATGCCGTCAAGTCCAATGCAGCTGCATACCTGCAGCACTTGTGCTACCGCAATGACAAGGTGAAGACCGATGTTCGAAAGCTAAAAGGCATCCCAGTACTGGTGGGATTGTTAGACCACCCAAAAAAGGAAGTGCACCTTGGAGCCTGTGGAGCTCTCAAGAATATCTCTTTTGGACGTGACCAGGATAACAAGATCGCCATAAAAAACTGTGATGGTGTTCCTGCCCTTGTGCGATTACTCCGAAAGGCTCGTGATATGGATCTCACTGAAGTCATTACTGGTGAGTTCTAGGCCCAAGGGAAACTGCTAGGTTAGGGTCACTGTTACCCCTAGAGATGCTAAGAGCTAGAAGGATTTCCAGTCCTTTTACTTTTGGTGAAAAGTTGTGAACTGGTGGCCTTTAGGTCAAATTCATCTCACAGATTTGTTTGGATCACTTGTGGTTTTCAAAATTTTAAAGAATTGGTTGCCAATGTTTAAAATCCAGAAGATTCCACTTAAAATTCCAGATTCTTAGCTTCTGTTAAAAACCGGCAAGAACATGTAACAATGGATCTGTTTTGCTACCTGGCGGTAGTTGGTCTAAGCTGATTCAGGCCTGTGCTATCACACAATACCACACAAGTTTGCAGTAATCCCCAGTACATTCTGTTATCTCTGACCAACTGCCGCTATATAGGAAATTGTCTCCCAAACATTGAAGCTGAGTGTCACTTGTCATTTGTCCATGTTCTTGTAATTTCTTTTAAATATCTGCTTTTCCTGACTCACCTGGCTGGCATGTATAGACTTTTGAGCTTGTGGTCCTTGCTTTAGAAGAGTGGTTTTTCAGGTTGTGGTTTGTGATTAATTAGTGTGTCTTGAGCACAATTTTGTGCATCACAACCAGAATTACAAGAGAAAGAAAGAAAGATAAAGAAATAGCGTAGACCGTTGATTCTCACTTGGGGGCAATCTTGCCCCCCAGAGGACACCTGCAATGTTGGAAGACATTTTTGGTTGTCATAACTTGGGAGCGGGGGAAGGGAGTGCTACTGACATCTAACGAGTAAAGGTCAGAGATACTGCTAAACATCTAACGTAGGACCGGACAGGTCACCACAACAAAGAATTTTCTGACCTAAAATGTTAGTGGTGCTGAGGTTGGGAAACTGGTGTAGATAGCCCAGAGAACGTTGCTTATAGTAAGTATTGTTTTATAAAACTGTTTCATGATAGATATATTTGTATTGAGCCATAATGTAAAATATATTTCTTATAAAAATTTGAATATCATTACAAGATATTTGGTCACTGAGAATACAGAATTGATGGAATAGGGGATTTTCTTTGGCATTCTTCAAATATATTGTCTTGGGTGCTGGAGAACTGTCTGACGAGTTGTCTCTGCCAGGAACCCTGTGGAATCTTTCATCCCATGACTCAATCAAAATGGAGATTGTGGACCATGCACTGCATGCCTTGACAGATGAAGTGATCATTCCGCATTCTGGTTGGGAACGGGAACCTAATGAAGATTGTAAGCCACGTCATATTGAGTGGGAATCGGTGCTCACCAATACAGCTGGCTGCCTTAGGTAACATAAGGGCTTTCAGAGTATGAAGATTGAACTTTTGAACTTAGATTTCTTTTTTAAAAAAGGTTTAAATTCTTTAGCCTGTCTTTCAGCCTCCATTCTTACCTATATTGTACACTACGACTCCAACCTATCTTTCTACCTTCGCTACTCCTTATGTACCACATACACCTGCTATGTCGGTTTGCTTGCTGTTTCTCACACATCCTCCTTACTGCTGTGCCTGTTTTTTGTTCATTGAATTTGGTAAACATTTGTTCAATACCTACCACATGTAAGGCACTTGTCTGGTCCTGGGCTTGTGTGTGTCTATGACCTTGCCCTCAATGATCTGTATTTCAAGTCAGGCTGTGATAGATGCAACAAGAGTACAGAGTCCTAGAAGGCTAGGAGATGGGGTGAGGAAGATCTGTTCTTCCTTTAGTCTGCAATGCCTTTCTTTCCTTATGTATCTTTTCAGGCTAAACTCAAGTGCCTATATTTCATGAAACTTTTCCTGATTTCTTCTTCTTTTATCCTACAGATGCTGCAGTATATTCTTTCTCTCTTTGCAATATACTCCCCATTTTTCATTTGTACTTCTGTATAAGAAGTATCTATTCTATCTTAAATTATCATTGTTGGTATACTTTATTTACACCTGCCTCCCACCCCCGGCCTGGTTATAAATGCCCTGAAGGCAGGGACTGTCTTACTCAAGTTTCTCTCGACTGCAGTGCCTTGCTTATAGCATGTATTCACTATTTGTGTAGTGAATAGAAAAGGTATTGAGGAGGCTTTTAGATCTCAAGGATATTAAGGGAGGATTTTTGAATTTGAGTCATCTTGAAGCCTCTTCTTTTCTCCTTAGGAATGTCAGCTCAGAGAGGAGTGAAGCTCGCCGGAAACTTCGGGAATGTGATGGTTTAGTGGATGCCCTCATTTTCATTGTTCAGGCTGAGATTGGGCAGAAGGATTCAGACAGCAAGGTAAGTTAATGGCTGAATGAATTCCATTCACAGCAGTCATGAGGTACCTCTAGTGCAGACTGAACATCTGATCATCTCAGTCTTTCAGGTGACATTAGATACCTATACTAGCCCCTCCTTCCTAGAGCAGGTGTTCACCTCAGAAGAAAACTGTTTTCTTTAGAATTTCTTTCACCTATATAATATATTTTAAAGCTGTTTAACTGTACTTCCAAGGCTGTACATTTTTTGAAATAGGAAAAAGTCAGAATGACTCTAAGTTTTGTGCCACACACCAAAAGGTGGCAGAAACCCTCCATTAGCCTCAGGCTACAAGGATTTTGCGAAGCTTGGGGCACTTAAGAGGCCTTGTGAGAGATGATGGATTGGGCTGTGCTTTTGAGGATCAGTATTTTAGTACCTGAATCGTGGAAACCTGTACTTGCTAGGAAATCACTATGGGCATTCTCTTCTCCCATTAAGCCTTTTGTCTTGTGTTCCCAAGCTTGTGGAGAACTGTGTTTGCCTCCTTCGGAACTTGTCGTATCAAGTTCACCGGGAGATCCCACAGGCAGAGCGTTACCAAGAGGCCCCTCCCAATGTTGCCAACAATGCAGGGCCACATGCTGCCAGTTGCTTTGGGGCCAAGAAGGGCAAAGGTGAGTCTTGGTTCCTTGTTCCTTGCTCTTTAACGTAGGATGGGGAGAGGCAGGAATGCTTCTAGCTTTAGGTCTACAGTGCTTACCGAGCAATACAGGAATCTGAATAGTCTAGGATGTCTTTTTGCTCTGCTGCTGCTTCCCCTGCGCCGTGTGCTTCATTTGAGGCAATGATGATGGTGGTGGTGGTGGTGGTAGTGGTATCAATGATTGGGGCAGGGAAGGACGAGAACTCAACTAATCTGGGGCCTTCTCCCCCATTCCTCCTTTGTGTTTCCTGTGTTTTTCTTTTCCTCTCTGCTTTTCTGCTTATTTCTCATGATCCTGTTGACATCTTTCTCCTGCATTTTTCTTCCTTCATTTCTCCTCTGCTTTCCACCTTGGGTGACGCACTGGAAGATGAGTGGTTCTCCAGAGGTGAGTGGAATCTTTTAAGGCGCTTATCTACTTCTAATTTGCATGTTTGGGTTTTAGCTTCCCTAGTGTTTCCTTGCCTAACCCTTCCCTCTGGATGCATGTAGGAAAATTAAGTTGAGGAAGACCATTGAAACAAGGTTAGCTCTTCTGAGCTAATGGCTCATGGCATGCTATTTCTGGGCAGTCCCACTTATCAGAACTCAGGACAATAGCAACAACAGTGGTTATCCTTATCTTACCTATCTGCTGCCTGTTTTCTGTCCTTGTTTCTGCACAGCCCTTTGCTAGGACAGGCTGAGGGGCCTGATTTTTTTTCCCCCTCTTGTTGCATCTCTGATCCAGAGATTTTGACTGAAGAATAAGAAATACACCCGCTGGACTCCTTCTTTTCTTAAAGCTTTTACCCTTCTCTCCTTTTTTTAATTTCTAAAGGGAAAAAACCAGCAGAAGATCCAGCAAATGATACAGTGGACTTTCCTAAAAGAACTAGTCCCGCTCGAGGTAAGTTATTTTTTTCTTCTCAGTCTTCAAGGGTCTCATAAACGTAGTCCACAGAGATGTATTTGGTAGCCTAGCAGGAGGCTATGCAGTGTGTTCACTGTTCTCTCTTCTCCGACTTAATGGATCTGAAGTGATAGTGAAAGTATTGGGAAGCTCTATGGTATGATAGCTCTAACTTAAAAGAACTGCTGCTTATGGCATCTATTCAGATTACTTGATGATAGGATAAGGTCCTGATGGTAGTTTAGACCAGAAACTTAGTTATCCTAAGTAGCTGCTACAGTTCCTGGGACTTAAAAGTTACCTATTATAAGAAGCCTCTTTATCACAGTTTGGATCTTTATATTTATCAATAGAGTGAGTCCAAAATTCACAGCTCTCTATGGATATAAAAATTTTAGATATTGTTAAATCTATGATAGGCCCTTTTGCTGAGTCATAGTAAAAGTGGGCAGAATGACTCAGTTAAAAGTTAGAAATTATTTGCTTGAGATGAGGAATCTTAAACCTGAGTGCTATCAGTGAGGAAATGAATCCCCTGAGTGCCAGCAAGGCCAAAGTAAACTGGGAGAGAAGAGGCAAGGGGGAAGCAGAGAGAGGAGTTGCATATGATGAGTTGATATCTGTTGGCTCTTACCGTGGATTAGTTATTCTTAAGAAAGCATGGAGTCAAGCCTCCGAGTTTGCTGCTGGGTGAGTGGAAGAGTTTAGGGAACCTAATGCTATAGGAGCATAAATCCATCATTCCAGGGTACTAAGGCTGGACTTCAACCAGCCGGAGCCTGGTTTGTAGGTACTGAGTAGCATCCTCCCCTTTTTTGTGCAGGCTATGAGCTTTTATTTCAACCAGAGGTGGTTCGGATATACATCTCACTCCTCAAAGAGAGCAAGACTCCTGCCATTCTAGAAGCCTCAGCTGGAGCTATCCAGAACTTGTGTGCTGGGCGCTGGACAGTGAGTACCTTTTAGAAGATGGATTTGGAGGTGAGAGAACTTAGCTAACTAGTTTGCTGTCATTTGTAATCTGTTCCACCTCTTCCCATGTACTACTTCTAGTATGGTCGATACATCCGCTCTGCTCTGCGTCAAGAGAAGGCTCTTTCTGCCATCGCTGACCTCCTTACTAATGAACATGAGCGGGTAGTAAAAGCTGCATCTGGAGCACTGAGAAATCTGGCCGTGGATGCTCGCAACAAAGAATTAATTGGTGAGGAGTTGGACATTAACCATACCTCAGCATCTAGTGCAGTGCCTTTAATCTAGCAAGTGCTAAATAATTTACTTATTGAAGTGACAGAGAAGGAGGATCCTAGCCCTCCTTAGTTTGTGAACTGAGGGTTGGAGAGGTTATAGTTTAATGGTTCTTGGAAAGACAAGAAATGATGACTCTTCAAAACTATAATAATAATAGTTATTATTTACTAAGCACTAACTTTGTTAGTAGGCATTGTTAAGCACTTCTGTATGTTCTCATTTAATCGTCACAGCTTTGCAAAGGTCCATTTTTTTTTTTTTTTTTACAGAATAAAGAAACTGAGGGTCAGGGAAGTTAAGTAATTTGCCTAGTTAATATAGCTCATAAATGGCAGAGCCCAGCTCTTTGTTTTTTTAAATTCATAATGACTATTATAATATTAAATATCCTGTTTTTATTAGAATATCTGAATGGACTATGTAGCATATTTGATATAAAGTATTCACATTGTTTCAAAATGGCTGAAGAAGGAGAGAATAAGTAAAGGAATAGGAAGGACAATAAATCCATGGGTATTCCAGGTCCTTTGTTCTTTTGATATGATAATTCTATAGGAGAAGAAAGTTGATTCATATGGACAGTACCTATACTTTGTATGATCAATGCAATTAAGCATAGTGTTAGGCCCCTCCTAACCTGGCTCAGCTTATTCTCCCTGTACACATTCCTTCTGTCTTACCACTGTAGGTAAACATGCTATTCCTAACTTGGTAAAGAATCTGCCAGAAAGGCAACAGAGCTCTTCCCAGAATTTCTCTGAGGACACTGTGGTCTCTATTTTGAACACCATCAATGAAGTTATTGCTGAGAACTTGGAGGCTGCCAAAAAGCTTCGAGAGACACAGGGTATTGAGAAGCTGGTGTTGATCAACAAGTCAGGGTGAGCTTAACATTTAAAATTACAGCTGGAAGAATTTGGGTATGAGAGGGGAGTTGCTAGGAAGGAACTTTCCCCTGTTGTTTTCTAAGGTTGTTTTCCCTTATTTACGTGTAAAGTGTGAAGAGGTATTGCTCCATTTTCTGTCTTATGTGTTGATCCATGAATTGGTAACAGGCTCATCCATCAAACATTTTTTTGTCACTGTTTGGGACATAATACAGGTCTTGGTGAATACTTGATCTTACCCATTTTGGCATTTATATTCTCATGTTAGATTATATTAGAAAGTATAGGTTCTCAGCTTCTTCCCTGGTCTTACATCCAAATTCCATATGGTGTTACTTTCCTCAAAAGGAACCGCTCAGAAAAAGAGGTTCGAGCAGCAGCACTTGTGTTACAGACAATCTGGGGGTATAAGGAACTGCGAAAGCCTCTGGAAAAAGAAGGATGGAAGAAATCAGACTTTCAGGTAGAATAACTCTTGGGACTGAGACTTTTACCTTTTTTTCCTTGGTCTAGGGTCATGCTTCTGTCTCTGGTTTCTTCTATTTCACTATCACACTAAGTCTGCTTTTGATCCAAGTCTCTGTTAGTAAAGAAATCATTTGGTTTCCGCCCGCCCCCCGCCCCCCCCCGCCCCCCCCCCCCCCCCCCCCCCCCCGCCACAAAAGAATGGTGCCTGCAGTTCATTTGCTGCTGAAATAGCTCTGGTTTTCCTCTGTGACACAGCATACTGTAAATGCTGGTGGTGTTGGAGAGTGATGGCCTTTTTGACTTTTCCCCAATTCGGCCTTAGCCCTTTAAAGAAGTTGGCCATTTTCTGAGACTTCTGATAGTATGAGTGTTTGGTACCTTTGTAATCTCCTGTTCAGGAAGACAAATAGAAGCCATAATGTCCTGATTTGTTTCACTGTGTAGGTATCTATTTACCCTTTTGGTGAGAGTTGTATTTGGGAATGGGACCTAAAGGTCTGTGCCCATGAGGGATAAGATATGGGTGAATTCAGTACTCTGTGATGGTGTTGCATTTTGTTTGCCTCCAGGTGAATCTAAACAATGCTTCTCGAAGCCAGAGCAGTCACTCATATGATGATAGCACGCTCCCTCTCATTGACCGGAACCAGAAATCAGGTACAGTATCCAGGGGGCATATCCTTCTGCTTTTATTCCACATCTGCTATTCTTTAGTGGGCTTACTATCTAAGAAATAGGATATATGTTTATTTCTGAATGAGCTAGTCTTTTGGCTGAGGGGGAATAATACTTCCCTCAGGATTGTAACACAGAAGCTGCTAGTCGTGAACATTAGATAGTAAAACAAAACAGGCAGTTACCCTGGGTGTTGTACCCTGTCTTTGCTTGTGGGCTTAAAATGACTGGAAAGTGAACCCTAGTCTCTCTATTTGAGATATATATAGCATTGTATAAATTTAAGGTGTACAGTATAATGGTTTGATACATAAAACGAAAATATATATAGCGAAATGATTAATTTTTTCCTTTTAAATCGCCAGTCATGTGAGCAAACACATTTTCCCTAAAAGATGAATCATATATTTTGTTTTGTAAAATGTTTTCTTTTTCACTTAAGTGTGTATTGTAACCCCTGTTATCTTAATGACACTTGGTTTTGCCTCAGGGTTCTTGAAATGTGGTCTGAGGGTCCTCATGTCTTGACATTTGTGCTGATGGTGCAAAAACAGTGGTTGGTGCTTATGGCTGGACATAAACCAGGTCAATGACGCCAAACCAAACGGTCATTGTAGTTTTTCTTACCATGTACTTGCAGTTAAAAAAAGAGCCAGTTTCACTTAAGAATATACTTGATGGAACTGTAAAAATTATTTTTTTCTTTCTACCCTTGAGTACACATCTTTCTAATACTCTGTGCTGATGAAACAGAAAGTACTGATCAAGCAGTCTGCTGCATACCAAAGCACGGTGGTTGTCTTGAGGAAAAGCACTTGGGCTATTGAGTTACTAGTTGGACTAGCCACTTTTTTGATGGAACACCATTTTTACTTGGAAAAAAATGACTGACGGACAAGCTATGGTTATTCAGACTTGGGTATTTGGCAGACGTTTTCTTGAAAATCAGTGCTGTGAGCTTATCACTTTGACGAAAGATAACTGACAGTACTGAAGTTTTAAGTGAAAATTATAATTTTGTATCTGCCATTGTGAGCTTGGTAAATCTCAGTACTTAAAGGACTTTTTAATGAAATCAGTGCTGATATTAAAGAATGCGTTTTTTTGATATTGTGTAATGAGATGTGTTAACATTTAGAAGACCTGCATAACTATGAACCAGTATTTTGCAAGTGACCAATGCATGATGTTTCAGAATCATGCATAGGGAACTGATCTATTCCAAGTGCAAGACAGATCAATGGATTTTAATTTAACAGCGTATGAAGAGATTTTTAGTTTGGATTCAGATTCCATCTTGCTGCTACCCTTAAAGAAGCTTTACTTGTTGGATATTAGTGTACTATCAAAGAATATCTACAATTATCTGAGAAGGCTATTAAAATTCTCCTCCCTTTTCCAACTTCTTATCTGTGTGAGGCTGGATTTTCTTCATACGCTTAACCAAAATAACATCACAACAGATTGAGTGCTGAAGCAGATATGAGAATCCAGCTATCTTCTATTGAGCCAAACTTTAAAGACATGTCCAAAAATGTAAAACAATGCCTTTTGTTCTTTGAAAAACATGTACTTTTTAAAAAAATGATTTTATTTTTCCTTTTTGTCCCCAAAGTCCCCTGGTACATGGTTGTGTATTTTTAGTTGTGGGTCCTTCTGGTTGTGGCATGTGGGATGCTGCCTCAGCATGGCTTGATGAGTTGTGCGATGTCCGCACCCAGGATTCGAACCAGTGAAACCCTGGGCCGCCGAAGTGGAGCGCGCAAACTTACCCATTTGGCCATGGGGCCGGCCCCCCAAAAAACATTTGTATACTTTTAAATCACAAAAGTGACAGATTCTTATTGCCATGTAATGCAAGTTAAACAGAAATTTATGAAGTAAAATTCCACTCCCCAGAATGAAGAATGTGGTATCTTAGACATTTAAAAAGTGTACAAATATAAACAGATTCACAGTTTTGTTTTACCAAATTGGATTATACTCAGTGTTTTTGCACGTTGCACTATTTTGACTTATGATGAACAGATTTCCATTTCTGCAGACATAGCTCTACTTTATTCTTTTAAGAGTTAATGTAAAATTCTACCGTATGAAAGTAACATAATTTATTTTATCCATTCTTTTAAAGAAGTTTAATGGTTTATAACATTGTGAAATTTCAGCTGTACGTTATTTGTCAGTCACAGTGTAAATGTGCCCCTTTACTCCTTATGCCCACCTTCCAACCCCTTTCCCCTTTGGTAACCACTGCTCTGCTCTTTTTGTCCATGAAGCAATGCCTTTTTTAAAATTAAAAGTGTTATTTATGTTAACATGGAATAAGTTTATTATTTTTAGTGAAATATTTAAAATTTCTTAGTACAGTAGATATTAATACCTGTAACCCACACCAATGAAAGCTCTTTGGATCCTCATGATTTTTAAGACTGTAAAGGGACCTTGAGACCAAATGATTTGAAAATTGCTCACTTAGAGTGAATGGTTTCTTATATTACAAGTTGTAGGAGAGAGATGTCTTTAAGATCCAGGAGAGCTTTGTCTACTACCTGGCATCTAGTGGGTATTCGGTAAAAATCTGATGGTAGGGAGGGAGGGAGGACAGACTAGAGAGCAATTTTTGTGATGAGTCTAGATTTTGAAGAGTTGGTTTTTTGACCTGGATAACTTTCTGACTCCATGTAGATAAGAAACCTGATCGGGAAGAAATTCAGATGAGCAATATGGGATCAAACACAAAATCATTAGGTAGGTGATTAATTCCTGCCTAAGGATATGGAGTACTATTTCACTGGGACAAGGAGAACTGTCCGGCTCTGCAGTTCTTTCTAGCACCTTCACCATTTACCATCCTGGAAGAGCATTGGCTGGACATTTCTGTTTGGAAGGATGTGAGGACATTTAGGAAAACTTGATCCATCTACTTTTTTCTTCATTCCCATATGCTCAAGGGTTTAAAAGAAAAATCTTCATATGCCTTCTCCATTACTACAGAATCAAGTGTGTGTCCCTAAACTGTTACTGCCAAAGTCTGATCCCAGGATTCCTCTCTCTCTTCTCCCCTGTACTCTGTTTCAGCTCACTTGAAACAGGTGGGCTCATGTAATGCCATCTATTTCCCATTTGCTTTCTAAATTCTCTTCATCCCCAAAGGCTTAACTGAAGTCCTATCTCATTTGTTGGGTCCTTCCTAACTATTGCAGCATACCTCACTCTCTCCTCTTAATTCTAGTAATCTTTATAGATAGATCTCTTCAGTTTAACTTTATTATCATATGTCATACTCTGTGTATTTCATATATATTGCCTTCCTGATTAGATTCAAGTTCTTTTTAAATCAGGGACCACCAGACCTTAATGCCTTTCTGGAGCATTTGGCAAAGCTCAGTTCTCAGCAGCAGTGCCTAATTCACACTTATCTGCTTAATATATGTTGTACACTAATATATATGGTACACTAATGTACCTGGTACACTAGAGAGGAACATCATGTTTTCGTGTACTTTTTTCACTAGATAACAACTATTCCACACTGAATGAGAGAGGGGACCACAGCAGAACACTGGATCGATCCGGGGATCTAGGTGAAATGGAGCCATTGAAGGGAACACCCCTGATGGTAAATTCTCTTTATATACTGTTGTCTTTCTAAGGTTAGTTCTATTTTGAAGCCTGCATGTTTTGTGAAATAGGAAAAAAAGTACCTAGTGAAAGACAGCATCCTTTTCTGGTAGGAGTCTTTGGGGAAAAAGTGAGTGTTTTGACTGATGTTGGGATTTCTTGAGCCATTATTCTGTGATGGTCAAGATGGGGGAAGGAAGGCTATAAACGTGTTACTTATACTAACGCCATGTGGTCTATTCTCACATCATTGTCTTCCTGTCCTTGCCTTTTCTCGAATGTCGTGTCATTCACTTACTACTATCTTGTTTTGTTTGAGTTTACAAGTTTTGGGATTTTCCCTGGATCTGGCACACACTCATGAGGTTCCTATTTCCTTACTCTCATACTAACAAATTGCATGTGTTCACAGCCGGACGAGGGGCAGGACTCTCTGGAGGAAGAGTTGGATGTGTTGGTTTTGGATGATGAGGGGGACCAAGTGTCTTACCCCCCCATGGTATGTCCTCCAGCCACCCCCGCAGATCATCCTTGAGGAAGGAGGCCTCTGTGTGCCAGCAGTTTGCCAATCATGCTGATCTGATCAGGCCAGAGACACTAGTCTCAGCCACATGGGGCTTGGGGGTGATGCTTCTGTGATTGTTACCTCTTAAGAGGCTGGGATGTGCTGCTGGTGATCTGATTCTCCGTTATGTGCTACTTTCCTCCCTCCAGATTTGCTCAGCTGTCTTTTGGCTCTCCTTATTCCCAACCCTATTAACATCTCTTTCTCTTTTTTCCCTACAGCAGAAGATTTAGCACCACTATCTCCGCTACATCTGGGCTTATAATATATGTACTTTTGTTTTTTGGTGGTGAAATGGACTGATGATTTTTCCCTTTCTTCGCTGGACTTTTGTGCCAACTGCCAGGCTGCCTCCTGCCCTTACAGCCCTAAGTGGCTGCCTTATTTCCGTCAACTCCTAGCTTTTTCCAGTGAAGCTTAATTGTCCCTCTTCCCCTCTCCAGATCCCCTCCAATTGCTCCCAAGAAGCCTTGGCTCAGTTATACGCATATCTTGAGAAACTGCTGCAGATTAGCTCTTTTGCCAGCTCTCCTTGGAACTCTTGGCCTTGTGTGGAGGGAGGGGAGAGAGTGGGAATCTTCACTGGAAGCTGTGGGAAGACTTGGAAGTTACATACTGTATATGCAGTGTCCAGCAATCTGATAAACCGGTGATTCTTAATCAAGCTTTTTTTTCCTGTTGGGGAAGGGATTTTTTAATTTTTTTGGAGAATGGGAAGTATAAGCTCTTCCCTTATTCCTAACGACTATTTTTGAAGCAAAGAAGGCTGGCAACATTGGCACATTCCATCTGGCAAGGGCCCTTGAGTAAGTGGAAGTCTCCTAGAACTGAGGTTAAGAAACCTTGCTCTCCTCATCTCCAGGGCAGGGACCATCAAGGACCTACAGACTCCATCTCTTCTCCAAGCCTCATGTCAACCCTGGGCTGCTACTATTGCCCCTTACTGAGGCTGCCCTTAACCCTCCTCTCCCATCCTGTGATAATGTCTGCTGACTTGGCCTGGCCATTTGCAAGAGGCTGTAGAAAGAGGAGAATGTGTCAAGGAAGACTTTCTGGGTGAGAAGGAACAGAAAGATGTCTTCTGGGGAGGAGAAAACCTTCTAGGAAGAGCTAATAGGAATGTACATGAATCAGTTAGTCTGAAACTGGCAGGAAGCTTCAAAGCTGGCTTCCCCATCCTTATTTCTCCTTTTTTTACCCTTAGAGCTCTTTCCTCCCCTGCCTTCTCCCTGGATTGGTTGGCCGACTAAAGGACTTGATGTACATACTCCTACCCCCTTTACCCTTTCAAAGGTGGGATTGCCCCTGGCTTTGCCTCTTCTTTGTGCCTTTGGCCTGGGGTGCGTCTCCTCCTTCCCTTCCATGTGCCTTTCTTTGCCTCTGCAGTCTCATTTTTCATGGTTTTGCAAATTATATTTTGTTGCTTTCTTACCCACTATTGGCCCTGAATTGCAGAAAGAAGAGGAGAGGTGACCTAGAGAACCTCAGATTCTCCATTGGGAATTGGTATAGCCTTTAATTTCAGCCATAGCAAGCTTTTGCTCAACAGTATATGGTTGGGATTTTGCAAAAATCCTATTCTGATGAATCTCAAAATGAGGTTGGTGGGAGGAGTGAGGGGTGCCACTCTTACTCCTCAGTTGCCCGGAATTTACCATCATCTCTGAAGGGGTTGTAGGGAAGTCGTCTGTCCCCCCCACCCCATACCTCCTCCTTTCAGTTTAGTCTATATTAGCAGGTTGGGCTAGAGGAATCAGCTGCTGTGCTGGTTGATTTTTTTGTTTGTTTTTAACCCTTCTGTTTATTTCCCTTTTACTCCTCCCCTTAATCTAAAGCTCCGTTCAGTGCAACTGGAAATATTTATCCTTCTCCTCTCTCCTCCTTCCCTTATATATTGAGGCTATGGGGTAGGAGAAAAGTGCACAGCCACCAACCCCCTCCCCTTCCCTATGCATTGAAATCCCTTATTCACCCTTTTCCCCCTCCCGTTTCTTCCCACTCCTTTTCTGGCAAAAAGGAGCCTTTTCCTGTGACCCTAAGAGCATACTGCACAGGGGAATTGCCCCCATCTAGACCTGGCTCCACTCTTGGTTTCTCTTGTCCTCTTCTGCTCTTTTTCCTGGTGCTCTTTTTCTCGGTGGGGCGTGGGTGATAGAACAGCCATGGGCTTTGGGGGACCTTTAAGTGTTTTTTTTTTTTCTTTTTTGTTTATAAAAACACTAAACATTCAATTCCAGAGAACCAAAAATCCCACCTTCCCACCGAACACTACTAAGGGGCATGTCTTCTGCTCCATACTTTTTCTGTTTTTCTTTCTCTCTTGTTAATGCTTTTAAAAACAAATGAATTTTTTATATAAATAAAGTTTTTAAAGTGTGTATGTGGGGGGTCTGTGTCATTTCTTCACTTCAAGCTATATCTCTTCTCTCTTTTTCATCTTGGTTACTGCTTTATGTATCAGTGTCCTTTTTCTCTCCAGAGCAACCAAGAAGGGGGTTATACCAGGATGGGTTCTTTTGGAGCTCAATCCCAACTCTTATCAAGCAACATTGCTTTTAATTATATATGAAACATTTTTCCTCTGAAAAGTCTTAAAAATTAAATGTGGTCAAGTAGAGCATGGGAAGTTTATTGCTAACTTAGAGATAGGAAATGGAAGTATAAAGAATTAATGACTTCCTTAGTCACTGAGATTCTTTTGCAACATTTGACAAAACTAACATTGAATAAAGCCCATTGCACTACATGGCCCTCTTGAATGTAACATTTATGGCTAAAAGATTAGAACGTACCAACTTAATAAATATGAAAATGTAGAATTAAAAGCCTTATGTATGTAAGTACTGAACAATAGGCCATAATGTTGCTTCTCAGACTATCTGCAGTCCTTTAATAGAAGACAAGGGACAGGCCTATAGCTTCCTTTATGTCCTACCAAATAGGGTAGCAAATACTTGTTGGATTACCAGGGATTCTCTTTACTGCAGAGGCCAAGGATTAAGACCTATGGAAAGAAACTTATTTTTCTGAGGCTCATATTTGCTGTTAAATAACTAAAAGACTCGAGAATTTATGTAAAATGCTTTTTGTATGCCCAATCTTTAGATTAAAAATATATAGCTGCTTCTGATGATGATGTCATGTCTCAATTTTGTTGAATTTAGGTCTTGAGTATGAAAACTTTCTTGTACTAGTGAGACCAGGAAACCTAAGCATTGTAGCTTGATTTGTGCCTGACAGTTGTAGTTTTAGACTAGAAGGCTGAAGCACAGAGCCAAAAAGCTATTAAGAGTTTGCTTTCCAAAGAGGTTTCGTAACCCCACTTGAGATGGTTTTTTAAATCTATGTAGATAAACCAGGCTAGTGGTGAGTAGCCTTTATTTCTGTTATGTTCCTTATTATCCACTGGCATTGAGCTATATATAAACCTTACTCTTCTCCCCTCTCTGGATAGGTCCATTTGTTTTATCTCATTCAATAAATATTTACTGAGGATTTTTATATGCTAGGCATTGTTGTGGATGTTAGGTTTAGATTAGAGAAGAAAACAGATGGACCCTTTCTCATATAGATTGCAATCTGAGAATCCTATGTAGCTAAGATCTGTGATCTTTTAAAAACATTGCTCCTCTCTGCCCTTACCTAAAATAAGGTGTTAAACAGAATGATCTGTAAAGCCCCTATATCTTAAGTTTCTTGACACTGATTTAGTAATGCTTTTGAAGCCTCTTGGTATCTCTTACTTAACACCAACTTTAGGAATCCTGTGGATTTTGTCAAGACTTGCCCATGTACTTCTGATCCTTTAGAGCCTTTAGAGTTCTTTTTCTGGAAGTGATTATAGATTATGCTCAACCACTCTTCTGCCTCAATGAGGCATTTTTGTTAACATGTTTGTGAAATAGCTAGCTGTAATGAGTCTTGCTGTGACATACTTTCTGACAGCTCAAAGCTATGACCTCATTTGGCCACTTGTTGTTTCTTGCTGAATAATGCACATTGTTACAAACTGGAAGCCTCTCACCCAGGGAGAACTAAGGACCAGTCTTTCTAGATAGTTATTTCTCATTTTGTCTACCTTTATATCTGAAGTTAGGATAATAAAGGTTCACTAGGTATTTCCATAGGTAAGTTGTATACCAACTAGACCTAGCTTTATACATCTGAGCAAGTACATAAGAATTACCTGGGAAACTTGTTAAAAATGCAGAATCCCATGTTCCATTTCCAAAAAAATGATTCAATAGATGGGACTCCCTTAATCTGAAATCTTAATAAGTCACCTAGGTTATTCTAATGCGTGTGGTACTTCTTGCAACTTGAGTTACTGATCTAGTGACTTGCTTAAGGTTCTAGCCTCAAGCTGGAATCCAGGATGACTGGGTCTTACTCCATTGGCAGTAATACTAGTCTCATGGTGGGTGTGGTGATAACCACAGTAAGGGAGAATTCATAGAGGAAACAAAGTTTATCTCAAGGGATGAGTTGCTTACTGAATTTGAGGTAATAGTGATAGGCTGATGTGCAGCATGTGTGTAGATGGAACTTCTTATCTTGCACATCATGTCACGTAGGTGAAGCCCAGGCTGCTGAGAGGTGAAGTTAGCCCCTGATATGGGGCCCTCTAGGGCACAGAGAATCCCTTGGAGTTGCTGATTTTGACTGAAGTGTCACCTCTGGCTACAAAGGGTACTTCAACTGGAGAGCAAGTGGCCCCATTGGCCAAAGTCAAGACAGTGTGTCTGGAAACTTAAATCACTCCTAAGAGACAACTTACCTCAAGAAAGCACAAAAAAGTAAGAAAAGATGTTGTAAGAGCTAATTTCTTTTTCTTTTTTTAAGATTTTATTTTTCCTTTTTCTCCACAAAGCCCCCTGGTACACAGTTGTGTGTTTTTAGTTGTGGGTCCTTCTAGTTGTGGCATGTGGAATGCCGCCTCAGCATGGCTTGATGAGTGGTGCCATGTCCACGCCCAGCATCCGAACCGGCGAAACCCCAGGCTGCCGAAGTGGAGCACGCAAACTTAACCACTCAGCCACGGGGCTGGTCTCATCTGATTTCTTTTTCATATAACCTTATGACCTTTTGGCTTTTTCTGTTGTCTGACTCTGCCACTTAAAGCATTAATTCTTCAGCTGATCCACCTAGAATTTAGGGGCATACATGGAGAGAAAGCTGGAGGAAGTGAGGTAGGGAAAGCACCATTGAAAACAATCATTTTGGTCTGTCTGCATCATTATATTCTGACTTAGGTTTTTCTCCTTTTAAGTAGCATGACATGACCAGGGCCAGCTATCCACAAGTGGATTGAGTCAAGAGCTTCACACCTGTTACTGTAATTGTAGGAGCCATAAGCATTATTGTAAGCACATAGCAACTAGCTTTTTTGGTTTATTTTTAGCTGAGGAAAAAGTGCTACCCTTCTCTCCATATACCTCTCTATCTTTATTGTTGAAAAAGACAGGTTCTTCCACTTTTACTGGGGATACAGAAGGGAGTACTGTCTTGCTGTCTTTCCCCCGATATCTGTGTGCTAGTGGACAAATAGTTTGAATGCCATAAGGCATTCCTCATGGTGCCTGAGGAAAAGAAAAAGAAAAAGCGTATCAGTGGTGACATTGTGCCAGGCACATATTCTGCACTTGTCTTCACCTTAATTCTTTTTTCCTTCAGCTTTAAGGCAAAGTTAGCCTGGGTCTTTTGCAGACTTGGGACTCTGGGCCTTTTTACAACTCACTCTGTTGTCAGAATCCAGAGTGGAGGAAGTGTAGTGTGTATGGTTGGAACTAATTCAAGCTTCTGTTTTTGGCACTGCAGTGGATTAGATACTCTGAAAAGTCCTTTCAGCAGAAACGAGTAAGATGCAGGGTAACATGTATTTATAAAAAAATACCCGCGAACACATTGCTGAACAAGTACAGAAGTACGGAATCCACAGATAATAAAAATGAAGTGAAAACTGGAATCCTAGGAAGTAAACAACTGCCAAAGCTAGCTTTTACTCGGGGTAAAAACTCAGCAGACTTCAAGCATCTGCTTTAGTGACTGCACAGGGTATGGGAAACAGGAAATGAGGAGTCTAGCAGGTGACTCCAAGTAAAGTCGGGATACCCTCAGTGTAAAGATGAAATTATAGAAGGGGGCAGCAAAGAGCTTATTTGTGTTAACCTTGGTGCTAGGTGGAAGGAAAAATATATACAGTATCTTCCCTGAGACTTCATAACCACAAGATGGACCTCTGGAATTTTCAGTCCAAATTTATGCTACCTGTGTGGTCCAAAAAAATCTTAACTGGAGAATTTAAAGTGGTGCTCAGTTGGTCATTCCTCCAGATGATTTCCAGAAGCAAATGCAGTCCCTCGAAGGCCTCAAAACAACTCCCACAGACATGATCCCAAGGCAAATGAGCAGCCCTGCTCAAAAATTGTAAGATGCACAAAGAAGGCACCACGAGTGAAAAGGGGACAAAAAGACACAGAAGCTGATCCTGAAAATGCTTCAGATGTTTGTCTTGTCACACAGACTGTGATGAAATATTTTGATTAATGAACTAAAACAAGTTTGAAAATGAGATGACAAAAAACGACAGGCAGATTTGGAAAAAAAATTAGAAATTAAAAAATACAAATTTGAAATAAAAACTAGGATTAAATACATTGGAGAAATTGAAGGGGTACTAGTGAGTTGGAAGATAGTTGTCAAGAAATTATCCAGAATGCAGTCCAAAGAACAAGAAAGAGAAGAAGGAGAATGGAAAATAACAAGTTGAAATATGGACAATAGAGGACAAGTAAAATGAGAAGATCTAATGTATATTATCTGGAGCTCCAGGAGGA
Organism: Equus przewalskii; assembly: GCF_037783145.1. NCBI lineage: Eukaryota > Metazoa > Chordata > Mammalia > Perissodactyla > Equidae > Equus > Equus przewalskii. The sequence goes on from NC_091841.1 coordinate 19,332,470, forward strand.
GATAATAGGAAGAAGCAATATTGGAAGAGATAGTGGCTGATAAGTTTTCGAATTTGGTGAAAGGCACCAAACCTCAGATTTAGGAATCCCAATGAGTTCCAAGCAAGATAAAAAGCAACTCCTATCTAGAGAAGTCAAGGCAAAATGCAGAAAACCTAAGATCTTGACCAGCTAGAAAGAAAATACTACCTATAGAAAACAGCCCAGGTGGGTGACTTCTCAACATTGACAAGGAAAGCCAGAAAACGAATTCTTACCCTTCATCCTGTTAAGAACAGAAGAATTATAGAAGTTGGCACTTAGTGAAACTTTTTTTTAAGTATGCTTTTTGTTGAGGAAGATTGGCCCTGAGCTAACATCTGTTGCCCATTTTTTTTGTTTTTCGTTTTTCTCCCTGAAGCCCTGTATATAGTTGTATATCCGAGTTGAAGGTCATTTTACTTCTATGTGAGATGCTGCCACAGCATGGCTTGATGAGTGGTGTGTAGGTCTGCACCTAGGATCTGAACTGGCAAACCCTGGGCTGCCGAAGTGGAGCATGTGAACTAAACCACTTGGCCACAGGGCAGCGCCAGTGAAACTTTTTTAAGAAAGAGGGCTAACTACAAACATTTTCAGACAAAAGCAGAGTTTGACTCTCAGAAAAGGTAATTCTACAGGATGCCCTTGAGGCAGAAGAAAGATGATCTCAAATGGCAAGTCAGATGCGAGAAGGAATACTGAACAAAGATATTGGTAAATAAGGTTGGTAAAAGTAAGCATTAGCTCTTGAAGCAGTGTGTGATTTGTGGGAGGGAAATATGGACTAGAATTAAAATATTGGCCAACGATAGCATGTAAGTTGGGATGATTAGAACATTAACTTTCATGTTCCTATATTCAGGAGGAGAGTAAACATATTAAGACTTTATGAAACTAAATGTACGTATTAGAATAACCACTAAAGAAAAGACAGAGCATAAAACTTCCAAACAAGTAGAGAGAGAAGGCAAGAGGATGGTGAAGGGAGTTAGAACTGGTGCTACCTCTGATAGGACAAGCTGAGCTCCCAGGGCACCACTTATAGGAGACGGTGCAAAGCCTATCTCTATCACAGGACTGGGGTGTAGTATGTGGCAAATGAAGTAGATGTGTGCAAAAGAACCAGAGAGTGAAGTGTGAGGAGGGGAAAAGAGAACAGATCCAAGACAATTGCCATTAAAGCAAAGTTTAAATAATTGTTTGCTGGCTAGTATGTGAGTTGTTCAGCCTGACTTCAAGACAGAAGGTCAGGACAGAATCCAAGAATTTATCTTGCTGGCTAAATTGCCGACTCCTTGAGTACAAAGTCTTATTTGTCTTAGTGGCCTCACCATGTCCTACCAGGGCTTGACTCAGAGTAGGGCTGGGCTAAGGCTTGAGGCTGCCCTTTGACATAAGGGAGATGGACCTTTTTCTTTTTTTAGGGACTGCTGGCTTTAGAGTAGAAGTCAAGGCGGGAGCACTGGGCTGTTAAAGCTCATCTCTGGGTCATGGATCATTTCTGGGGCTCTAGGAAGGGCTTTCTCAGGGACATTGATTCCAATTTTGGATTGTTGGTGATACAGCTCCATGACACACATTTGCAATAGACATTTCTTTCTCTTTTATGATCCTCTTAAGCCATGTGCACTTGTGCCGGAAGGCATGGATTATGTGTGGGACCAAGATGAGCTATCTAATGTCTTATTCAAGTGCCTATTGCTTTAATCCATTATTTCTTTTCTCTTTGTTGGGGTTAGTGCCTCTGAAATCTAGCTCATAGATGTTTGAGATGATTCAGAATGATAACATAGGTATATGATACAGAATGATTATATATATATAAATATAAATATATATATTACTCAGCCCTAAACTCAGGCTCTGGAACTTGACTGCCCGAGTTCAAGTCCTTATTCTGCTACTCAGCCATGAAACCTTGGGCAAATTTCTTAAGCTTCTAGTGCCTTTCATCATATGTAACATGGGAATAATAATACCTATACGTAGGGTCATTATGAAGATTAAATGAGATAAAACATTTGCACTTAGAACAGTTTCTGGCACATAGAATATTATTGTATCAATCACCAGGTCCTTCTATATATATGTGTATATAATTTATGTTTAGCTGTATGATTACTCTGCTCAGTTATTGTATCCAACTATTTCAGGGATGATTTCAAGGGCAACCCAAAATAACAAAACCGAGTGGTGTACAGGTCCAGCCCCTGGGTTAGGAAAGGGTGGCACTAGTCACTCAGTGAGTACTTATGCCTCTTTGGTCAGGCCCTGTTCTAGGTGCTTAAATGTTAGGAGCTTTAGGAATGAACCTTGCAGGAATTAATGTTAAAGCCTTAGAGACTACTTGTGGCAGGTCCAGGAGGATGAGTCCCTTAAGGCTGGTAGTGCCTGTGACAGCACGTAGACTTCTCTGACCTAGGATGAGAAAAGACTTCCCAGCAAGATACCAAGGTTTTTCTGTATGTCTGAAACCTTGAGAGATAAAGAAGAACTCTTCATGCAGAGCCCATGGGAGTTAGGAAGGGGTTTAACTGAATGAAAGAATGAATAAAAAACTACATATATTTACTAAGTACCTTGTGATATGCTAGGCCCTATACTGGTGATAGAAATGAAGTGAACACAGGCCCTTGTCCTCTAGGAACTTGGAGCAAACTACTTTACCCTGAGGGCAAAGAGTTTTAAGCAGCAAGGAGACCAGATCACTAGCTATAGAGAATAGTATGGAGGGGAGAACCAAGATGACCAGTTACAAGAAACTGGAAGATTCTAGGCAAGACATGATGGTGGCTTAGACCAGGCTGTAGTGTAGAGACAAAAGTTTATCAATTTCCAGTCTATTCAGTAATGGTAATAGCTAATACTTAGTGCTTTCTATGTGTAAGACTTTAAGTACTTTGAATATATTGACATTTAATCTTTAACCCTATAAGGAGGGGAATTACATGAACATATATAATAATAGCACATATTTTGGGGCCAACTTTGTGTTAAAGGCTTCACATGCATTGTTCCTGTTTAATATTTACAACAACTATGATTAGCTCCATCTTATAGATGAAGAAATGAAATCTTAGAGCAGTTAAGTAACTTGTCTTAGCTTACACTCAGTGGCAAAGGTCAGACTTCAACTATATTTGTTTGGTTTTTGTGGGATTTTTTTTTGTATTTTTTAAATTAAATTGAGGTATAATTGACATATAACATATTAGCTTCAGGTGTACAAAATGTTTTGTGTACATTGTGAAATCACAGTAAGTCTGGTTGACATCTGTCACCATGCATAGCTGCATAGTTTTTTTTCTTGTGATGGGAACTTTTAAGCTCTCTCTTAGCAACTTTCAAAAATACAATACAGTATTATTAACTATCACCCTATAGGTCAATTTATAGGTCATACTTCAAGCTATGGGACTATCTGAGCTGGCCAAGGAATGTTAGTGTGAGAAAAGCAGAGGGTTTAGATTTGAACACTAGTGGTATATCATATTTAAGAAGGGAAAGGAGATCCTGAAAAAGAGGACTGAAAGAAGGACTAGAGTGTGTTTCCTAGAATGCTGGTGATGTCAGAGAACTGTCTGGCTTAGGAGCAGTTTTTTGTTTTTTAAAGAAGCCTGCATGGGGGCCAGCCCTGGTGGCCTAGTGGTTAAGTTCAGCGTGCTCCTCTTCAATGGCTTGGGTTCAGTTCCAGGCGTGGACTGCTCTGTTAATGGCCATGCTGTGCTGGCGACCCACATACTAAAAAATAGAGGAAGATTGGCACGGCTGTTAGGGCGATTCTTCCTCTGCAAAAGAAAAATAACAATAAAAAAAGCCTGCGTGGCTTCCAGTGCAAAGAAGTAACTAGCAACAGAGTAAGGTTTGCTTTGCTCTGTTTCATCTTTGGATGATATGTTTGTTTTTTTCTGATCTTCCTATAGTGTTTTGATCTTGTTCTGGGGTCTGAAATCCTAGAGGGCATGGGTTCAATCTTTTTTTTTAACTCTTCTTCCCTCTAGTGTAAAATGGAGGTTCACTATCCTGAAGGACCTCTTTATCAGTTGGACACAAATGAGCAATAGCTCAGATTCTTCCTACTATCAAGCTTGTGCCTGACTGTCCTGTCTCATCTCTCTGCTCTTCCTTGCTTGCCCCTTGATCCCGCTCTTTCTTTGCTTCCTCTTCATTTCTCTTCCACTGCATCTCTAGTTGCTGTCACTCCAGACCTGCACCACTTGGCAGCCTATCAAGAATCACAAATCTCTGGTTGTAGGTCTCCCTGCTCAGAAGTTTGTTCCTGTAAGAGTGGTGAGCATAGCCGATAGGGCAGTGCCATCTTCCATCCTGTGACCGATGGAAGGAAGCCACTGTGTGCGAGGTTGCCCCTGTCAGTGAGTCTGCCCTGCAGAGCAGATTCCCAGCTCCCTCATGATAGGGATCCTGGAGGATTTGCAGGACTGACCTGTGAACACACATCCCTTTTATTCCTTGTATAACTCCAAGCACAGAATATACTAGGTGCTGAAGGTATGAGTACACGGTATCTGCCCACAGTACAAGAGATAACAAATGGGTGCCCTCTGCTGGCAAAGCCCATCGCTGCCAGGCATCTCCACCTCTGGTAAGGGTATGCACATTCAGCAGTGAACGTTAACTCCACCCTGCCACATACATTGATTTTTTTTTAAAAAAATCTTGGTTTAGGGGCCGGACAGGTGGCTCAGTGGTTAAGTGCACACATTCCACTTCAGCGGCCAGGGGTTCGCTGGTTCGGATCCTGGGTGCAGACATGGCATTGCTTGGCAAGCCATGCTGTGGTAGGCGTCCCACATATAAAGTAGAGGAAGATGGGCACGGATGTTAGCTCAGGGCCAGCCTTCTTCAGCAAAAAAAAGAGAAGGATTGGTGGCAGATGTTAGCTCAGGGCTAATCTTCCTCAAAAAAAAAAAAACAACTTGGTTTAAAGGATAAAACCCTATATAGCTTTTTTTTCCTTCAAAATTTAATATAGCAGATTATAGAATTAAAATTCCTCACTCCCTTTTATGTCACTTCTCGGGGATAACTACTGTTAACAATTTGTTGTATATCCTTCCAGATATCTTTCTAAATGTGCTTATACAATATAGACTTATTTCTAATGGAGTTAATCCAGGCACGCTATACATATTACTCTGCATTTTGTTTTTTCCCATAAAAATATGTCATGGACATTTTTCTGCTGCATATGTCTGCTTTCTTTTCCTCATGATTGCCTAGTTTACTACTTTAAGTCTCTCATAATTTCATTTAGATCCTGGCATATTCCTACTTCTGGGCCACTTTTTTGTGGCCAACGTGGAACCCAACAGTCCACTACCTCAGGAAACTGGGAAGTATGGAACCTCTAGCCAGTGCCTATAATCCTGTGGTTAGGATGAGCAGACATCCCCTCTGCCCGTCTCCATGGTTCAGCCTGTCAACCTCCTCACCTCACCTCCCCAGAGGATTTGGAAATAAGCTTCCTACTGCTCTGTGACCCTGGGCAAAGATGCTAATCATCACACCCTGCCCTTCCCTCAGAACACACCAGGGAGTATTTTGGCTTTTTAACTCAGATTTCATTTGAAGGTAGGAGTTGCTTTGCCTGCCATCTCAAGGCATGATATGAGTGCAGAGACAGGAAGTGGGATACACTTGGCTTTGAGTCCCAGCCAGCCATTTGAAGGCTGCAACCTGCTTCTGACTTGTGATTGGTAGAATTCCTAGGAAGGACCTTCGCTCAACTTGATTCTCACCCTGACTTCTGTGCACTTTGGAGAAGTCACACCCCGAGCTCGCTTCTCTTGATTTGGTTAATGTCCAGCTGTGGACACTTGGTAACTCAGCTCTGACTCCACCTTTACTTCTTGGAGGACGTCTTGAATTCCGGTAACTCTGTTCTAGTGATGGTTACCTCATTGCCAGTTGCTTTGTAACTTGCGTTCTACATAATGTCACTTAAGTGATACTGACTTTTCTAAAGTGAAGTCATGACTCTTTTAGTATTTCATTCATCCTGCAAATATTTGTTCAATCACTGCTTTACACAGATGCTAGGGCCAAAATCTATTCCTGTCTTTGAGAAGCTTCAGTCCTAGGGATGGAGGCATTAAATATATGAGTTAATGAGATGAGCATTATTATGATACCTTTCTAACATTAGAATAGGGCTGAATTCTACTAGAGGGAGGGCAAGACTTCCCTGAGAGGTGATAGTTAGGTTGGTTTGAAAGGATAACTAGGATTCCACTGATTGGAGAAGATGTGAAGTCATGTAAGTCAGATGGAATAATGTGCAAAAGTACAGAGGTGAAAAGAATATGGTTCACTGGGTATCCTAGTAGGCAAGGGGAAGTTTCTCTTTGTAGAAACATTTCATTTAATAAATGAAGTAATGAAATAGAAAATCACTATTTTGCAATCCTTAATAAATAGATTTTAGGCATTGAGCATCAACAGCTACTAACATCAGAAAAAGAGACAATCAGATACCACCTATGCGGTAGTTTTGCAAAAAGAAAAAATCAAGCCTGAGTCTGATCAAGCCTCTAGATCCAACTACTATTTTATGGGAAATATAGAGAATGGGGCAAATGTTAAACTACACCATGAGGATGCAATTAACAAAATGGGTGGTGGGGGACCACAAAAAAGTGACTCGATTTCTTTAATTAATTGCAAGAAGAAAAAAGATGGAAGGAGACCTATAGATTAAAAGAAATACATCAACCAGTCTCAAGGCATGGGTCTTATTTGGATCCCGACATAAAGATGACGTTTTATGAGACAATCGGAAATTTGAACACTGGATACTTGATATTACTAAGGGATTATTATTTTTTTAGATATGACCATGGTATTGTGGGCTATAATTAATCCCTTGTCAATTTGAACATTGATGAAATTTTAATGGATGAAATGTTATCAGGAAACTTGCTTCTAAGTAGAGGGAGGAAGGGTAGATGGGGTATAAGTGTAGCAAGATTGGCTGTGAGCTGATAATCATTGAAGCTGGGTTATGGGTGTATGGTGGTTCATTATAGTATTCTACCTGATTTTTATGTATTTGGAATTCCCTGTAATAAAACATTGTTAAAAAATGGTGAATTTGGGAATTTGGGAACTAATCATTCGAGGTAGCTGAGGCACACGGGACATAGATAGCAGCAGGAGGTGAGGTCAGGAAGGGGATGTGGTGGCAGCAGCAGTGGTGCTCGGGTTATGAAGTTCTTTTCCTGCTATATGCAGGCAGATGGGTTTTAAACCCTAGGTCACCCTGGAGACCTAGGGTTCTGCGGCATGCCTCCCGAGCAGCCACAAGGATGGGAGAGTCAGGCTGAAGAGAGGTGACATTGGGTCACTTAGACATTTTAACAAGAACAGCTTTGCTTCTAACTTTTGTTAAGTTGGGCTTCTGGGTAATATTTTGTTTAAAAACAGGATTCTGAGGCTTTAAGAACTTTCTCTAGCCATTGGGGGAACAATGGAATATTTTAAGGACTATCACTTGAGCAGTAGTGCAGAAAATTGGAAGCAGAGAAATCAGCTAAGAGACTATTGTGATAGCACAAATGAATGAGAAATTTGTTTTGAGAGGAATTTAGCTAATGAAGATTTGGTCCGGGAGGTAAACCTTTTATGATAATATTTGCAATAGTTGTTTCCCAGGCCACAATTCTAAGAAGAACAAAGAGGATGTGGAAATATGCCCAGTCCTCTAACAACAAAGTCAGTCTCTCAGCACCTTCTAGAGTATGGGATGGAACCCAGCTCCTCCTTCTGTCCCACTCTTGGCAGAGCACCTGGAGAATGCATGCCCTTCTTGTTACAGTCTCAGTGTCTTTAGTCTGGTCCTCCTGTGCCCCATTACTGATAGTGTAGAGCGGGAGGGAATGGCACCTGTTATTTGGGCTCACGGCAACCGCTTCTATCACCCCTGTCCCTGTCTCAACTACAGCTTCCTCAGATACGCCCCACCACACCTGCTTGACAGTACTCTAGCTTCTTAGAGTAGTCTGAACTCCAGACTTTAAGACCCAGCACCTTTTCCATTATCTCCACAACCTTTGAGTCTGTCTGCCTAGGAAAATCTGACCTTTGTTCCCATTACTCTCCCCTGGAGCTAATGTCTCCCTGACCCCTGTACCTTAAAGCGACACCCCCATAAACCAAGTTGCCTGTGGCTAATAAAAATAAGCTATTAACATTCCAGACAAATAGGTGAAAATAGTTTGGGTACTTCCTCACTGGTCTCCACCCCGTTGGCTTTCACTCTGCTCCTTCCTGGTTCTGCCAGCTTTCTGATGGTTTGGCTTTGTGGGTTCTTTTTTCTTTTTTTTTTTTAAAGATTTTATTTTTTCCTTTTTCTCCCCAAAGCCCCCCGGTACATAGTTGTGTATTCTTCGTTGTGGGTTCTTCTAGTTGTGGCATGTGGGACGCTGCCTCAGCGTGGTCTGATGAGCAGTGCCATGTCCGCGCCCAGGATTCGAACTGACGAAACACTGGCCCGCCTGCAGCAGAGCGCGCGAACTTAACCACTCGGCCATGGGGCCAGCCCCTGTGGGTTCTTTTTTCAAACCTTGCCCTTATCACTCTGTCTTGATGCTTGGATGAGACCTCCTTAGTTCTTTTTGTGCTCATCAAGATAATTCTTAACCTTCTTGAATTATGGAACTCCTTGAGAACTGATGATAGGACGGACCTTCTCCAGCAAAATACACACACAGTATTGTGCCCAAAATTTCTGAGTCTCTAGGTTTTCAAAGCTGTGCTCCGTGCATCAGGAAGCCTTTTGGTGGTGGTGGTGGGGAGGGGGCATTGCTTAATAAAAATGCAGTGTCCTTGGCTCTACCCCAGACCTATTAAATTAGAATTTCTGGTGGTAGAGCCTGGTATCAGCAATTTAAACAATCTCCCTGGTAATTTGTAAGTACGCTAATATTTCAGGAATTCTGCTTTGAAGACTCATCTTATCTTCACAGTCTATCATCTCATCTTCCCCTCCCCGCCACTTAACCATGGCTACAGGTGTTCAAACTCTGCAGTCCCGGTCCTCACCCAAAGAAAACAACTACTTTCCTCTCAGGCTGAAGTGAAGCCCCTTCTTGGAGAAGCTCCAGAGTCTGCCAATGGGGCCAGGTCTCTTTCATTTCCAGGCATATTTCTGAATTTAGAGAGCCAAGTCATGTCCCAGAGAGCCATTTTCCCCTCTTTCCTGTTATCCATCTCTCATGGATTCTTTCTGTACTCGCCTTTCCCTAATCCACAGTGAACCTCCCCTGTTGTGGAGATGCAGATTCCCACCCAAAGCAAGGTGTCCTGCGCTTCTGAATGTTTGCTTCATCTCAGGTGCATTACTCCTGTGGCTGGTCAGTAGTTTAGAGTTAGAGGACCTTGTAAGTGGGACAGAGGGATACAGTAATGAGGTTTGCAGAGTTAAGTCTACATGCCAGAAGGTCCAGCCACCTTCCTGAGGTTCAAAACAGATCAGAGAATAGAGAAGGTCATTGAGCTACTTCCTTTTAATTGATTCTTTTTACTGGCTATAAAATTTTTAAAAATATAATTGAAAACAATTTAGAAAGTACAGGAATTTTGTTTTTTTGGAAAGCAGAAGATAAGTCAATTATAATCCTGGGTCCTGCCATCCAGAGGCAACCACTATTAGTATTTTGGCATCCTTCCATCTAGTGTTTTTCTACTTTTAAAAAAACATATTACAGCTTATACAATATAAACGTCATAGTTACCTGCTTCTCTTATCTAACATTGTTTTATAACATTTCCCAGTTAATTCTTCAAAACCATGATTTTTTTCATGGCTACATGATATTTAATCAAATGATATAACATTATTTATTAAACTTTTGCTTAGTTGTTGGATACTTAGGTATAATACTTATGTATAGTATAAATATGCTGTAATAAACATCATTGTGCCTAAATCTTTGTCCCCTTGATTATTTCCTTAGAAGAGGAATTGCTGGGTTAAAAGCTATGAACATTTTTAAGGCTCTTGATATACTGTACTGAACTGTTTTCCAGAAAGGTTAGCTGAATGGAGTGTCTTACCACACTTAGAAGTTGCACTACATAACAAAAATGCTCCAAAGGGTTTGTGCACAAGCAAGATATTACAATGAAAGGTGGGTAAATAGAGTTGAGAGGAGAGGATAAATGGAAACAACCTCTTTTCTCTCCTGAAGAGAGGAGGGGCGGTCTATTTTGTTAATAGTGGAAGCATAACTTCAGTCCTGTACCACATCCTCTCAGAGACTTCAGGCTCGAGTAAACATTATGCCAGAGTTTATGGACTATGAACTCCAACCCAGTTTGCCGTGGGTGTTCTAAACTCTCAAGAGGCTTGCCTCCTTTGTTCTCGTTCTTTCTGCTGTGCCTGCTGTTATTTCCCCTCTGGCTCCTCTGCTAGGACTCCTGCTTTCTTTTTCCCATGCTGTTCCTGCCTTGGAATTGGAATAAAATTTTCCTTCTTTGGTAAGTAAAAGTCCTTATTGCCACCTCTGGATCCTCAGCTCTAGTGATCACCTCCCCAACCCTGACCCTCCCACACCTGCTCGAATGGCTTTACTCTTTCAGTTTCTTACAGTTCCCTCCGTTCAAGAACTTGAAACATTCTGCAGAAACTGGGCTGGGGAAGAGTCTCATGCAAATAGAACTCTAGTGTTCTGTCTTATCCTAGATTTCCTGAGGTGCATTTGCACATTAGGTCCCCCCCCTCCCCTTTTGCCCACTACACCCGAATTAGTAAATGAACATGTCTCTGATATTTCCTAAGGTTAAGCTGTTTGAAAAATTGGTAGATTTAGGTTATCTTCTGATATGGGTGAAAATCACTTGGGTACTTATAGGGCAGAGAGAACACGCTGGGAGGGGCAAACTGAGAAGACCGGAGGGTACTTTCTTACCCAGCACCCTCCTCTTAAACAGGCTGTCACTCAGAGAGAATTAAACCACTGTCCCTGCCCCCAGCTCCAAACTCTGGCTCTGGAATTTTGCCCGGGGGAAGAGGCAGGCTCTAAAATGGAGAACTCTAAAGTTCTCCCTTAAGGAACACACTATTTGAAACAGAATGTAGGGAAGTTCAAGTTTACGTGTACTCTCAAAAAACAGTGGAGTTTTTGTTAGAAAGCAATTTAGAAGATGCTGGTAATTTCATGAGTGCTACAAGCTAAACCATGGACCAGCTAGTTTACCAGAGGGAACCAGGGAGACAACTAAAAAGAGCCTTCCTGGGGACAGAACAAACTTCAAACTGTGACCTCAAAAACTACCCCTGCAAAGGAGCACAAATTTAATTGGATTAGACTATGGAGCAGTATATGTCCCAGAGCCTTGTCACAAACAGTAGGACAATAAGCTGGCAATTAGTGGAGCCTAAGATCTGGGAGTGATCAAGGAAAGAGACAGTAGAAGAGAGCCCTACTAAAACTCACTGTCATCCTAGTGTGACTGTGGACATGCACAATACTGCACCCTCTGAGGAGCAACATCAAAGCCTTCATACTGTAGAGGAAATAGACTTCACTAAATAGTCCAGCCAGTCAGTAAACAAACAAGCAAACAACAGTAAGCTGTGGAGGCAGAGGAAGGGGACTGGTATCCAGAGTTGCTATAATATATTATCTGAAGTGTCCAACGTCAACAAAAGTTATGTGATATTTAAAGAAACAGGAAAGTGTGACCTATACACGGGATTAAAAGTAGGGAACAGAAACTGCCTGTGAGAGGGACAGATGTCAGACAACAAAGACTTCAAAGTAGCCATTATAAATATATTTGAAGAACTAAAGGAAACCATGCTTAATGAAGTAGAAGAGAATATGATGACAATGTCTTATGTAGAGAATATCAATAAAGAGATAGAAATTATAAAAAGAATCAAATAGAATTTGTGAAGTTGACAAGTACAATAACTTAAATACTCACTAGAGAGGCTCAAGGGTAGATTTGAACAGGTAGAAGAAAAAATTAGTGAACCTGAAGATAGGTCAATAAAGATTATAAAATCCAAAGTACTTTGGATAACCTCAATTGTTCAAATACTTTTGGATAACAGTAGCTGTTCAAGTATTTGCTGTTCACTTGATACAAAACAAGGCTCTGCTTTCAGAAGTTAAAATGTGATAAGGAAGCAAAACAATCCAATGGAGGGAAAGAAAGACTGGAAACAAAGAACAGAGAGAAAAAGAATGAAGATAAATGAACAGAACCTTAAGGGAAATCTGGAGTGGCTATAATGATATCAGACAAAAATAGATTTTAAAAAATGTCACTAGAGATCAAGAGGGGCATTTTATAATGATAAAAAGGCCAATCCATCAGGAAGACATAACATGTATGTATATATATATACCTAACAATAGAACTCCAAAATACATAAAGCAAAAATTGATGGAAATAAAGGGAGAGATAGAAACAATTTGATAATAATCATCAGAGACTCTGATACCTCACTTTCAATAATGGGTAAAACAAGTAGGCAGAAGATCAACGGGAAATAGAAGATTTGAACAATATAAACCAACTAATCCTAACAGACATCTATAGAACACTGCCCAACAGTAGTGGAATATAAATTTTTCTCAAGTGCACATGGAACATTCTCCAGGATAGACAATACGCTAGAGCATAAAACAAACCTCAACAAATGTAAAAGAATCAAAATTATTCAGTGTTCTTCAACCACAATGAAATCAATAACTGAAATAAATTTGGGAAATTCATGAATATGTGGAATTAACACACTCCTTAATGACCAATGAGTCAAAGAAATAATCACAAGAGAAATCAGAAAATACATTGAGATGAATGAAAATGAAGACACAATATAACAAAATTTATGGGATACAGCTAAAGCAGTACTTAGAGGGAAATTTACAGCTATAAATACCTATATTATAAAAAAAGAATGATCTCAAATCGATAACCTAATCTTCTACCTTAAGTATTTAAGGAAAAAGAAGAGCAAACCAAACCTAAAGCAAACAAAAGAAAGATTAGAGTGGAAATTAAACAGAGAATAGAAAAGCTATAGAGAAAAATTAACAAAACCAGAAGTTGGTCTTTTGAAATGATCAACACAATTGACAAAACTTTTAACTAGACTGACCAAGAAAAAAGAAGACTCAAATTGCTAAAATCAAGAATGAGAGAGGGGACATTATTACTGACATAATAGAAATAAGTATGTACAGAAAAGAACATTTGAGAAAATACGACACTCTTTTATGATAAAAATGCTCAACAAATTAGGAATACAAGGGAATTTCCTCAATCTGATAAATGGCATCTATGGAAAAACCACAGTTAACATAATACTTAATGCTGAAAGACTAAATCACCTAAGACAAGGCGAAAGAATGATGTCTGCTCTCATGACTTTTCTTGTACAGGAGTTTCTATCCAGGTCAATTAGAGTCGGGGAAACAAGGAATCTGGACTAGAAAGGAGGAAATAAAGCTATCTCTATTTACAGGCAACATGATCTTGTATTTCTAAGGAATCCACTAAAAACTGTTAGAATGAATAAAGGAGTTCAGTAAGTTTTCAAGATACAGAATATGTAGAAATCAATTGTATTTTTACTGTTGACTCATGCACTTTAAATAAGTGAATCATATGATATGTAAATTATATCTCAATGTAATAAAGTTAAAAAATCAGTTGCGTTTCTTTTTTTTCCCAAGTAATTTTTTGGGGGATTATAATGGTTTATAACATTGTGTAATTTCACGTGTACATTATTGTTTATCAATTCCTGAATACACTTCATCATCCTCACCCCCAGTAGTCTAATTTTTATCCATCACCATACATATGTGCCCCTTTATCCCTTTAATCCACCCCTCCAATGCCCTGCCCCTCTGGTAACCACTAATCTGTTCTCTTTATCCATGTATTTGTTATGTTCCGCATATGAGTGAAATCGTGCAGTATTTGTCTTTCTCTGTCTGGCTTATTTTGCTTAACATCATACCCTCAAGGTCCATCCATGTTGTTGCAATTGGGATGAAAAAAAATCAGTTGTATTTCTATACACTTGCAATGACCATTCCAAAAATGAAGTTAAGAAAACAATTCCATTTATGATAGCATCAAAAAGAGCAAAGTACTTTGGAATAAATTTAATAAACAAGTGCAGAATTTAATCTCTGAAAACTGTAATGCATTGTTGAAAGAAATAAAAGAAAATCTAAATAAATTAAAGGACATCCTGTGTTCACGAGTAGGAAGGTTTACTGTTTTTAAAACAATGATACTCCAAACTGATTTATGTATCCAACAAAGTCTCTATCAAAATCCAACAAGCTGGCTTCCTGGCAGAAATGGAGAATCTGATCCTAAAATTCATATGGAGGAGCCGGCCTGGTGGTGCAGTGGTTAAGTGCTCACATTCCACTTTGGCACCCTGGGGTTTGCCACTTTGGATCCCGAGTGCAGACATGGCACCACTTGGCAAGTGTGTGGTCGTAGGCATCCCATATATAAAGTAGAGGAAGATGGGCATGGATGTTAGCTGAGGGCCAGTCTTCCTCGGCAAAAAGAGGAGGATTGGCAACAGATGTTAGCTCAGGGCTAATCTTCCTAAAAAAAAAAGAAAAAGAAAAAGAAAAAAAAAATTCATATGGATATCAAAGGGACCTAGAATAGCCAAAACAATTTTGCAAAAGAATAAAAGTTGGATGACTAATGCTTCCCAATTTCAAAACTTAATACAAAACTATAGTAATCAAAAAAGTGTGAGAAGTGGTATAAAAATAGGCATATATATCAATGGAATAAAATTGAGAGTCAAAAATCAACCCATACATTTATGGTCAATTGATTTTTGACAAGAGTGCCAAGATCAGTTAATAGAGAGAGAATAGTCTCTTCAACAAATGGTGCTGAGACAATTGAATATCCACATGCAAAAGAATGAAGTTGGATCCCTACCTCACACCATATACAAAAATGAACTCTGGGGCCAGCCCTGTGGCATAGTGGTTAAGTTTGGTGTGTTCCACTTTGGCAGCTGGAGTCCTTAGGTTTGGATCCCAGGCACAGACCTACACCACTTGTCAGCCATGTTGTGGTGACAACCCACATATAAAGTAGAGGAAAATTGGCAACAGATGTTAGCTCAGAGCTAGTCTTCCTCAGGAAAAAAAAATTCAAAATTAGGGCTAGGATCAAAGGCCTAAATGTAAGAGCTAAAGCCATAAAACTGTTAGAAGAAAACATAGGGGTAAACCTTCATCACCTTGGATTTGGCAATGGATTCTTAGATATGACACCAAAAACGAGCAAAAAAAGGAAAAATAAATTTCTTTTTTTTTTTTTTTTTTTTGAGGAAGATTAGCCCTGAGCTAACTGCGGCCAATCCTCCTCTTTTTGCTGAGGAAGAGTGGCCCTGAGCTAACATCCATGCCCATCTTCCTCTACTTTACATGTGGGACGCCTACCACAGCATGGCATGCCAAGTGATGCCATGTCTGCACCCAGGATCCAAACCAGCGAACCCCAGATCGCCGAAGCAGAACATGCACACTTAACTGCTGTGCCACTGGGCCAGCCCTGGAAAAATAAATTTCTTAGTCAGCTCAGGCTGCCATAACAAAATACTATAGACTGTGTGTCTTAAACACTAGAAAATCTATTTCTCCTTGTTCTGGAAGCTGGAAGTCTGAGATCAGAGTGCAGCATGGTCAAGTTCTGGTGAGGGCCCTCTTTCTGGCTTACAGATGGCCACCTTCTCACTGTGTCTTGACATGGTAAAGAGAAAGAGAGAGCAAGCTCTCTGATGTTTCTTATTAGGACACTAATCCTATCATGAGGGTCCTTCCCTCATGACCTCATCTAGATCTAATTATCTCCCAAAGTCTTCATCTCCCAATACTATCATATTAGGGATTAGGACTTCAACATATGAATTTTGTGGGTTGGGGTAGGTGGGGAGACACAAGTCAGTCCATATCAATAGATAAATTGGACTTCATCAAAATTAAAAACTTTTGTGCATCAAAGAACATTATCAAAAGAATGAAAAGACAACTTATTGAATGGGAGAATTATTTGCAAATCATATTATCTGTTAAAGGACTTGTATCTAGAATATATAAAGAACACTTATAACTCAATAATAAAAACAAAAATAACCCAATTAATAATGGGCACTCAATCTGAATATACATTTCCGCCAAAGAAGAGGTACAAATATCCAGTAAACACATAAGAAGATGCTTGACATTTTTAGTCATCAGGAAAATGTAAATCAAAACCACAATTAGATGCCACTTCACATCCACTTGGATGTTTATAACAATAAAAGATAGCGGCTGGCCTCGTGGTGTAATGGTGAAGTTCAGTGCGCTCTGCTTCAGTGGTCTGGGTTCATAGGTTTGGGTCCCAGGTGGGGTCTTACACCACTCGTCAGCCATGCTGTGGCAGAGACCCACATATAAAGTAGAGGAAGATTGGCACAGATGTTAGCTCAAGGCTGATCTTCCTCAAGCGAAAACAAAGGAAGATTGGCAACAGATATTAGCTCAGGGCTAATCTTCCTCAGGGGGGAAAAAAACAATAAAAGACAGATAATAACAAGGGTTGATGAGGATGTGAGGAAACTGGAATCCTCATATACTACTGGTGGAAATGTAAAATGATGCAGTCACTTTGGAAAACAGTCTGGCAATTCTTCATAAGGGTAAACATAGAGTTTCTGTATGACCCAGCATTTCCACTCCTAAGAGAACTGAAAATATATGTTCATACAAAAACTTGTACATGAATGTTCATAGCAGCATTACTCATAACAGCTAAAAGGTGGAAAAAATCCAAATATCTATCAACTGATGAATGGATAAGTAAATAGCCATTACGATACAGTGGAATCCATACAATGGAACATTATTCAGCCATAAAAAGGGATGAAGTACTGATGAACCTTGAAAACATTATGCTAAGTGAAAGAAGCCAGTCATAAAAGACCATGTATCTTGTGATTCCATTTACATGAAATGTCCAGGCAAATCTATTGAGACAGAAAGACTCATGATTGCCAAGGGCTGAAGAGTGTAGAGGGATTGGAGGATGATGGCTAAATGGCACAGCATTTCTTTTGGGGGTGATGAAAATGTTCTAAAATTAATTGTGGTGATGGTTGCACAACTCTGAATATACTAAAAATGACTGAATTGTATACTTTAAATGTGTGATGTGAAATAATAGAAAATATATATTGGTCGCTTCCTCTGGTTCCTGGAACAGGAACTTGAGACCCTTATAATTTCCCAAGTGATGAGAATGCTAGGAGCATCTTTTGTTCTGATATTTGACCTTTGACCCTTGTTCATCACACAGAGCTGCTAAATCTCTTGGAATTTCCTGGGTTAGAGGACTGTCTTTTGTTCTAATGAGGTTACTCTTGGTGGGCTACTGGATGGGGGATGTTCATCAGAAAGACCAAGCCGTACTCAGAAGCTTGGAGTTTTCAGCCTCATTGCCCATTCTCCAGAGAGGGGAGAGGAGCTGGAAATGCAATTAATAACCTATTTTGCCCACGTGAGAAAGCCTCCACAAAAGTCTCAATAGTGTGGAGTTTGGAGAGCTTCTGCGTTGGTGAACACATCTACATGCTGGAAGGGTGTGCACCCCAGCTTGACGGGGACAGAAGCTCCTGCAGTTGGGACCCTGCCAGACCTTGCCCTGTGCATCTCTTCATCTGGCTGTTCATTTGTATCCTTTGTCACATCACATCCTTTATTTTGTAATAAACTAGTCAATGTAAGTACGTGTTTTCCCCAGTTCTGTGAGCTGTTCTAGCAAATAATCAAATCCAAGGGTAGGAGTGGGGTCATGGGAACCTCTGATTTGTAGCCAAGTTGGGCAGAGGTTGTGGATGACCAGTGGAATTACTACTTGTAATTGGCATCTGAAGTGGGAGGCAGTCTCGTGGGACTGAGCCCTTACCTGTGGGGTCTGTGCTAACTTGGTTGGTATCAGAATTGAATTGAATTGTAGGACACCCAGCTGGTATTGTCGAGAATTGCTTGGTGTGGGAAAACACTCTCCCACATCTGGTGTTGAAAGTTTTGTGAGTGTGGTAGTAGTGTGAGAGTAAAGGAGAAAGACACAAGAACAGGAGAGGTGTGTTTTTTTCCCATACTTAGATGAATTGTAGGGTATGTGAATTATAAATCTCAATAAACCTGTCACAAATAAAATTGTTATAATTTTTTATACTAGGAGGTGTGAAGACAGGTGAGGGTGAACAAAAAATTAATCAAAATTCAGGTAATTGTAAACTTTTGCATAACTGGTCCTTTCATACTATACCTCCACACCTCTAAACTTCCTTCATATACCAAATTTGACTTTTCTATTCCAGTAGACAAATAACTATTTTAAGCTACCTCATGGTACTGCTGTCTGCCAGCGAATAGTTTCATTTTGGCCCTGTTGCCATCTAAATATGGCAATGTGTGTGTAATTACTTGAACATTTTATTGCATATTTGCCCTTATTTATAAAAGTTTAGAGAAAAATGAAAAAATAAAGTGCTGATGTTAATGATTTTATAACTGAGACAAAGGAAGGTATCATTTGGTATGCCAAAACCAGTAAATTTGATGCTTATTGAATTGAAGTGAGTCTGACAACTGTGTTCAATTATAATGGAAAACAACAAAATTTAAAACACATGTGCAAAATGCTGTAACCATGTTGCCAAAGTTTGTGGCTAAAAGGTAAAATGGAGTGGTGGAGCAAATGTATGGATCTTTATAATTAGGTGTAACAGCACCTTATTTTGATACACTGTTTTTTTCTTCCTGATAATTTTTTTTACCCAATGATCCTTCCCCCTTCAAACTAGAGTTCTTGGCAGCCATGCCTTGGGGAAGGGTTGTTGCAACATAATGCAAATACCAAAAAAAAGTCAATCCCTGGCCTTTGAGGTTTGAAATATGTTTTGGAAACTCAAGGCAGAGATAAAACTTCTGTGATAAAAAGCTTTTGAACTTCAAAAGCTGGAACCATCAACAACCCAGGGCATAAACTCATGCCTTAACCACAAACGTATAAATATGTGATCAGTCAAAGCCAGTTTTTCCAATGCTTTTCTTTCAAAGACTAGGTAAAAATTCCCTAGGCTTGCAAGGTGGAGAAAGTCAGAGCAGAAGTGAGTTTAGAGGCTGGTGAATCCCTAGGAAGGAATTCTGTGGCCCGATCTCTAGAGCTTCCACACCTCGTGAGGTGTAGGGGCAATCGAGAAGAAATGGCTGTGTGGCAGGCCCAGGCAGAGAGAGCCTGAGGCAACCTTCCCGCAGACCCAGAGGGCATGGAAGAGTGGGTGCATGTGTCCAACACTCTAGGAGTAGCTGAGAGGCTTTCCTTTTGGGACATGGGATCATGGCGATGATTTCATGGTCTGGCAATTGGAGACCAGATGGGAATAGGATGTTGCAGTAAATGCCAGCATGGACAGAGCATGACAAAGGGTCAGGCAGTATCTCTATCTTCCCATCCTTATTCCTGGGTACTCTCTAAGCCCTTAGAAAGGGAAGGAGCAGGTTTGTGTGTGTGGGTGTTGGGAGTGACTGTTAAATTCACTGAGATTGTCTTGAATTGATAGACTTTTTTTTCCTGCCTTTTCTCCCCAAATCCCCCCAGTATATAGTTGTATATTTTAGTTGTAGGTCCTTCTAGTTTTGGTATGTGGGACACCGCCTCAACATGGCCTAACGAGTGGTGCCATGTCAGCGCCCAGGATCCAAACTGGCGAAGTCCTGGGCTGCTGGAGCAGAGTGGCGAACTTAACCACTTGGCCACGGGGCTGGCCCCAGAGGGAATGTTTTTGCCATCTGGCAGATGAGGAGTTCAAAAGAGAACTTACTGAGAAAAAAAAAGTCACACTTCTTGTACAGGCGAGTTTGGGGCCTCAGATAAGCACTTGTTCTAAATAGGTTGTGAATCAGCATCAGCTAACACTTCACAGAGGGAAGTTCACAGTCCACCAAGCTGTTGACAGTGATATAGCTTGTTGCAGGCTCCTTTATCAAGGGAGAAAGATGATCACTGTTTAAATTTTCTCTTTACAAATTTTTAAAGAGCGTTGAAAAGAGTTTCACACTTACACAATCTCCTCTATTATTTACATAATTACCAATAGCAGATCTTTATATCCAACACTGAAATTAATTTTCTCTTTTCAAAATATCATTTTAAATAAATTGAATGAATAAAGATTTTTGAGTTGCCAAGTTACACCAGAAACTTAAATTTGATTGTCAGTATTTGTATAAATATTCATGTATACAGTATATAACATTCAGATATAAAACCAAATTAAGCATTTATATCATATTTGAGACTTTATAATTCTTTCTATGTCTCCGAATTTTATCCCATCCCTTCCTCTTTTATTTCCAAATAAATAAAACATGTAACTATAAAGTTCAAATTTTAGGCATTCTACTTTCCAAAACATTTTCCAGGAAAGCGTTTCCAGGAGAGGAAGGGATTTTCTGGACAGGAAAATAACTTTCCTACCCACTCCCAATGCTAGAATATCTAAATAAAAATGATCAAGCCACTGGAGCTTCCAATAGTTTATCTATTTTTATGGTGGCCTTTGGCCTACCCAGCTGGAGCACGAATTAGAAATGGATAAATTTCTTGGAGTCAGTTCATCTACTGCCTTGGGGCAAAGGCATGGTATTGTGGAAATAGCACTGGATTGTGAGTGTAAATATCTAGGTTTGGTTTTGGTTCTTTGTCATCTCTGTGGTCTTCATCTTTGTCTCTAGATATATTTGAAAACATTTAAAAACTTTATTAAAACCATGTATTTGAAAATGTTATTAAATTGCAAAATATACATGCAAAAGTGAATAAAACCTATATTATTTAAAGAATATTGCTAAAATAAACACCTATGTCTGCACCATTTACCTTACAAATAGAACTTTCCAAGTATCTTTAATGTGCTTATAACCCAACTGGGGATCATGTTAAAATGCAGATTGTGATTCAGTAGGTTTCGGGAAGAGTCTGAGATTCTGGATTTCTTACCAGCTCCCAGGTGACACAGAGGTTGGTGATCCGGAGATCACGCATTGAGTAGCATGCTCTAAGAAGGCTCCTGCATGCCTCTCCCTAATTTCATCTCTTTCTCCCCCACAAGAGGTAAGCATTATCCCAAATTTTGCATCAACCACTCCTTGCCTTATTTTAAATAGCTTTACCATCTGTGAATGCTTTTCTAAATATTAAAATTGTTTGGTTTTGCCTGTTTGTAAACTTTATAAGAGTGGAATAATATTGTGTGCATTCTTCTGTTACTTCCTTCCTTACTTAACCTTATGTTTTAGAGACACATTCGTGCTGATGAGCAGATCTGTAGTTCATTTATTTTTGCTGCTGTTTAGTTTCTATAGTATGAATGTGCTCAATTTTATCGATCCATTCCTACTGTTGACAAACATTTGTGTTGCTTCCACTTTTTTTGCGATGACAATGCTGCTGTAAGTATTTCCGGCATATGTTTCATAAAGCAAATGTGCAAGAATTTCTCTAGATTATATGCCTACTCATAGAACTGCTGGATCAGAGTGTATATGCATGTTCAAATTTTTAATTTGATGCCAAATTGTTGTCAAAAATGGTTAGTCCAATTTTACACACAGCCATCACTAGCATTTAGATTGTCTGATTTTTAATTTTTGCTATTTTGGAGGGTGTAAAGTGCCTCTTGGGATTTTAGTTTTCATTTCTCTAATTGCCAATGAGCTTTTCAAATGTTTATTGGAAAACCAAGTCCTGCATGTCTTCTTTTTAGCTCTGAGAACTTGGATGAGTTGCTTAACTTGGATATTATTTTCTTCATCCGTAAAAGGAGGACTACCGCATACACCTCACAAGATATTGACCTTTAGAGGGAAAGACTTGCCACTGTCAAAATGACATTGACTTTGCTTACTTTTAGATATCGCTTGGACCAGTATTGCTGTTGGGGACAGGCCACTGGGGGCTGCATCTCCAAATGATGCAGTGATCGATGGAGAGATGATGGGAGCATTCAGATAGGCAGCCTGGGAGAAAGCAGAGGGCTGTATCAGCTGGTAAAAAATACCAAAAAACCCCAAACCAAAACCCTAAAGAAAGTTCATTGTTCTAGTTAAGGTAACTCTAACAGCTTCAATAAACAAATCCCAAATTTCCGGGGCTTAACAAAATAGCGTTTATTTCTTAGTCTTGTCTTCCCAGTTAGGAGGCGGCTTTTCTCCGTCTTTTTAGGAAACCGGGCTCCTTCCTCATGGCTCTACTGTGCCCTAGGACCATGGAGTACCCTGCTTCCACGTATCAGCAGAGGAAATAGAGAGTCAGGAGAGCCTAACACCCACCCACTTCTTAAAGTCTATGCCTTGAAATGAAATCTCCCGGGGCCGGCCCCATGGTGAGAGGTTAAGTTCATGCGCTCTGCTTCAGGGGCCCAGGGTTTCGCCAGTTCGGATCCTGGGTGCAGACATGGCACCGCTCATCAAGCCATGCTGAGGCAGCATCCCACATGCCACAACTAGAGGGACCTACAACTAAAAATACACAACTATGTACTGGAGGGCTTTGGGAGAAAAAGGAAAAATAAAATCTTTAAAAAAAAAAAAAGACATGAAATCTTCCTCTGATCACCTTCCTTTGGCTAGACCTAGTCCCATGGCCACTTGGGGGACCTCATTCAATTACTGATTTTTAGAATAAAGTATCAAAACTAAACATGATCATTAAAAAAGTTTTGGAAAACTTTTGAGAAAAATAGAAAAACATTTTTCCCATTGTGCTATCACTCTAATACGATGGTCACATTTTTATGTTCTTCCCAGTATTTTTGCCATCATTTTTGTTACATTGTTGCAATCACAGAAATATAGGTTTTATTGGTTACATCATAACCCTTCTAGGGAATAAACCATTTAATCCTATTCCTCCTTTGAACATTTAGGTTGTTTCCAATTTTTTGTTTTCAAAAATGATGCTGTGATAAACCTGTTTGTATAGTAAGGTTTTCTATATTTAGACTTGTTTCCTTAAGATAGATCTGAAAAAACCCTTTTTAGTGATTCAAAAATCTCAGAGTGACGCTGACTGAGTCCAGGTTAGGACTTTGCATTAGTTTAACAGCATGTCTTCCTCTCCAGTGTGCAACCCTGAATGAGGTCAAGTTCAGCTTCTTCATTTGTGTGATTCTCTAAAACACATATACTCACTGTATTACATGAATTTTTAAAGATGCTCAGGCCAAATATAAATTCTTTTTGAATCAATCTCATTAAGCACAGTATCTTATATAGTGCTATAACTGCCCAAATCACACGCACACACACCCTCTTGAGAATTATGAGACGTGTACAAACATCTGGCTAGAAGAAAACAGATGTATGAGGAAAAGTCTCTCTTGAATCTGAGGTTTTATTTGACGGGACAGCTCAGCAAAATGCAGTAGCAATAAAAAGTAAAGACACTTTCACCTGGTCATCTTTCTTTTTGGAACGGGAAGAAAGAACTGAGCCACTTGTAGCCCACCCCCACTTCACTAAATCAGTGGCAAAACAGGAATGATTGTACTGCCCCTGGTCTGATATTTTTGGAAGTTATGATGAGCTGCCAATAACTTGTGGCTGTGGTGTAATTGAAAGATCCCTGGGTTTGGTGTGGAAGTCCTGATGTTGAATGCTCACTCTCTCACTAACTGTATGACTTTAGATAATTAACTAATTTTTGCTGAGTCAGGTACCCTTCATTTGTAAAATTAGATCATCATAAGAATGGCTGCGATAGAATATAGTGACAAGAGTTCAATGTGATAATGGATAAGAAGATGCTTTAAAAACTGCAGTGCTCTGTACAAAGGATGATATTTGCTGTTTATTCCCTATATCTACCACTTCCTCTGAAACCAGGGCTGTTCTTAGTCAGGTCAATTCATAATGTGGTTTGGAAGATGCTATGCCTTTCTCATTCCAACAAACAAGCTTGCAGGGCTCAGCAGGGAAAGATGTTGACCTGGAGCTTCCTCTGCAGGGCGCCCTTCACCTCCTTGTTGCGGAGGCTATAGATGAAGGGGTTGAGCATGGGAATTATGACGGTGTAGAAGACAGACACTACTTGGCCACTGGTATCATCAGTGGGTCCATGAGGCTGGACATAGGTGAAAACCACGGTACCATAGAAAATGGTAATGGCCAGGAAGTGGGAGGCACATGTGGAGAGGGCCTTCTCCCTCCCAGCTGCTGAGCGCATCCTCCCAATGGCCACCAAGACCAAGCTGTAGGAGGTGAGGATGACTGCAGCAGGCAGAAGGGTAACCAGAGCAGAGAAGAGATAGAGGACCACTCCTGCTGCGGCTTTGCTGCCACAAACCAGGTGGAGAAGGGGTGGGATGTCACAGAAGTAGTGTGTTACCTGGTTGGGCCCACAGAAAGGCAAGGCGAAGACATTCCCAGTCTGGATAGAGGAGTTAATGCCACCAAATGCAGAGGAAGCAGCCACAAGCTGGAGACACATCCCTTTGGTCATGACAGAACCGTAATGGAGGGTTCGGCAGATGGCCATGAAGCGATCATAGGCCATGGAGGCCAGCAGGAAGCTCTCAGCTGTCACATGAACCACAAAGAAAGTCAGCTGGACCACACAGCCCTCAAAAGAGATGGACTTGTCAGATGCCAGAAAGTTGATTAACAGCTTGGGTGTAACCACAGAAGAGTAACAGATATCAAGAAAAGAGAGGACACTGAGGAAGAAATACATGGGGCTATGGAGACGGGAGTCCGTGAAGATGAGTACCATCATTCCCAGATTGCCCACCACTGTCACGGTATAGATGAGCAGGAAGACTCCAAAAAGAAGCTCCTGGAGGTCTGCATAATTGGAGAATCCCAACAAGATGAACTGGGTAACTGGGGTGTGGTTGCTACTGGCAAGGGCTAGTTCTCCAGGTGTCATCTGCAGAGGAGACAATTGAAAATCACTCAAACAGTATTACTTGAGCATGCCCACCACCGTGCGAGGTGTGGTGAGGGAGAACACCAAACAAGTATAAGGCTTCTTCTAGAAGAAGCTAATGGGAAGTATCGTGCCATAGTGGTAGGACATGGGCTGTGAAGCCAGGCAGATCCTAGTCTCTTTTTTTTTTTAAAGATTGGCACCTGAGGGGCCAGCCCAGTGGTGCAGTGGTTAAATTTGCACGTTTCCCTTCCGCAGTCTGGGGTTTGCTGGTTCGGATCCCAGGTGCGGACATGGCACTGCTGAGCAAGCCATGCTGTGGCAGGCATCCCACATAAAATAGAGAAAGATGGGCATGGATGTTAGCTCAGGGCCAGTCTTCCTCAGCAAAAAGAGGAGGATTGGTGGCAGATGTTAGCTCAGGTGCCAATCTTTTTTTTCTTCTTCTTCTTCTCCCCAAACCCCCCCAGTACATAGTTGTATATTCTAGTTGTAGGTCCTTCTGGTTGTGCTATGTGGGACGCTGCCTCAGCATGGCCTGATGAGCAGTGCCATGTCCCCGCCCAGGATCCGAACCGGCAAAACCCTGGACCACCAAAGCGCAGCGTGTGGACTTAACCACTTGGCCCCGGGGTCAGCCCCAGATCCGAGTCTTAATTCTGACTATGGTACAACAAGTTATGTATCCTTGGTAAGCTATATCTATGAGCCTTAGTTTTCTCATCTGTGAAATGAAGAAAATATGCCTACTTCTCAAGGTTGCTCAGTGGCTTAAATAAAACAAATGAATGTAAAATATCTGCATGTCTGGGACACTGTAGGTGATCAATGTGAAACCTCTTCCCCAATCTCTTGCACCTGTATCTATAAATATGCTCATGACTCTATTTGACAACTATTTCATTATGTCTTTTTAAAAATCAAGATTGAATTTACATACCATAAAATTCACCATTTTAAAGTGTACAATTCTGTGGTTATTAGTATGCTCACAAGGTTGTGCAACCATTCCCACTATTTAATTGCAGCACAGTTTCATCACCCAAAAAAGAAAACCCCATACCCATTAGTAGTCACTCCCCATTCTCCCCTTCCCCCAGCCCCTGGCAACCATTAATCTACTTTCCGTCTCTATGGATTTCCCTGTTCTGGACATTTCATATAAATGGATTCATATAATATATGGCCTTTTGTGTCTGGCTTCTTTCACTTAATGCTTTCAGCCTCATCCATGTTGTAGCATATATCAGTATTTATTCTGTCTTGTATTTAAGTATCCTTCAGGGCATCCTCTCCTCTGTTTCATAACCGTATTGTCCTCTGAGAATCAATTGAATTGAATGTCACTAAGAGACCATCAGCTTGGAAATGGTGTTCGAGTGCTTGCTTGACTGTCCTCCAAGATGTTTATCCATAGGAGGACTGGAAATGCCCAGAGTCCTTTCCTTTCTCTCCACACTTCCCTCTCTCTTCTGCCCCTTATCTCCCTCCTCTTTGAGCATCTGGGCTACATCTTGAAAATCAGTCGTAGGAAAACCTCACCAACCTCTTCATCCAAACAGTTTATGTAGAGGACAAAGAGGAAATGTGTTGCCACATTGCAGAAGAACATAGAACAGCCTCACTTTCGTGCACACCCATTGCACCAGACACAAGGTATGGCAGAAAGAGCACTAGACTGACCGAATGGAGACCTGCTTTCTAGTTCTGACTCTGTTGCCTATTAGCTCTGTTACTTTGGGCAGTTCTCCTCTCTCCGGGCCTCTGACTCCTCGATGACAAAGTCAAGATCTGCTTTGTAAGATCTCTGAGGTCTTGCCTGGTCCTGACAATCTGACAGTGAGTGAATGCATCTTCCCCACACTTGCTGTCTGGGTATGGATCTTTGTGCCAGTGTAGTCCTGGGCAACACAAAAAGAATCCATGTGAATTTGTCCAGAAAAACGACGTTGTATACCTGATGGTAACAGACAGTTTTAGGAGGGTCAACCCAGCTCACAAGAATCTATTTAAGTACTTTGGCCACTCATAGCAGTGATCCCTGGCAAATATTTTGTACATGAAGTAGGAAGTTCTGAGCAACCTTGTTAACACAGATGAATGGATGGGAATACAAGCAGTTTTGTTTTAGTAATGCCGTTCTATTCATTGACCTCCTTCTTAGTTAATGCCAAGAATCACATGGTATGTTTCATCAAAAATTATGTTTAATGCTCCATCATTTGTCAATTTGAAAAGATCCTCCCTCCATTTTGTTGAAACATTTCCATCTGACTTAAAAAGAATTTTATAGGCAGTCATTAAAGTCATTTACTTTTTCAACACCTACCTATTTATGAAATTACCTCTTTGTGTGGTATCCTGGAAGTTTTGTATGCTGGTGAAATGCCTCATGCTAAGATTCAGAATGGGTCAGAATCATGTATTTCTTTTCAAAAATGGGAGAATGGCAATTGAGAAGAGGGAGATGAAAAAGGAGTACAGTACTTCCATCACAGAAGCATTTTCAAGGCCGTTGGTTTTAAGAAAGAGTAGATACACACATTGAGGTACTGGAAATTGGGTCCCTTTAAAATAGTTTTGCCTGTAAATCCCTTGAAAACTCTTCACGTCACCCTCAGGAGCACACAATCCTAGTTTGAAGACTGTGGCCTTAGCAGAACTAGTCTGCTCCAGGATGTTGCCTTCTGCCCTGCTGCCTCTCCTTTTTCTCTGAGCTGGGCTTCAGATTATGGGACTGTAGGAGAATCCACTGGAACACTCATGCCTTTCACAGACCTTCTGTTTGTAGTAAAGGTCAGAATACACAACCCCAAAAGTCAGGGTCCTAGTGGTCAGGACAGAATCCTATCACATGATTCAGTCGTAAAGTTTAACTAGCAAAGTCAACTTTGTGCCCTGACTCCAGTTTCTCCACTCAGCCTGAGCTCCTGGATCCTGCTCTCCAATAAATGAGGTTTCTTGTCCTCCTCCCAACTCTCCCTCTCTCACCAGCTTCCCATTGTCCAGACTGCATTCTGTCCTAATCCTCTACTACTTCCATCCCAACTCCCAAATGGCCAGTCAGTTCCTTCAGAGGCACGACATTCAATAATTCTTGATTGTGGTGACATTGACTTACAGACTTACAGATGTACTCTGAGCCTCTCAGTTTGCAAAGGACCTCCAGATTTCCTCCTTAAATCCCGCAAAGCCATCCCTCAGCCCTCCTAGTCAGCCTTCCTTACCCAACTGAATTCTCATTTTGTATGCTGTTGTAATCTGGCAGTTGAATTTTACTCACACAGATGTATTTAGAATTGTTTAACAGGGCTTTGTCATTGTTTCCAGTCTTTCTTTCCCTCCATTGGATTGTTTTGCTTCCTTATCACATTTTAACTTCTGAAAGCAGAGCCTTGTTTTGTATCAAGTGAACAGCAAATACTTGAACAGCTACTGTTATCCAAAAGTATTTGAACAATTGAGGTTATTCAAAGTACTTAAACAATTACAGTTGTTTAAAGTGTTTAAACAACTACTGTTCAAAATATCGTGAGACATGTCTTTGGCCATTTAGGGTCTGAAATTTTGTTCAGAGACAAACTTACCCCCATGAAACAAGAGTGAAGTTGAGTGGTACCTGCTCGGCAGTAGGAACGCACTGGAGTCATCTGGGAAGGCTTCAGCAAGAGGAGGCACAGGCTGGGCCATGAAGAACGAGGAAGGTGAGGCTAGGTAGAGGAGATGGGGAAGTGCAACAGCCTGGATGTGGAAATTAATCTCCTTAGTAAATATTTACTAGGCAAAAGGTGCATTGAAAAGAGTCAGGAAACCTGGTAGAGTTACTCAATCTCTTTGAGCCTCTTTGAGTCCTCTGTGGGGACTGAAAAACAATATGTGTCAATGTCCTTTGCACACTTCTGGAAACAGGGTAGGCACTTGATATACACTAACTTCCATCCCACCACAAGTGAGATTATGTACACATAATGGATAGGAAGAGATTGCTTGGGACCCCTGAATGCAGTGGGATCTCAGGAAATGCTTAAAGGCTGACAGACTAGGGGATGGAGTGAGTGCGGATTTGAGGGGAAAAGAAGGAGAAGAGAACAGGTAAATTCAGATTTGTGAATCAGCTCTGGTAGAACTCAGTAGAATTTCCAATAGACAAATACCAACCTTAGCAGACGGTGCTCTCCGGCCTCGCACACCTCCAGTGGGGACGCAAGATCCTCTTAGCCCAGCCACTTGGGATGATTCTGGGACTCATTTGCACTCCAGTCTATGTCTTTCAGGTTCTCCTCCTTATATCTGTTTCTGGGGTGGCCACACATCCAGACCTGGTGATAAGGCACACAGCTCAAGCAAACAGAATGTGGTGCTCGGGACTGAAGCTGTGGGTGCATCCCAGTCCCATCAGAGTTTATAAAGCTAGCTCCATCTCCTCTTGATTGCAGGTGGCTTTGGAGGCTCAGAGCTCTGGGGAGGTCCTAGAAACACACCTACCCCTGTGTCCTCTCCTGCGGTCCTGTTCAGGCCTCAGGGAAGAAGAAATTATCCCCTGTTGATTATAGTCACTTGCTTTGGTCTTGAGGCAGAGGGAGGTGAGGGTCTCCTTGAGGAATTGGCACTTATGGTTCCATTCTTGCCAGCAGAATTCCTGTCTCCTCCCTGGATTCTGAAGTCTGGATGAAGAAAAGCCATCTTGCCCCTCGGGAGCTTGCAGGAACCTGGGGGACAGTTTGCCCAGCTATTCTGACTGAATGACCCAAGGGTCCATCTCTGCTGGACATTGAGGGCCTGGGCCCTAATACTGGTCAAACAAGTTGGTGACACCGAGTTCCACGGAGTGTGGGTCGAGCGCTAGGTAGGGGTGAGGCTAGGTTCCTTTTCTTGTGCTTTCTGTGTCTCAGCAGCAGTAGAGCACCAAGGGGAGTTGGGGGCACATGGGGCAGGGGTTCTGCCGCCTGACCCTCTCTAGGAAGCTCTCCTGGCTTCGGCCTCCAGGGAATCATCTGAGGAGAAACTGGGGACCTTGTTAATGGAATAAGTAGTTTATTTATATTAGCAACTTAAAAAATTATATTTTCAGAAATGAAACGAACTTCTAAGCGCAGCAAATGCCAATGGGCATATGGAGAAGCCAAGGGAATTGTTAACCAGAAGCAAAAATGCAAACTGATCATCTCCCAGTTGTGGCTCTTTCCCTCCTTTTCCTGTCTCTGACTGTGCTTTGTGGGCAGGTAGGGTGGGGGTAGCTTCCTCCCTATCCATTTGTCAGCTGACACTGCCGTCCTGAGACTGCATCATGTGGGGCTCAGCTGAGGCTACTGGATCAGGTGGTGGTTATGTTTCTGTGAATCACAGATTGTTTGAGCTAAAGGGAATTACAAGCATCTAACCCAGCGGGCTCTCAACTGAGATGTGATGGTGCAGCAGTGCTTCTGAGTCAGGACTGGCTCACCCAGTGGGAAGACCAGGAGCATGCTCAGGCACCAGCAAAGTAGAGGGATCAACATTAAAAAGAGGATATATTTGGACACTTAAAAAAAAGTACTAGGAAATGATAGGACATTAGGATTTGCTTTAAAATAATCTAGGTGGGTGCATGGGGAAAAATATGAAGGATCTTTGGAGACAATTGACAAGATCTGAATGTGAACTGAGGGTTAAATAATAGTACTCTATCGCTGGGAAATGTCCCAGTTTTGGTAGCCGTACTGGCTGTGTAAGAGAATGACCTATTCTTAGGAACTACTCACTGAAGTGTTTAGTGATAAATGGTTTGGAAAAGAATTTGTATATATATGAATATTCTGTGTATATATTATATACATATATATAAAATGGGATAAAATGAAAAGAATTGGTGATTCTGGATAAAGAGTATATAGAGTTCCTATACTATTCCTGCAAATTTAAAAATTATATTAAAATACTTTATAAATATGAAATATATCTAATTACATCAAAATAAAAAGGTAAAAAAAATCAGGGTGAGAGTAGTGGTGATGGTTGAGATGAAGCAAGAACTGCTATAAGTTGGTAATTGTTGAAGCTGAATGATAGGGTCATGGGAGTTAATTTATCATGCTGTTTTGTACATATTTGAACCCCTTAATAATAGTTTTATTTTTTTATTGAAATATATTTGACATGTAATGTGTAAATTTAAAGTGTAAAACATGTTGATTTGAACAATTTTATATTGTAGTATGATTGCCATTGTAGCAATAATTAGCACCTTTATGATGTCACATATTATCAGTTCTTTTTACTGGTTGGAGTAATTAGGATCTAGCCTCTTAGCAAGTTTGAATGTTATAATACAATATTGTTGCCTATATTCACTATCCTTCAGTATCCTGTGCATTAGATCTCTAGGACTTATTTACTACTTGATGCAAGTTTGTAGCTTTAATCAACACCTCTCCTATCCCCCAATTCCCCACCCCCTGGCAACCACTGTTTTACAAGTTTGGCTTTTTTAGATTCCACATATAAGTGATCTCAAAGAGTATTTGTCTTTCTCTGTCTGACTCTCTCTGTCACTTAGCATAATGTCCCCAGGGTCCACCTATGTTGTTGCAAATGCAGGATGTCCTTCTTTCTCATGGCTCAACAACATTCCATTGTATATAGACATCTTATATCTTCTTTATCCATTCATCCGGTGATAAGCACTTAGGTTTATTCCATATCTTGGCTATTGTGAATAGTGCTGCAATAAATCTGTGAGTGCATATTAATAATAATTTTTGAAAACATTAAAGCATCACAGAAATGTAAAAACTTTTTGCAATTCCTTTCACTTAGTTTACAGTATAAAATTCATAAGTAGAGTGGTCCGCACCGTAATTTTTCAGTTATCTTACAGGAAACAAAACTGATGTTCAAAGAAAGGAAATTGCTTACCCAGGGTCATGCAGCTGATTAGTTCTAGACCCAAAACTTCAACCCATGTCTCATGGGTCCCAGTCTACAAATCTTTACACAATGCCTTCATCCTCTTAAAAGGTGTTTGGTCGGTAATTTGGGATTAATAAGTGCATAGAACTTTCTATCTTGCCCTAAAAAGATGCCTCAGTACTTTCTGGCTTCACTTTTTGGAAATTTTTTAAAATTGAAAATTTAGAGATTAATATAATAAACATCCACCACTTTGACTTAATAAATGTAAATGTTTTTGCTATATATGCTTCAGATCTTTTTTTCAATCAGAAAAATAACACTTTAAAGGTCATTGAAATCCTCATGTATTTTATCCCAGTCCCATGCCTCTCCCTCCCTAGAGACAACCATTATCATAAATTTGATTTGTATCCTTTAGTCTATGAAAGCATAATTTTCAAAAAGATTAGGGGCCGGCCCGGTGGCACAGCGGTTAAGGGCGAATATTCTGTTTCGGCGGCCCAGGGTTTGCTGGTTGGGATGCCAGGTGGGGACGTGGCACCGCTTGGCAAGCCATGCTGTGGCAGGTGTCCCACATATAAAGTGCAGGAAGATGGGCACAGATGTTAGCTCAGGGCCAGTCTTTCTCAGCAAAAAGAGGAGGATTGGCAGCTGTTAGCTCAGGGCTGATCTTCCTGGGGGTGGCGAGGTGGGGGGGTGGGGGGTGGGGGGGGAGGTAGGGGGGTTGGGGGGTGGGGGGGGAGGTGGGGGTGGGGGTGGGGGTGGCGGGGTGGAGGGGAGCCGGGAATTTAGAACTGTGATTCTCATGTAAATATAAAAGAAACACATATTAAAGAGTTTATTCAATTTATCAATGACGAAAACCATAAGATGTTAAGGCTGGTTCAAAGAGCATTTGAATGAATGGGTATTTATAAGCTATAAATGTAAAGAGTGAATGAAAGAAACTTAATTAACTTAAAAGAAAGTCAGAGGAAGACTGCTGGGCTAAATACCCAAGTGGTTCTTGTGCTGGATGGCAATAGACTGTCAACTTTGGGGCTATTTTCTCTATAAGACAGATATTATTTACATTTCTACTAGACAAAAGTCTGTAAGTTAACATGAAAGTTCATTAAGTCTGGAACTTTTAATCAATGGTAAACAGTGAGTCAAATCAGGTCCATTTTCCTAAGTAAATCCTTGGGCTGGCCTGTTAAACAATGCCTTAATATTGACATTGAAAGGACATACCACTCACCTTTTTCCATTGTTTCCAAGTTTTGGATAATTTTTCTTAGCAAGTCTGTATTTCTATATTTTACTACATATAGGAATCCATAAATAGTAATAGTAACTCCTATTTATTGGATTTTTATTTGTGCTCAGCACAGTTTTTTTAAGTCTGTTTTTAATAAAGTTATTTTATTGCGGTCATATTGGCTTACAACATTGTGTAAACTTCAGGTGTGCATCACTATATTTCAGTTTCTGTATAGACTTCGTGTGTTCACCACCTAAGTCCAGTTTTTATCTGTCACCGTACATATGTGCCCCTTTACCCCCTTTGCCCTCCCCCCGACTCCCTTCTCCTCTGGTAACCGCTAATCTATTCTCCTTATCTATGTGTTAGTTTGTTTGACTTCCACATATGAGTGAGATCATACAGTACTTGTCTTCCTGGGTCTGAAATCATGTGGTATTTCTCTTCTCTGTCTGACTTATTTCTCTTAGCATAATGCCCTCAGGGTCCATCCATGTTGTCGCAAATGGCACAATTTTGTCTTGTTTTAATAGCTGATTAGTATTCCATTGTATGTATATACCACATCTTCTTTATCCATTCATCTGTTGGTGGTCACTTGGGTTGCTTCCACATCTCAGCTATTGTGAATAATGCCCAAGCACTGTTTTAAGCGTTTACGTGTATTAATTCCATTTAGTCACTCAATGCCAACATTAGGTACTATTATTATTCTCATTTTACAGATGAGAAAACTGAGGCACAGAAGTTAAGTAAGTTCCCTGAGGTTATAAACTTGAAGGTGGCAGAACTATGATTCAATCCCGGGCTGTCTGGTGTCATCCTGTACACCAGGATTTTGCAATTTTGCCCTGTTTTGCCCTCAATATCATATTTTAGAGAACTCTCCAGGATGATAATGTAGGTATAGCTCATTCACTTTGACTGCAATTTTACCTTATAGTGTTCCAAGGTGTTAGTATACAACAGTTAATTTACCTGTTTCTCGTTGGTGAACATATAAGTTGTTTCCAGACTTCCAGTGTACCATGAATATCCTTGGCTATGTGTCCTCGTGCTTGCATGTGAGGGTCTTTCTAGGTTAATTACCTCAAAATGAAATTGCTCTCCTTTACTTTGGAAGGAGCAGATGGGTCATTAAGTGATCTTTCCACAACCTCTAACAGACTCCAGATGGGCACAGATGTAGCTTACAGAAGGCAGGAGCCTTTCCCTTTTTTCAAAGAGAGAGAAGAGTGACAGAGACTACAGATGCAGAGCCAGAAGCAGGCATCTGCATCCTGAGTCTGAGTGAGGAGTAATAACTTATTTGACCTTTTAAGAAGAAAGGATCTTCGCACCTGTTAGGATGACTGTTAAAAAAGACCCCAGAAAATAACAAGTGTTGGTGAGGGTGTGCAGAATTTGGAACCTTGGTGCATTGCTAGTGAGAATGTAAAGTGGTTCACCAGCTATGGAAAACACTATGGTGGTTCCTTAAAAAGTTAAACATAGAATTACCATATGACCTAACAATTGAACTTCTAGGTACATATCCTAATGAATTGAAAGAAGGGTCTATTAGTTTGCTAGGGCTGCCATAACAAATTACTACAGACTGTGTGGCTTAAGCAACAGACATTTATTTTCTCACAGTTCTGGAGGCTAGGAGTCCAAGATCAAGGTGTTGATGGGGTCGGTTTCTTCTGAAGTCTGTCTCCTTGGCTTGTAGATGGCCATCTTCTCTCTGTGACTTCATGTGGTCTTTCTTCTGTGTGTGTCTGTATCCTAATCTTCTTTTCTTATAAGGAGACCAGTCATATTGGATTAGGACCCACCCATATGACCTCATTTTACCTTAATTACTGCTTTAATGACCCTATCTCCAAATACGGTAACATTCTGAGGTACTGGAGGTTAGAAGTTCAACATAAGAGTTTTGAGGGGGACCTAATTCATCCTATAACACATGGACTTAGATACTTGTACACCAATGTTCCTTGTAGTCTTATTCACAATAACCAAAAGATGGAAACAACACAAATGTCCACCAACAGATAAGTGGATAAACAAAATGTGGTATATACATAGCATATAATATTATTCAGCCAGAAAAAGGAATGAAATTCTGGTACATGCTACAATATGAATGAACCTTGAAAACTTTATGCCAAGTGAAATAAGCTAGACACAAAAAGACAAATATTGTATGATTCTACTTATATGCAATACCTAGAATAGGCAAATTCATAGGTAGAGAAAGTAGGATAGAAGTTACCGTGGGCTTGGGAGAGGGAGGAATGAGAGTTATTATTTAAAAAATACAGAGTTTCTGCTTGGGATGATGAAAAAGTTCTAGAAATGGACAGGTGGTGATGGTTGCACAGCATTCTGAATGTACTTAATGCCACTGATTTGTACACTTAAAAATGGTTGAAATGATACATTTTATGGTATGTATATTTTACTGTAATAAAAAAAGAGGAAAGAGAAGGGTAACAGTATCTGACTTCCAGGCTTGCTATGAGAGTTAAATAACATATTATTTGTAAAAGCACCTCCTGCTGCATATAGTAGATGCTCAGTAAATTATAGCTGCTACTTGTTTCTTCATTTCCTTGATCATCTTCTTTGTCTTCTTCTGACTTGTGTTAATTTCAGAGTTCAGGGTCTGTATCGACTGAAGTGTGCCCCCCCACCCCCTTGCAAATCATATATTGAAGTCTGAACCCCCAATGTGACTCTTTTTGGAGATAGTGTCTTTAGAGAGGTAATTAATTAAGGTTAAAAGAAGTCACAAAGGGGCCAGCCCTAGTGGCCTAGTGGTTAAGTTCAGCATGCTCTGCTTTGGTGGCCCAGGTTCAGTTCCTGGACATGGACCTACACCACTCTGTTAGCAGCCGTGCTATGCTGGTGGCCCACAGACTAAAAAATAGAGGAAGACTGGCACAGATGTTAGCTCAGGGTGAATCTTCCTCAGCAGAAAAAAAAAAAGAAAAAAAGAAGTCACAAAGGTGGACACCTAATCTGATAGGAATAGTGTTCTTATAAGAAGAGGAAGAGACACCAGAGAGCTCTCTCTCTCTCTCTCCTTGTGCAGAGAGAGAAGGGGCCATGTGAGGACACAGCAGGAAGGTGGCTGTCTTCAAGCTAGGAAGAGAGGCTTCACCAGAAACCAGCCCTGCTGACACCTAGATCCTAGACATATACCTCCCAGAACAGCTGAAAATAAATTTCTATTGTTTAAGCCACTCCATCTGTGGCATTTTGTTATGGCAGCCCTCGTAGTCTAATACAGAGACTGGGGACACGATAGTTGTGGCCAACTTTCCACTATCCACACAGGCATTACTTTTCAACTGTCATCTCCAACCCTACCAGGTGGTTGCCCTTCTCTGCTTGGGCTTTCTCACCCTGCCATCACTGGGTGAGTATTTAGAAAGCTCGAATTTATCTCAGTGTTAGCCTGAGGAAAACATGATTAGAAGGAAAATCTGCTATAGAAATAAATTACCTTGTGGGTTTCTGAGACAAATATGAGTTATGTTTGGAATGTCTGTGCAACTGCTCTCTCCCCACGGACACTGATGACCAAGTGCTGACTGTAAATGATACACATGCAGATATAGAAATGGAGGTGCATACCTGGATTGTGTAGACTGTTCAAACAGCACAAGCCCAAAGGAACCAATTTACATGGAAGTGAGAGCAGGTGGGAGAGAATGAAGTAGAAAGAGCATGGCTTTTGCAATTAAACAGGTTAAGACAATCTGGCTTCATCACTTTTACAAATTGTATGATCTTAATTAAATCACTTAACCTGAGGGTTTCCCTTTGCAAACTGGGGGAAAGTACCCACTCCAAAGCGTAATTGTAAAGGTTCACATGAGACAATGTTTGCAACGCATGCATAAACTCTAATTGCTTCCTTTCTCTATTTTGAAGTAGAGTTAATCAAGCAGATGTTTTCTTACAGTCCCACAGAATGTAAAATAGAGGGGAGACCAATATTTCCCAAGGGGTAAAGATAACAGAAAGAGTAAGGACCTGTGAGGGAGGGCAAACTTAGTGGAAAGTGAGAAGAGAAGAGGGCCTAGTTCTTAGTAGGGGCTTAAAAACAAAATCTGCTGAATTAAGTGTAATTATTAGATTGCTATATTACATTTGCCTAGCTAAAGGTAACAGAAAACTCAAACAAGGTGCCTTAAGTGATAAAGACATTTATTCTTTAATAATAAATTTGATGGTAGACTTGTTTTATTTATTTATTTATTTTCAGGACGATTAGGCCC
Source organism: Equus przewalskii (assembly GCF_037783145.1). Taxonomy (NCBI): domain Eukaryota; kingdom Metazoa; phylum Chordata; class Mammalia; order Perissodactyla; family Equidae; genus Equus; species Equus przewalskii. The sequence goes on from NC_091841.1 coordinate 19,369,898, forward strand.
GAGGCAACATCTGCTGTCAGTCCTCCTCTTTTTGCTGAGGAACATTAGCCCTGAGCTAACATCCGTGCCCATCTACCTCTATTTTATATGTGGGACACCTGCCACAGCATGGCTTGATAAGCGGTGTGTAGGTCCACACCCGGGATCCGAACCAGCGAACCACAGGTCACTGAAGCAGAACGTGCAAACTTAATCACTGCACCACCGGGCTGGCCCCATGGTAGACTTGTTTTAATCAGTGAACAAATATCTTACTCAGAAGTCAGGTAGCTAATTTCTCCTGGAAGCTCATTGGCCAGAAGTAGATCACATTATCACCTCTAACCACAAAGGTGACTGGGAAAGAGAGTACTGGCTTATTAAGCCTCTGGAGTTTGAGGCAGGCAAGGCAGAAGGAAGAGGAATGGTTGTTGGGTCTGCAACACTGGGCTTAGATTGTTAGGGGAGACAGGAATGACTACTTAATGCGCTTATATTAGTGGAGGGACAAAAAACGTGACCTGGATGGATTTGGTGTCTATATTTAAACTGCTTTCTCTATGAAGAAAAAAAATGGAAATTTTCTCTTATCCCATCTTGAATATCCTCTCTCTTCATTACATATTCAAATCCTACTTTCAGGTAAATACCTACTGTTCACTCATTCATGCATATGTATAGGCATTCATCTATTTATTAATTCACTTAATAGTATCAATTTTATACCTACCATGTGCAAAGAGCCGTGCATGGTTCCTTTGTCTTAGGTAAGTCTTTTGTCTTAGATGTCCAAAGGAAGCAGGTACCTGGTAGGAGCTGAATGCAGACTCACCAAATTTAGGAACTCACCAAATTAACATGTGTAGTTTCATAATCCTGAAGATTCATCAGAGATAAAACTTGCAATTTTGCTGAGATATGAATTCAAACCACCTGCACTGTCCTGCTGGTGTTTGCAGTGACTCACTCTCCTCGTAAGTGAATTTAGCTCAGCTCCCAGTATTTGCATCTCAGTGTGCCTTTGTTGAATATGCATTTTATAAGGAAATTATATGCTAAGTGAAATTTCCCGGATTGGGGATCGGATAAGTTTTCAGAAATGTCACTCAATAATAGAGAAAGTCTAACCAGTGTTCTCTAAAAGTCAATCATAGTTTTTGCTAAAATTACATGCGACTTGTAATATTTGCTTACTGTTAAAACTCACTTAAAAACGAACTGAACCCAGCCCTACCTTAAGAAAAGAAATTCCTAAAATCCATGGATTTAATGTCAATTGTATTTTTAGTGCATATTAAAATAAATATATAACTCATAAAGTAAATTTGTTAACTTGTGTTTTACCTAAAATCCTGTTGTCCACTCTAACATGGCCTTGGAAATCACTTAAACCAGGTTTAAATCCTAGTTCTGATATTTACTAGAGGTGTAGCCTAAGATGAATTACATAATGGCTATAACTCCCAAGTTCCTCATCTGTGAAATGGGGTTGAAAATTCCTATCAAGGAATGTTGAGAGAACCAAATGAGATACAGCCCACACAGTGTGTAGATTTGTGTAGTGTGTGGTGCATAGTAAGCTTCCAGTTAATAATAGCTTATATTGACTATGGATTGCAATTTAGATTAACTAATTGCCAAATATAGCTTTGTCTTCCTGGAAACAAAGACAAAAAGAGTAAACTATTTGACTCTATCCTAGTAGAATAGATTTTCCTTGGGGTGCTAAACGCAGGCATCTCTAAGAAAGTGTCAGAAATCCAGTGAGCAGCTCGCTGAAGATTGGTGAATGGCTGTGATTGGTAAGTGGTGACTGGAATGAAGAAGAAAAAGGTGAGTCTCAGGTAGAATTGGAACAGGATATCGCATACAGACTCTGAGTGACCAATAGGAAGAGCAAGCCTGGAGGAAATGCTGTCCAGTCACAAGGGTGCTGAAACGATGCAGTGCCGCAGGCAGCAAGTTGTAAGTAATTTTGTCCAAACATGTCTCTGCTTCCTAACGATCGTATCTCAGGTACGCCTCCGCCTCCTCTTCTCCACCTTTCTTTCTTTCTTTTTTTTTTTTAAAGATTTTATTTTTTTCCTTTTTTTCTCCCCAAAGCCCCCCAGTACATAGTTGTATATTCCTCGTTGTGGGTCCTTCTAGTTGTGGCATGTGGGACGCCGCCTCAGCGTGGTTTGATGAGCAATGCCATGTCCACGCCCAGGATTCGAACCAACGAAACACTGGGCCGCCTGCAGCGGAGCGCGCGAAGTTAACCACTTGGCCACGGGGCCAACCCCTCCACCTTTCTTACAGTCTGTCACCTCAACCTTTCACCCATATCTACCTTTCTCACTCGTGCCTCCACATCCCACTCCATCTTCTCTTCCAGCTGTCTGATTGCTGACCTTCCTGTAAATAATGCTTGCTACTCCCAGCATTTACTGCATTCCTAGGATGGTGCTCGTGGGGAAAGTAGCTGGAATGAGCCTTTGAGGGTTGATGGCTACAAAACACTTTATCCTTAAGTCATAAATAGCCTCCAGTGTTAATGTGGCTGGATTATAGCCTCAAGGACAGAAGATGCTGAAGATGACAGGTTTCAGAAACATGGTTATAGCTGCCTCTTATTCTGTGCTAAACTGTTCACCTTTATCTCCCATGTCTCTCAGCATGGACTGCCCCAGAGGTCCATCCAGTCTGACCTTTGCATGTAATGCCCTCTCTAATTCCCATCTTCTTGTTGTTCTTCAAGCTTATGATGGTTTTCTTTCTTCCCCAATCAAGATTTGTCTTTCCCATGCTTGAATGTCCAGTTTAAACTTCCCCTCTTCCCGACCACCCTAACTGAAAGGAATATTCCTTTCATCTGAAATCCTACAGTATTTTCACCTTGGACATGCCACTTCATCCTTGGTTATAAACTGCCTTAAGCACATTTTGAAAATTACTAAATTTGTGACAGTTTTGCCTCTCTAGCGAAACTATGGGCATTTTGGAGGGCAGGGACCAAAGGGTTTGCATGGTCTGTATTCCATATAGCTCCAAACATATAGCAGGATACACAGTGGTGCTCAATAAATATTTACTGGTTGAATAACAGAAGGGAATGACTTTTGGGGAAATGAAAGGCACAGAAAAGTGAATTGAAAATTGACCAATAGCATCTCAGGAAGGGAACAGGACCAGAGAATCTCATAGGTTGTTACTTTCCTTCATGATTAGGCACAAAAGGATGATTGGGGATTGGACATGGGAGGAAGTGGTTGGAGCTGGGGCAGAGCAGGCTACAACAGGATTTGCAAATACAGATTCAGGTGTGTCTAGGCCTAAAATTTGAGGTTCAGGGAATTCAGTTCAACCTAATCTGATTAAATTGTCATAGAAATGTAGAATCACAGAGTGGGAAGGGACATCAGGGGTCACTTCAAAAGGCATTGGCTGATGTGTGAGTCTCCTTTTCAACATCCTATCCATGTGGGCATCAAAACTCTGCCCAGACACCTCTAGTACTGGGACTTTATTTGATGGAATGGAATTCAATTTGGCTCAGTTCAACAATTAAAAAATCTGAGTACCTAATATAAACCTAACATTGTGGCATGTGCTCCTGCTGGGAAGGAACAGGTGACCTACAGCTCTGCATTTCTGTGGCTCCTATGGAGTGTGGGGAGTTTCCTACAACATTTTGCTAGGTTCATCTCTTTTTTTTCCTTCCTTTTTCTATCCTTCCCTCTATGGTTCTTTCTTTCCAACAATTTTCTTTTCCTATCCTCTCTTTTCTTTCCTTCATATATTCAGCATAATTTAGGCTTTCTAAGAGCATTCAAATCTTGGGATAGTTTCCTTGGAAATACTGAGGGCAAAGGAAACTATGACTCTCTGTCCTAAGAACATATGTAAAAGATGGAAGAAACCTTAAAGATTGTGTATACAACTCTGTCATGGAAAAGGAGATACTAAGGGCCAGAAAAGAAAAACGTTCACTCCTGATCACCTGATCAAATAGATGGTGAGGACGGGTGAGATTAACTGTCAAAAATTCCAAACCGCAGATCCCAGAATACTCCCAGTGACCAACACTCAAGTATGTAAAATAAAAGGACTGTAAAATTTGAGCTGACAAGGATGTCACATTTACATATCATTTGCATACACCCACATCAATCCCTGTGATCTCTTCTCAGTTATTTCTCAAGTGAAAATGTATCATTGCTTCCCTTGTTTGTCATTTTTAGTTTTTCATTTCTCTATTCCTCTTCACCCACTCACAGTCTTTGGCCCAGATCTTCTGCAGCACGCAAGGGGAAAAAGTATTCGCAGAACATTAAAATTAAGCTTCAGACAACTGTGTTTCTCTGACCATCTGGTTCCTTCTAGAACAGCCACTTCTCAAAGGCAGGAGATCTTGGCCTCAATGTTGCATCCAGAGCCCAGAAAAGGGGGATGCTCAGTAAGTAAGGCCCAGGTTGGAGAGGCTGATGGTTACAGGCAGAGCCACCCAGAGATAGTTGGGACACATGGTCTGACAATGATTTTAATACCAGACTGTATATTCCTTGAGGGCAATGACTTTCTTATTCATCACACCATCTCCAGCACTTAGTCCAGCATGAAGTACCTAGTAGACCATATATATTTGTTGAATGCATGAATGTATGAAGTTATATGAAAAAGCTTTACGTCCTTATATAAGGGTACAAAAGACAAATATCAGTTAGTTATCTACTGAATGAATCGCCTCTAGAGAAAATAATAACATCTCATGCTTTTGGAAATGTCACAGCCATTCTCTTATTTGATCTCTACTGTAGGTTTCTGATATACGTGTTTATTGGGAAAGTGCCATGTGAAGTCCTAACTGCTATAGAAGAGTCATGTGTTATATTTTTGACATAATTAATGGATTAATCAATTTTTGGAACAAATATTCCCAACCTTAGATTAGGTTCCTGGGAGGCCGAGTAACAAAATTTATCCTCAAGAACTCATTAGAGAGGAATGACACATAAATAAATTCTTAATAAAGACATGTGAATGCATAACTGAGGAATCCAATTTGAGTCAGTTTAAACAAAAGAGGGGAATTTATCATAGCTTACAGAAGTACCTCATGGACGTGGTGGTGGTTTTGAAACATGTCCAAAAATTCTCTGATAGTCCTCCTTTCAAGAAGTGCAGCTTAATTCCCTCCCCCAGAGCATGGGCTGGACTGAGTGACGTACTCCTAACAAATGGAGTGTGGATGAAGTGATAATGTACGACTTCTGAGACTTGGCCATTGCATTAGTTTTCTAGAGCTGCTGTAACAAAGCGCCACGAACTGGGTGACTTAAAAAACAGACATTTATTGTCTCATAGTTCTGGAGGCTAGAAGTCTGAGATCAAAGCAGGATTGTTTCTTCCGAGGCCTGCGAGAGAACCCATTCCACGCCTCTTGCTCAGCTTCTGGTGGTTTGCTGGCAGTCTTTTGGTGTTCGCTCTGATCTCTACCTTCATTGTCACACAGCGTTTTCCCTGCGTGCACATCTGTCTTTGTCTCCAAAGTTCTCCTTTTCACAAGGACATCAGTTGCATTGGATTAAGCCCCGCCCTAATGACCTCATTTTAACATGATTCCCTCTGTAAAGACTTGTCTCCAAATAAGGTCACATTCTGAGGTACTGAGGGTTAGGACTTCAACACATGAATTTTGAGGAGGACACAAGTCAACCCATAGCAATCAGAAAAGGCATGTGGCTTCCTCCCTGCTCACTCTCTTGGATCATTGGGTCTGGGGGAATCTAGCTGCCATGTTGTAAGAACACTCAGGAGGACCTATGCAAGTCTACTTGACAGGGAACTGGGGCCTCCTGTAAACAACCAGTGAATGAGCCACTTTGAAAACAGCTCTTCCAGCCCCAGTCAAGCCTTGAGATGACTGCAGCTCTCCCTGACATCTTTTCCCCCGAGCTTCATTGAGGTACAATTGCAATAAAAAATTTTATATAGTTATGGTGTATACTTTGATGATTTGATATGCTTATACACTGTGAAATAATCCCCACAATCAAGCTAATTAACATCATCATCACCTCACATCGTTACCATATATATACATATATACGTATATATATATATATTTTGTGTGTGTGTGAGAACACTTAAGATTTATCCTCTTAGCATATTTCAAGTATACAGCACAGGATTGTTAACTATAATCACAGTGTTGTACATTAGATCCCAAGAACTTAGTCAGTCATCTTCCATAATGGAAGCTTTGTGCCCCTTGATCAACATCTCTCATTTCCCCCTCCCCCAGCCCTTGGTGGAGAGTAATTCTACTCTCTGCTTTTATGAGTTTGACTTTTTAGATTACAAGTATAAGTGAGACTATGCAGTATTTGTCTTTCTCTGTCTGGCTTATTTCACTTAGCAACATGTCCTCCAGTTTCATCCATGTTGTTGCAAATGGCAGGATTCCCTTCTTTTTCAAGGCTGAATAATATTCCATTGTATATACCACATTTTCTTTTTCTGTTCATCTGCTGACAGCATTTTGATTGTTTCCATATCCTAGCTATTGTAAATAATGCTGCAGTGAACATGGGAGTGCAGATAACTCTTTGAGGTCCTGATTTTGTTTCCTTTGGTTATATACCACAAGTGAGATTGCTGGATCTTCTGATAATTCTATTTTTAATTTTTTGAGGAACCTCCATACTGCTTTCCATGATAGCTGTACCAGTTTACATTCCCACCTATAGTGCCCAGGGTTCTGGCTGACATCTTGAATGTAACCTCATGAGAAACCACGAGCAGAACCACTCAGCCCAGCGGCTCTGGAATTCCTGACCTGCAGAAACTGTGAGATAATGAATGTTTGTTGTTTAAAGCTGTTAACTTTGGGATAATTTGTCATGCAGCAATAGATAATTAAAACAGATTGCACAGAAAGAGAGAAGGCAGGAACTGGAGTCTGGAAAGTAGGCAGAACTCTGCCTCTGGCTGCTCTGCCTACTGGCTTTCTCCAGTACTTCAATCATCGACAGCAACATGGTTACCCCGTGGCTCCTGTGTTTACATGCTACAGTTCCAGTGACATAGAAATCCCAATTCTGAATTTTTGAGTGAGGCAATGTGGGGTCCAACTTGGCTTAGTTGTGGCAGGGGATATGTTTAGGGACAAATCCAAGTTTTGTGGGGCTTGAAGATTATATGATTTGTGGGGGTGCTCATTGAGAAAAAGATCACATACAAAAAATTACTTGGGGGGACCGGCCCCATGGCCTAGTGGTTAAGTTCACGCACTCTGCTTCGGCGGCCCAGGGTTTCACTGGTTAGGATCCTGGGTGAGGACATGGCACCACTCATCAGGCCATGATGAGGTGGCAGCCCACACAGCACAACCAGAAGGACTTACAACTAGAATATACAACTACGTACTGGGGGGCTTTGGGGAGAAGGAAAAAAAATGATCACTTGGAATGAAATAAATCCCAACAAATTAGAAATGTTCTAAAGCTAACAAATACCAAAACATTACGAAATAAAAAAATTCCATGATATTTTTGTTAGTTAACTCTGAAGGTTGGAAGAGGTTTCCATAGCGTATCTTCTGGCTCTGTACATTGCAAACCCAAGTGCATCCAGATGCTGTAGGCCACATGAGTACAGAGATGTGAATTCTGGCTCTGCACTTTCATGCACGATGCTGGGTGAGTTGACGCAGTGGGTGACAGCAGTGCTCCTGGAAGCATTCTCCACTGGGATGACTACCAGTAACTTAACTAAATATGAAACTATTTACAAATCATATAAATATATGCAGTCAACCCAACCACAGTGTATTTCCACCTCAACCACCCCTTAGATGGACCTCACATTGTCTGCAGCCACTCTAAAGCTGCTGGAAGGAAAGCGTGATGGGGTGGGGGGGGAATCTAGGTGGGAAGATACAGTGGTTTTAACCAATTGTGGCTAAAATACCTTCTTTTAAGGATTTTACGACAAACATCTGCCCCTGTGAACACATAGCTATGTCCTTCCCAGGGCCTTGGAAGAATCCGGGCAAGTGAGGATCCCTGAAGTCTTGGTTTGTCCCCTTCATGGAAAAATTGCCTCTCAGCAGGATCTTGTAGTACAGAATGGTTGCTGGGGACCTAGCCTGGTGGACGAGGTGGGTGTTCCCTGAGAAAATGAAAAAATTCTGTGACGATAGATAATTACAATATACTGTGAGAAGTGATGTGGGCAGACGAAGAGAGCACAAATGTGGAAGTAGGGGATCGACTCAGTCTTGCAGAGTAGACGTCAGGGAAAGCGTGTTGTGGAAAATGACGTCTTGGGTGAATTATAAAGGTTGAGTGGAAGTGAGGGGGGAAGAATGTCCCAGGCAGATAGGTAGTATATGTAAATGGAGGAAGTGTGAGAGACCATGGCTGACTTGGGGCCACAGCAAACGTTTTAGTGATGTTAAAGTGAAGGGTGTGAGGATGGGGTTGCCTGAGAGGCAGCTCAGGAAACAACACAGGTCACATCATGAGGGGCCTTGCATGCCATGCTAGGCTCTTGGAACTCAAACCTGATGGAAATGCCGAGTCGATACAGCGTTTGGAGCAGGGAATTCAGATGATCCAATTTGCATTAGTAATCAACCCAGCCCTTCCCATCAGTGTGGGAGACTTAGCAGTGTTAAAAGAAAATTTTCCACAGACAATTTTGTGATCTGGTAGGCTTTCATTCGGGGAGTCATGAATCAGGCAGCATCCAATCCAGCAGATAGAAAGGAGCTCTGAAGACCTGGACAAGGAGAGAGATTTTTATAGACCAAAGTGAGCAGGAACAAGTCAGTTATACTGAGCATTTTCTGATTGATTAAAGCAGGATTAATTTCCTTATATGGAACATAGGGTAATCGTGGAGCCAGGTCAGGTAACTTGTCAGGCAAGCCTTCATTGGTTGACCTAGACCTTCCTTTTCTGGGAGAGCAAAGCACGGAAACTTAGTTAAATTTTACTTTGCTGACATGGGGCTTAGCATGAGTGACTCCATCTTGGGCCTAATGTAGTTACTTCAACAGCAGAGAGTGGAGCTCCTTCCCACTCAAACATAGAAATGCAGAAAAAAAAATTAATAACAAAATAATTTGAAAGATATGATTGAGCTCAAATCTAAGGAAACACAATCCCCAATAGCCAGAACTCAAGAGGCTCCTAAAAGCCAGAAAAGTGAGTGGAACTTGAACAATGGCCCAATGGGCAGGGGACTGGGTAAAGTTCTCATATAGTTGGGGCCTGGGGCTTTAATGGCTACAAAGGGAGGGAAGTCTGGACTGCAGTCTTGGTGCAGGCAGAGTGCTGGAACTGACTCTGGGAGCCATAAATCTGGCCGTCCACCCAGGCCTCTGTGGATAAAGGGTTAGGACATTGGAAAACCGTGCAGATGAGGGGTCATTCTTTTCTGAGCTTCAAACACAGAGACCTCTCAGAGACCCCTTTCCCTCCAGAGTCTGGGCTGTGTTTCCTACTTGCAACAAATCATAGGTGTATTTGTTGAGATCCCGCTATATGCCAGGTCTCATGTACTAGAGATAAAGAGATCCTTTTTTTTTTTTTGACGAGGAAGTTTTGCCCTGAGCTAACATCCATTGCCAATCTTCCTCTTTTTTTGCTTGAGGAAGACCAGCCCTGAGCTAACATCCATGCCAATGTTTCTCTACTTTGCATGTGGGATGCCTCCACAGGATGGCCCATGAGTGGAGTAGGTCCACACCTGGGATCCTAACCCACAAACCCACACTGCTGAAGCAGAGCCGGGGAACTGTAACCACTTGGCCACGGTGCCAGCATCCAACAGATATATTTTTTTAGGCTGCTGAATGATTATCTGGGAACATATCCAGTGAGAAAAAATTTGGAAAATTTTGGAATTTCTTCCCCTTAGCTTTCTCAACCTCAGCATTTTTCTGTCTTTTTCCATCTAAGCCCCTGCAAGGTCTTTGAGCCAGGATGAGCTGATTTCAGGAAGCACGTCCTGGCAAAATAGAATGGGAAGGATCCCACCCATAATGAGAGGCCATAAATCTCCATCAAGGGCCCTGATCTTGGTCTGGTGCCTTAACCAGGAATTTTTATTTGTCCACAGGGCTTGGGAATTTATCAGTGGAAGAGCGGTGCTCAGCTCAACTGAGCACATTATCTGTCTACTAGGAAGCAGATCTAGGTGAAAGGTTAATGAATTGATAATGGCACACAAGGCAGGGTCCATAGGGCCTGTGGATCTGATGTCTGGCTTAGGCAAGCCGTGAGTAAATTGAGCTTTTGGGGAACTAGCAGGGTGTGTTAAGGGCTGGGTGGAGGTACCTGACTCCTGGGAGAAAGTCTGTATATAGGGTGGGGTTAGGCTAATTTACACCCTGAGGATTTATAACTTTCTTCCTGACAAGGAGTGTGGAGTGGAATGGTTGAGGTCCAAGTCTCTAAAAAGGACCAGGGAGACAACCTGCAGGCTTTGTTATCTGCCCAGGAGGGAGCATTATTTTGGATGGGGCAGGGGCCACTTGAAATGTGTATCTTGTTCTGTGAGTTACAAATACCCACTTGGAGACTAGATTGCCTCACTGTGTAGCTAAGATCTTGGCCTCTGGAAGCCCAAGAGGGTGCTGGGAGAAGGGCAGGGATGAACTTCACTCTTAGTGTTGCACTGTCCAATATGGTAGCCTCCAGACACATGTGGCTATTGAGCGCTTGCAATGTGGCTGGTCCAAAGTGAGATGTGTTGTAAGCAGATGATACACTTTGTATGTTGAAGACTTGGTACAAAAAGAATGTAAAATATCTTATTATTAATTTTTAAATATTGATTGTGTTGAAGTGAATATATTTTTGATATATTAGGTTAAATAAAATATGTTATTGAAATTAATTTCACCCATTTCTTTCAGTTTTTTAAAAATGTAACTAACTACTAGAAAATGTAGATGACACTTGTGGTCTGTATTTGTGTTTTGCTTTATGTTTCTGTTGGGCAGCGAGTGCTGCCTCAGTCCATCAGGACTTTCGGTTACTGCAGGATGGGGAGTCCCGGGTCCCTTCCTGCCTCTTCTTTCCTGCTCTAAACTCTGGAATCTTGATTAATTCTGCAAGGTCATTACTCTTTTTCACCCACTTCCCTGAAAGAAGAAGCAGTAAATGGGATTAGGGCTTGAGGGATAATCTTCAGGAATTGCTAGGAAGAGGCAGCTGCAGGAGAGGAGATTAGGAAGGTTGAGATCCCACCCTACGTTCTGCATAAAGAAGAGATGCAGAGCCAGCAAGCCCTCCAAGCCCTGTGCTCTCAACTAGGTAGATTCCTCCCTCCCGCCAGGGGACATTTGGCAATGTCTAGAGACATCTTTAGTTGTCGCAACCGGGAGAGAGGTGATGTTACTGGCATCTTAGGTAAGGCCAGGAATGCTGCTAAACATTCTATAATGCACAAGACAGTTCCCCCACCTCCCCAAAACAAAGAATTCTCCAGTCCCAAGTGTTAACAGTGTCAAGGTTGAGAGACCCTGGCCTGAGCTTAGGAAGGGCCTTGGACATAGGTCAGGAGAGAGCCTGTGGACACTGACACAGCAGAGGTGTCTGCTCCACCCTCTCCCATTCCCCGGCTCTTTCCTTGATCATCGGTGACTCATGGCCCTTCCCCTGCAGTCCTGAACCTGCCTGAACTCATCTTGGTGGAGACAGAAGGAGCTCTCCTTTGCAGGTGTGACTCACAGGCCCCATGCCCTGGGTGGAGACCTCTGCCTGCTGGAGACAAGCCCTCTAGGAGAGAGGTCTATAGAGGGGATTGGTCCAGAAGGGCCATGGCTAGTTGCCCACTCTCTTCCCCTTACCTTGTGTATCTATTTTTTTTCCCGTTTCCAACTCCCTCTGCAGCTGCCCTAGAGCTCCAGAAGCTCCTTGTCAGACCTGACTCTACCAGAATTGTGGAGCAGAGGTCAGCCCCTGAGGAAGAAGCTGGCAGAGCTGATAGGGTTTCTCAGAGGGCATAAAACTGTGAACTTACCTCTGAATTTCTTGCAGGAACCCCGGTCTCCAGGGTCTGCAGCTGGGGAGCAGAGCTGTTGGGGTTTGGACAGGTCTATTCTGTAGCTTTCCAACCAGATTTCATTGAGCCCTGATTCCAAACCCCCAGCTCTGTTAGGCACACTCCCCACCCTCAGGGAGTTCACAGTCTAGCTGGGAACACAATGCCTGCACACTTAAAATTATTATAAATGACTTTAAAGAGGACTTGTGATAGCAGAGGCTTTAAAGGAGCAGAGAGCCAGAGTTCTGAGTGATGACGAGGTTGCCCAGAGCTGAGGAAAGAGCCACAGGCTGACCCAACAGTTCCCCACCTGCATGGTGACCGTCTCCACAAAATGAAGGCAACAATAAAACCTAGGGCAAAATGAGACTCTGAACTGCCCCCTGTTCCCACTCCTCCCACACAGTTGGGTAGAGCCCATCTCAAGGAGAACTGCTGGGTGTTTCCACGTTGCTGTCTCCGTGGGAGATGGCTCACTGTGCAGCTTGCTGATTTGGAGGAGAAGGGTAGCAACTCCTTACAGGGAAGATGCAGCCCTGTAACTCGGCAGGGGTTATATTGAGCTTTAGCTAGAGGCATCTCTCCCAGTTCTTGGAGAAAGATTCTGCCCATCATTCGGCCTCATGTGTCCCTCTGACATGAGCTGTAATTTGCTGAGCATCTACTATGTGTCGGATACTATGCTAGGCACCTTGCTGCATTATCTCATTTGACTCTAACAACAAGCAATAATTGAACATTCTCTCTGGGCCAGGGGCTGGGTGACTGGGACATAAGGTTAAAAAAAGACAATATATTCCAGGCACTCATGTCTAATGGAGAAGAAAGACAAACCGACATTTCTAGTGCAGTGTGCGAGTGCTGGTGTGAAGGTAAGGAACCAGCCTTGACTTGTTCTCCTAGCCTGCCGATGAGTACACTGCTACCTGGGTGATTCCTCCTGATTCAGGAAGCTCATGCACGTGCAGAGGCAGCTGGACACCACAACCAGACCTGGACCAGGTACCACGTGTTCCCAGATGACCACCTGCAGCCAAGGCAGATCTTCTCCAATTAAAAACCTAAACGTCTGGAGGCTGGCCTGGTGGCATAGTGGTTAAGTCCCTGTGATGCGGGGTTGGTGAGCTGAGGAGTCGAAAGAAAGATTTCTTGGACTCTCAAGATCTGGCAGTAGTGCTCTTTTATTTAGAGAATAGTATAGAATAGCATGGGGACAGGACCCATGGGCAGTCAGAGCTCCTGCTGCTGCCGCTGCTGCCCCTGCTGGCATGGGGACAGGACCCACGGGCAGTCAGAGCTCCTGCTGCTGCCCCGAGTTGAGGGTAAGGGCTAAATTTAAGGCATAGGTATGTGAGTCATCTCTTTACGAAGACAAAGGAAAGAACATGAAAAAAGTTAAAATGGTATCAGTGCAGGTGGGGTCTGGTCATTGGGTGATCCCATGACTTTTAGACAAGAATCAAATCGGATTAAGTAAAGGTTAGAAAGGTTAGAAGCCACCACCCTAAATCAGTTACATGAGATTGCCAGACAGCAACCAACTTAAGTTCTTGCCTCTGGCATTAAGAGTTTCTAGAGATAAGGCCATCCCCCTTCTTCCTGGCACAGAGAGGGAGGCATCTTTACAGATAGAAGTTTCCCTTAGAAATGTAAATCTTTCCCAACAAAGGGACAAGCAAGCAAATTCCACTCCTTGGAGCCTGCTTCTCACCTGTAGTATTAAAAGTAACCAGCCTAAAAGTCCTCATCATAAACCGTTTTAAAATTAAGCAGCCTAAAAATCCTCATCACCTGCACTCCGCTTCAGTGGCCCAGGGTTCGCCAGTTGGATCGCAGGCGTGGACCTAGGCACCGCTCATTAAGCCATACTGTGGCAGGCGTCCCACATATAAAACAGAGGAAGATGGGCACAGATGTTAGCTCAGGGCCAATCTTTTTTATTTTTCTTCTGTTTTTTCTCCCCAAATCCCCCTAGTACATAGTTGTATATTTTAGTTGTGGGTGCCTCTAGTTGTGGCATGTGGGACGCTGCCTAAGCATGGCCTGATGAGTGATGCCACATGCATGCCCAGGATCCGAATCAGCGAAACCCTGGGCCCCCACAGCGGGGCACACAAGCATAACCACTTGGCCATGGGGCCGGCCCTAGGGCCAATCTTCCTCAGCAAAAAGAGGAGGATTGGCCACTGATGTTAGCTCAGGGCTAATCTTCCTCAAAAAAAAACAAAAACAAAACAAAAACCCCAAATGTCAGCAGCCAGTCGGTAATACTGAGGGACTTTGCTTTCCTAACATGGGAAAGGGACAGTTCATGGTCTTCTGGCTTTAGAAAACTACCCCATTTCTCCTCCCACATCTTCAGATCCGAAGTTTTCCCAGACTGTGCTGGATTGGGCTTCCTGCTTGAAGGTAAATTTTTCTTTTTTTTCACTCAGCACTCAATCTTTGGATTCTGATAGTTTTAAATTTTTTTCCACAACAAAGGCAAACCAGAGCACAGAGAAGGAATGATGAATTCTATCTGTAGGAGTCAGAGAAATCCCCAGAAGAGGTTACATTTAGGCTGGGACTACGATGATGACAAAGAGATTTGTCAGGCTGACAAAGGGATGGGGAAGCATGTTCCAGGCACTGGGGAGCAAAGCAAGAGCTGTGTGCAAATACATGACCTGTTCAGGCCAGGCCAGGTCATTGGGTGCGGCCACAGGCTAGGTGTTTGGTGGGAACTGTCGGGAGCTCCCTGAAAAGTTAGGTTGGGACAGGCTTGTAAGATACTACTAAGGAGTCAAGAATTCTCCTCATGGGCCAAGGGTTGCAAACTCAAATGCCTCAAGGGCTACTCAGACACGTTAAATAAATGAAGAAGGTAGGTTTTATTCTTTCTTCACAGACACGCTTTTTTTCTTTTTTTGCGAGAGCTCATTTTACACCTATAGTGATATTCTTCACATCCAAAAAGTAAGTATGATCTTCATTCATTCAAAGAGTACTGATTGAGCATCCTCTGTGTGCCAGGCATTGTTCTAGGCACTGGCTATTTGTCTTGAAACATGTAGGTCCACGTTTCCTTTCTCACTTTTGCTAAAGATGAGAATACAATAAATTTTCTCTACTAATAGGAGAAACTCAGAGCATGATAAAAGGGCCACAGACACTCTAAAAAGAGTGGTGGGGAAAAATGGGGGTGGGAAGAATTGGAGAATCTGTGTCCTGTTTAAAAGGGCATCTTTGACTCAGCACCAGATGATTATGGCTGTGCTGGGAATAAGGCTGGTGGAGTGATCTATTTCAATTTTTCTTCCCAGAGAAACTGGGAATATGGAGTTTTACAATGTAATCCATCAATTTTTTTATGTTGGCTAAAAAATGTAAACTTACCATGCTGTCCACAAACAACCTGCTGTCTGGGTGTACCAGGGCTGGGGGTGAGCCATCAGTTCTCTTCCATCCTCTGCTCTAGGCAGTAGGCAGTAAGGGAGGTGTGGCCAAGACTGCCAGATGCCTATTCAGTATTCATTCTCCCCTTCCTCCTTAAATGTGGAATCCCAAGATAGTCAAGGTGGCAACATGCCCTGCTAATGACCATATTTTCCAGCCTCCCTTGCTGACATATGACTCCCATGTGACTAAGTTCTGGCCAATGAGAGGCAAATGGCTGTGACTGGCTGTTATAGGAAAGGCTACAAAAAAGGGGTTGGACAGTTGGCAACTTTTCCCCATTCCTCCGGTTTTGTTCTTCAAACATTGAACTGATGGCTAGAGCTTTAGCAGCCATATTGGGCTAAGAGGCAGCCTTGAATATAGAAGCTTTATTAGTCTGCTTGGGCTGCCGTGACAAAATAACACAGATTGAGTGTCTTAAACAGGCTTGAAGTCCAAAATCAATGTGCTGGCAGGTTTGGTTTCTTCTGAGGCCTCTCTCCTTTGATGATGACCACCTTCTTCCTCTGTCCTCACCTGCTCTTTTCTCTGTATCAGCACATCCCCGGTATCTCTTTGTGTATCCAAATTCCTCTTACAAAGGCATCGGTCAGATTGTATTAGGGCTCACCCTAGCAGCCTCGTTTTAATTTAATCATCTCCGTAAGGGCCCTGTCTCCAAATACAGTCACACACAATTTAGCCCATAACAGAAGTTATGCACTAAAGATGCTGGAGCAGAAAGACAGAAGGTGCCTGGATCTCCATTGCCTTCATGTAACCTCCATACAAGTCTGAACTATTTCTAGCCTTTTTTTTTCATGTGATTGCACCACCATTCAGGACGCACGGGGGTGACTTCTCCCTGATCCCTTTGTCAGCCTGAAAGATCTCTTTGTTATCATTCTAGTCCCAGCTTAAATGTAACCTCTTCTGGGAAACTTCTCTGACTTCTCCAGGCAGAATTCATCATAAGAGACATTAGTTCAAACTGTCGTAGTCCGTTCTCTGTTGCTGGCAGTGGAAGACGATGCCTAGCAGATTCACGAGGCTTCCTGGAAGAGGAGGGATTCAGCCCGGTGTGTGTTTTCCAGGGGTTTGAGGCGGAGGAGGGACATTATAATAGAATGTCAAGCGAGCTGTTATCAGAAGAAGCTAAATGGGAAAGCCAAGGGAGGACAACTCCTATAGCCAAGAAGATCGAGAACTTTCTTAAATGAAATTGAGAAATGTGTTCAGGGGGTTCCATCAAGATACAGCACCCCTGAGTTCTCTGCTGTAAGCTATTTTATGGCTGTCCAGTGAGACTTAGAGCTAGTCAGTTCAACCTCTCAGATTTATTATTGTTATTATTATTACTTTGGTTTATCTGTAATAACACCTGGCTTACCTATCTTACAGTGTTTGGTGAAGATCAAATAAAAGAACAAATGTGAAAATGTTTTAAAAAATATGAATTATCTATACCAGTGTTTCTAAAGTCATTTACCTCCTTTGTGATATTTTGCCTTGTGTATCACCTGCATTGTGATTTTTGGAAAAATTGGACTGTTCTAAACAATTGTTTATTAAAAAACACTTTTAATCAGAATCATAATAAAAAGTGACATAATAAGAAACAAAAATAAAAGCAATATAACGTTATTAAATGGTAGCCAGTTACTGGTAAGTGCTGAGGCTTGTTCTCTCTGTTAAAGAGGGAGACTGGATTAGTGAAGGTTGAAAGTTAAACTAGTACCAAGTACAGACTTCAACCTTGACTAATCAGAAGAGCTAAAAAAAGAGAACAGGAAAAGGAAGAACTTTCTTGTGATTCAGTTAAATGCTATTTAACATCATAGCTACATGATACAGTCTCACTCTTAAAAAACATTGACGTATAAGAATATTTAGTTCTACAGAGAAGTTTCCCCATAGAAGAGGAAAAACCAATAGCCTGTGAATAATTGTGCCAGACCCTGTGTGAGCCCCTTTACTCTCCCGGGAACCTTACAATAGCCAGTTGAGATGGGTGTGACTGCCCTGTTTTCACTCAGGAAAACCAAGCCAGGGGGTTGTGTACCTTGACTTGATCACGTAGATGCCAAGAGGGGGAATCATTCAGAGGCAGCGTGAACCCAGGTGTGCTGGCTCCAAAGCCCATGGACCCTCTCATACCGCTTTATAATTCCCTGATCTAGTCCTTCCTTATGATGTATGGAACTCAAGAAAAACAGTGCCCATTGTCTGCTTGTGAGATGCGGTCATCGGAAAGAGGCAATATAGTGTCTTGGTTGAGAATATGGTCTCTGGAGCCAGACTCCCTGGATTCAAATTCGGGCTCTATCTCTTATTAGCTATGTGACCTTGGGCCAGTTATACAGCCTCTCTGTGCCTCATATTCCTGAGGGATAATAATAGTACCCATTTCATATGGTTGTTGTGAAGCTTAAATGAGTTGATAGTGTAAAGCATTTAAAATAGTGCTGGCACATATTTTGCTCTATTCAAGTGCTAATATCATCCATGTTTTATGTTGTGGCTACCATGCTATGGCTTCGGATAGAGTGCTCCACGCTTGGTTGGGAAGACAGCTTGCCAAGGTATCTCCTCTTTAAAGCAGCCTTCACATCTTTATTCCTTAGGCTGTAAATCAGAGGGTTCAGCATGGGGACGACCACAGTGTAGAAGACAGACACGACCTTGTTCTGCTCCATGGAAGTGCGGGAGCTTGGCTGAGCATACATGAAGGTGATGGTGCCATAGAAGAGGCAGATGATGGTGAGGTGGGAGGCACAGGTGGAGAGCGCTTTGCTCTGAGCCTCCCTGGAACGTATCCTGCAGATAGTCACCAAGATGTAGGCATAGGACATCAGGATAATGGTGATGGTAAAGAGGATAATCAGGGCAGAAGATGAGAAGATGATGGCCTCAACCGCAGAAGTGTCCACACAGGCAAGTTGGAGCACAGGAGGGACGTCACAGAAATAGTGATTAATGACATTGGGGCCACAGTAGGGCATCTTAAAGATGTACTCAGTTAGCAAAGCTGAATTGGCAACAGAAGCTATATAGGTGGCCACTATCAGCTAGACATACAGACGTTGACACATAATGGTGTGGTAGAGGAGAGGGTGGCAGATGGCAGTGAATCGGTCGTAGGCCATTACGGCCAGGAGTAGAGACTCAGCAGTACCATGGAGAGTCATGAGGGCCATCTGGACCACACAGCCTGTGAAGGAGATGGACTGGCCTGAGGTGAGGAAGCTCTCTAGCAACTGGGGGGTGTTTGTCGTGGAGAAAGAGGAGTCTACGGAGGCAAGGACGCTCAGGAAGAAGTACATGGGCGTGTGGAGCTGTGGGTCTGTGTGGATCAGGATGATCGTGCCCAGGTTTCCCATGAGGGTGACTGCATAGATGAACAGGAAGAGGACAAAGAAGGTGCCCTTGGGCCCTTCCGGCTCTGTGAGTCCCAGCAGGAGGAACCGGGTGACTTGGGTGCAGTTCTCCACCAAGCTGCACACGTCACTGCAAAGAGACCAAGTAAGACATGCTTGTGTCCTCGAGGCAGACCCAGGCTCAGTGCCTGAAGCCCTTTTAATAGCCCCAGAATGGGCAGTGCTGGGGGGACTGGGGAGGGGACACTGGCATTTGTTGAATACCTACTGTGAGTCGTGGGTTAACTCATTTCTTAAACAGCTATTGAAACTTCATACATATCTTGCCATTTAAATATCGTCCCTCTTTGTATTGAGAGAGATTATCAACTTGCCCAAAGTAAGAGAGTTAGTACATAAGGAAAGTGGGATTAGAACTCAGTCCATTCTAATTATCATATGCTTATTTTATAGCTATAATCATTTTCTGTCTCCAAATTTCCTGTGTTGTGGGGAACTGGCATCATTAGTGGGTGTTGGAGGCCTGGTGTGTTGGCTCGGAGAGCAAATAAATGAAAAGATCAATTTGGCACAAAGGATCCAACAGTGCTGGTGCCTGAGGCCAGGGACACAGGGAATCAGGCCTAATGTCATCAGAATCTAAGGTGACTCAGTACAGCAGTCATTTCTCCCAGTGTTGTGAGTCGAACTGTATCTCCCCAAAAGATGTATTGAAGTCCTAACCTCTGACAGCTGTGCATGAGACCTTATTCAGAAACCATCTTTGCAGAAGTAATCAAGTTAAGAGGCAGTCATACTCTACTAGGGTGGGCCCTTCATCCAATATGACTGGAGTCCCTATAAGAAGAGAGGATGAAGACACAGGGAGGAGATGCCATATGAAGATATAGACTCAGAGGGAAGGCAGCCATGTGAAGACAGAGGCAGAGATGGGAGTCATGCTGCCACAAACCAAGGAACGTCTGGGGCTTCCAGATCTAGAAGAAGCAAGGAAGGATCTTCCCCAAGAGGACTTATAGAGAGCGTGGCCCTGCCAATACCTTGATTTGGGGCTTCTAGCCTCCATAACCATGAGGGAATAAGTTTCTCTTATTTAAAGCCACCCAGTTTGTTGAACTTTGTTACAGCAGCCTGAGGACACTAATCCACCCAGCTGGGGTTACTCCTGGCTGTTGAGGCTGCTGTGCTTTCATGGAGGCCTCCTGATTTGTCAGGAGATTGGGCTTTCCTGATCTCTCTCTATTGACAGAGCTAATAATTCAGGGAGAGAAAATTTAAAAAATAAATTAAAACAAAGTCTGGGTTCACTAGTAACTACATTAGTTACTAGTTATTCACTAATAACTACAAAAAATTTTGTCAGGGAGAACAGGCAGCTACAGTAAATATGAAAACTCCAGCTCAACAAAACCATGGCCAAGGAGCAAAGGTCTTGTGTTTTAGCTAGAAACAACTAAGAGCAGTAGGACATGCCAGGTTTGTGGCATTGCGGTCCAGAATAAGCAGGGCACAGTTTTTAAGGCAGAATTGGAGGTGAGATCTCTAATCAAGGAGCACAGGGCAGAGAGTACACACACCTACCACCTTAAGCTCCCTAGAGGGGGCTGTCATGTTTCTACAAATTCTCTTCACTGTTGTCATGCTCCCCCCAGTTTTCCTCTTGGGATCCATCTATCTAGGTTTTCAAACAACCAAGGCTGCTATTCTGAGTGGAAGCTCTTTTGTGGGATACTGGCCAGGGTCTGCTCTGATAGGTTGGATGTCTGTTTTGGTTGGTTGAGTGTTGGTTCTGATTGTTTGGGTGCCTGTTCTGATTGGTTGGTGCCCATGGCATAGTGGTTGTTAAATGTTTGGAATTCTGTTTCATCTGAATGATGTTTGGAACAAAGGAGGAATAATTCAGGGCCTCTTAGGGCATGCCAGGGTGCTAGAAATAGGTGGTCTCTAATCAAAGCCAGTAATATGGCTTTGCGCTGTCAGCGTCTATTGACAACTCTGGGTCTCTTAAAATGTGAATAATACACGCAGATTTTACCTATGGAGAGTACCAGTGGGGACGCTTCTTCTCTACTTGTGATGTTTCCTTCCCTATGAAGGGACATCCATTGAGTAACACTCCTGTCCCCTCTTCTCCTGGAGGAGGGATGGCTTCTGTGATCAGTGAGTTTGGGATAAAGCATTGCATGTGTGTAGTTACGCTCCGCCCTCTTCCTTGCCTGTTGGAAGCACAGGCTCTGCTGTGCTCCTCCCTAATCTAGATCTTAAAACTAGGTCATTAAATCTTCTATTTCTTGGGTTCAATTTAAGAAGATGATTTACCTACAACCGTAAACAATGCTCTGCCGTACCCAGTTTTATCAGTGATGCAGGTGGTATTTTGCGTTCTATCTGCTTTGCTTCTACCTCTTCTTTCTTAATTCGTTCAGAATTTGCATGGAGAAGAGGGATGCTCTTCATTTTGGTTCTTAAAGACCTCAGCAGAGAGAAAACAAGAATGAACCTAGTAGGGGAAGTTTGCTTGGTCTGTCTCATCAATAATTCCACAAGATGAGCTCCAGGTCTCTAGCAAACTGATATGGTTGAGTTAAGGGGGATTTGGTAATAACACTGGGTGTGATGGAAGCTTGGAAGATCCTAGATTCCCACTAGTGATTCCTGGTTGAGAGAACAAGAGGAGAGCTTCCTCCATTGCCCCTGCTGAGACGTTGGTAAGGGGCTGCCATGGCAATGAGAATGCATTTGGGCAGAGTGTTGAAGTGTCCTGACATGACAGAAGAGAGGAGGCTTATGAAGTTCGGAAGAGGGGAGGCTTATGAAGGGGGAGGCCATCTCAAGATGGGAGATTCCCTGAGAATTTCGGAACATCTCCTATTCCCATGGATATCTTACAAAGCCACAGATGGGTTCCTGCTCTCTCTGACAGCTCTGCTCTTTCCTGGGCACAGGAAGGGAATTTGCCATTTTAGGCAATAAGTTTTATTTCTTGATATTTGGGTGTAAAGTACAGTGATCAGTAATTTGTAGTCTCAGCTGTTTTCATAAATAATTGCCATTTTTGTAGAAAGAGTTTTAATGAATGGTTAAAAAAACTAGAGTTTTCAGACCACCAGGGTAGCCCAGGCACTATTTCTTTGTGGCTTTTAAGAAATTAACCTTTATTAACCACTACTCATCATTGTTAACCAGAAGGCACGCTGCCCACCTTCTGGAGGATGGCCTTGACAGCAGAGTCCTATAAGTGGCGAGCTGTTGAAGAATTTTAAGGCGGATGGTGACAGGGTCAGACTAAGTTGTAGTCAAGAGAAGTTAGAGAGGAGGCGGGAACTACATTAGGCAATTGACCATAGCAGTTTTGGCTAGGGTACTGTTATTTTATCGACTCACGAATAGTGAAGTCCCATTATTAATACTGGAGACACAATAGTGACTGAGGTAGACAAGATCTTTGCCCTCAGAGAGTTTAAGAACTGGAAAGATTAGGGAAATATTTAGGAGATGGATTTTTCTGTACTTTCTCATTAATTGGATGTGTAGGCTGGAGGAGGGTCAGGGATGACATCCAGGTGCCTGGTTTGGGTAACAGGGTGAATAGTGGTGTCATTCTCTCTAACAGGTAACAGGTTTGAGGAAAGATGTGGTGAGTTCCATTTTCAGTAGAGTGAGCTTGGGAGAGCAAAATACACAGGTCCGGGAGACAGATGGGTATGTTGTTTTGAAGCTTAGGAGAGAGTTCCGTGTAGAAGATGGAAGTTTGAGAATCATTGGATGTATTCAGCCATTCAGAATATGTTTATTGTGCATCTACTGTGTGCCAGGCAGTGTAGGAAGTGAGGATACAACGGTAAGGAGAAAACAGATATGGTGCTCATTCTTGTGGAATTTAGAGTTTAGAGGGGTAGACAAGCATTAATGAAATGATCATACAAATTATTGAAAAGCTGCAATGGGAAAAATAGCTCTGAATTGGAGATACTCAATGCTATGAGCCTAAATCTTTGACTCAGGGAGGTCAAGGAAGATTTTCCCTAAGAAGAGATTTCAATAGAAGAGAAGAGTGGAACAGCCTATACAAAGGCCCTGAGGTCTGAGAAAGCCTAGTGAGGAAGAGGAGCTGAGTAAAGGCCAGTGTGGGTAGACGACAAAGAGAGAGAGTGGTGTAAATTGAGAGAGGCAGGCAGGCAGTGTTCGTAACATTTACTGAGTGCTTGCTGTGTGTCAGGCATAGTTCAAAACACCTTTAATTGCATTTGATCCTCTCAACAACCTTATGAGATGTGCTACTGAGACCATTTTACATAAGAGGAAACTGAGGCACAAAGAAGTTAAGGAACTTGCCCAAAGACTCAGTAAGTGGTAGAGCTGGTGGTGAATTCAGGTGGTCAGGATCTAGAGCCTACATGATTATCCAGTACTCTACACCATGTTAAGCAATTTGTTTTCTGTAGGATGCCATTAAAGAATTTTTGCCAGGAGGATGAAGTAGTCATATTTGCTTTTTGATAAGATCACTCTGAATGCAGTTGTGGAGAAATGATTGGAGGAGGGTCAATGGATGGGGGAGATTTGTTGGGAGGATATTGAAGTCATCCAGAAGGGATTTATGAGACGGGGTAGTGGAGACAGATAGAGGTAAATGGATTTAGAGATGTCTGACTGTAAATGTCAGGGTTTGGCGATGGACTGAAGATGCCAGTGTGAAGAGGAGAGCAGTTATCAGGGTGAACTCCAAGGTCTCTGGCATACAAAATAAAGCTGGCTGGACAAGAGGCCCCAGGGTAGAACCCTAAGGAAATTAACTTCAAATCTACTGGACACTGCTTCAGAGCTCTGATTTTTTTCCCATTCACCTAGGTGCTGGGGCTGATGATCAGATGTGAAAAGTTTGAGCATGGTTTATGAGGAAGCTGATGGGGTTCAGGACAGGCTGCCCCAAGATGCGCCACTCTGGTATGCAGATTATTTTGAGCTGAAGACAATAAAGACTCAGACTCAGGAAGAACAGTCCACATTTTCCCCTAACTGCCTAAAAGAAATTTAAAGTAAAGGCCTGTTCCCAGGACAGGCCATCACCGCAGATAACTCTGGGTATCCAGTAGACTGGGAGGATACTTGCTAAATCCACTCTTATCAAAGTTCTACTTACCAAACGTTGGCTTTCCTATTTCCGTGTGAGTTGCCTTCCTGCCCTTTGAAGGCCCAAATCACTATCCAAAATGTCCTCCTTGTCTCTAGCTGAAGATACTTAAACAGGCAGCCTCGGCCAGTTGGCTGAGTTACTCAGTTTCTCCTGAGTTTCTCCCATGTGTACATGCTATTAAGCTTTGTTCGATTTTCTCCTGCTAACCTGCCTTTTTAATTATTTGACCAGCCATAAGAACCTTAAGGAAAAGGGGGAGGGGGATTCTCCCACTTCCCTGACAAAGGGAAGATAAAGGAGTCTAAGCCTTTACTGGTAAGAGGATTCCACACCTTAACCCACTTACCTGTGGTTGAGCAGAGACCATCCATCCATGAGCGTTGTTCTTGGAGACCTCCTGTGTGTTTCTCTCTCCTTTACCTTGATTGCCTCCCAGCAGCTTTCTCAAGAGAACTTCTGCGGAGCAGCCCTGTTGCCAAGTGGTTAAGTTCACGCGCTCCGCTTCAGTGGCCTAGGGTTTCACTGGTTCGGATCCTGGGCGCCAACATGGCACTGCTCATCAGGCCATGCTGAGGCGGCATCCCACATGCCACAACTAGAAGGACCCACAGCTAGAATATACAACTGTGTACTGGGGGGCTTTGGGGAGAAGAAGAAAAAGATTGGCCACAGATGTTAGCTCAGGTGCCAATCTTTAAAAAAAAAAAAAAAAAAAAAAAGGAGACCTTCTCAGATAGTCTAACAAAACTTTGAGATTCCTTATTGCTGGGAAGGCTCCTGTGTTAAGATTCACCTGGCTCTTTTCATCCTGGCTCCTAGAGTTCAGAAACGTGCCAGTGGGAATTTGTGACTAATTTTCCCAGGAGCGGACCTGGAACCCGAGGTTGTCTTTAAGGGATGCTGGAGAGACCTTGGTGAGGGTTGTCTGGGGTCCCCTGAGGAGCAGGGAGTCTCCATCAAATGCCAGGACAGACCCTCTTTATTTACAGTGTTCGTCCCTTGTGGTTCTTCTTTTCAGGTTATTGAGACTTAAAAGGCTCTCAAGGCCAAGATGCACTCAAGAGTACATGTCAACATACTCCTCAGGTCTCCTAAGAAGTGGCTGAAAGTGCTAATGTTATCAGCAAATGTGTGGTCTTTAAGGGTCTAGACATGGCTTCCTCAATTGTTATTTCCTTTAATCCTCAGAATGTTCCTGAGAAAGATGCTCGATGGTATTCTTATATATATACATATACACACACACACACACACACACACACACTAGTGGGATTATACCATAACTGCTTTATTCACTTAACAATATTGAAAACACATCTCTCTGCTTCAAAAAAATGTAATTCTTTCCCCCCTTCAAAATAGCTTTATTGTCTTTGAAAAAATAACACATCCTAGTTGTAAAATATTTAAGCAACACAGAAAAGAACCTCTAAGAAAGTAAAATGTCATCTGAAATCCTACCACCACGGAAAATGGGAGTTGGTGAGCGTTCTGTAATTTTCCATAAAGAGAAGCATACTATACAAGCTGTCATTTACTTTCTTACTCAGCAAGATGTCATGGACATTTTCCCACATCAATCAATAAATAGCAGCCTACATCATTGTATTTAATGGCTGCATATTATTTTGTTGTGTGTGTGTGTGCCTTTATCTACTTAATTGGTCCCCATTGGTTGACAATGAGGTTTTTCTAAATTTTCACTGTTATAAATAACTCTCTAACAGACATCCCAAGGCATGGGACTGAGGACCAAGTCCAGCGAGAACAGAGTGTAGAGAGACTGCTTTCCCCAGGCCAGGAAGGAAGAAATTGGCTCTTTCCTTGGGGAGCCTGACACCCCGGAGTCCCATAGTCTTGGGGGAAATCACTGTGCAAAGTAAAGGGCCTTGTGAGGCAGATGACTTGTTTGTGTAAAAGAAATGCAGTCCCTAGACTACTGATCAGGGGGAGGGCCTCAGCAGATGAGAGACTGGATTGCCCAGGTTTCCTGCAGGTGAGAGGGGGTTTATTCACTTGGGAGAGACCTGAGGAATCTCACTGACGGAAGCGAAACAAGGCTGTGTCCTCTGACCTTCCCCACTGCGTTCCAACCTGCACAAGTTGTCTGACACGTCCTTCTCACAACTGCCCCCTTCATTGTGTCAATTCTCTACTTATGAACATGCAGTAGCCCCCTTCAGCCTCTTTGGGGTAGATTTTATTATGATGCCTAAGAGTCAATGCTCCTCCATGGACTCTCAGATAAGAATTCTTATCTATTCTCTTTTCTCATTTAAATTAAGCTTGGCCACACGACTGGGTTTGGCCCTGAGAGTACGAATGGAAGTGGTTTGTGCCCTTCTGAGCATAGAAAACTTAGAAGCCATCCCATGGTCCCCTACCTCCCCTCATTCCCCCCTGCTGTGTCACCTCATGTCCAAGATACAGGGCTTTCTCTTATATCAGCCTGAGTCTTGGACTGAAAAGGAGCAGACTCACCACTGACTCACGATGGGATGTGAACATGAGTGAGAAATAAACTTTTTGCTCTTGTAAAACAATGAGATTTGCGTGGTGTTTGTTAATATAACAGCCTTAGCTGCCGATACATTCTTTAAGGGCAAACATCTTTTCTTGGATATGGCCCCAGCACTATCTCATCTATTATAAATCAGATCGTCCATGCCTCTCAGATAGGGTTCCTTCCTGTCTCCTCTGAGGGGCGGCTCCTGCTGCTTCTTCACTTACTGAGCCTGCCTCTAGCTAATTGGCCCAAGGCCATTCAATTTTGCTTTTTAATATGAGAAGGTTCTTGTTGCTAGTGGCAGGTTCTATATGATCCTCTTCTTGCAAACCTGATTCACAGGTGATGTGTTGCAATGAAAGAAAGTCTGGAACCAAATTCTTCCAAACTTAAAAATTCTGCCAAACTAAGTTGTTAGTAAGCGAGCACAGCAGTCAATAAACCCGCTGTTATTCAGCAGCAGTCTCTTTCTCTCTCCTCAGGTACACTGACCAGCAAATCTTTCAGGAAAAGCTCAGTCAGAACTGAAATATTGATATTCTTATATACCAGTTAAATCAGCTGGCAGGATCCTCCAGGACCTAGAGAGATGCAGAACCAAAAATCTATGCTTTCTTTCTTTTTTAGGAAGATTAGCCCTGAGTTAACATCTGCTGCCAATCTTCCTCTTTTTGCTGAGGAAGACTGGCCCTGAGCTAACGTCTGTGTCCATCTTCCTCTACTTTATATGTGGGATGCCTGCCATAGCATGGCTTGACAAGTGGTGCAGAGGTCTGCACCTGGGATCTGAACCAGCAAACCCCGGGCTGCCAAAGTGGAAAGTGCGAACTCCACTGCTGCACCACTGGGCCAGCCCCTGTGCTTTCCTCTTACTTGCTAGTAAATGGGAAAGACAAGAATCTGCTGTGAGCCTTCAGTACTTGCTTGTATATGGTATTGTGATGGTTTTATTCTGAGTATTATATGTCCATGGTCTTGGATGATATGCTTTTGAAGAATATCCTGACAGTGAAACCTACATAAAGGCTACATAAGCAGCCAAATGGATGTCCTTTATTGTCTTCACATCTCTTTTTGATCAAAGGTGGCTATATGTTAATAGGGCCAAGTGAAAGAAACCCAGAAAGCTGGAGTTGAAAGGATTCTTGTGGAACATCTAGTTTAAAATGTTTGGGAGTGGGAAAAGAGGCCTAGAGAGGGAAGGTGCTTGGCCAAAAATTATATACAGTGAAATCTGGGGCTGGAGACCTGGTCTTTCTAAATAGAAAATATTTCCTAAAATTACCCACCACTGCCGTAGTACTGGACTGCTGTTCCCAGTTCCACTGGATGACCTGGATCCTTTTGGATGAAAGCTGATGATTCATTAACCATCCGGGGGACAGATAGACTATTTACACATGGCAATGAGCTCCTCTCCAGCTGAAATTATTTTCCTGTTAACTGTCTCTGCCCACTCTGTTGCAGGGTGGGAGAAATGCACAGCATCAGAACCCAAGTATAATTGATAACCCCTCAACACAAGGTTGACATAAGAGAAGCCATATTGTAGAAAAGAAACCATACTGTTACTTGAATTGACCTCTGACTAACTAGTCCAGATATGCTCTGTAGACTTTGTGGCCCCTCCCAGCTGCTTTAAGGTGATAAATTTCTTCTTTTGAATTCTCTAGGAATGTGATGACCCCCGGGCAGAGAGCCTATGGTGATAGCCGTCATCAGTGACAACTGAAAGATCTGGGTATAAGCCATTGCTCCATTCTCTGATGCATATCCATAAAACGAAAGACTACCAGGAACTGGGACCAGATATCTGCCCCCCGCCCCCGCCCCCCAGAAACCAGCCGCCTCCGACACCTGGAGACCAGCTCTGTATATAACTGGCCTGTAGTCTTTGTTCTGTGAGATAGTTCTTTCTGACATGAGTTGGCCATCTTCCCTCTTGCTAGCAAGCTGTAATAAAGTCCTTTCTCTCCTACCACCTTGCCTCCTGACTATTGGCATGTCTTGTGGTGAGCAGACAACCCCCCTTGGGCGGTAACATAACGTCATCAGAGGGAGGAAGTGAGGTGAAGTTCTGTTTACATGGGAACAGAATAGCATCTCATAGTGGTACTTTAAAATAATAAGTTGAACTTGACAATGGCAAGCATCTATAGCCACATAGCTTAACTATTGGGACCGAGAACTGAGACTTCCTGTGGCAACATGACTTAACTAATTGTTCCAGGAAATTCAGGCCTAGGAAGATATGACTCTAAATCAATAAATAACTTCACTGTTTGCTTCATGAAATTCCTGCAAGCCAATTTATCGGAACAAATAGTTTGCTCCTTTAGGCAAACAGCTTTCCTATCAAGACAATAGATTATTCACCTGGGCAAACAATTTTCTCAACAAGCAATAGGTTATTTATCAAGATTTATTTTCAGGCCCTTCTCTCTCTGCATCTGCCAATCCCAAACCATAATGACCCAAACTTTGTCCAATCCTGATCTGCTCCCTGGCTTGAAAGATCCACCTAAAACTACTTGAGTCCAGACTCCCAAACCCTGTAAATATCTTCCACTGGTTTCCTCCTTTTTAGACAGTACTGAGATTCTGTATTTTCTCTTATTGCGCTACTACAGTAGGTCTAGTAAACTTAGCTTGGGTTGATGAACAGGTTTTCTGGTAGTCTTTTGAAGAGTTATCAGTTGACAATCTATTCTATACCCAGGGTTATTTGAGGGCATTTTGCTTCCTGTTTTTTTTAAGGACATTTTGCTTTTTGTTTTGGCCATTTTTATTTCTCTAATGATGATCATCAAAAAGAAAAGCGGAGTTATATTGCCTGTATTGTAACTCTAATGGAGTTTGCCTCATCAGTCTATCTTCTATCAGTATATAAGCTCAATGGTGCTGCCAAGAGGGTTCAGATTTCATGTGAATGTCAGGACTGGAAGACATCTTACATAGGCCATCTTTTCTAAATACTTCCTTTTTCACAAGGAAAAATTGAGGTTCTGGGACAATCGACCCTTCTTTGACTTTAGGGAGAGATGCTAAAGTTGGCTACTTTAGGGGCTGGCCCAGTGGCGCGCGGTTAACTTCACACGTTCCACTTCTCTGCCAGGCGTTCACTGGTTTGGATTTAGGGTGTGGACATGGGCACTGCTTGGCAAAAGCCATGCTGTGGTAGGCGTCCCATGTATAAAGTAGAGGAAGGTGGGTATGGATGTTAGCTCAGGGCCAGACTTCCTCAGCTAAAAGAGGAGGTTTGGCAGTAGTTAGCTCAGGGCTAATCTTCCTCAAAAAAAAAAAAATAAATAAATAAAGTTGGCTACTTTAAGCAACATCACTTCTTTTCCAAGTCCCCAATTTTTGATTCAATCAATGAATCACTGCTTGTCCACTCTCGAAACCAGCCTGGACTTGCCTTAGAAGAAAAAGTGGCTTAATTATTTGTTGTGACTCACAAAGAAAACTCCATGTTAGCATTAACATGCAATGCAGGAAGGGATAGAGGAAGAGGTAATTGGCTTAGGGAATTGGGGTCTTTCTCTTGTGGCAAGATCGGGGAGGGGGGAGGTGCCAAGGCAGGGGCACCAGGAGCTTTTCATTTCCTAATTCTTTCTGCCCCGTCTATCCCATTTTATTTTTCCTGTTCCAAGCTGCTCTTCAGGTGCTCTGAAGAAACTGAAAACTCCTGGTTGGGTTCAAGACTCTATGGGATTAATAGAAAGGTGGGCCCTGGTGGAAATTATGGGAACAGCTCTTCAGATTTTTGGGAAATAGTAGAAATATAAACTCGTTGCATAATTTTGTGCAAAAACCCAAGTGGTTTTAGGCACTAGAGTAGAGCATAGGCTTTGGAATGAGCTGGACCTGGCTCTATCAGTTATGCACTGTAGATGACCTTGGACTCTCAGTTTCCTCATATGCAGAATAGGCATAACCTACTCATAGAATTGTTATGAGAGTTAAATGAAATAGTGTATACAACATGCTTCCCAGAATGCCCAGCACATAATATATGTTGAATAATATTAGTTGCTAATTATCATAACTGGGAAAACACCTTCTTCAGGGAGCAGTAGTGTTTGATTAAAGTCCTGAGACTTGTAGAGTAATGACAACTGATGTTCTTTTTATCATGTGCTGGCTAAAATCCTAAGAGGAAGAGGTGAAATATGTAAAAATAAATATGGCTTAACCTCTGATTAAGTACCCAGCACTGTGCTAGGTTCAGTGGGGAATGAAATGAATGAGGTTTGGTTCCCGCCTCCAGCCTACAGTTTGTTTGGAGAGGCAAGATACACAGCCAGATACAATGGTGAGCAGAGTCTGCAGGAATGTAACTCTGTAGGAATAATTCAGAACTGTCCCAGCGACAAATGTGCTTGTGTCTGTATGCTGTTCGGTAGTAGAGAGCTCATGAAAAAACAAGCACTGGTGAGGAAACAGGTGGTGGAAAAGAGATTACTTCACAGCAGCGTCCAAAGTGCTGTGTTTGGCCATTGGCTCTTATCTGGGGCAAAAGAAATGTCAAAGAGAGGTCAATGTCAGGTACCAGGATAAGAGAGGAGGAGTCTTCATAGAAGCTTAACTCCAAACAAGCTTGCGTATAAGCAGGAGTCTGAAGGGATCCGGAAATACCCCTTTACTCTGAGTCTGGCTCTTCATGAGCCAGTTTTGACTTCCAATGGCCTCAAGGGCAAGAATCCAATATTTGTCTTGCCCCTAAGGGCACCACCTGTGGTCTAGCTTCATGTCTGACCCTGACTTCTTTGTGATGCTGCTTTTCTTATTTATTTACATTTTAAAATTTTATTGAGGTTACGTTTGTTTATAACACTGTGTACGTTTTAGGTATACATCATTATATGTATGGTGATGGATGGAAACTAGACTTTTGGCGGTGAACATGGTGCAGTCTATAGAGAAGTCAAAATATAATGCTTTCCTTATCTTGACCTGGGTTTCGAAAGCTTATCCTTCTTCTTCTAGTCTTTGGCCCTTGGCTCATCCTTGGTTTAGAGTCATCAGTCTGCTCTCCAGGATCTGATAACTTGTCCTAGCTCTGCCCTCCTATAGGACTGCAGAGTTTAGCCCATCACCTTGACACTGTGAGTGCTTGGCTGAGCATATATGAACATGATGGTGCCACAGAAGAGGGAGATGATTGGCGGATGAAAGGCATAGATGGAGAAAGCTTTGCTTTGGGCTTTCAGGGAATTCATCCTTCAAAAGGTGACCAGGATGACAGTCATGGGCAAGAAGGTAATTAGAATAAAGGGAGAGGATGGCCTCAGCCTTGGCAATGTCAGCACAGGTGAGTTGGAGCTTGGGCAGAGGGTCAGAGGTCGCAGAAGTAGTGATTAATGATGCTGGGGCCACAGAAGGGCAAAATGATGTCATTCTGCGTGACTGCATCACTGAAACCAGCAGCCAACGCCCAGATGGATCATAATAGAGGAGGTGGGGAAACTGGTATCAAATGAGCATCTACTCTGAGCCATGCTATATGCTAGGCTTTTTGCCATAAAGACATATAATCTTCACACAATTTTCTTGTTTATAAATTACACCAGACTATATGTTGCAAAACCAGATTTAGAAGTCAGTCCTGTCTGATTCCATAACCCATGTAACTTCTGTTTCCTCGTATGTTCTCATGACTCTACATCTTTCTGCCCCGGCATTTCTGGTTCATGGAGAAAGAAAAATAAGGAAATTTGGGGGCATGGTTGGGTGGTCCAGGAGGTAGCTTCATTACCTAATAAGTCTTGGCTGCATATAGGGGCATGTGATTTCTCAGTGACTACTAGGCCTGGGGAAAAGGAAATGAGGGACTAGCATGGAATAATGAGGGACTTAGAAAGGCCACACACCTCACCATGTTTCTCCAGGCCTGGGAGTCTCTCCTCATGGAGAACTATGGTTCTTTGATGGTAGACCCTGCCACCCTCATTGGTATATGGTTTGTGGCTTACTACACTTTCTCTGCTGGGTAGAAATAACAAGGGAGATAAAATAATAGACTGATATAGGTTAGAGAAATTAGTCAGTATAAGGACGACTAATAACTATAGCTAATATGTGCTGAATGCTAATTAAGAACGTGGCGCTGTTCTGAGAGCTTTACAGACATTAAATCTCTTCTAATCCTCACAAACCACCTTATGAGGTCATTAATATTGACATACTCATTTTTCAGAGAAAGAGAGCAAGGTCATACAGCTTTGTGTGACATATCTGGAATCCAGTCCTAGGTCTGACTGGATCCAAAGCCCATGCTCTGAACCTCAAGGATGTACTGCCTCACTAAGGAAAAATAATAGTGAGACTGGATAGGACTGCACAGGCACAGAAACCAGGCTTGATGGGGTCACCACAGAGGAGCCCACAAGGTTTGGGGACTAAATTCAGAATAATTCAGGGACGATCCATTAGGGGTTATTTCAGTTATCCGTTGCTATATAAGAAAACTCCCTAACATGAAGTGTGTTAAAACTACAACCATTTGTTGTTTCTCACAATTCTGTAGGTTAGGAGTTTGGGCAGAGCTGGAGGTAAATTTTTCTTCTCCTCTACATGGTGTAGACAAGGGTCATTCAGTCAGCTGCATGCAGCTCACAATTGGGCTGTCCTGGAAGGCAAACACGGCTTTACTCGATAGCTGGTGCTTAGTGCTTTTCTATGCGGTCTTTCCACATGGCAGGCTGTGCTTCCTCCCAGTATGGTGGTCTCATGATGGTTCCAAGACGGAGGAAGTGGAAGCCAACAGTCCTGTTCAAGGCTAGGCCTGGAACTGGCACATTGTCACTTCTGTTGTATGCTATTGGTCAAAGCAAGTCACAAGTAGAGTTGCCAGATAAAACTCGTGGTGCCCAGTTAAATTTGAATTTCAGATAAACAATGAATAGTTTTTGGTATAAGTACATCACGTGTACTATTGGGACATACTTATGCTAAAAATTATCCATTGTTTATCTGAAATTCAATTTTAACTGGGCATCCTGTGTTTTTATCTGCTAAATCTGGCAACCCTAGTCACAAGACCAGTCTAGATTCGCAGGAAGGGGAAACAGACTCCCTCCCTTACCACCTTGATGGGAAGAGTGGCATGTGCATTCAGAAAAGGAAGGATTTAATGGTGGCCATCCTTGGAGACTATCTCAGGGGTCCGTGAAATACTTCCTAAATAGTGGAGACAATATAGCATGGTGGTTAGCCTGTGCACTCCAGAGTCTGGGTTTCAATCCTGGTTCTGCCGCTTGTTAATTATGTAATCTCAGGCAAGTTACTTGACTCTTCTGTGACTCAGTTCCTTATCTTAAAAAAGGGACTATTAGTAGTTTGTGCTTCATGGGGGTAGTTAGGAGGATTTTTTGGGAGATGAAAATAAAGTGTCTGAGATCTAGTAGGTGTTTGATAAATGTTAGCTAATGTTAAGGCAGGATTTCAAGTGAAGATTTGGCCAATGTTCCAGTCCTACCTCATCAGAGAGTAAAGGGCAAAGAGCCCACTACTTCCAGTCTTTGGGGTCCCTCAGAGGATCACATCTAAGGTGAGCACCATGTCTAACACTCCCTTTGTATCGGCAGAAAGGCCAGTTGTACCTGGTACTTTCCTGAAGCTTTCTCTGGAAACAAGCCAACACACACATGTTTGACATGGACACGTTAGAAAATCCCCCCAAATAACAAAATATTGCAGCTTTATTACTCTCCCAAGGTATTTTTTTTTTTAAGATTTTATTTTTCCTTTTTCTCCTAAAGCCCCCCAGTACATAGTTGTGTATTTTTAGTTGTGGGTCCTTCTAGTTGTGGCATGTGGGACGCCGCCTCAGCATGGCCTGATGAGCAGTGCCATGTCTGTGCCCAGGATTCAAACCGGCGAAACCCTGGGCCACCGCAGCGGAGTGCACGAACCTAACCACCCAGCCACAGGGCCGGCCCTCTGGGGTTTTAATCATGCTGGGACCCTATAATCTGAGCTTTATGGAACACAGAGGATGGGCCCTCAGGAAGAAACACAAAGGAGAAATTGTAGAGTTTACCATGAAGCCCATATTGGGTTGAAGAAGTTAAAGTGGAGAAATAAGGGCTTTTAGGAAAAATGCTAGCCAGATCCTTCCAGCCTGTGCCTCTTGTAAAATGAAGACACTGTCAGGCTTCTTGAAATGCAGAAACAGCTTGAGCAGTGAGAAAGAATGAGAAAGCAGTGAGAAAGAATGAGAAAGCAGCTCGACTGCATCCCTGAAATGGCTTCTTTTGCTTTCTCCACATGTGTGAGCAGTTGTCAGCCCCATGGCGGATGGGCAATCTGGGAGCTGGAGACACTGATCTCTGGTAGATTGAGAGCATTTAGCTAGTAGGTGAGATGTATTTAATCATGGGTTGTAATGGTCACACAGATTGAAAACTCTGGTTGCCAGAAAGAGGCGCTGGGAGATGGCTTCTCCAAGGAGCCGGTCCCCATGGGGACTTCACTGCTGGGGCTGCCGGGGCTGCCAGGGCAGGGACCCACATGTGGGCAGAATGTCTGAGCAGAACTCTTGTGACTGGGGAAGTCAGAAGAGGGAGAGTCATGAAGGCAGAGATGTCATTTGGGAACCCCTAAGAAAATTGGAAGGATCTCATCCTGCCCACAGATCCTAGAGTTCTTCTCTGGTCTTGCTTCCTGCTTTGGTCTTCCTAGGGCACAATTTGAGAGCCCTCTAGTCTTGCTCACATCACTCGTTTACTGGTACTTTGTAAATTGAGTGATTGGGTCATTTATATAAAGAATTACAGTTTTGACCTTAAAAGCACAAATGAATAGAACAACAAGCTGCACTGTTGAATGCAATAATAACACCCAAGGGAAGCCACACTCCTCAGACCCTGAAGGGCTACTTCAGACACGTTGTTCATCAGGCAGCACTTCACAGATTTGTGGGCATAGAGTTTTCCAGGTGATAATGACTCTGGAGGGCTGGCCTTGAAACTCCAGTTTCTCAGAATGATGACAAAGATCATCTTTATAAACATCTTAGAGTAGAAGAACGGGGCTCTGAGATCAACTGGTACCCTCCATTGAGCAAATCCATCTGTCCACAGCCTATCCACATAATGCCTGTGAGCCAGGCTTGCTTGCTGTCTAACTCAGCTTCTTGGGGCTGGTGGCCAGTGTCTCTGAGGTCCTGGAGAGGGTAGGGATGAAACTGGGCCTGTGACACTGTGGAGAGGGGAAACAGTGTTTGGTATCCTGACCTGTGCAGAAGGCAGGATTACTCCCAAGCAGGATCCAGGACCCTATTCTGGAGGGTATCTGCCCATCTGCCCCTCCCTGTGATACTCTTGCCTTTGACCAGCTCTAGCTAGAAATGTGTGTAGACTGTCTTGTATTCTTTTTCCAAGGGAAGGCCCCGATTTGACCTACATTTTGCTTCTTCCATCTGGCCCAAACTGTCTGTTGAAATGATGCCTGAAAAGACATCCTGCTTGGTGAGTGAAGCTGTCAGCTGCTGGAGAGCTTGAGTTTTCCACTAAAGATCCCAATGCCAAGGGCTGACTCCCCGCTTCATTACAATGTCCCTCCGCCGAGGACCTTTAGGATTAATTTAAATGAGTTTGAGACTCTTGAAAACAAGGCTCACATCCAGGAGATTCAAAGTGATTTACCCTCCTTTCCATTTGTAAACAGGAGATTTTAAGGACCACATCTTTATTCCACATAGGACAGAATTGAGGCCCAGCAAGGCTAACTAACTTTTCTCAGATGATGGAGCCTGTCACTGGTAACAACATTCGTTCATTCAACATTGACTGTTCACTAGGATGGCGGTCTGTTGTAGCCCAGTGCTTTGGTGGCCTGACAAGGACCACAAAGTTGTGGACCCCGCCTGTGCCTGGATCTGCCCCTCTACCTTACCTTCGGCTTCACTTTCACTCAATAGAAAGTTCCAGATCTTCAGGCATTGGGTGGGATCTGAGTGGTCTTAAGATATAGCGTAAATAAAAATTTAATTCAAGTGCTCTTGAGAGAGGTAACACTTTGAGTTAATTTCCAACCAACATCCCAAGGACTTCTATCAGATTCTATGCCATGTGGTTTTAGATGAAGGGAGACAGAAGGAAAGGACTGGGCTCCATCTGAAGAGGGCAGTGCTGTGGGGTGGCCAACAGAGCTGAATGCCTTGTCTCTTTGGGCAAACTTTGCCATGTCGTCAGCTGCTTCTGCACTCACTCATCTGCCTTGTCTTCCCTCCATTCCTCTTAGGTCACTCACTAGTCAATTTGTGGGAGGCTTATTTACTTCTTAGTCTGTGACTAGGTTGCCTGGGGTTCTGGGGCAACACGTGCTCAGGAATTGGTGAAGTTAGGAAGCAGAGACTGAGTTTACCAGGGCGATGAAGGAGGAGTTGGCATTCCTTTCTCTGTTCCCCGGTTCTCTGTGTCTTATTGGTCCTAAAGGAAATTATTTTTCAAAGGAAAGCTTTCTGTTTTGCATATGGCTTATTTTCATGAAAAGATTGCAGTCCCTAAACTTCTGAGTCTAGAATAGGGTGTTGGGGTAGTGATGGTGGTAGGGCACTGGCTGGAGCCTGCTATATTCTTAGTGTGTATTGGTGAATTTTATGTGTCAGTTAGACTGAGCTAAAGGATGCCCAGATAGCTAGTAAAACCTTATTTGTGGGTGAGCCTACGAGAGGTTTCCAGAGATATTAGTGTTTGAATCAGTAGACTGAGTAAAGGAGATCATCTTCACCAGTGTGGGCAGGCACCATCCAATCTACTGAGGGCCTGAATAGGACAAAAAAGGCAGAGGAAGGGTAAATTTGCTCATTTTGCTTTGGCTGAGGCATCCATCGTCTCCTGCGCTTGGACATCAGTGCTTCTGGTTCTCAGGCCTTCAGATCCCGGCCAAGATTTACACGATTGGCCCTCCAGTTTTCAGACCTTTGGATTCAGGCTGAATTACATCACTGACTTTGCTGGTTCTCTAGCTTGCAGATGGCAGATTGTGGGGCTTGTTGGCCTCCATAAATGCATGGGCCAATTCCTATAGTGAATCTCCTCATGTATTATCTCTCTCTCTATTTCCCATTGCTTCTGTTTCTCTGGCGAATACTGACAATACAGTATGTTAAGATAAATTACCCCCAAACCATAAACAAAACCAGGAGTGATTCTGATATCATCATTAAGTGTTGATCAACAGGTTCACCATGGATTATTTAATTTTCTGAGAAAGTGTTATTACTCTGACATCTGTGGAGTTCCAGGTGAACACGGAGGTTTTACCTGGTAGAGATGCAATTGTCTTCTTCTCTTCTTCACTGGGCTCAAGACCAGTTGTGATGGCTCAACCCAGTCTGCCTAAACTTTTTCTTTTTTCCTCCCCAACAGGACCTATGATAGGTTTTATTTTTCTCTCTTCCCCATTTATACAACCCACATTCCTAGCCCTGTGCTTTCTCCCCTCCCCTGGCAATTTGTAAGCTGGAGTAATTCAGTGGATTTAGGAACTCAAAGCTAGAAGTGATCAGGTAAAAGAGAAGCCATTTAGCCCCACACCCTGTACCTCAGATTCCCCAGACAATTTGGTAGGGATGTGGGGATTCTACTACACATGGAACAGGGCTCAAGCCAATTTTATTTGAATCTCAAAAAGATATAGGAAAAAAAACAAAATCTTAAAAAAAAAAAAAAAAAAAGAGGGGCTGGCCCCGTGGCTGAGTGGTTAAGCTCGCGTGCTCCGCTGCAGGCGGCCCAGTGTTTTGTTGGTTCGAATCCTGGGCATGGACATGGCACTGCTCATCAAGCCACGCTGAGGCAGTGTCCCACACGCCACAACTAGAAGGACCCACAACTAAGAATATATAACTATGTACTGGGGGGCTTTGGGGAGAAAAAGGAAAAAAAATAAAATCTTAAAATAAAAAAAAATATTAAAAAAAAAGATATAGAACGTAATTGACATCTGGGCTTCATAATAAGTTCCACCTCCTTTTTCCCCTCTTAAATTAGTAAGGATGATTTCTGTTACAATAAGGGAGCATTTTGTCTAAAGACATAAAGGTAATTTGATTTTGACTCAAAAAAATTGTATGGTCTGTCAGCTTTTAATTTTGTTTAAATTGGCCATTTTTATAGAAATGATAGCTCACTATTGCTGTAGAGCACATTCTGGTCCCCAGCTGATTACAGTGGAGGTCTCTGTACTGGGGCTCCATTCTCTCCTACAGTCAAGTGGCTACTATTTCTCTCCTATACTCAAACACCATATGGACCGTTTCTGCAAAATCATGTATTCAGAAGGGCAACATTCCCTATGGAACCTTTCAGGGAAGGTTGCTCTGGTTGAAATGTATCATTTTCACTGTTTGGTATTCAATAACTCTTTCTTTTATTATTTTATTGAGGTTACATTGGTTTATGACATTATGTAAATTTCACGTGTACATCATTATATTTTGCCTTCTATGTAGACTGCATTGTGTTCACCACCAAAAGTCTAGTTTCCA
This sequence comes from Equus przewalskii, assembly GCF_037783145.1. NCBI lineage: Eukaryota > Metazoa > Chordata > Mammalia > Perissodactyla > Equidae > Equus > Equus przewalskii. The sequence continues at coordinate 19,408,855 of NC_091841.1, forward strand.
TCTGTCACCATATGTATGTGCCCCTTCACCCCTTTTACCCTCTCCCACACCCTTCCCCTCTGGTAACCACCCATCTGTACTCCTTATCTATGTATTTTTTTGTTTGTTTATCTTTCACATATGAGTGAAATCATACAGTATTTGTTTTTCTCTGACTTATTTTGCTTAGCATAATACCCTCATGGTCCATCCATGTTGTTGCAAATGGTATGATTTCATCTTTTTTATGGCTCAGTAGGATTCCATTGTATATATATGCCACATCTTTATCATTTCACCCAGTGACTGGCACTTAGGTTGCTTCCAAGACTTGGCTATTGTGAATAAAGCTGTGATGAATATACAGGTTTATATGTATTTTTGAATTAGTGTTTTCATATTCTTTGGATAAATACAGAGAAATGGAATAGCTGGATCATATGGTATTTCTATTTTTAATTTTCTGCGACATCTCTGTACTGTTTTCCATAGGGGCTGCACCAGTTTGCATTCCCACCAGCAGTGTATGATGTTCCTTTTTCTCCACATCCTCTCCAACACTCGTTATTTCTTGCCTTTTTAATAATAGCCATGCTGATGGGTGTGAGGTGATATCTCGTTGTAGTTTTGATTTGCATTTCCCTAATACTTAGTGATACTGAACATCTTTTCATGTGTCTGTTGGCTCAATGGTCCTTTCTATATCTTGGAATTCTCAAGATAGAAGGAAGGTAGAATCTAGCTCCCATTTCTGAAGTGAAAGGAGGTCCCATTTCCACCTCCCAGGGCTCTGAAAGAAGTGTGGATGTAGGATATCAGTGTTTGTAGGATATCCATGCTGGATGTAGTATGCTAACGGACGTAGAATATTTGTGCTACCAAACAGGTGGATGCTCCTGCCTGGGACTTGAACTTCAGGGAATGATGAAAAGGTTTAGGATCTGTTAGAGATGATACGTGGTTGGATACAATAGAGAGTGGTGTGGTGGCTAATGTAGGTGGCTTTGTCCAAAAGCTGAGCAGTGGTGAATGCTCAGGGGCAGCAGCGCCAGCCATAGCAATGGAAAATGCCCACAGGTGATGCCCCCTATGGTGGCAGCCTGTACAGACCATTGTTGTGGCAGGCTCTTAGCTGTGGCTTGCCTCTCTTGGTTCCTGTCCTGGCTGGTTCTCTAGTCTTGTATTTTATTGGCTGCCAGACACCTTTCTAACAAATTCTTTTTCTGCTCAGGTTAAGAACCCTAATTTGAACAGCAGCCTTGACATCTTTATTCCTTAGGCTGTAGACCAGGGGGTTCAGCATGGGAATCACAATGGTGTAGAACACAGACAAGATCTTGTTATAGGCTGAAGCACTTTCAGGGTTGGGTTGGAAATATACAAGGAACACAGACCCATAGAAGAGGGAGAGGGCAGTGAGGTGGGAGGCACAGGTGGAGAAGGCCTTGCGCTGGGCCTCCAAGGACCTCATCTTATAGATTGTGACCAGGATGTAGGCATAAGAGACCAAGATCACTGAGATTGTGGGGACAGTGACCAAGGCAGAAAAGAAGAGCAGGATGATATTGGCCACCGTGGTGTCTGAGCAGGCCAGTTGGAGCACGGGGGGGATGTCACAGAAGTAGTGATCAATGACATTGGGACCACAATAGGGCAAGATGAAGGCATTCCCTGTCTGCAGAGCTGAAATAAACACCCCCATAGCATAGGTGACAACCACTAGCTGGACACACAAGCGCTTGGACATGATGGTGTGGTAGAGGAGAGGGTGGCAGATGGCCACAAATCGGTCATATGCCATGATGGCCAGGAGCAGACACTCCCCTGTGCCGTGGAGGATCATGAGGGCCATCTGGGCCACACAGCCTGCAAAGGAGATGGACTGGTCAGTGGTGAGGAAGCTGATCAGCAACCTGGGAGTAAACACAGAGGAATTACAGATGTCAAGGAAGGAAAGCACACTCAGGAGGAAGTACATGGGGGTGTGCAGTGTGGAGCTGGCACGGATCACGTCTATCATGCCTAGGTTGCCCACCAGAGTCATGGAGTAGATCAGCAAGAAGATGGCAAAGAGGAGTTGTTTTTCGTCTGCCTGGTCTGTGAGGCCCAGCAGGATGAATCTCGTCACTGTGGTGTGATTCTGCCCCAATTCCATCTCACTGGTGTGTTTCCCACATGACAGTGAACAAGAGGAGGAGAAACAAGAACGTTAACATTCTCATCAAAGAGCTAGCCTTTCTCATCTTCTAAAGCTGAAAACCTGCATCTGTCTCTGAGTGGCAGACTGCTCTCCAAATCCCACATCAATCCCATCATGTCACACTCACGCTAAAGTGTTAAAGTTTACCCCTGTCTCCCCAAGATAATGTCTAAGTTCTTTAGCCCGCCAGATGTCCTCTATGAAACACCTCCAGGCTACCCTGCTCTCACTTTACCCTCAGCAATTCTGAACAATTTATTTCTGCAAACACATCACGTTGTTGCAAATGTCTTTGCCTTTCCATAGTCTGTATTTTCGTCTTGGAATGTCCTTTGGTCTCTCCAAACCCAGCTTAGAGGTCTGTCCCCTTCCTCTCTCCCTTGAATTTCATAGATGTTCCTGTAGTTGAATCAATGGCACTATTTAATGATAAAAAATGTCCATGCATCTTTCCTATTGGGTTTTCTTACTCCTGGTAGGAGGAGAGTTGCTCAATATCTCAAATAATCTGTTCTCTGATATCTATCACAGTTTGTCATTAGTGCTGTCAAGTTGATTCTAGCTTCTGGTGCCCCTGTGTACAGCAGAGCAAAAAACCCTGACCGATCTTTGTGCACCATCCTCTCACCTTCCTATGTTATATCAGACAATGCTCTGCTGCTATTCACAGGGTTTTCATGGCCAGTATTTTTGCAAGTGGGTGGCCAGGTCCTTCTTCCTGGTCTGTCTTAGTCTGGAAGCTCTGCTGAAACCTGTTCACACGGGTGACCCTGCTGGCATTTGAAATACCCATGGTGTAGCTTTCAGCATCACAGCAACATGCAGCTGCCACAGTATGACAGCTGATGACAGGTGGTGTGATTCCCTGACTGGGAAATGAACCCAGGCCACAGTGGTGAGAGCACAAAATCTTAACCACCAGACCACCAGGGCTGGCTACCTATTACCATGCCTGCTGTCAATGAATGAATATTAATTATCAGTTAGACAAGAAAATCTTCCTCATCAGGTAATGATAACTTGATCCTTTCAGTTGTTTTGGCCTAAACCTTTTAGCCATTTTTGACCCTTTTTTCTCCCACCCCTGATAGAATCCCTCAGCAAGTCGTATTGGCTCTACCTTCAAAATATACGCCAACTTCCTACCCTTTCTTTGCAAGACACTGTAGGGGAGGAAGACATTTCCTCTACCTGCTCTGGGTCCTTCTGGGAGGAAAACAAATCAAATTCACATGAGACAGAACAACAGGAGAAAATTAAAAAAGATTTATAACACGTGTACATGGGAGAGGCTCAGGCAAACTGAGCAACTCACCAAAATGGCTGAAGCCACCACCTTAAATATCATCTTTGTGCTAAAGACAAAGGAGGATGTTGGGGGTCCAGGGGAGTCAGTTATGGGAGATTACGAGAAAAGTACAGTAAACAAGAGTAAGGTTATTATGCAGATTTAAGTCCTTGCCTGCATTGATAAGAGTTTCTAGAGATAAGGTCATCCCCCCTTCTTCCTGGTACAGACAGGGAGACACCTTTACAGACAGAGATTTCCTTTACAAATGTAAGTATCTTTTACAAAGGGTAAGTAAATTCTACTTTTCAGAGTTTCTTTCCTGTCTGCAATTTTTAAAGTAACCAGCCCAAAATAATCCTCATGCCAAAGAGATATATCTTGGGGTGGCCAATTCCAGTGTTCCACAATACCATCATATCTTGCTTGGATTATTGCAATTCTTCTTAACTGGTGTCCTGCTTCCCTTCGTGAAGAGCAGTCGGATGATTCTGTTAACACACAAGAGAAAGTCAGAACCCACCATGGCCCTCGAAGCCTCCCTCTGTGAGGTTGGTCACTTCTCTGTAACTCCCTTTCCCTCTCTGTCCTCTTTTTCTCCTCCTCTCACACTTGTCTACTCTGCTCTAGCTAAGTCTGCCTCCTTGACCCTCTTAGGACACGCCACGTGTGATTCAGGACCTGTGTGCTAACTGTCCTCTCTGTTCAGAACACTCCTGCTCCATCCAGTTAGCCACATGGCTCTTCCCTCTCCTCCTTTATGTTCAGGCTCAAATGTTGCCTTCTCCTGAAGCTTTCCCTAAGCGTGCTATTTAAAACTAAATCCTGAGCCAACCCTGATGGTCTTGTGGTTAAAGTTTGGCGCTCTCACTGCCTTGGTGACCTGGGGTTCGTTTCCTGGTCATGGAACCACACCGCTTGTCAGTTGCCATGCTGTGGTGGCTGCTCACATAGAACTAGAACGACTTACAACTAGGATATACAACCATGTACTGGGGACTTTGGGGAGGAACAGCAAAAGGAAAACTAAACCCTCTCTTACTCTAGCACTCACTACCCTTTTCTCTATTTAATTTTTTCCTCATAGTATTTATTCTTCTCTAACATGCTATATCCACATGCCTTATTAATTGTGTTTATGATCTTTGTCTTGATATTAGGATGCAAGAGCCGTGAAACTAGCCATTTTTGTCAGTTTTGTTCATTGCTGTATCTCCAGTGCCTGGCACATAGTAAGCGCTCAGTAAACAGTTGTTGAATGGGTAAATGAAAGCTACAAGGAAGATACAGATGCTTCAGGACAAATCAGGCTGCCAAGAGGATAGTGACTACCCAGATGAGTGAGTGCAGAATTCCGGTTACCCAAATCAGGTGATAAAAATTGGAGAAGGATTATGATAAGAATGGGGTAAGGGTAGGATTGAAAGCTGGTAGTCTAATGGTGAAGATTCAGTACTCTCACCGCTGCAGCCCAGGGTCATTTCCTGGTCAGAAAACAACACCACCTGTCTGTTGGTTGTCATACTGTTGTGGCCGCATGTTGCCGGGAGGCTGAAAGCTATGCCACTGGTATTTCTAATGCCAGCAGTGTCACCCATGGTTTCAGTGGAGCTTCTAGACCAGAGAGACTAGGAAGGAGGACCTGGCCACACAATTCTGAAAAAATTGGCTATAAAAACCCTATGAATAGCAGTGGAAAATTGTCTGATATAGAGTTAGAAAGTAGAGAATGGCACAGAAAGACTGGGCAGGATTCTGCTTTGCTGTGCAGAGGGTTGCTAGGAGTTGGAATCGACTCAACAGCACTAATAACAAGAATTGAAGGATGATTCACTATGTTGTGAAACTCAATCCCAGCTGAAAGCTGGGGCCTGTAGGGCCTTGTTGTCATAGCAGCAGAACCTGACTGTAGGAGAGGGCTCGGCTGGTAACATGCAAGGTGGGTTGAACCCTCTGGGGAAGAGCACCCATTTCCCTTCTTCCAATCTTGAGGTTTTGACCCAAACTCCTGAATCCATAACACTCATCTTAAATCACTGACAACCATAAATATGTAATTCCAGTTTCTGTGGAAGTCTTAGGATGATTCTTTTCAGATGAATGTACCATTACCTATATTGATAATTTTCTGTAAGATCTATTTACAAGACAATAAGTTTGTGTAACAATTATTCAATATGAATTTCAATACATCTTTGAATATACACATACTGAGTATGTATTCTATTTAAGGTGTTTGAAACATTTAAGAGTATCTGCTTAATTTGAGGATGATCAGGATTGAGGATGATTAGCTAAACTGAATTAACTAAATGTATGTTTGATTGACTTTGCTAGAATACTGAACAACATTGGATTTATTAAATGTACACATTTTTATTCAGTAATTTTCAGAAATTATTTAAATGCTTATGAAGCTCTTTGAAAGGCTTGGGAAATCAGGTACGTTAAATTCGTGACTGTAGCTTGAAAATTTTAAGAGCATTTAATTAATCAAGTTTATAAATAGAGTTTAAATGTTTAGGAGAATTTGATTCCATGGTTTTTTGTGTGTGTGACTTGACTTTGAATTGTTTAGAGAATTTGATTGTGAACAGTGCTTAAATTATTTGGGGGAATTTAATCCATTAGATTTTGGACTAAGAGAACATTACTCAAAGATCAAATGTGATTATTTTAAATGTTAACACAAACATTACTACATAGGTAATTAAATATTATATTTGGAAATTGCATTTAATGGCCTAAGGAAAACTAAGTTCTAAATTTACAAGTTAAAATATTATAATCAACTAGCAAATGGCTTTATTTAATCCTTTCCATGCACAAAAGATCCGGACATTAAAAAAAAGTTGCTTGTAACAGGACATGTTGTGGGAGCTTGCTGTGGATTTGAATGTACAGAGTGGAGAAATATGGAGGAGCCACAGGACTGAGAACTTTAACTTTCTGAGGAGTGGGGTGTGGTGCAGGGAACTCTCCTGAGAGCTGCCAGGTCTGGGTATGGTTCTGGGTTCTTCTGTGCTTTGGGATGTGACACTGGGCAACTCACTGTAGGAAGCTGAGCCCTACGTACTCCTCTGTGAATTGTGGAGGACGACTCTTGTCTGGGGTTCTGGGACTCAGGGAAGGACTGAGACAGTAAAAACAGAGGTGCTGTGAAAAGAATGAAGTATTTATAATAATCCTGGGTAGTTGTGGAGTGAGGAAGAAACATTATGATGGAGGAAACAAATATTTGTTGAATCTCTTCTTTGTGCTATTCCCTGGGTGAGGTGCTGTCCCCATCCCGACCTCATTGAGAACTGAGTAACCTGCTGAGATCACAAACGGATGAACTGCCACTTAAACCTAGATGACCGTATGGAGAGCAGTTGGCATGATCCCCTCTTCACTGGGTAGGGATCATTGCCTCAGAAAGGAAAATACATGACACAAGCTAGAGAAATTACTTAGTGAGAACCAAGAGATGAAATAGGGTGACCAGAGAAAACAGTAAAACTCCATAATTCAGCTAGCCAAAGTCAGATGTCTAGACCAGAAAGAACTCAGGAGAACGGAACATGTTCCAAGGACAGCATGAGGTCCTTACAAGAAGAGCTTTTAAGGGAAGTAGTCGTTCTCCCATCTGAAGTTCCTGGTCACAGATTCTAGTTTGGCCATCCAACTGTAGAAGGATCCTAGACTCTAACCATTCACCCATCTTCTGAGGGTGACCCGGGTGTGCAGAATCTTTTCCTCCTGCAGAGAACTCAGACTGGCAGTTCTTACCCTCGACGGCAGGTCTCTTGGATCTCCCAAGGGAAATCGGGACCCCCAGAGCCTCCATACTCTGAGCACATACCTTTTGGGGTTTCCCCAGCAACAACACAAAATGCTATTCTGATACTTGCTCCAAGAACTAACTCTGCTGGGGACTAGCCAGGAGGGTACTTGAATATGTTTGTTGAATGAATCAATTTCATTGAATTTTTGGGTGGATGGAGGCATAGAAAGAAGAACAAGTGGATTATCTTTCAATTCCAGTTTTTGTTTTTTTGAATGGGAAATATGTTTCTAAGGTACAAAATTCAGAAGGGACTACAGCAAAAATAAGTCCTCTCCATCTTCCCCCTTCTGATTCCCCAGACACTCAGCTCTCTTGCTCAGAAGCTGCCAGTTTCTTGTGTGTTTTTCCAGTTAGTCATTGCTTCTATAAATAAGACCCGTACATATGTATTCTCCTCTCTCTTTTAAAAGATACAAATGGTAGCAAACTATACACATTGTTCTACGCCTTGTTTTTCTTTTTTATTTAACAACATATCTTGGAGCTCTTTCCACGTCAGTAAAGTGCTGCCCACCTAACGTTACATTTTAGCAGTCTGGTAAGCAGAGACGTTTAAATTGTTGCAGCTCTTTTACCATTACCAACAAAACAGCACCTAGCAACAGAACAGCCCCTTTCTTAAAGCACCTTCGGGTTGAAGCAGTTTGGAATCTAGAGCGTGGAGGTCCTCAGAACGAATATTAACAAGCAGCCTCTGACTTGGCTTTCACGCTGGACTTTTCAGCATATTCCTTTTTTGGGGGATGAAAATTGGCAGTTCACAGGGGAACCCTTTCTAGCTTTCTCTTGTTTCTTTTTCTTTTTCTCTCCAGGCCGGATGGGACAGATGCTCACAAGCTGTGGTCACTAATCTTTAGCACCTGGTTACCAAAGTGTGCCCTGCATACCTGCAGCACAGACATCACTGGGCGCTCCTTAGAAATGTGGAATCTGGTTCCACCCTAGACCTCCTACTGAATCGGATTTGCATTTTAACAAGATCCGCAGCTGATTCCTCTTAGAGTCTGAGCCAGGCTGACTAGCAGCCTGAGTGGATTTAGCTCAAGTGCCAGTTGGATGCCTGTGGAGAGGGACAGAGAGGAGGAGGCTTTCGGTCCCTATTTGTAAAGGTCCCTAACAGGGACCTCTGTGTCCGGGCTGATCCTGAAAGTGACTGCACATTTCGTGTGAATCTGAGTGTGACTTGGGAGGGTGGATGAGGAGAGTGTCATGAAGGCAGGAGATTTGCTGAAGGGGAAGGCCCCCAAGAACCAGACACTCTTCTTCCAGCCTGGATGCAAGGACGTCAGAGAGAATCCTGGCCATGGGAGGAGAACTCATGGTCTTCTTTACAGGATTTTCTAGCTCATATGTGCACCCAGAGAACAGCAATTAGCAGTTGATCTAACTAGCTTTAAAGAAAAATGCATTTTTATATAAATGAATGGAAGAGAGGTACTGAACTAAATAACCAGGCCTGGGGGTAGCCTCACTGATGGGATTTCAGGGGACAACTTACTGATCCGCAGTCCCAGAGCCCAGGAGGACATGCAGACTTTGAATGTCTGGCATCAAGAATCCAGCTCCATGGAGTAATGGCGACAATCTAAGTGGCCTAGAACAGCTGGGAGACAGAGAGATTCTACACTACTCTTCCCGCACCCACCCCCAGCCATTGCAAATGTGCCACCAAATAGGTGAACCTTTCATTGCCTTTTAGAAGGGTTTCTTGCATCTACTGCTGGCTCCTGGGGCTGGTGGCTTGTTTCTGGGAAGCATTATTTCCTAGCAGTCAAGAGCATGGGCCTTGCTATTGGCCAGATCTGGATCTGAATGCCAGTGCCAGCCCTTACAATTTTGCGACCTTGGGCAAGTTTTTAAACCTCACTCCATCTTATCTTCTGCAAAGTGGAAATAATAGTACCCATCCTTAGTGTTGCTGTAAGGATTAAATGAGGTGATGCATTTGAAGTACTTGTCATAGTCTTTGGCAGAGAGTAAATATTCAATGCTTGTTATTATTTCTAAATAGGGGCTTGAGGGTACGGGGGAAAAAAGGGAAGCAAAGGAAAAGAGGTGAGGATCATCTGTGAGCGCACTGACCTGTGGAGAAGCAGGGACCATCTCCTTCTGAGGCCAGCTCGTAGAGACCCCTGGGAGTGACTTTCCCCTCTATGATGTTGGCTACCTGGGACCACTCTAGGGGTGGGTGCTCTCAAATAGTCTTGGCAGATCTTTGGATCTCTCCTCCCTGGGAAACCTTCTGGCTGAGCTCTTATCCTTCCATCTGGACCTGTGAGAATTGCCTCAGTTTAGTTGGTCCCAGGGGCTGAGCAGGAAGCCAGTGATTAGCGGTCCAGGATACACAGGGAGTGACACCTGGAGATGGAGCTCCTGTTGGTGTGTGAGGTCTGGGAACCTCTGGGGCTGCTGGTCCAGGGCTGACGCTCTTCATTTAACAAGTCTCTCCCCTGAGGGCTTCTAACTTAAGTTTAATGCGCGTGAGACTCCAGAGAGGGAGAATTGCACAGAAACCCATCATGCAGTGCTCACACAATGTCATCTTCCTAGGGGCTTGAGGCAATTAGTTTTCCCCCTCTTTAACAGTAAGGGGTTGTTGGTGATCTTTTTCCTCTTTTTCATAAGACAAACCTGAGACTCACTAAGGCTCACTAATTTTTTTCTGATTGCATAGCAAATCACTGCTAATAATAATAATAATAGTAACTAACATTTGTATAATTTAACAATAGCTTGCATGTATGTTACCTCATTTATCTTTGTACAAACCCTCAGAGGTCTGCTCAGCAAACATTATTGTCTACCTATTATGGGGGGTGGGAAACTGAGGCTCAGGGAAGTGACTTGACCAGTCTAAGGTCACAGCTGGTAAGCGGCAAAGTCAAGACCAAAGCCAGGATCTCTGGCTTTTGATCTTTGTTTCCTTCCACGTCTCCCAGGCTCTCAGAGTTCAGTCATCTTGGAGTTACTTGATATTACTGGTCTAGTCTAGAGAAATAGTCCACCTTGTTGTTCAGGGGAGGCATAAGCAGATTCAGTATCATGCTCTGTGCCACAGCATCACCGTCCTTGATGAGATTCCTGCCCTGCACTTTAGCAGCAGATTCTGATAACAGAATTCCTATTATTTTCCCTCTAGATCTGTGTTCCCTGCAGGACTGGGATCCTGTTTGTCATAGGACCTGGAACCTGTTGCTGAATCCTAAATGGGTGGCTGCAGCCTAGCTCCAAAATGTCAACTTTTTCCCTGAGTGCTCTCTGCCAGCATACCTCTTGATTGTTTTTTTCACCTCTGGTCCAGTGCCACATTTCACAACTTCAGGGGACCTCATTCACACTGCATTCTTTGTGAATGTCACCTCCTGGAGCACTCCAATGATACTGGCTGCTTGTCTCAGCTTAGACCTGTTGTTATCACAGGCTTTGGCTGCTTTCCTGTGTGGCCAGCCTTTTTTTCTCACGGCTGCTGCTCCCGAGTCTGTCTTCTGACACCTGAGATATCGCACCTTGTTCTGCTTGTGAATTTCTGAGGCTTCCGTTTCTATTTCTTTCTATTTGGCCACAGGTATCTGAGTCATGCCTGAGTGGCCCTGAGATGTGACAGCTTTTTGCTTTCCCTATCTTGAGGATAAGGTTGAATATCCTTCTGACAGAGGGATCTATAATGCATGTTTGTATTATTTAAGAATGATTCTACCATAGAAAATAAAAGAAACTAAGTATAGAGCCAAGGAGCTTGGGAGAAAGGAAGTAGAGAATATGTGTGATGAATATTTATAGGAGGCATGAAAGGACCAAGGAGCAGCACATATTTATGAAGTACAAGAGGCAGTTTCATGAAGCACTCAATATTCATGAGGCCTTAAATTGGCACCCTTGGGTGATGTGCAGTTTTCTTTTTCCTTTGGTGAGGAAGGTTGGCCCTGAGCTAACATCTGTGTCAATCTGCCTCTACTTTGTATGTGGAACACCGCCACAGCATGGCTTGATGAGTGGTATAGGTCTGTACCTGGGGTCCAAACTGGTGAATGCTGGGCTGCCACAGTAGAGTGTGCTGAACTTAACCATTATGCCACTGGGCTGGGCCCTCATGTTCATTTATTTATTTTTTTTCAGGAAGATTAGCCCTGAGCTAACATCCGCCACCAATCCTCCCCTTTTTGTTGAAGAAGATTGCCCCTGAGCTAACATCTGTGCCCATCTTCCTCTATTTTATATGTGGGATGCCTGCCATAGCATGGCTTGATAAGCAGTGCGTGGATCTGTGCCTGGGATCCAAATACACGAAACCCCGGCTGCCAAAGCAGAGCATATGAACTTAATTGCTGTGCTACCTGGCCGGCCCCCCGATGTCCGTTTTTGATTCCACTTGTTCTCTGCCCAAGACATGCAGATAAAGGGCATGTTTGCTTAGTAAGTCACTGGTGAGTGACAGCTATTGGTGAGGCATACTTGCTCCTGAATCTTTCTGATGGAACATCTGTTGGCTCCAGGCACCCCTGTCCTCTCCTTGTTTATCTTCAGCTCAATGTTCTCATGACTGTATGTCACTAGGGAAGCTGATATGGCAGGGAAAGAGAGCAAGAGAGTGACAGAGTGAGAGGTGGAGGCACACACACATAAGTGTGTGTAGGCATGCACACACACACACATTGTGTAACACAGGATTCAGGTGGGGTGGTTCTTTTGCCCTATTTGAACTGTTTCCTAAATTTGTTCCTTTCCCCTTGCTTCTCCTTCTATTTTTTTATTGACTTAATAAACCATTTGACTTGAGCATCTTAATTGGTCCATGAGCCTTTCTGCTCAGTAACCTCCCTGGTGATGCACTAGGAGGCTGCTGTTGCACCAAAGTAATTTCCCACATGGCAAGTCCACTTTACATCCATCTTATGAGCCATAGCAGGTTCTGTCCCATCAGTGGTTTCATTGGGGGCATGGAGATGAGGCAGCTTGGCACAAGAAGGAAACTGCAGGGAGGTGAGAGAGAGGTCAGAAATGAATCCTGGGCTCTCTGTACCAAGTTGTGTTGTGGGTGTCCAGGTGCCTCTCTGTGGGCTCTCTGCCTGATTCTTCAATTTTTCCATCCACCTCTAGCCCACCTGAGATAGAGTCTCAGGACTGGAAGAGCTAATAAGAATGGACAACAGTGAGGGTGCTGCTCCAGGAGGAAGATATAAGGCATTGGCTCCTCTCCTATGCAGTTGGAGACCCTTAGTCCCACTGCCCCACTGGGTAATTATTGCGCAGAGTTTTGTTAAGCAGATAGCTTGTTTGTGTGAAGAAAATCTAGTGTCTAGACTCCTGAAGTTAGGATGGTGCCCTGGGGCAGAGAGATTTGCAGAGGGCTTGGAAAAGGCAGAGGATGCTGTCTGGAGAGATCCAGGGTTTGAGTCTGGAGTGTCCTACAGATCCTGACTAACCTACCTACCATCAGGTATCACACCCATCTTCCTCAGATATGCCATTCATTGTTACATTCTACTGCATAACAGCATACAACAGCAACCTGAACTTTCTTGAATAACATGAACAGGCTGAGAAACATGAAATGGCTTCGTTTTTCTTCTGGCAGAGTTTTCTTTCCACCCCTTGATGATATCTTGGTCATGTATAATTACTTTCAAGTATAAAAGGAAGGACTCAGAGTGGATTAACTAGTAGCCCAATTTCCTCACCTCTTTCTGTATCTGTGTCTTTTTCTATGAGGCGTTTAGGCCAACTGCAAGAGTTTAACCAATTATACAGTTAGAGGGCGCAGTCTCCACACGATTGCCCGAGACTTCTGACACAACCTCAGGGGGTTAGCGTCCAACTACAAAGTTAGAGGGAAGAGTCTATACACTACCACCCTTCTTCTGACAGCAGCTCCATATTCGAGGGTGTCCCCCAAACCGCCCTCAGATTAGATAATTCTCTAGAAGGATTCACAGCTCACTGAACACTTATACCTGAGGCTATGGTATATTACAGGGAAAGGATACAAAAGGACAGCTGGCCAAGGCAAGAGATGAGTAGGCAAGAGTCTGAGATGGTTCCAAATGCAAAGCTTCTATAGTCCTCAAAATGCATTACTCTCTCAGCATTGATGTGTGACAAGAGTATTGCCAACCAGGGACGCTCTTCTGGGCTTTGGTGTCCAGAGTTTTTATTGGAGCTTTTTTATGTAGGTATGATTGATTGATTTATTGCCCGTATGGTTGGATGCAGTCTCCAGGTTGACTGATACTGCATGATCCAAAGCCCCCATCTGAAAACACATGGTTGGTCTGTCTGGCATGGGCAGCTTCTACCCTAAGACTGTCAGGTGTGGCAGCTTCATCGTAAACAAAGAGACTGCTAGAAATATGATACAGATTATGCCCTTATAGTAGAGGGCAAAGGCCAGACCTCTTTTGGGCAAGGCCAAATTTTTTATTACACACTTTCTATTTGATTTTCAGTCTCTGTCACAACAAGGCTGAGTATACTTCCTATTAGCTCGACTTTGGGCTTGACCAGGTGACTCTATGTGGCCAATGCGATGTTCATATTTGTGATGCAGGTGGGGAGGGTGTTGAAATATGCCTGTGCTTTAGGGTTTGCTCTTTTGTCCTTTTGCCATTGCTACCAGAAGATACTGGCAAGTCTGGGGCTCCTAAGTGGAGTAGAGGCAGCCTCAGCTAAGCTTATTCTAGATTAGCAAATCCCAACTGACCTGCAGATATGTGAGCAATGAAAAGTTATTGCCTTTTAAGCCACTGAGTTTTGGGGTAGCTTGTTACACAGCAAGAACTATTGATACATTTTCAGTCTTATAATTAAACCTCCTTTTCAGATGTTATTTCAGTTATCCATTGCTGCATAGCAAACCATCTCAAGACTTAGTAGCTTAAAACAGCAGCACTTTATTAATTTTTATGATTCTTCAATCTGGGCTGGGCTCCATTGGGAGATTCTTCTCCACATGATGTCTGCTGGGCTGGAACATTCAAGATGGCTTCTTCATTCACATGTCTGATGCCTCAGTTGGGGTGGCTGTAGCAGCTGAGGGTGACATCTTTTTTTCTTGTAATCTCTTCATGTGGCCAGCTTGGGCTTCCTCATAGCGTGATGGTTTCATATAGTCAGGCTTCTTATATGACAGCTGGCTTTCAAGAGGAAAGATATAGAAGTTCTCAGTTTGCTTAAAGGCTGGACCTGGGACTGCATTTCCACTGCATTCTGTTGTTTAAAGAAGAAAGTCATAAGATCAACCCAGATTCAAGAAGAAAGGAAATAGGGTCCACCTCTTGATGTGAGGAGCAGTATGTGCATACAGGAAAAGAAGGAGTTGATGGGGTCTAACTTTGGAGACTATCTATCATAGATATTAAGGAGTCTAGTCTAAGCCTAAATCTCAATTTCATATCAGTTTTAAGCCTTTGTGTCTCTCCTGGACCTGAAACGGAGATAGGGAATCACACTTTTCCTCTTTCTCCTTCTCCCTCCTTGTCCTCTCCTTCTTTGGAGTGTTGGCCTATGGGAAGAGGGATGTGGAAAATGGGCCAAGTTTTGTCTAACTGGTTATTTTAATCTATCCACCAATACATCCACATGGTAGGCATTTGGTCTACTGGTCTCTCATGTAGAATCAGGGGTGGGGTCTTCAGAAGGCCCTGTGAGTATCTCCCCTGCTAAAGACAGAATGTTTTTGTCCTCCCAAAATTCATATTTTGAAAACTCATCTCCTGGGGCTGGCCCAGTGGCACAGCGGTTAAGTGAGCACGTTCTGCTTCTCGGCGGCCCGGGGTTCACCGGTTTGGATCCCGGGTGTGGACATGGCACCACTTGGCAAAAGCCATGCTGTGGTAGGTGTCCGACGTATAAAGTAGAGGAAGATGGGCACGGATGTTAGCTCAGGGTCAGTCTTCCTCAGCAAAAAAAAAAAAAAAAAAAGAAAAAAGAAAAAAGAAAAAAGAAAAGAAAGAAAGAGGAGGATTGAGGATTGGCAGCAGTTAGCTCAGGGCTAATCTTCCTCAAAAAAAAAAAAAAGCAAAACCCTCATCTCCTATTGGTATTGGGAGGTGGGGCCTTTGGGAGGTGATTAGGTCATGAGGACAGACCCCTCATGAGTGGGATTTGTGCCCTTATAAAAGAGACCCCAGAGAGCTCCTTTGCCCCTTCCACCATGTGAGGATACTGTGAGAAGACAGCCATCTATGAAGCGGGAAGTGGGCCCTCCCCAGACACCAAATCTGCCAGCACCTTGATCTTGGACTTCCAGACTCCAGAACTGTGAGAAATAAATTTCTATTGTTTATAAACCATCCAGTCAACATTGTTTTTGTATAGCAGCCTGAATGGACTAAGGCATTCCTGCCCCACGTTCTCTGAAGGGAATTCTTCACTCTTGCTGACATTTTATTTTATTATTTAAAAAATTTAACTGGTATTTTATTTTCCAGTTGCTCCACTGTTTTTCAGAGTCACTTCTATTTTCTTATCCATCTTTCTCTGTGAAATGTTAGTCGTTGCTGAGGTACTGATCAATCAGTGGAGGAAACCACCGTCTACCCCAATGCAGTGGAGGAGAAATAGGTACGGGAAGACTTCATCTAGGCACAGTTGATTTAGATTTGTTTTCATTATTACTGAATTTTGTCCATCTTTTCTCCCAAATTGGGAGAAATCATATTGGGAACTTTCTTAGTCTTTTTTCACAAATGTGTCCAGGTCAGAGAAGAAGAATGAGAAAGGGAAAGAGTATGTATATGTTTGAGGAGTTGGGGATGAGGGGTGGGGCTACAGAAGCTCATGGAGGAGGACCAAAAATTATGGATAGAGGTTAGATGTTTTTTCTTGTTCACTTTTTTCTTTCTTTCCCTATTATAGCTTTAAGATCCTTCAGAGAAGAAGGGCCTTTATTGGATGATAGGGGAGATTCTTGTTTCCCAAACCCCTTGATTCAGCATTCCCCTAAGTAGGATGTGTGGTTGTTTGTGATCACGTATCTATCTATGTATTTTCAATCCTGAATAAACCATTTCTTGGAGAGTTTGAAAGTAAATTTCCTTTGCTCTCAAATCTTCTATTATTTCTATGCTCTCTATTGAAAGCCTGGAACTTCTGCACAACTGCCCTGTGATTTGGGCTACCTTTTGTGTGCCCTTGCTGACCTTTTCTGACTCACGGTAGCTCTGCCCCTTTGTACCTCTATCTCTTTCTATTGCTGAGGTCCCCTTGCCCAGCATAGCTCTAATGGGCAGGGTACCTCCAAGATGGATCAAATTTGGGTTGGCCTGAGGAAACTTGCGTCTCCCTGCCATAAAATGATGCAAAAAGAGAGTGACTCAGAGCTGCCCTCTCTCTTCTCCTTCTGGCCTGCTAGAACTAGCTTCCCACTTTCAAAATTCTCTAGGTGAGAAGGAAGTTCTAGTCTGTATGTTCATGTATACTTCCAAATGCCAGGAGTTCTTTGTCCAGCTTTCCTAGAATCTCCTCACTTTACTCTACTCTGTTTCCATGACCCTCCCCGTACTAGCAGAGCAAGAATCCAACTGGGAATGAGGATGCTGTCTCACCTTCTTGTAGGCACTCCCAATCTTCACGAAATGAAGATATCCACACGTTTCTCTTTGAGCCTTCCTTATCGGCGTGAATAAGAATAACAATAAGCACACCCTCTCCTTCCCCAGAGCACTCTCCCCAAAGGAGCTCTCCTCCAAAGAACCTTCCAGCTCCAATGAAAGTCTCTCAAGTGTCTACTCTATTCTTCATGTAACTTAGTAGTGGGTGATTGGGAAGACTCATAGGCCACCTTTGAAAAAGTCGTGAAAGAACATGTGTAGTAACTCTTAGAATTTGTAGGTACTTATTAGTAATTGTCTTTTGCTTGTACTTTTAGCCAAAATTCAGAAACGATATGAAAGGCCCTATTACCAGAAACACACACTCCTTTGATTGGCTTTTTAAAAACAATTAAAAAATTGATGTATTCTGTATATACAGTGCATAAATCTTAAGTGTACACTTCAGTGAACTTTTACAGAGTGAATGCTCTGTGTAACTACCCTTCCTTACGAGCACCCCAAAACCTCCCTGTACTCTCTCCTAGTCATTGTTCCCCCAAAGGAAAACACTATTCTGACTTCTATATTCAGCCTTCTATTGTCACGTATTAGCTTTGCTTGTTTTTAAACTGCAAGTAAATGGAATATAGGATGTATACTTTGTGACTCACTTCTTTCACTCAACGTTATGCTCGTGAGAGTCATCCTTCAGCTGTATAATATTCCACAGAATGAATTTCCCATAATTTATTTATTCATTTTATTTTTGACGGACTCTGGGATTGTTTTCAGTTTTGGCCGAGGTATGCATAACGCTGCTATGAACATTCTTGTATGTTTCTTCTTGCTTATGTCTTCCTGTTAGGTGTATACTCAGGAGAGGAATTTCTGGGTCATAGGGTATGCATTTGTTTAGATTTAGTACATACGTTCAAATTGTTTTTGGAAGTGGTTTACCTATTTACAGTTCCATCAGCAGAATATGAGCTCCACATCCTTGCCAAGATTTGCTATTGTCAGTTAAAAAAAAATTTCAGCCATTTTATGTGTTTAATGATATCCCATTATAGTTGAAATTTGTATTTCTCTGATGACTACTGATGTTGAGCACCATTTTCATGTACTATTTGGCATTTGGGTGGCCTCTTTTGTGAAGTCTCTCTTCAAGTGTTTTACCCATTTTTGTGGGGCAAGAGTCAGATTGTCTCTTTTTTCCTTACTTAGTAGGAATTCTTTATAAACGCTGGATGTGATTCCTTTGTCAGATATATGCATTACTAATATTTTCTAGTCTGTGACTTGCTTTTTCACTCTGTTAATGCCTTCTTTTGAAAAATAGATGTTTTCTATTTTTTAAAATTATTTTATTGAGGTCATACTAGTTTATAACATTGTGAAATTTCAGTTGTACTTTGTTATTTCTCAGTCACCTTTACCCCTTATGCCCACCTCAAACCCCCTTCCTGTCTGGTAGCCACTAATCTATTCTCTTTGTCTATGTGTTTGTTTATCTTCTACATATGAGTGAAATCATGCTGTGTTTGTCTTTCTCTGTCTAGCTTATTTCGCTTAACATAACACCCTCAAGGTCCATCCATGTTGTTGCAAATGGAATGATTTTGTCTTTTTTATGGCTAAGCAGTATTCCATTGTATACATATACCACATCTTATTTATCCATTCATCAATTGATGGGCACTTGGGTTGCTTCCATGTCTTGGCTATTGTGTATAATTCTGCAATGAACATAAGGGTGCATAAATCTCTTTGAATTGTTGATTTGAAGTGTTTTGGATAAATACCCAGTAGTGGGATAGCTGGATCTTATGGTATTTCTATTTTTAATTTTTGAGAAATCTCCATACTGTTTTCCACGGTGGCTGCACCAGTTTGCATTCCCACCAGCAGTGTATGAGGGATCCCTTTTCTCTACATCCTCTCCAATATTTGTTATTTTTTGTTTTGTAATTATTGCCATTTTGATGGATGTAAGGTGATATCTCACTATAGTTTTGATTTACATTTCCCTAATGATTAGTGATGTTGAACATCTGTTCATGTGCCTATTTGCCATCTGTATATCTTCTTTGGGAAAATGTCTGTTCATATCCTCTGCACTTTTTGATTGGGTTGTTTGTTTTTTTGTTGTTGAGTTGTGTGAGCACTTCATATATTTTGGAGATTAACCCCTTGTCAGATATATGATTTACAAATATTTTCTCCCAGTTGGTGGGTTGTCTTGTCATTTTGTTCCTGGTTTCCTTTACCTTGCATAAGATCTTTAGTCTGATAAAGTCCCATTTGTTTATGTTTTCTTTTGTTTCCCTTGCCTGAGTATTCAAAAAGATGCTTCTAAGACTGATGTCAAAGAGTGTAGTGCCTATATTTTCTTCTATGAGTTTCATGGTTTCATGTCTTACCTTCAAGTCTTTAATCCATTTTGAGTTAATTTTTGTGTATCGCAACAGATAATGGTTGACTTTCCTTCTTTTGCTTGTGGCTATCTAGTTGATGTTTTCATTTTTAATGAAATATTTAAAATTTAAAATTAGCTTGTCTCTTTCCACAAAATTCCACTTGGATTTTGATTAAAATTGTGTTAACTCAATAGATCAATTTGGGGAAAATTAATATCCTTCCAATATTGAATATATTGAACATGAGCATAGTGTATTCATCAATTTATTTAGTTTTTCTTTAGTTTATCTAAGTCATGTTTTATAGTTTTCTGTTAGAGGCCTAACACATTTTTTGTTAGATTTATTTCTAGGTACTTTGATGTAATTGTAAATAATTAAATATTTCTCTTTCCAATTGTTTATTGCTAACTTATGGAAATTCAATTAAGGTTTGAATGTTGATTCTGTGTCCAATGACCTTGCTCAATTCACAGTAGCTTATCTGTAGATTCCTTTGGGTTTTCTGTGTGTGCAATCACATCATCTGCAAATATTGACTCTTTTATTCCAATATTTATTACAATGGCTTGGACCTTCAATACAATGTTGAATATAATGGTGTTAGTGGACATCCTTGTCTTATTTTTGATCTCAGGAGGAATGGCTTCAATACATAATCATCAAGTATGATGTTTGCTGTAGTTTGTTTTTTGATTTGCTGGATATGCTTTATCAGATTAAAGAAACGCCTTTTTATTCCTAGCTTGTTAAAACCTAAGGTTAAAAAAAACCACAAATAAGCAGTAAATTTTATCAAGTACGTTATACTACATTTACTGAGGTGATCATATAATTTTTCTTTTTATATTCTGAAAATGTGGTCACTTACATTGGTTGATCTTCAAATGTTAAATGAATTTTGTTTCTATTCTTGGAACAAACACAAGAATTGATACAGGAACGTAATGTTGAGATGTATAATCACTGGATTTAATTTGATAATATTTTTCTCAGAATTTTTGCATCTTTTACCATGAGAGAGATTGACTTATAATTTTCTTTTCTTGTATGTTTTTGTACCAATATGGATTTAGGTCATGCTGGCCTTATACAAGAGTTAGGAAGTTACCTTTTTTATTGTTTCCTTAAATGTTTGAAATTTTCACTTGTGAAGCATTCTGGGCCAGGAGTTTCTTTGTGGGAGAGTTTTGTGTACGGATTTAATTTCTTGATGAGCTATAGGGCTATAAGTATTCTTACTCTTCTTGTATAAGTTTTGGTAAGCTTGTTAGATATTAGAGATGCTGAAGTAGAAGTTCACGTGGGCTTCATTCCTCCATCTTTCGGTGGATGGAGCCCGAGAAGTGGGTGAGGAATCCCAGATGTGACTAATGGACCCAGGTCAGTATTTTGATGGTGTTTGGCAGGAAGTTATAACTGTGTATTAGGCAGGGGCTTATGGAAATTAAGATCTACCTCTACGTGGATCTGAAACTGCTCAAATAGTCCTGTGTCTCTGATAAGGTTAGGAAACAAGAACCCAAAGCATTTAGCTGATTCTGTATTTTTGGGAGATGGGCACCAACAACCTGGTTGTTAACAATGTTTTAAAAATTCACCTGTTTTTTATGTGGTGGCATAAGCTCATATCAGTTGAACACATAAAAAAACCAGATATTCTTTTGAATGTTGTTAGGTATAGGTCTCTATTAAGATAACTTCCTAAGTCAGCAAGTTAAGCCCCAGTGAAGATTTAGGTAAAAGGCTACATGGCATTGAATAGAGAAAATTTGTGACTAGAGGTCTGAGTAGAAATATTCTGAATATAGAGCAAAGAAAATCATCTTACAATTCTTTGAATTACATACTACTGATTGAAGGCGCCATGGAGGTAAGGATGAAGAATTCAACACTTTGGGAATTGGGGGATAATCAGAGGAGACTGGCCCATGAATCAGATTTGGTAATTTTCAGGGAGGGACAGAAGAAACTATAAAGGGACGAGGGAGTTGAGGGTATATGCAAAGGGTGATGGTAATGATTGACCAGAGAATCTAAACTGAGTAAGGAGGGAAGTGAGGCTGTAGAGAGGTTGAGAGACTTTGTAAATGTGGTAGAATCAATGGGCTCTAGGTCTCAGGGGTTTATGACAGTTGGGATTCTAGAGAGCGTAGGCTGGAGAGACAGGAAGTGTTGGCAAGAAAGTGGAAGGCTTAAAACTGAGGTTATGGAAGGATTGTTATCGATAGTGTCAAAGTCTATGGCATAATCATAACAATGAATGGCTGATAAAATGGAATATAAGAAGAAGGTCAGGAGCTGAAAGTTCAGGGTATTAAAAGAATCAGTTACGACATTGTTCTCAACCTTGGCTGCATATTATAATCACCTAGGGAATTAAAAAAAAAATTGATATCTTGGTCCTCCTTAGACCAAATTGAACAGAATCTTTGTGGGTTAGATCTTAATATGGGTATTTTTTTTTTTTTAAAGATTTTATTTTTTCCTTTTTCTCCCCAAAGCCCCCCCGGTACATAGTTGTGTATTCTTCGTTGTGGGTTCTTCTAGTTGTGGCATGTGGGACGCTGCCTCAGCGTGGTCTGATGAGCAGTGCCATGTCCGCGCCCAGGATTCGAACTAATGAAACACTGGGCCGCCTGCAGTGGAGCGCGCGAGCTTAACCACTCGGCCACGGGGCCAGCCCCTTAATATGGGTATTTTTTAAAAAATGCTCCCTAGATGATTCAGATGTGCATCCAGGATTGAGAACCTCTGAGTTGCAGGGATGTCAGAATCACCAAAAGAGTGATCTTGAGCCAAGAGCTAACAATCTTTACAAAATGAGTGGGGAGACCTGGGGCTGCACATGACAGACACATGAGGGCTATTGGATGGTATAGTGATGGCATGAGAGTGCTTTTTTTAATTTTTAAGGTGGAGTGGAGGGTGGTGGGGGAGAGAAAATGGGTTGGAAGTGCCAATGAGAGAAAAAGGAGTATTTCTTTGTTTAGAGCCCACAAATGGGTCCCCATCTCATTCAGAATGATAGTCAAGGCTCCTCCTATAGTCTACAATCCTTACTCCACCTCTTCCTGCCACCTCCGCCCTCTCCCCGACTCCCCATATGGTTCTTTGTATCTCCCTCTTGCCCATTCTTCTCCAGCCACCAAAGGTTTCTTGTCTGACTTGAATCCCAGGTTTCTGCTCAAATATCATCTTATTAGAGAGATATTTTCTGATCTTACATAAATAGCAATACTCAACTCTTTACCTTCCCTCCTTTTTTTTTTTTACAGCATTTATTCTCATCTGCAATAGCATATGTTTACTTTTTTTTTTCTGAGCTGCTTTTTCCACAAGAATGTAAGTTCTATGAGGACGGGAATTGTCTGTTTGGTTCACTGATGTGTTTCCAAGGTCTAGAGGGCACTGGAACAGCATAGATGCTCATTAAATGTGTGAGGAATGAATGAATATATAGAGCAAGTGAAAAAAAGCAGTTCATATAACCAAATGTCCAATATGATCCTGTGTGTATGTATGTGTGTGTGTGTGTGCATTAACCATATCCACCTAAAGGTCTGTAAGGATGATCACCTCAGGGCAGGGGAAGATGGGTGGACTTTCACTTTATACCCTTTTGTGTTTCTGAATTTTTTTCAGCTATCATGTATGTACCATGCCACCCTCCTATTCCACTCCCCTCAACTCTAACAACAGATGGAAAGGAATGCATAAAGACCACCTGACTTCAGCAAAGGAGAAGGAGGTGACTGCTCAAAATTTGGAGCAAATATTGGCAAAGTCTGGTCTAAATCTAGATGAATCTCTGAAATGGAGGCTGCCAAATCTGAATAGAAACAAAGATTAGGGAATGCAGGCTCCCAGGGAAAAGGTATATCTGCACATTTATTTTATGAATTTCCGGAGGGTTCCAATCAGTAATTGAGATGGTATAAAATATCACGTTACCCATGGGGAAAAGCTATAGATGAAAGATGTCAATTCTGCAGGGAAAAGCAAAGACCTACAGATGATAAAAATAGGAATTTCTGAATTGGATTCCTTTAAGATCGTAAACTGTAAATTTGGGTGTGTAACTGTTCCATTTTCTGATTGAAGGTGAAATTAACCAGGTGAAATGTATCTGCCTGGGAAGAAACGGTTGTGAAAGGGTTAATGAAAAATCCCTGGATCCTGGGATTATAGACAGAGTTCATTTTAGACAAACAATTATATTGTTCAACTGAGAGAATGAGGTATATTGTACAAAGTTTGGAGAAATTTTAAATGCATATTTGGGTCCACACTAGTCCTGGTATTCAAGTGTGGTTATTTGTACAAAGAATTAATTTACCTTTGAATGGATTGTTGTCTTCCTTTGGTATCCAATAGCCAACTGGGAGTTAATTTGTTTCTAAAACAGTGCATGGTTTTTTGGTTTCACCTAGGAGAGTGAATAGGTCTCTGTCTTTCAAGGTTGCACATTTTTTCTGCGTTTAGTCTGGGCAGAGATAAGAACTCCAGGGCTGAGGAATACAATAGGCTATTCTTGTAACTCAGATGTGACTGGGCACCATGAGTAGCCTCTGTTCTTGACCCTGCACCCACCTTGAAGTGGGAACTTGTTATCATTTCCCAGAAAGCAAATCAAATGCAACAAAGGATTAATGAATAATGACAATTTTACTGAAAACGCCTTAGGGAGACTGAAAAGCTCTATGAATCCTGAGGAGACAGTTTTGATCCATGACAAAACCTAATAAAAATTCCCATTGGTCATATATGTTTTCCTTCCAAAGGGGAAAGGTTTCACATTTCCTTCATCTCTTTTCTCCGTGTTCTTAAGCAAAGCAATTTAATCCCTTTCACAGTCTCCAGTCTTTTCATCCTCTCATCCATCCCTCTGCTGGAAAATGAAGGACCCTCCCTAAAATCCACTCCCCTTAGAAGGGAGATCGGTGTGTAGTTGGTGAACCACCTCCAGGCATCTGACTGTCCAGTTGGCTCTCAGAGAGATGAAGGGAATGAAGGAAAAGAGAGCCCTCTACCTCCCCAGAACTGGAGCCCCATGGACACAGGCACGCCTTGGACACCGTTTTCTAGTTCAACCCCTTCTGTGCCCTGTGTGTTAAGGGGATGAGGCTGAGCTTAGGGATTTGTTCTTTCCCTCCTGAAAGCTTTATGGTTCAAAAAGAGCAAGAGAAAGGATCGGATTTTCAATTTGGGGCTTCTGCCCCTTCTTTTTTCCTCCAAGTTACTGACTGCTCCTAAACCCTGAGAAAGAGCATCCTTGGGTGAATTCTCCACATCTTCTCACCTCGCTTTTCAGGTGAAGACCTCTGGGCCTTGCCTTGGACACATAAACCATAATAAACACTCCCACCCCACCCCTGACACAATTGAATTTCACTGTCTATTCCCCCAGGCAGACATTCTTCTCTACATTAGTTTTGAATGCAACTTACAAATGGAAGAGTCCCACCCACATACACAATTACTAAGCATTATAGCTCATATCTTTGAAATGTGTTCATGGACTGTTCATAGCTTGACTGCTCTTTTTCTTTAACTTTAGAGTCTGGTTCTTGTTGCCATTGACTGAGTCTTTATCTCTCTTCATTCTGACATGAAAATTTTGCCAGTGAATTGTGATTCATTCATTCAATGTTTATTGAGCACTTAAGATGTCCCAGGCAGGGTTCGAGGCACTGGGGACACAGGGACAAGCAAGATTGAGAAAATTCCTGCTCCCAAGGCTCTTACATTGCGATGGGGGAGGCAGATGTAAACTAGAAAGTGTCAGATGGTGATACGTTCTTCGAAGAAAACTGACAAAGAATGACAGACAGGGCTGTATTAGGCGCTACTGACATAGTGACTAGGAATGGCCTTTATGATGAGGTGACATTTGCTGATTTAACCCTTTAAGTTCAAGAAATAAATTTCAAATTGATCTTTTACCCCTTCCTCTCAGAGTAAGAATTTTCTGGTCAGTGTTCTAATGGAGACTGTACAACTCTCATTTCAGAGGGAAATATGAATCCAGGCCAGGAATTGGCAAACTTCCCCTGTAAAAGGCCAGATAGTAAATATTCTTGGCTTTACAGGCCATGTGCTCTCTCTTACAGCTACACAACTCTGCTGTTTGTGGCACAAAAGTGGCTACAAGCCGTATGTAAATGAATGGAGGTGGCTTTGTGCTGATAAAACTTTGTTTACAAAAACAGGAGGCAGGCCACAGTTGACCCACTGACCGTAGTTTGCTGACCTCTGATCTTGACTGCACTTTGCCTTTCTTTGCTTCAAAGTGGCAGCAATAGCCTTTTTCTTCAAGGGAAGAGACGCCTTGAATAGTCCTTTTACTAAATTCAGTAGTCCTTTGCTTATTTTTTCTTCATTGGAAAGAAATACAAATTAAGATAGACTAATTCAGAAAATTTATACGATAGACAAGAGCAAGTAGGAAAAAAAGTGAAAATCTTACCTTCTCCTTCAAACATACTCTAAGAATAACCACTGTTAATGTATGTCTTTTCAGATTTTTCTGTGTGTGTATGTGTATAACAGGTATATACATACAGACATCCAAATAGAGGTTTTCTTTTCTTTTTTCCTTTTCTGTCTTTCTCTTCACTCTCCTTTCAAATCTTTCTTTCCCTCCCATCTCCCCTCCTCTCCTCCCCTGAGTCCCTCTCCCCCTCCCTCCATCCCTCCTTTCTTTCTAACACACGTGGGATCCTTCTGAAATACTGTTCCGCGCTTGCTTCTTTCACCCTACATTACATCATTTTATGCCTCTTTGAGTTTGAGAGGCACACATTCCACAGTTGGTGTCCTGTTGTTGCCAACTGACATGACGTGAGTGTCGAATTATTTTTGGTGAATGGTGCCGTGAGCAGGTGGTGGGGGTACATTCCACATCTTTGCCCACACAACCTCGCTGCTGGCTGGAGAGCTGGTGTGGGAGCAAGTCTGCCACCAAATGCCAGCAGCCCTACAGCCCTTGCTTGGTGAGCAGGCACTAACAACTGGTCTGGAGTTGGGAAGGGGGCTCTGTCTCAGTCGTCAGGGACACTGGCAGCACTGGCTTGAAAGGCTTGCTTCCGAGCAGGTACTTCTTACAAGAGGATTGGTAAACTCCTCCATGAAGGTGAGAGAAAAGGGCCCAAGGGGCCTTGGAGCTCAAGCAGCCCCTCCCCACGTGGACTGTTTGGCTTGCTTGAAATTTTTTAAATACTTAATTCCTAGGAAGGCCATGAGCCCTCCTACATGATCCAAGCAAATCACAGATTCCCTCCCCCTTCTTACTTAGAAAAATTGAGAGAACAATATAACAAACACCCAGATGTTCTTTACTCGGATTCAAGATAACATTTTCCTACATTTACTTTGCCTATTTTTCTTTTACTCTAAAAAAGAATATATGCATATATATATGTGCACACACTCACACATACATATACAAATTATAAACATATATGCATATATTTAAACTTTTAATTTTATTTCTTAATTGTGGTTCCAAAATGAACCACAGATCCAAAATAAATCACAACTCTAATTTCTCCAGTCAAAGCTATTTCTAACATTTCCTATTCCAATTAGCTAGCCCTAAGGGGCTGAATAAAATTAATTTTTCTCAAGTAAGTTCCTGTCTTTAGTTCAGCTGCTGAGGAGTGTTGAGGCTGAGGTTAGGCTCACGTGATTCTCTTTGCTGTCCTTTGCAGTGCAGGATGGTCACTGGAGCGCACGCGCCACAAGGGCAGGGCTGTTTGTTTTGTCATTGTTGTATCTCTGTGACTTGGAAGAATGCTGAATGGAGCACTTTTGGAAGTCAACAAACTTGGACTCACAAACTTGGAAGTTTCTGAAGTTTGGAAGTTTGCTGCGTGGCTTGTTGCGGCTCTAGCTGTCACTTACTAGCTACAGGCAGCAGAAAAGAAGTGAAGATGCAAAAGAAGGGATCACCCCTATGTCGAGAAAATAAAGCATCCCCAGGAAATCCATAGCCAATGAATTGAAATCCACAGCTCAATCTACTTGACTGCAATGGCTGGAGCTCAGGGCTGCCCGTAGGAGAGGCTGGGACACAAAGTTTTCAGCTGGCCACATTACTGCCACACACACACAAATATTAGTTTTCTGTCAGTAAAAAAGAAAAGAAATGAATATTGAGCAGCAATAAAGAAAATTTTTGCTGGATCTTCGGCATGTGCATGTAGATTTGTCCATGCAAGACCCTGAGTCTGGAAGGGGCGAGAGAGCGCTAGAGAGATGGATAGATAGCAAGTGATCAGGAAAAAAAAACTAGAGCAACTGCTTCTCAGAAAATTGATCAGAATCAACAGAGAAACAGCCTGATGGCAAACTTGTAACTGCTTTCTGTCTGTGACTCAGATGTCTTATTTGTGCCCCACGTAATGAATCTGATGGGACAACATAATTCTTAAAAACCAAAAGTGGACTTGGAGATTTGACAGTTGGCCTGAGCTGAGCTCCACTCCTGGTCAATCCTGAACTGACAACATAATGAATTCTTTGACTCAGACAACCTCCTTTCCTTGTGAACTTGGTGGCTTTTGACTTTATACATCCTGCCCTTGCCTTTGGTTGGTGGGACTGTCCACACAGGGCTCCTGTACCTCCTGCATATCCAGGACTGGCTACATGATTTGTGGGGCCCAGGAAAAAAGACACTGGGGGGCACTTTGTTTAAAAATTATTTAGAATTTCAAGATAGTGACTGTGGAACTTTTAACCAAGCATGGGGCTCTCTGAGCATGGGGTCCTGGGCGGTTGCTTGGTGTATACTGATACCCTCAAGGCTTAGGCTAATTGTCTCTGAGTTGTTCTGACAGTTAATCTGAAGAACCCATCCCATAGGGCTGGATCTCTCTGTGTTGGATCAGATTTTTCCCTGCTTTGTCTGGCAGTGAACTCAGACTAACCCTCACAATGATTCAGAAATTGTTATTTTTATTTTATCAGCAGCAATTAAGAATGACTTCCACAAAAGAATTATTCTGGTTAAACATGGGGAATTGAGAATATGATATTTTGTGTGTTCCCTTCCATGACTCCACTAAAATGTCAGCAAAAGAAAAACAAAAGATATGAACCCACAAGGACAAAGAGAGCATGAAAGGAGAGCAGAGCAGTTGAGAGATGGAGAAAGCTAATTCTTAAGCCCCTAAAAGGGGCAAGGAGAAGCTAAGAAGACACTAGCTGAGTAAGTCCTTAAAGACTCAGGAGTTGGGGACAGAAGTATTTCAAAGGTAGGGGTAGGCTGGGGCTGAAAACAGGAAGACAATTGAAAGTTCAAACGAAGAGTGATTGAACTCTAGATTCCTTACCTCGCCCCAGCAAAAGATTGACAGTAACTTTTCTCTGTGGAGAAGGTGAACCACAGTGCTTTTGGATTTGGGGCTATCAGGTGAAAGATTATCACAAAAATCATAGAGAAAAATTTCCAGAACTAAAAGATATTCGGTTCCAGAATTTGGAAGTTCACTGAATGTCTGGGAAAATAAATGAAAACAGAATTTTCTCAAGGCACATAATCATGAAATTTTAGGTTGCAGGGGTAAGGAGAAGATCCTACAAAACTTCCAGAGAGTAAAAAGAGACCACAAACAAAAGATGAGTATCAGATGGCAGTGGACTTCTCAACAGCAGCACTTGAAAACCAGAAGACTGTAGCGTAACATATTCAAAAGACTGAGAGAGGGTGTTAGCCAACCTTGAATTCTTTCCTTAGACAAACTATTATACTAATATGGTGGTAAAATAAAGAATTGCTCAGATATGCAGCTGATAAAAACATACCTCTCATGCATCCTGCCTCATGAAGTGGCACAGAGAAAGTAGAAAATTAGGAAATAAACTAAGAAAGAGGAAGAGCTAGGATCCAGCAAACAGAGCATCCAAAGGACAAAAGAGGACAGAGGGGAAAGCAATCTCCATCCTAAGGGTGGTGCTAGGATGGCCCCTGTGCATCAGGTCAAGAGGGCAACGAGTCTGGAGAGGAGCAGGAGTGTGCAGGGCCCCGGGAAATGTGTCTTTGAGGAATACACTGAACTAATGGATTATCTGATCTATTTGTGTGGAGATGGGTTTTTAGTTCTGGTTGGAAATAGTTTTGGGATAGTTTAACATACGCCAATTATAGGTACATAAAAAACCAAGCAAATGAAAAACCAAGGCAATTATTAATTCAGGAAAAACAAAGTCATACAGGAAAGGGTATGTGATCATAACATACCAAATGTCTCAGCCATGAATTATATTTTTATAATTAGTAACGTAAACATTAAATATCAATTAAAAGTCTTAAATACCTTAAAAATCTTGATATAACTTTGTTGAGAAAATAATACAGAAGGGCTATAGGGACATGAGTGTGGTATGTGGATTAAAAGAACTAAATCCTCGTTTTCCATCTTATGAAGTCAAAAGTTAAAATCTTTAAATGAAAAACAAAATAAAAAACTGTAAGCATGTGATCTAGAAATATGACAGTAATCATGATAAACAAATGAAGGACTTAAAAGTAATTGCTTTGGGGTGTGAAGACTGGGCTTGGGGAGGATTGGAGCAGGGAAACTTTTTCTTGTTATAAACCTTGTGGTACTGACTCTGCATAATGAAGTCATTTGATAATAAAAGACTAATAAAAAAAGCAGTATGCTAAAGAGGTGATGCTCTTCTATACCACTCGTCTGTAATGAATTGGCCTCACGGTGTGGGATTGACATTGAGGGCTTGGAGACAGCTGCATCACTGGGACTGAGTCATGTGGAATGTGGTATCTTCTTTGAAGCCATCACGAGTTTATCACGGTCTTTTACTCTCTGTGGGAATACAGGGTCTGGGAACCAAGGGATGGAAACGGGTATGGAATCTCTCACTCTACATTTAAGGACTAACAAACACACAAATAGCACACAAACATTTGGTTATTTCTCCTAGCTGAAAAAAAACCCCAAACCTTCTTTTGATGCCACTTTCCCCTCCCGCTATTGCCCCATTCCTCTGCATCCATTTACAGCCACATTTCTCTAAATAGTTGTCCTGATTCATTGTCTTTAACTCTTCTCCCTTGATCCCACTCCAGTAAACAGTAAACAGCCACTCCCACTATTCTACTAAAAACAGCTCTTTTCAAGACTTTTATTTTTATTTATTTATTTTTAATTTTGTTGCTGAGGAAGATTTGCCCTGAGCTAACATGCACTGCCAATCTTCCTCTTTTTGTATGTGAGCCACCACCACAGCATGGCCACTGACAGATAAGTGGTGTAGGTCCATGCCTGGGAACCAAACCTGGGCCACTGAAGTGGAACATGCTGAACTTAACCACTAGGCCACCAGGGTTTGGCCCTTCAAGACTGTTAATAGCCTCCATGTCACTAAATCCAGTGAATCCAGTTTTTGTTTTACTTAATGTGTTGGCAGCATTTGACACAGTTGACAATATCGGATTCCCTGAGACACTTTCTCCATTTAGCACCCACATGGCACGCTCTCCTGGTTTTCTTCCTACTGTTGGCTATTCCTTCTCTGTCTTTTTTGTGGGTTCCTCCTCATCTCCCCAGTCTTATAATGTAGAGGTATCCAGGGATCTGTTCTTGGGTGGCTTCTCTTCCTTACCTATACTCACTCCCTAGATGCACTCATGCAGTCTCATTGCTTTAAATAGGATCTATAAGACAAAGACTTCTAAATTTTATATCTCCAGCCCAGATCTCCCCTCTGAACTTCAGACTCACTGATCCAGTTCCCTGCTTCATCTCTCTACTTGGATATGTTGAAAAGGTCATTTTTATTAGGTCCGAAACCAAACTTCTGGTCTTTCCCCAGCAAGCCTGTTCTTCCCAAGGCCTTTATCACATGAATTAGTGGCTAATCCATCCTTCTAGTGGAACAGGTCAACCTTGGTATTTTCCTCTTGAACCTCACCTCCCATCAGCCAAAAATTCCTGCTGTCTCTACTTTCCAAATGTATCCAGCACCCGACACTTCTCATCACCTCTACTACTACTTTTCTGGTTCAAACCAACTGTGGCTTTCCATCTGGATCATTGCAGTGGCCTCTAAATTAGTCCTCCTGCTTCTGTCTTTGCCAATTTGCAGTCTATTTAAAAAAATTCAATAGCCAGAGCAATCCTTTCAAAATTCAAGTTAGCCGTGCCACTTTTCTTCTCATACCTCTTCAATTGTTTCCCATATGACTCTCCCTTAGGAATGCCTTTTTATTCCTTACATTTTTAACACATGTTCTTTATAACATTTTGAAGTTACATGCCTAAATTCGTAAAGTATCATTGTGTATCTTTTTGGTGAAGTATATCCTTGCTCAACATAAAATGATCTTGTAAAATTGGATGCCTTTTTGGCCTCAAGTTCTATCCTATTACATTAATGTTCCCACACATGATTCCCTTTTAAACATTTTTTCCTTCTGTTACTGTATTAGTCAGGATAGCTTCAGCTATGCTGCAATAACATAGATTCCAAACACCTTGTCTTGATACACACAGTTTTATTTCTCACTCATCTTAGATATCCAAAGCCTGTTGACAAGAGGGGCTGAGGCTAACTGAAGTTTCTGTGGCAGAAGAGGAGACAAGCTGGAGGGTCACATAGGAGCTCTCCACTACTTCATTCTGAGAATGACAGACATCTCTTTCCCTCACATTTTATTGGCCAGAACCAGTCTTCCATGTGCCCAGGAAGGAGGAAGAGAAATGGAATTTGGTGAACAAAAGCATGGTCTTTTGACTCCACTCATAGGTGGAAGTTAAACATAGAGACAAAGAGGATTGATTGGTGGTTACCAGGGGAAAGGGGGGGTGGGGCGAGGGCACAAAGGGTGAAGTGGTGTACCTATAACATGACTAACAATAATGTACAACTGAAATTTCACAAGGTTGTAAACTATCATAATCTTAATAAAAAGTTAAAAAAAAAAAAAAGCATGGTCTTTGACTCAGTCACTTTTTAGGATGCATGTGTCTGAGGGTCAAAGGGAGTATATGTACCATCATGGAGCATACTTACATTTTGGTGATGACATAGGGATCACCGTTAAAAAAAAAAAAACCCAAAATTTATTTATGTAATCCTCAAAGTCAGACCTCTTCTTGTCTTCTGCTTCTGATTTAGGGTGTGTGCAGTCTTCATTTTTGCCCTGAGGCAACTCTGCTGTGGAACTCAGCAACTCTTCCACTTCTTTTAATCTCTACAACAGCCTTGAGACCTAATTATGTTCACTTTAGAGAATGGGACAGGAAGACTGGAGAGGTTATGTGCTTTATCTAAGGTCACACAGCAAGTAAGTGGCTGAACCAGGATGCCAGTGTGAGGGTCTTGATTCCTGGCTTTGTTTCAGACCTTATCCTGCATTCCTGGAGAGTGGACCCCATCAGAGATGAAGGGTTATCCTCCCTTGATTTCTGGGTTCCTTCTAGCCCCATAGCTCTTTGCTGCCCTCTCCTGACTTCTGCAGTTATGATTGAGTGAGAAGTTGCTGCAATGAACACCTTATGTTCTGGTGGTCTCTACGGTTATGACCTGCATCCTCTCTTCTTGATATTTCACACCTCCATCCCCTCTGATTCCCAGGTGCTGAGTATATACTAGAGACTAGTAAATGTTTTTATTGATTAACGTTTTAAAACAGCAACTCTGATGAAGGTGTCAAGTGTCTTAATGAGTTTCCACTGTTTGGTGATCTCTGTACACACATAATCCCGCGGACTCCTCATAATGACTCCTTAAAGAAG
The DNA here is from genome assembly GCF_037783145.1 of Equus przewalskii. Classification (NCBI taxonomy): domain Eukaryota; kingdom Metazoa; phylum Chordata; class Mammalia; order Perissodactyla; family Equidae; genus Equus; species Equus przewalskii. Next base: position 19,441,867 of record NC_091841.1, read on the forward strand.
TGCTGTTGAGGCTCTTCAAATAAGAACACTGAAGGGCAGAGAGGATGTAGTAATATGCTTGGGGTTATCCATTTATTCTACATACTGTTAAAGAGCATTTATTATCTGCCAGATGGTGTACTAGGTATTGGGATAGAATTAATTAAGTTCTCTGCATTCAGCCAGTTAGTCAGAGATGTATTGAGAGTTTGAAGCCAGATTTATTCTGATTTTATTTTTTTCTTTTTAATATAACTAAAACATAATTCCTTCCTTTCTTCAAAGATTATTCCAATTGCTACTTTCTTCATGAATTTTTTCCCAAGTCTTCCTTTTGCCTTCCCATATCGGGCATAGAAGCACAATTAAAGTCTTGGTTCCTGGGAGTCTCTGGAATTATAAAAGCACACTTGGTATTCTTTCTGTCTTCAGGTCCTGGGAATGAAGGTCTGGATAGTGTCTTCCAGGGATGGCAAATGTGTGTTACTTGTGAGTCACTGCCTTGGCTCCTTAGCAGACGTTACTGATCAGTTAAAACACCTTTTCCAAGACTCAGCCTAAGACTCCACTTGAACACATAAAGCAATGCGGGATTATGGATGGGACACTTTGGTTGCATCTTGGTGGGGAAAGCCAGCAGTGAGCACTCATGTCAGATGAGAGGAATAAGAACATCGCATCCCTCTGGCCATGTGGTTGACCGGATCCCTTTGGAGTCAGTAAGATGCCATCTCATGACTTCCACTCTGATTGTGGGAGAGGTGTGCTCTCTTTCCCACTGGACTTATATGTGTGAGTTATAAGTCTGGAGGTGCTGGCAGTCACTCTGCCACCAAGTGGAGAGGGCTTGTTGAGAGTGACACCAACACAGAGGTGGACAGAACAGAGGGATAGAGAAAGTTGACCCTGGGAATCTTGCTTACATCCCTAGGACTCTTATGTTATACAGGACCATAAACTGGAATTCTTGATTAAGTGAGCTTGGGTTGATTTTTCTGTTATTTGTAACCAACATATTTCTGATAGACAAGGTCTCATGGATAAAGAACCTGAGGATCAGAGAGGGGGAAATGACGTCCCCGATGGCACGTGTATGGTAAATGGCATTTATCATCCCAGTCACTCACCTCTAAAGAACTGGGAAACCGGCTACATTCTGAGTACATGGGGATTACACAGATAGTCCTGAAATCTATGCAATTTATTTTTGAATCTCTTCATAATTGGTTTTAAGGGCTGTTCCTGGTTGTCATATTCTCCTTTCCTAGTTCTTCTAGGAATGTCTGAAATTCAAGTCAAGCATTCTTACCATACAATTGAATTAATATGTTTATTTGACAGAGAATATTATCTCTTTCACACAGGCACACATATACCCACATACAAACACCCCAAACATGTAGTCAGTGATGCCATACTCATATGTGAACGCCTGTGGCATGGGCTACCTCATGATTCACGCCCTCCATTTCCCTGTGGTAAATGGACGTCCCTGAGTGCTCCTGCTTTGACCCTTCATATGGGCAATGCTGGACACGCATTTATTTGGTTTGATTCTCTCCTTTTTGCCCTCAAGTTGTACTGAATCTTGGAGGCTGAGGGAATATACCTTCTGCTGATTTGCTCCTTCTCTGTATAGATAATATAAATCCATTCTCACAAGTGCTTGCGAGATTTCCATTGACATCTGCGACAGCAAACCCTTTCTGAGCACCTTTAATCTATTCATTCATTCCACAATTATTAAATGCTCAACACAGACAAATCCCAGCTCTCATAGAATGCACTAATATATTCCAGAACATCTAGGAGTTGTGGTGTCTTCCTGGTAGCTTCTCTGAATTTATAAAACATGTGGATTATGCTAATAATTCCTTATTTATTGTATACAGGGTGAAGGTTACTAGAAGGGAGGAAAATTTCATTTCATTGGTGATAATCATCTTTTTCTGTTTTAATCCTTTCCCCCTGTTGGCTGGAGAGTCATTTCCTGTTCCTTTTGTTTCTCTCTTCCTGTTGATCCTTAAGACCTCTACACCCACTGGATCCTCTGGCCCCTTTGCAGTGTGTTCTAACACCAGGTGCATCCTAATAGACAAGACACGCTAGACCATGTACTAAGTGCCCTACACATACCACTCATTTAATCCTTTCTACAACCCTGTCAGGTTCTGCAATTCTGTAACATAGGAACAGATTTTTCTAAAATGAGTTAACTTTAAATCTTTATTTCAATTTCATTCAATTCTACTCCATCACTGTTTGAATTCTGAATATTCCAAATAGATTTAGTTAATATTTAATTTTGACTGCCTCTTGCATGCCTGGTGATTCAGTAATATGCAACAGATGGAGACAAAATTAAGCCTGGCTAAGGTGGCATTCAGTACCACAGCTGAGCTGGTCTGGCCATGTTGGGCATCAGAATTTTGACCACAGCTGAGATTTCACAGCACCACTATCTAACTTTAAGAAGACCTACTGACAGCCAGCTCAAGATGGAGTTCATGCCTCACAAATCCCCCGTATTCCACAATCATAAGTAATCCTGAATAAAACAAAAAGAGAAAATAGAATAGGGCACAGTTAGGCTTACATACAAGATAAGCATTTTTGAAGATAAAAGCTGGCATGGAAACACAAGCAGCGATCAGGACTGTGGGGTGGGTGGACTTGCTGGGTTTTGGATGCAGAGGCAGTCAGTGGTGGTAAATGAGTCAAGAGCATTCCCTGTGAGATGGGGAAGCAGAGGCCTGCTCACTGACTGAAGTCCAGGGCTAGGGTGGTATTCATTTCTTATCCCCACCCTCATGGGACGAGGCTAGAAATAAACCTGTTGCCAAATGCTGAAGGAGCAGTGGCTCATATCCAGCTGGAGGCTGGGAGAGAAGGATGAGACACAGCCTTGTGACCAAGAGCTGAGTCAAGCTTCCCCTCGATCCGGCCTGGATCTGCCACAGCCCAGTGACTCTGCAGCAGAGTCCCTCTAAATGCCTTTACTAGATGTGGATTTGTATTGGGGGCCCCCAAAGCTGCTCAACAAGACAAAAGAATATGGAGGTAAAGAAGGAAGGAGAGAGAGAGAGAGAAGTAAAAGAAACATACCACCTCAAATTCCAAATAAGACTGTAAACCAAAAAAAAAAAAAAAAACTGATGAGTCAAACCTAATACTAAGAGAAGCAGTCAACAAACCAACAGCAGAACTGGATTCACTTCAGATGAAACAGATTTTACAGAATGATCAGACATGGCTTTAAAGTAAATATATTAATTATTTCAAAGAAATAAATGAAATAAAAACTTCCATTAAACTAATAAAAATTATGAGAAAATATTCTGAAAATAAGAATGGGGAGATATGAAAAAGGACCAATTAGAATATCTGAACATAAAAAATATAGTCATTGAAATAAGAAATGTAGGGCTTTGAGTTATGTTGGCTATTTGGCTATATAGACCTAGTTTCAATATCTTTCTAAAGTGCAGTGAAATTACAGTAAATAGATTAAAGAAAGAAAAAAGAAACAAATCAACAAGAATGGGGAGGATAGGTGAGGAGACAATGGCAACAGTATTTTGGAATCTGGAAAGGAGATGAATGAGTGGTAATGATTAGTAAACCTGAGACAGCCAGAGTTTTAACTCCTTATGGCCTCAGAAAGCTGAAGAAAACCCAGTTCATGCTGAGAACCCTGTAAGTCTCAGGAATTAGCAATTCCAGAGACCTCTGGACCTGGAGCAAGAGAAGGTGCTAAACCAAAAGGATTGGGTGAAAGCTGTTTGAGAAACAATTACATCTCAAGATCTTCTCTCCTACCCACAGTGCTAGACAACTGTTCCTCTCTCATCCAAGGAATATTTGAAGGCTTATCCCTGGAAATGATAAATAGAGCATGCACGGACAGGAGTACATCAGACACAGTTAAGGGTGGGGCTCCCACATTAAAAGTGGAATAAGAAGTGACCATATGCATAAAGAATACAGAATACTGAGACTCCCAGTTTCTCTCCTCTTGGCTTTCAGAATGCAGGTGGCCAGACTCTACTGTCCAGGAGTTTGGAAGATTCTTCTGTGAGGAATAGGATCAGTCCACGAGGAAAGTCCTAAAGATATAGACATCGAGTGTTCCCCAAGAAATGGCCTACTCAGGTCACCCTAGAGCTCCTGACTGACAAGTTACACCCACCTGCTCAGAACTTCCACACTCCTTTTTAATCTTATTTACTCTTAATCCTGAGGAGATAATCTAAGATAACCAGAAATGTGAGGAAAGACTCTAATGAGGAACATAGAAAACACAATAAACAGACAGAAAAAAGCAACTTGGAGGATGTAAAGCCTACATATGGGAAGGGGGAAGAAAGAAACAAACAAAAGGCAGACATTAATACTGTTAGAGAGACAAAAAGCTGTTGTATCTATGAAACAGAATGTTCAAAAAATTTATAGAAATTTTTTAAAAAGAACATTTGGAAATTAAAAACATGATAGAAATGAAAAACCTCAATTAAAGTGCTGGAAGATGAAGTTAAGAAATTTGCCTAGAATTAGGACAAAAATATATATAGAGAGAAATAAGAGAGAAAAGATTTTAAAAAATTGGAGGACCAGTACATGAAATTTAATGTATGACTAATAGGAGTTCTAGAGGGAGAGAACAGAAAAAATGGATGGGAAAAAAAATAATAAAATAATTCAGGAGAATTTCCCAGATTAAAAGACATGGATTTGGATGCTGAAAAGGCTCACCAAATGCCCAGAAGAATGGGAATAGACCCACACCAAGGCATATCCTTGTGAAATTTTAGAACCTGGGGAAAAGAGAAGATCCTAAAGCTTTCAGAGAAAAAAACCACATGGTCAAAAGATGAGGAATCACAGTGGCTTCAGTATCTCCAGAAGAACACAGAAAACAATGGAGCAATGCCTTATAAATTCTAAAAGTAAAGAATCTAGAATTCTGCATCCTGTCAATCTATCCACAGGCTGTCGGTTTTCAGAAACTTAAAAAAAAAAAATATCCCTCCCATGTGCCCTTTTTGAGGAAGCTATGGAAGGATGTGCTCCACACAATGAAGGGAGTAAACCAAGAAAGGGAACTACATGGGATACAGGAAACATGAGATCCAACCCAGAGAAGAAGAGAAGGCAACTCGTAAATTGATGGTGATGGGGGATCCAAGAGTAGATCTGAGGCGGATTACTAGGTACCAGGCATAGCAAGAAAAGCAGTCTAGATTGGAGCAGGTTTAAAAATATGTGACCAAGCACACGTCCACTGATAGGCACTGTGAAAACCAAAGGAACCTTCACTTTTAGTGTTAATACCCACCATGATGAATCTTTGTGGTAGTGATTGAATGGTAAGACAGTAAAAAAGTATGCTCTAATAGAATGGGTTACACTAAAGTCTAGTGTGTCTTTCTTTCTTTATTTTTTTTTGGTGAGGAAGATTGGCCCTGAGCTAACATCTTTTGCCAATCTTCCTCTTTTTTTTTTCTCCCCTAAGTCCCCAGTGCATAGTTGTATGTCTAGTTGTAAGTCCTTCTAGTTCTTTTACGTGGGATGCCACCACAGCATGGCTTGATGAGTGGTGTGTAGGCCCATGCCCAGGATCTGAACCAGCGAAACCCTGGGCTGCTGAAGCGGAGGGTGCAAACTAAACCACTATGCCACTGGGCGGCCCCTAGTGTGTCTTTCTGTCAATAGTGTGGCAAGAGCCTTCTGATCTTCATAGACTTGAATGCAGAAGAAAATATTAATTAGCCTGAATAGGTGAAGTCTTCCTACACATACATATATGCCTACAAATACATGCAATGCTTCTTTTGAATTTTGTACTCTTTATATGTATTACCAATTCAAAAATTGAACAAAATAAAAATAAAACATTTCCTAAAAATTTAATTCGAATGCACAGAATTATAAATGCACATATTTAGAAGTAATAATTTAACCTGTAGGACTATATCATACAGAAAAAACCTCACAAGCACAAAATGATGTACATAAGCTTATTTAATACAGAATCATTTGATTTTATCTTATTTTATTACTTATTTACTTTTTTCCAGCTTTTTGAGATATAATTGACCTGTAACATTGCGTAAGTTTAAGGTGTAAAACGTGTTGATTTTACAGAATTATTTTAATAGCAAAAGAGTGGAAACAACATTTTCAGGGGACTTGTGAATTAATTATGTTCATCCATACAGTGAAACACTATGAAGCCCTTAGAAGATGATGAAGCTTATTATGTACTGATATGAAACAATCCTCACAATATTTTCTCAAGTGCACAAAGGCAAAATAAAGTATGAATAGTATGCCAACATTTGTGTATAAAAGGGAGAAAAAAGACTTTCTCTCCTTATATGTGTGTGTGTGTGTGTGTGTGTGTGTATGTGCATGCATTTCCATATATATGCATAGAGTATCTCAGGAAGAATAAAGTAATGGAAAACATTGGTTGCCTCTGAGAAGGAAAACTGAGTGGCAGAAAGGAAGTAGAAGAGGAAGGGTAACTTCTCATTGTTTATCCTTGTATGACCTTTGAATTTGAAACATATGAATGTATTATTTGTTTAAAAAAACACATATTTGGGGCCGACCAGGAGGCACAGTGGTTAAGTTCACATGTTCTGCTTCAGCAGCCTGGGTGTGGACATGGCATTGCTTGTCAAGCCATGCTGTGGCAGGCATCCCACATATAAAGTAGAGCAAACAGGCATGGATGTGAGCTCAGGGCCAGTCTTCCTCAACAAAAAGAGGAGGATTGGTGGCAGATGTTAGCTCAGGGCTAGCCTTCCTCAAAAACAAAAGAAAAACCCCACATATTAAAAAAAGCTCAATGAATGGGATGAACTCTGGATCAGATGGAGGAAAAGAAAGAAGTAGAGAATTTGGAAGATAGATTATAGGAATTCACTCAGAATGTGGCACAGAGAGTAGAGATAAAAACTGCAAGAAGAGTTATATACAGAGGAATGACAGACTGACAGAAAACTTCTTATCAATAATAACAGACATTGGAAGACAGTGGAATAATAACTTTAATGTGCTGAAGGAAAAACTATCAACCTAGAATTTTACAACTAGCTAAAATTTGTTCAAGATGGAGGGTTAAATAAAAACATTTTTAGACATGCAAACACTAAATACATTACTACACACAGATTCTCACTGAAAGACTATTAAAATTTGCTTCAGAAATAGAAAAGTGAAACCAGAAGGAGAATGTGGAATGTAAGAAGCAGATATCCTCTAAACAGCAGTTATTCCCACACACAACTAAACCAAGTGAGTTGTTCTAGTGAACAAAGAGATTAATAAAACATGTTGAAAATTTTAACTAATGGTTAGAGTCTAAAAATTATTTGTTTGTTTTATGAAACAATAATAACAAGGTGGGGAACTACTCAAGGCAGGAGGTATTTAAAGCACATTAAAGATTTATTGAAGTTGAGAGGAATTAAATAGTTGTAGTCTTGTCAGAAAATTTATAGTTAAATATATAGGTTAAAACATTCAGAGTAGCTGTTAAAATAAGACTTCTAGCTTCCAAATCAGAAGAGAATAAACATTATCAAACAACAGAAAACAGAAGACAGGAAAGCAAAGGATGATAAACAGAAAACAAAATGATATAATCAAGTCTAAATTACTAAATTACAAAACATGGAAATGAATTGAATTCATCTATTAAAAGACAGAAGCAATCAGATAGATAACAAAATGCAGCTCTATGATTCCTATAAGACACAGAGTGAAAACACACACACACACACACAGCCTGAAAATAAAAGAATGAAAAAAGATGTGTAACATAAATACTAAAAAAAAAGTTAGCGTAGCAAAATTAACCAAAGACAAAATGGATCTTAAGGCAAAAAACATTAATAGAGATAAAGAGAGAAACTACAAAATAATACATGTCACCACACACCAAGAAGACATAAAAATTCTGAAATGTCATGCACCCAATACAATGTCATATATTATAGCATGATAGTAAATAAAGCAACATTGGAGAATTATAAGGAAAAAGTCAGAAAACCACAGCTGGGGATAGACACAATTCATAAATCAAGCAGACAAAAACTAGGAAGGATTTAGCAGCCTTGAATAACAAAATTAGCAAGTGAGATCTAATATGTATGTATATGTATCTGAAAACTTTGCACCCACAAATGCACCTATATTCTTTTCAAATATAGATAGAATCTTTGTAAAATTTGACCATGAAGTCAAAAAGGAAATCTCAACAACTTTCAAATAATTGATATCATAGTAGCCCCAATATCTTACCACACAATTAAATTAGAAATTTAAATCATAAGAAGTAGCTTAATATCCTTACTCTCTCCATCTTTCCACTTATTGGGAAACTTGAGAATGCAGCTCTGAATAAAGATGAAATAAGTGCCATAATAATAAAATATTTATAGCTGAACAATAATAAATGTACTAAAATAAAAAATTACTTGATGTAGCTAAAGTGGTATCTAGAGGAAAATATAGAGATTAATTGAGTTCATTATAAACAAGAAAAGTGAGAATAAATGAGTTGTATTCAACTAAAAATGTAGATAAAACAGAACAGTAAAGTAACCTATGAAGGTAGAAGGAGGGAAATAATAAATATAAGAGAAGAAGTTAATGAAATAGAAAATTAGAGAGAACCCCAAACCAAAAGTTTGTTCTTTGAAAAAAGAAACAAAGGAAAATAATAAAATAGTTAAATCTCTAGCAAGACTATTCAAGAAATAAAGAGAACTATAAATAAGTAATATTAAGAAAACAAGTTTCGTTGACAACCATGAGATTGTTCAATTCTTTGAATATCCTCCTAGTTATACGACAGAAGTGGCATTATCAATTAATGGGGAAGGATATTATCAATATGGGAAAAAACCTAAAGTTAGATCTTTACTTCATAGCATACACAAAGATCAGGTCCAGCTGCGTTACAGACCTAAGTGTAAAAAGCAAAACCCAAACATTTTTAGAATACATTTTAGTTAGGGTACCAAAGTACAAACCATACAGGAAAAGAGGTGCATTTTACTACATAAAATTTAAAGATGGGGCATAAACAAAGTTAAAATACTGGGGAAATATTGATTATATAACAAAGCAGTCATGTTTAGAAAATAACACAGAATTTCTACAAGTTATTAAAAAAGAGAAACTACTCAACAGAAAAAGGAAGGCAGGCATGTACGGGGGAAGAAATCCATGTGGTCAATAAGCATTTGATGTGATGCTTTATCCTCAGATGGTCAAAACTGCAAGAGGTTGCATTACCTAGTGTTGGTTTTGTATGAGAAATAAGGTAACTCTCAAACACTGCCGATGGGAATACAGTGGGGGCGACCCCATTGGAGAGATGCTCATTTAGGTAGACACCCGGGAGCAGCAGTTCTCAAAGTTCAGCTTGTCTCAAGATCACCTGGACGGCTCCGTAAAGCACACATTTCTGGCCCCACTTCTAGAGTTTCTAATCCAGTAGACCTGGGGAAGGAGCTGAGGATTTGCATTCTAACACATTCCTAGGTGATGCTGCTGATGGGACCACACTTTGAGAACCACTCCCCTAGAAGCCTTTTGCAGATGTGCACAACGAGAAGCGTACAAGAATGTTCATTATTAGGAATAACAAAAAATTAGAAACGATTTAATTGCTCATCGGCAAGAGAATGAATAAGTAAATTGCGTTTTTTTATACAACAGAACAGACATAGAAATTAAAATGAACAAACTAGAGATGCAAGTATAACATAAAAAAATATTAAAAACAATGTTCTATCAAAAAAGCAAATTGCAAAGTGATATATGGAGTTTTATACCTTCTAGATACATTTTAAAGACATGCAGAACAAAATAATGTAATGTTTATGGATAACAAATGGTATAAATCACACCTGAGCAGGATAATACTGAATTTATGATATTGGTTAATTCTGAGGAGGGAGTTGGGGGTGATGGCATTGAAAATGGGTAAACAGAGGATCTCCACTGTATCTGCATTGCTTTTACCTCTCTCTCTCTAATCTACCAATCTATTGAATTTTTACAAAAAACGACCTTAAGTAAATATCGCTGCCTGAGTTCAGGCTGTTATAACAGAATACCATTGACTGAGTGGCTTATAAACAACAGAAATTTATTTCCCACAGTTCTGGAGTCTGGAAGTCTGAGGTCAGAGAGCCAGCGTGGTCAGGTTCTGGCAAGGGCCTTCTTCTGGGCTGCAGACTGCCAAATTCTCATTGTGTCCTCAAACGGTGGAAAGAGGGCAAGAGAGCTCTCTGGAGTCCCTTTTATAGGGCTCCAATCTCATTCATAAGGGCTCCATCCTCTTGACCAAATTACCTCTAAAAGACCCCACCTCCTAATACTGTCACACTGGACATTAGGATTTAACGTAAGAAGTTTGGGGAGACACAAACATTCAGTCCATAACAATGGCCAAAGGTTAACATTTGATAAAGTTGTACTGGGTACATAGTTATTATTGTATTATGTTCCTTCTCGTGTATTAATTTGAATTATTTCATGATAAAAATGCATTACAAAGAATACCTGTAAAATACCACGCCAGACTTTGTCTTTGAAAAACATCATTTTGAGAAGTCAGAGACTCTATAGTGGACTGAGAACTAAATATAATTCCGTACACTTCGTCGTAATGATATACAAACATTACAAGTACAAGCAGAGATTTCAAATCCCTTCTCAGCAGAGCGGTGAAGGCCCTTGGCTTTTCTCTCCAGTCTGCGTTCCTCTTCCTTTGTCAGTTTTCGTTCTGCTGACTCCCCTCTACGTGTCCTGCTTTCTGGGCTTGGCTGGGCTATTTGATTCCTCTGTCAAGAGGAAAATAGAAGGAACATGATCTTTCAAAGCCTCTTTTATTACCCTCACTCACAGAGGAGAATTCTGCCTTTAATTGCTCACATTTGGACTTCTGTGGTGTAAAACTGGGACATTAGATAGAGTAACCAAACTTAAGAAATCAGTGAAGCTGGACTGGTTTACATTGTAAGCAGTGTATTCCTGACAGAAGAGAAATAAGATGTTCTGAAAGGTGAGAGGAGAGGAGGAGAAAGACAGGAGCCAGTGGGGCCTGGCTTTCAGAGCAGCGGTTTGTCATTTGTCTCAGTTTCCTTGGTCCTCCGGGTTGTTCTCTCCTCCTAAATGCCCCTGGCCTCCTGGCATGGCGGTCTTCTTAGCTGCTTTTGATCACCCTCGCCTGTTCTTGCAGACGGGGGCTTTTCGCTTTGCACTTTTGGGGAGTAAGAGTCTCTGTCAGATTGGGTCAAACCGAGTCAGAGCTGAAGAGGGGTTTTTCCATTGAGCAGGGACATGAATATGACACTGTTCAACATCCTCCCTTCTTAGAGCAGCACAAAGTGTTATAGTACAACTATCTCAGGTCCGCTGTTAGCTGAGTGAAACCTTCGTCTTTGTTACCCCATTTATCTCTAATCACATCCTTGTCCGGTATTATTTTCCTAACTTTGGGGATGAGAAAACTGTCTCAGAGGGATTGACTTGTCCAAGGTAGCCCATCCATGAAGAGGCTTATGTGGGATTCAAATCCAAGCCTATGATGTTTTACACTGAGCTACACCACGCTAGGTTCTGTGGGATGCAGTAAACTACAAGATGTGGTCATCAAGGAGCTTTATTGTTTAGTTGGGAAGACAAGATGTCTGCGCCTGGAACATTAAGGCTGGACCCAAGTCACACGAAAGCAAGGGAAGTGATCCTGTGTGTTTAGGATATGTTAAAAGACTAATTTTCTACAGGGTCCGTGGGCCCTGTGAATTTTGGCTCAGCTGTCTCCTACAATTGAATGCAGCGGGTACTCACCATCCCTTGTGTTTCCTTTGCTTTATAGTGAAATGATGCCATATTTCTCTTTTGGGGAAAAAGATTACTCAGCCTGTAGATAATCATCAAATGCTCTGGAGGAAGTTCTTTGGAAGGAAGGCAACTGGGCACATTTACATTCAGGATAAAAGTGACCCTTAGAGACAGCCTCTAGGGGATTGCAGCTCCTTAAGGATTGAGGCTGGGTATCTCACATCTGTATTGCACATGGCTTGGCCCTGAGTGCTGATCAGTAATGTCCATTGCTATCACTGTAGGCTATCCCTGCCTGGGGACAAAGGGCAGGTGGTTAAGTGGTGGATATCTGACCCACCCTAGCAGAGGAAGGCCTCATTGCATCCTTGATAAATCTGGAGCTCTTGAGATTTCATTTCATCCTATTCCAGAGTGGTTCAGAGTCAGAGACCTTGGCCAAGTGTCTAGCTGGCCTGGAATCTTCCTTGATTGGCTCCTCATGCTCCACCGGCACTTGTCCAGCTAGTCTACACAAGTGGGACTCCCATGTAGCTTGTGCACACCCTTGGGGAAGAGTTTTCCATGATTATTATCTTCTTTCCTTTGTCGTCTGAATGCTTCAAAGCTCTGTAGAGACATGATCCCATGGGTCATCCCTAGGATGTTAGAGGCACATACGTGGGGTAGGAGTCTTTTTATAGCCAGTTGCAACCACTGCTTCTTTCCTTTCCAGTTCAGGTGATGGTGCATCTCTGCCAACTCCCTTTGGTTTAGAGACACTATGATCCTTGCATTTGGGGTCCTTGTTACACAATGAGATCCAATAAGCTGCGTTTGTCACCAGCCCCAAGATTCTGAGCATGTTGGGTCTTTGCGTTCTACACAGAGAAGAGACGGAGAATTAGCAGGGGGCAGGTGAGTGGCTCTTCTAGAGACCTCTGAGCACTGGATAGGGGCTATTTAGCTTCTAGTTTACACCAATGCTAACTAACTAACTAAGTAACTGACTAACAAGCACATATGCAAAGCACACAAAATACAGTGTGTGGAAAGAACATCATTGATCAGAGATACAGGATCCAGAGTAAGAATTGCTGACTTCAGTATAACCAATCCTTTCTTCAGAGTTTTCCCAATATGTTATCTCATGTTTTTTTACTTTCAAAACCTCTTTTACAGACTCATTGTGGTTTTAAATATCAACCCATTTTTCAAGCTAGGAAATGGAGGCTCACAGAATTCAATTGACTTGCCTAAGCTCACATGGAGTAGGAGTGCCAAGGGGTGTTAGTTCCCTCCATCTCCATCTGCCCCCTAAAGCCCCCTCAAATAAGCCTACAGTCTAAACAATCAATTTGCTTGTTATTCAAGCGCAGCTTCAAGGCCATCCCCAGGGCCCCACTGAGAACGCCATCCCCCAGGCTTTCCTTTATTGAAATTCTGCAGTAATCACATAGCTCATAAGCAATGGAAGCAAGATAATAAGATGGCCTTCCCGGAGCGTATCTTTAAAGTTTTCAAAGAACTTGTATATCCGTTTTCTCATTGATTCACATAATACCCTGGGAGACAGGCAGAGTGAGTATTATTCCTTTGTAGATATTAGGAGCTAGAAGCTCCGAGTGCCAGATTCCCACCTCAGTTCCTTCCTACTATAGATGACTCTCCAGCTTGCCTCAGGACTGGGGTCTCTGTTGCACATATGACTGGAGAGACTTCCCATTTCTTTTCTTATGCTTCCATTTCCCATTTTTTACCTTCACGAGGACACATACGTGAGCAGATTTGAGGAGAAGCTCATGCCTGCTCAGTATTGAAGCCCCTGGAATAACGAGAGAAGTATTAAGTTAGCTGATCAGATTTGGTTTTAGGAATGCCAACCCCCAGGGAGGTGCTGTGGTGGAAAGATGGTGGGCTCCGGCATCAGATTAGGCTGTATTCTCCTCTGGACTCTGTCAATTACTAGCTGGTTGAAGCAAGGGTCGTGGGAGCCCCACGTGCTAGGTCCCTTCCTCTGCCTTCACAAATACCTGGCAACTGAGGAAATCCAGGGCTTGGTGGAGTAGAGTTTGAAAACAGCTGTTATGGTACAGTTTTTCAGGAAATTTAAAATTAAAATCAGTAGCTTAAGAAAAAGAAATTATATGTAAAAATCAGTTCAACCTATTTCCCATACAAGGCCAGTGAGAGTGGGCTACTCCAGGTACACAGGGCATCATCCACACCAGCATCTTCAGTCTGGGAGCTGATTGGCAGGAGGATGCACGGACATTGACACCCAAATTGGATGGCTCTTCTGTAAGTATTTGTGGGCCTCCTTTCCTTCCTGTTTCCTTGAAGCAGGTAGTTGGGAGTGGAAAGGAAACAGCACCCTGGGTCGACATGATGCTTGAAGCATGTATCCATTTTTTAAAATTATGTCAACATATTTATTGCATGCAGAATACATTCCAGTGACTCTTTTTGGTACTCACAACACAGTGATGAACAGAAAAAGGCACTGTCTTCAAGGAGCTTACTTTTGTGTGTTTGCAGGTATGTATGATATTGTAGACAAACAAATAAACACCTAACAGATGACAATGAGGCTGTGACAAAAATATCTATGCAAGAAGGGGGTCAAAGAATGATGGGAGTTGCATTTTCAGATAGGTGCTCAGAAAGGGGCTCTCTGTTAAGATGGCTTTATGCAGAGAATTGAAGGAAGTGCAGGAGGAAGACACACAGAAAGGCAGAGGGAACAGTAAGAGCAAAGGCCCTGAACTTTCACTTATGGCTGTGTCCTTCGACCCCGTAGACCAGTTCTGCAAATGTACGCATTATGCCCCCGATTTGGAGATGAGAAAATTGAGGCTCAACAAGATTAAGCGACTTTCTCCAAATTACAGCTAGTGCCTGACAAAGCCAGTCAAACTCAGCTCCTCTGATTCTAGAGATGGTGCTGTGAACTCAGGGGGCCGTCTGCATGCCGAAGAGTGAGAAACACTATTGCTGTCACTTTGCAGTGGAATCAGGGAAGCAGGCGTGGGGTGAGCGAGAGCAAAGGGGAACCAAAGAGCAGGACCCCGGGCTTCGCTCCTGGGCATCTCCTAGGGCCTCCTGTCTGCCTCATGGCCCCCAGCCCACTGCCTGCTCGCCTTGGTTTGGTGATGGTTTTCTGAAATCATTGTCTGGATCTTACTAAATTCATTTTCAAATTCCCTTCACCTTTGGGGTGAGGCCTGGTGGAGGGAACTGAATCGGGGAGAAATCCAGCCTCTTTCAGCAGAATTGGCACGTAGCTGCACAAGCAAATAGCTACAGTAACCAAGGTTTCATTTTCCTGTGTGGGCCCTAAACTGTTTTTCCACATTGTTAGGGAAAATTTTAGCCAAGGGAGCACTATCTTTTGAGGACATCAAATTAGGCCAAGTCCCTGTGCGGCCTCTCCCTTTTTCAGTGATTGAAATACATGACCCTCTCCTGTTGGCCACTTGTTCCCTATGTGACACTTGGTTGATAAAGTTCTCTCAACCTTGGAGAGGAGGCTGATGCTGTTAGTAGGTCTGGGAGCCTCACGGTGACCTGCGGGGCCTGTGGGGATCCTCTAGCGGGGCTGTGAGCCTCAGAGAAATTAACCTCACAGGCAGGCCCGTCAGCCAAGGTTGCGGGTGTGTCATTCTGTGAAATGAAAAAAGTGACAGAGGGAGATGGCATGGTGTGGGGGGAAAGCACAGGCTTTTGTGTCAATACACTGGGGTTTGAATGCCATCTCTGCGGAGTACTAGTTCTCTGATCTGATGCAAGTTATTCATTGTCTCTGAGCCTGTTTTCCAATTGCGTGAAACCCGGGACAAATCACACCTTTATGAAGGATAGATCATAGGATCAAGCACTGTTGTGAGGATTAAATGGGGTGATATAAGCCCAGCGGAATCTAGCCCTTGGGAGGGGCTCAATAAACACTACTCACTTCTCCCTTTTTCAGAGGGAGGCTCATCTGCCTACCAACACATGATGCATGGAGGTGGGGTGGACGAAGAGTAGGATTTGAGACTCTGAGGTGAGGCTCAGTCCATCCTGACACTCTTGCCCAGAAAGTTCTCCTCGTTTAACTCATCTCTGGTGACTTAAATCATTCTATCAGAAATTCATTCCATTGGGTTGGACATCGCCCACCATCTAGGTTTTATCATGGCATTTCAGTTAGGAAGGGGTGGGACTAGGATTTGAAGACACCAGGTAGTCTAATGCCTGACCATGGTCTTAATCACTTAGCCCTCCTGCCTCCCTATGGACCTCACAATCTCTGCTCACAGATTCATCTGGGCCTATTAGCCACTTTCACACCTTTCTTCCCTGGCTTTCTGGGAACGCCTCACTCTCCTCCAGGTGAACTTGGTTTTGTCAGTCAAGAATTAACTACTCCCTCACCCTGCACACTGTGCTCTGATTGGGGAATTGTTTCCTGATCTCACCTGTCTTGTCTTCCTTCTGGGCCAAATTAACTGCCCCCTGCTCTGTTCTCCCACATATGCAATAACTAACTCCTCACGCTCCTTCTGTGGCACTTGAATACTACTCTTTCTCCCCTGAAAGACTGTGGGCTCTTCCAGGGCAGGGCTCCTAAATCATTCACTGTTATAGGCCTGGTGCCTAGCACAGTGCCTGACGCCCAGGGGCTTCTTGATGAATGTTGGAATGAGGAAGTGGCAGGCGTGTAAGTCTGGTTAAGCCAAAGCAGTAAATTACAAATTAATAGGTTCAAAATGCTGTTGGTTTCAAAGTTTGCCAAGGGTCAGATAATTGTGGGATTCTCTTTTTCTTTTAATGAATGAAAGTGAATTCATATATGTTAGTAAATGAAGTAGGAGGCCATCCATTCAATTATTTTTATTCATTTAAATTTTTTGAATATTTTTCTCAATATAACAATTCAATCCATTTGGCAGCATGAGTTAATCTCTTGGGTTTCTCAAAGAATGCAACTGGATATTGGGCAGCAGAGGAAGAGCTGGTTGAATGATCCTTAGCGTCATTTAGTTGACATATTGGGCTTTTGATTTGGAATTCAAGAAAGGGCCCCCTTGTACTTTATTAATTAAAGATGAAAGTGAGGGATGCTTGGCTTCTGGGCAGGTGCATTTGCCCATGTTCCAACCTATACATTCCTGGGTATCAGTTGTCCCCTCCCATCTCTCTGCAGATCAAGAGACAGCAGATGGTTTGGGGATGGTTTGGCTGCTAGGTGGTGGCAGGGTGGTGTGTGTGTCCATCAGGTAGGTTCAGTATAGCTTAACACAGTAAGATAGTCTTCTTTTTTGCTCATGTAACAGTCCAGTGTGGGTCTGAGACAGGGATTGGCAAATTACAGCCCGTGGGCCAAGTCTGACTTGCAGCTTTTTTTTGTATAGCCCACGAGCTTAGAATGAGTTTTAGATTTTTAGAGGGTTGTGGAAAAAAACCCAAAAAAAGCCCAAAGAAGACTTTGTGACAGAGATTTCATGTGGCCTGCAAAACCTAATATATTTACTCTCTGGCCCTTTACAGAAAAAGTTCTTGGGTCCTGGCTCTAGGAGGCATAAGTAGCTTTCCTCAGGGATCCAGGCTCCTTTGGTCTCATGGTTCCACCACCACTGAGGTTTCAAAATCTTCTCGATTCAGCCTGTGAATGGGGAAAGAGATAGTGGGAAAGGCACATTCGCTTCTTAAATATTTCAGCCCATGGTGAAATGCATCACTGTCCGGATGCAAGGGGGCGGGATTGTCACCTCTGGTGGGGCAGCTACTCCCAACAGCTACCCCACACGGAGGAAGGGGAAGCGTGAATCTGTACTCTGTGTGTGTGGGGGTGTGTGTGAGAAATATCCCACTTCTTTACCACTTCTTCAGCTGTTGAATAATAAAAGCAGGTTCTTTCAATTCAACTTCTTTGGACATGATTACAAACTTCTTCAGATTTGGGCATCTTCTTTCTAAGTCATGGATCATAAAACTGAAACTATTATAAGACAATACCTGCTTTGTACCAGGTACTATGGTGGATGCTGGGGGGCACCTGTTCTGTACCAGGATGCCCCTCAGCATCCATCATGGGGCTTGATACAGAGCAGGTGCCCTGTGCATTTGTTGGCCTGGCATGCATACAAGCTTGGATGAATGAGGGAAGGCAGTCTTCCTAGTGAAGTTGGGACTATCAATCTTGAGTGACAGCTAGAAGGACAAGTAAGATTTAGAAACAATAGTAATTCATGGATGAGGCAACTAAGCTAGTAAATTGCAGAACCAGGGCTTGATCCCAGATCTTCTTGACTCTAACTCTCATGTTCTTAGTGACTATGAAAAAGAATGAACATTTCAGAAAACTGTACTGTGCAACCTGTCTATAACACAGCAAGTCAAGCCAGGCTTCTACAGTGTGTATGTGCAGTGAGTGTCTCTGTTAGGAAAGGCATCTAGGAAAGATGAGCACTGTTCCTAGGCTGTTACATTATAAGCCAAATTGCAAAGGGGAGAAGTGTGCAGGAATTGTGCCCTGAAATTTCCTGGAGCCAGCAGAAGCAAGTGTCTGGGCTGCCATGCAATTATTTGGTCAGGAAGCCAGTGTTTACGGACTGCCTGTTATAGGGATGTTGAAGAATGGAGTTAGGCACAGTGAAGATACATGAAGGAATCTGAAGACTTTGATCATTTCCTGATTTTGTATCTCTCCATGCTTTCAATGCCAGGAAATCATGGAACGTTGAAGCCAGAAGGAATCTGCTTATTTTTTAGGGGAAAGAGCAAGGGTTTTAGATCCTGGCAAACCTGGATTCAAATTCCAGTTCAGGCATTTGTGACCATAGGGAAAACACTATTTCTTCCTCCAAAGAATCAAAGATATTGAATAATTTACCCAAGATTACAGAACCAGTACATAATTGTTTCAGTTATCTATTGCTGCTTAACAAGCTACTCCAAAACTTACTGGCTTAAAGTAACAACAATCAGTTATTTAGCTCATGAATCTGCAATTTTGGAAGGGTCTCCCAGGGAAGGCTGGTGTCTGCTGGGCCAGCTCGACTAGGGGGCTAGAGAATTTATTTCTCAGGTGGCTCATTCACCTGGCTGGCATGCTCGTGCTGGTTGTCAGTGGGAGCTCAGCCATGCTGAGGAGGTGTCCAACACGGCACAACCAGAAGGACCCACAACTAGAATATACAACTATGTACTGGGGGGTTTTAGGGAGAAGAAGAAGAAGAAAAAAAGAAGATTGGCAACATATGTTAGGTCATGTGCCAATCCAGAAAAAAAAAAAGCTAGATATGCTTGATCAGAAAGCCAAGCTCTTAATCTCCATGGTAAACTATATCTACCTGAAATTTTCCAAATGCATCATGTTCTCTCTGGTGTCTCGGATTTCATACTTGTTACATCCTCTTTACTTAACTATCTTTTATCTCACTAACTTATATTTATTTTTCAGGTTCCAGTTTAGACAGCCCTTCCTCCAGGAAGATTTCTCTGATTCCTCGAGACCGGTTGAGCTTCTCCACTATTTCCTCCCATAATATCCTGTCTTATTGCTATCCAGCACTTTTCATTTTGTCCTGAAATTGTCTGTTTTCTTTTGCCCTTCATAGACTATACATTCTTTGAGGGTAGGGGTATTGTCTTGACTTCCCTTTCCTTTTCTGAAGTGAAAGATATTTCAGTCCAACATCCTTACAGGTTTGCTTTGAACTGTCATTATCTATGAGGCTATGAGTCTACTGAGCTCTCACTCCCACATATGCAGCCACATACCCCAAACCGGACCCAGGTAACAGAGTTTGTCATGGTGGGCTTTGCTGGGGTGCATGAGGCACGTCTCCTCTTCTTTTCACTCTTCTTCACTATGTACCTGTTCACCTTGGTGGAGAACTTGGCCATCATCTTGGTAGTGGGCTTGGACCACCGGCTACGTAGACCTATGTATTTCTTCCTGACACACTTGTCCTGCCTTGAAATCTTGTACACTTCAGTCACAGTGCCTAAAATGCTGGCTGGTTTAGTTGGGGTGGATGGGGGAAAGAATATCTCATTTGCTGGATGCCTGTCTCAGCTCTTCATTTTCACCTTCCTTGGGGCAACTGAGTGTTTCCTACTGGCTGCCATGGCCTATGACCGCTATGTGGCCATTTGTATGCCTCTCCGATATGGGGCCTTGGTGTCTTGGGGCACCTGCATCCATCTGGCAGCTGCTTGTTGGCTGGTGGGCTTCCTCACACCTGTTTTGCCCATCTACCTTATGTCCCAGCTGACATTTTGTGGTCCCAATATTGTTGACCACTTCTTCTGTGATGCGTCACCCTTGCTAGCCTTGTCTTGCTCAGATGTCACCCTGAAAGAGACCGTAGACTTCCTGGTCTCTCTGGCTGTGCTCCTGGCCTCTTCTACAGTCATTGCTGTGTCCTATGGCAACATTGTCTGGACCCTGCTGCACATCCGCTCAGCTGCAGAGCGCTGGAAGGCCTTCTCTACTTGTGCGGCTCACCTGACTGTTGTGAGCCTCTTCTATGGCACGCTTTTCTTTATGTATGTCCGGACCAAACTGGCCTCCTCTATAAACTTTAACAAAGTGGTGTCTGTCTTCTATTCCATTGTCACGCCAATGCTCAACCCCCTCATCTACAGTCTTCGCAACAAGGAGGTGAAGGGCGCTCTGGGCAGAGCCTTTTCTCTCAAGTCTTGGAAAGGTCAGTGAGGAGGCAGGTGGGGACTGAGTTTCCTTGCCTTGGCTCTTTAGAAGGAGAGTGATGAGGACTATGGAATGGAGTGGTAGCCTGGGTAGTCAGGACTCATGGACTAAGTATTAGTTAAAGTAAAACACTAGTCTGCTATAACAAGAGAGACTTAATTACAATGTAGCTAAAGAATGAAGATTTTCTCTTTCCTACAAGAGTCTAAGTTGAGTGCTCCAGGTTGGTGGGTGGCTCTGCTCAAAGGCATTCAAGGATCCAAGTTCCTTCCATCTTGTAGGGTCAACATCCTCTAGGATGTTGGCAAACTAAGGCCTGCAGGCTGAATCCAGCTCAGCCCTTCTTTTTAATGACCTCTGAGCTAAGAATGGTTTTTATACTTTTAAATGATTGAAAACAAATCAAAAGTAGAATAGTACTTCATGACACATAAACATTTTATAAAACTAAAATTTCAATGTCCATAAATCGAGTTTTCTAGAACACAGTGTTGTCTAAGGTGGCTTTTGTGTTACAATGACAGCATTAAGTAGTTGTGACAGAGACCATTTGTTCACCCCCAATCTAGGGCTTTCTGATTATTTACATGGTCAACATTGAGTAACAGTGGGCAAGAAGGATGAGTATAGAGAATAGAGGAGACACACTCTGTGTCTTAAAGTTTCTCCACTAGATGCAGCAATCATCATGTCCACTCACCCTTATTGGGGAGAAATTAGCCATAGGTTACATCTAATTGCAAGAGTGCTAAAAATAGTCCACAGCTAGGCAGCCAGATACCCACCCACAATGTGATTATCATGAAAAAGAGGAGGACAAATTATGGTAGACAACCAGCAGTTTCTACCACAAAGTCCCCAGAGTCACAGCTGATTTTCCATGTGATCCATGCACTTATCTCCTGTGTATCTATAGTCTCTTATTTGAAATACAGACCTATCCACCCTCTATACCAAATGGTGCTTTGAAAATTGATTTAAGAAGATCTCTATGGCAATGTCAGCTCACTTGAAGTAAGGCTTAAAAAAACAATTATAATTCAAGTAGTTCCCAACATGTAGACAGGTCCGTTCCTAAAGATACTGCCAATCATCATTTAAATGTGGATTCCAGACGCTATAGTATGTGGAAGAGGCAAATGCTGAGCTTGGGAATGGGTCTGTGGGAAGGACAGATTTTCTGTGATGTTATTTCTCAAGCGGCCAATAAAGAGCAGATTACGTGATGGTGCCTGTGAGCATCACAGTCTCTACCACACTCCCCTGCCCCCCACCCCACAACCCAGTATCTTAGTGGTTGCATTTTTAATAGTTAACAGAGGGCACAAACCACGTTTTGAAAACCATTTTATTTATTGAATATTATATCAGTAATATGCTATATCAGTAATGTTTTTTTGAATAACAGTAAGATGCAAAAACAGTTCAATGATGAGAACCTTCTGGATCAAATATAAGAATTTATCTGAGTAAAACGGAAAGAGTAGATACTTTCAGGCACCTGACCTGAGTAGATTTGAACACAAGATAAGTTTGACTTTTGGGTTTCTGGCTGACGGAAAGAAAGCAAAACATTGGGTATATTATTAGTCTGAGTTCTCCAGAGAAACAGAACCAACAGGATATATCCACATCTATGTATTTCTTACAGGAATTGGCTCATGTGATTATGGAGGCCAAAAAGTCACATGATTTGCCATCGCAAGGTGGAGAACCAAGAAAACCAGTGGTGTATTCAGTCTGAATCCAAAGGCCTGAGAACCAGGAGTGTTAACGTCTGAGGGCAGGCGAAGAGGGAGGGTCCAACTGAAGCAAAGAGCAAATTTGCCTTTCCTCTGCCGTTTTTGTTCAATTTAGGCCCTCAGTGTATTGGATGACACCCATCTGTATTGGTGAGGTCCCTCTTTTTTTACTCAGTCTACCTTTTCAAATTCTAATCTCTTCAGAAACATCCTAACAGACACCCAGAAATAATGTGTTACCAGCTGTCTGGGCATCCCTTAGCCCAGTCAAGTTGACACAATATTAACTATCACCCTGGGCTCCGTAGGTCTCACTTATGGTAGCAGAAAGAATTCAAACTCAAACACAGGGAATGTTTTCTGGATTTGGGAAACTACTCTAAAAACAACTCTATGGAAAGCATCAGTAAAGCTTACAATTTTAAGCTTCTTGAAGAAATCTATATTTTTGAGATAAATTACATAGAATGGTGAAAACTCTGAGACGTTCTCTTAAAAAGCATCTTAGAAGTGTAAAAGTGAATCTTGATTTAATAAAATCTGATGTAAGAAACTAAACTGAAAAAAAAAAGACCTTTGTGAATGGGATTATTACATTTTAAACAATCACTCCTTAAAACACAGACCTACCTACCAGAATCTGGGGTGCTGGTAAGGTGCATGATATGTATAGGTATTGACAGCTAAAATTTTTAAAGTCACTAATAATGGTAGATCAATCTGCAATGAAGATAAATTATGAAATCATGTCAGGGAAAATGCATATTTCTGTAAATAAGCAATTTCTGAGAAAATAATCCTTCTTTGGGGGTATATTTATTTATAGAGTGAAAGGCAAGACACGTGAGTGCTAGCTTAACATTGACACTACTTCATTAGTACCCAGAGACCGTCACAGGGAGTCATTCCAGAGAGAATCAAAACTTATAAGACAGAATTCTGTTATGAGTGCTGCTGATCTTGTCTTGCCCACTCTGAGTACTAGGATGTTGGCTTAATTGTTAGCTAGGACTACCTGGTAATCATCCTGGAGAAGGTCCTTTGACTTGGGACTTGGTGAGAAGGACTGGGTCTACACTCTGTAATAGAACTCTACCATTTGCTGTGCACTCTTATGTAACATCATCAAAGGTTTTGACCCCGGGCCTACTTCAAGAAGGCCCATCTGAACCCCCTTCTATGGTCTAATGTTCTTCTTATCCCTAGTACCTGTGTGGGGATTCCTATCTCTTTTTTCAGGGTCCTTAGTCTTTGTTTGGTCTCTTGCTTTTCGATTTTTACATGTCAAGCCCTAAGCAGTTGATGTAAGCTACATTTGTCAAAATGCGGGCTTTGCTGTGGAATGCTACAGCTCTCTGTTTCTCTAAATTGAGTCTTCTTTATCTATATCCTTGTTTCCTTTGGTGGCTTTATTGTCATTGGTCTAAATAACATTCTTGACCAGCCACGGCAAGATAGGAGCATTCTGAACCCAATTTGGCAGGAACTTGAAATGGATCTCATTGCCCAGAAACATGGATGCCTTGATACCTTGAGATAGTTTGAGCATCACCAGTCGTCTCCATCCCTCCCCAGGGAGCAGTCCAGGAGCACCATCTTTTAATTAACTGATGCCCAGTTTTTTGTGGGCTTCATTAGCATCCTCACACTCTCATGGAGGTGGAGGGGCTTCATTTAGAGCAGACCTTGCTCTGGTGGTTGCTCTGGTGTGTGACTGGGTGTGTGACAGTCATCTGTCCTCATCTACCCAAACACAGGCAGCTAACAAGAGCAGGTTCAGGTTGTTCACTTATAAAACAGGCTCACAATAGATATGTTCAGTTTGCTCTGATCAAGTTAGGTTGGAAATGTTAGGTCACAAGCTCTTTGTTCGTAAGGACTATACTTTACCATCTCTGAAGGTCCCTCTCCAGGACCTAGCTTGGAGAAAGTTTCCCACAAAAATTTTGGTTATTCAG
The DNA here is from genome assembly GCF_037783145.1 of Equus przewalskii. Lineage (NCBI taxonomy): Eukaryota > Metazoa > Chordata > Mammalia > Perissodactyla > Equidae > Equus > Equus przewalskii. The sequence goes on from NC_091841.1 coordinate 19,466,094, forward strand.
CAACAAATTAAGAGATCTAGGTTTGCTATTACATATAATTTTATGGAATTATTTAACAAATTCTTTTAAGTCTTACTATGTCCCAGGTACTATTCTAAATGCTTTATAAATATTAATTCATTAACTCCCATTGATAACTCCACAAAGTCGATGCTATTATTATCTTCCTTTACACACAAGAAAACGGAGGTACAGAGAAGTTAAATAACTTGCCCAAAGTCACACAGCTAAGTAAATGGCAGAGCTAGGGCTTGAAATTTATTCATCTGACTCTTAAAATCTTCTCAATGATGCCCTGGGTAAATTGGTCCTCTCTCTTGGCATCAGGTCCTTTATCTGTAAAAGGACAGGGTGGACTGGATGACTTCAAATAGCTACCATTTGTTTAATATGTGCTGAGCACTTTCATGCATTTTCTCATTTCACCGTCATAACAACCTGGAGAGGAAGGCTTAGCTCACTTCACATGGGAGGAAACTGAGGCTCAAAGAGGTTAAGTAACATGCCAAAGTCCACATAGCTACAACATGGAGGAGACAGGAGAATCTGCACCAGGTCTTTTTGACTCTGTTCCACCATACCACCTCGATGCTTCCTCTCGAAGATCTCTTCCAATGCTAACTTTGCATAAGTTGATTTATTCACTCATCAACCAACTATTCTGCCTCCTCTTTGCACCAGGCACTGGCTCTCTGCTGAGGGGCCGCAGGATGAATTAGACCAGATGCTTCCATCAAGTACAATATTACTAGTAAACATGTCTCATCTCCCTCTGGTAGAATGAAATGCAAAATAGAAGGAGCTAAGTGACCAGGAGGAGTTCAGACCAGTGTGATGGGGCTCAGAGGAAGGAAAGTTTTCCTGGTGGTGAGCTTAGGGAAGGCATCCTTGAGAAAGCAGCACTCTTTATGGTCCACTTCTGATTTTCTCACTAGAGATGATACCTGCCAAGCATTTGTTCTTTTGTGTTCTTTTTAGGATGGAGAAGGATGATGTAGCATTTGGGAAAGAAGAAGCAGGACATGAGGCCTGCTCCTGATGCTAAGATGGCAAAGACCTCCACAGCCACTGTGTCTTTGCCTTGGGCACTCATGTAGGCAGGGATGAAGGACACCCAGACACAGGAGCAGAGCAACATGCTCACTGTGATATCCTTTGCTTCACTGAAGGTGTTGGGCAGGCGGTGGGCAGGGAAGGCCACCAACAAGCTGACCAGACCTAGCAAACCCAGGTAACCCAGCATGGTATAGAACAGTTCCAAGGAGCCCTCATCACACTTTACAGTCACTGTGGACCCAGGCTCCGTAGACTTCACAGGCTGTGGGGGCCATCTGGTCACTCAGAGCACACACAAGATTGCATGGAGCAGGGAACAGACAATGGGGATGTTGCTAGGGAGAACTGGCCCCGCCTACTTCCTAATCCGGGCATCTGGCCTGGTGGCATGGAAGGCTGCCACCACTACGATGGTCTTGGCCAGCACAGTGGACACAGAGGGTGTGAAGGTGACCCCAAAAGCTGCCTGGTGCACAGCACAGGTGAAGGTCCCTGGATGCCCAATGAACATGAAGGGGCAGAGGAAACAGAGGGCCAAGGAGGACAGCAGAAGGTAGCTGAGCTGGTGGTTATTGGCCTGGATGATGGGGGTGTGGTGGTGCCTGATGAAGACACCTAAGATGGCCAGAGAAAGAAGAAACAGCAGGGCTGTGCAGGCAGCCAACACTGTGCCGAGGGGCTCACGGTAGTACAAGAAGTCAAGGGTTTTGGGGATGGACTGACTCTTCTCCACATTGGGCCACTGGTCCTCAGGGCACTTCTCACATGCAGCACTATCTGAAGGGAGAAAGAGAAACTGGGTCAGAGAACAGAGTGGAGAACCTTCTGGAACTTTCCATGGTAAAGCAGTTGTACAAGTTGTGATGGCTTTTCCAGTAGGTTCAGTGTATTTCAGTCTTCTTACTACCGGCCTTCCAGATTGCTTGATGTCCTTACATTCAGGGCCAAAGACACAGATAGCAGAAATTCTGACAGCAGCTGCTTATCATGCATCAGACTATAGTGAAATGTCATTGACACAACAACCTATGGAAGCTCCAACTCCTAGCCAGGCTTCGTCTGTTTGAATTGAACAACAACTGTGGCAATGGCATAATTCATAGTCACAGCTACTTTATGCATTTATTAATTCATCAGCCTGTTTAAGGAATGTTTATGTGGTGCTTACTATGATATTCTCATTTAACCTCATTCCTTGATTTGATTATATCTCCATGTTCCTAGATACTTTGATTCCATCTCCTACTAATCTCCAAGTCCAAGGGATTTCTTCTTATATATAGTTTCCATCATCTTCTTTTTAGCATCCTGTGGCTCCTCCTCAGCTTCGTTCAGCAGTGCCTTTCTCTTCAAATAGGCATAAATTATCCTCAAAGTCCTCACTTGCTGGCACTGAGAGTTTTCCGTGTGAGAAGACACCTTGTCCAAACAGGTGGCTTCAACAATTACCTGGATTCTGAGCCTGGTCTTCCTGATCAAATCTTGTTCCTTTTTATTGCATTCATTGCCTATTAATCTCCGTCAAACACATATTGAAATGTACACTGCTTCTCTTCTTAAGTAATTGAATGTCTCCCTGTTTCCCACAGAATAGAGTCCAAGCTCCTGAGTGTGGCAAGGAAGGCCCTCTGTGATTTAGCTACCTGCTTCTTACATCTCCCGTCACAGTCTATACACAAGCCACTCTTGACTCCTTCTCGCTTCTATGCCTTGAGCCTCCCTTTACTAAGTTACTCCTTGGCCTCGACTATCCTTATCATGCCTCATTGTCTTTGAAACTCCACTTGTTGTTCAAGGCCTACATCCCATGTCACCCTCCTCAGTGAAAAGTCCTCCTACATTAGAATAATGTACACTTTATTAGAATAATTGTTTCCATGATATATGCATCCTCATGTTTACTGCAGCATTAGTTACAATAGCCAAGATATGGAAACAACCTAAGTGTCCATCGATGGATAGAGAAAACCATTTCATTATTCAGCCATAAAAAAGAAGGAAATCTTGTCATTTGCGACAATGAGGATGGACACCAAGGGCAGCCTCCCTCTTTACCTGGTGTCATGGCGATCTCCCCTTTGGGGCAGGGAAGGCAACTGTAGCAGCAGTTTGACTTCTCAGATAGGGTGGACTTCCTGGTCCCCACAGGGCATTTTTCATTGCAGATGGAGGGAGGGACCTCACATGAGAGGAGAGAGAGCATTGGTGAGACTGTGGGAGAGATTGAAGAGTGTCTGTGCTGTCAGGTCTTAGAGGAATTAGAGCATCATTCTCACTTACTGGCTCCCTCCCTAAGTTCTTGTTTTCTCCCTCTCCTTTGTTTTTCTTTTTTAAATCAAAACCCTTTTTATCTCCTTTTCCTTCCCTTGCCTCTCTCCCGTCTCTCCCTTTCTTGCTCAATAGTTGTCAATATGTTCCGTGTATCCGGTACTGTGCAGGGTGTTAGGGAAATATCAGTAGGAAAAAATGAGCGCTTAGGATTTCACAGTCTGGTGGGGGGAACCATGAAATCTTGAAAAGAATGAAATGAGCACCACTGCTCCACAGACAAAGGGCTGGCCGCTGGCTGTTGGGTTGGAATTCTGGTTCTGCCATTTATAGGCTGAATGACCTTGGGCTTAACCTCTCTCAGCCTCAGTTTTCTCTTGAATAAAATGGGAGTAGTAATAATGTCTATTTTGAAGACTGTGTGAGTATTAAATGAGACGATGTAAGTGAAGCCCATGTTACAGTGCCTGGAAAATTGTGAGTTCACAACAAATGCTAGTGAAGCAGGATAATATTCTGAATATTCAGTTTGTCTTCCACTCTGAGCTCACCAAATCCCTTCACTTTATTTCGAGGGACTCACTTTCCCCCGAGCCCAAACAGAACTGAGCCAGTGAGTCAGAAACAAAGGCTGCAAACACTAGCTAAGCCACTAGTCTGTGGTTTCTCAACCTTATGCACTACTGGACATTTGGCTGGGCAGTATTTGTTACGGAGGGTAATATTTGGATAATCGTTTGGCATGGAGGGCTGTTTTGTGCACTGTAGGATGTTTAGCAGTATCCCTGGGCTCTATCCACTGATGCCCAGTATTCCTGCCAAATTGTGACAACCAAAAATGTCTCCAGACACTGCCAGTGTCCCCTGGGAGGCAAAATCACTCCCAGTTGAGAACCACTGAGATTCAGATCATGCTTGCAGAATGAATTTTCTTGGAAAGATGTGATAAAAGGATTACGTGGTCAGGGGAAGGGGAAGTGAGTGAGAAGATGCCTGAAACTGTCCTGAGTGAAGAACCCAACAACCAAGGGCCAGCCCTTTGTCTGTGGAGCAATGATGCCCATCCTTCCCTGGAACTCTACTCTGCTCCCTTGCTCATCGGCCATCTATTGCTTTCTCCCAGGGTGAGGGATTTGGACATTGAGGAGTGACAGTTGCGGGAATGCAAAAAGAATTGCCAGTCTAAGGTGAGACCAGAAGGAGCCAATTTGCAGTTACTGAGGATGGAGCTAAAACATACTATCCCTGGTATGGCAATTTTCTTACTCTTGTTCTTATTATAGATATATGCGGAAAATGCTTTAGATGCTCGGAGAAGGGAGGGCTTAACTGCACCTAGGTGAGTTGGAGAAAACTGCAGGAGGCTTGGTGTGATAGTTGAGATGCAACAGCACTTAAATTAGAAGTCTCCACCTGGTCACCTTAGATACTTAGGGGTCTGGGAGAGGACTAATGGGATTCCAAGGGTTATTTTCCATTGTTTGAAAAAGTTTGGCATCAATTATCCGTTTCTTGACGTAAGGCTGCAAGGCTAAAATAGTAGTAGCTCCAGGTAGACACAATAGCTATCTCAGGGTAAACTTGAACTGGCAATTATAGATAATTTACTTTCCCATTTGCTCATGAATTACCTTTGCCTTTAGCAAGCTCCTTAGTTTTGGGAGCCAGGGAGTAGTTTTGGAAGGTTTTATTTGCTGCACAGCCTCAGAGTTAAGTAAGTTAATAATCCACCCTACTCTCCCTCTGAGCAAGTATCCTGAGTCAGTTCAACAAAACAAATACTGCTGGGTGCTTAGAGGTGCAAGGTGCTATGTTGGCTTGGTCCTTAGGGAGCTCTCAGCTCTCACCTTTGAGATTCCTTCTTTCCAGATAATAGCACTGTTGTTTATCAGTAGCTCTTCTCCACAAGGTGCTCTGAAATCTAAATGTCCAACAATTGCTGCCTGTCCTCTCTGATCTGGGAGGATGTACACGTTTTTAATGTCAAGTGTTGCCAGTATCTCCCCATCTTCGGTGAAGAAAATCTCTTTCTGGGCTCTGGTATGGAAGCGAACCTTCTGAGTGTAATGGAGTACCTGTGACAGGGACAGAAAATAGAAGGAAAGAAACCGGTTAGGAGCAAAACAGGCGGGGGGATTTCCTCCACATCACTGGACCTTTCTCTCACTTTTGCACTTGCCAGCCATTGGAGGAAGACACCTTATCTCTGCACATTTTATGAAAAAAGTGCTCTGTTTTTCTCATCTCCCAAGTTTGTGTTAATCTACGTGGGTAAGAAAGTGAAAGGTAGAGGTGAAAGTCGAGTTAACTGAAGTCTGGAAGTCTTAGGTCCTCCCTAAGATCAGTTCACAAACAGGCTCTTCCAATTTCCAACAACCATCCACACAAATTACTTAGGGTCTTTCTTTGTGCCAGACATGATTGATAGGTTGGATACAAAAGCTCAATCCTGCCTTCAAATGCTTCTCAGCAGTGTAGTTGATAGAAAATGTTTTTTGATTAAAAGAAGATGTGGACTGTGGACTGAAGAGTATGAATGTTTCAATGTATTCCAAACTCTTCATGGCTGAGAGAACCTCAGATTATGTGACTATCAGAGTCCTATTATCATTCCCTTCTGGCGATGGTGTAAGTAGTAGAAAAGAGAGGACAGGCAGAGTGCCTTCGGGAGTCCACTGGAGACTTGAGAGTGAGTGGTTCTTTGAACACCTTTGAAAGATGGGATTGTCTTTGAGCTGTGATTAGGAAAATGGATTGCGATCTTTCCCAGATACCAGGAAACTTTTTAGAAGACCTTTGAGGGTCCCCTTGCCCTTGCAATCTTGTCTTTACACTATTTTTTTCCTTAGTCTATCCCAAGCTTTGAGCCTACTGAATAACTTTCCTACCTGTTCATGCCATATCCTTCAATACCTGGTATATATGATTATTTATTACTCTTTCCAATTAGAGTGTAAACACTTTAAGGCAAGCACACGTTTTGCCCGTTTCTGTATCCCCCATTGCTCTAAGATGCATGAAAATTGCTTAGTAAATACTTGCGGTATAAGCATACATTTGTTGAATTAGGCCACAGAAGCCCAGTAAGACTATAGGAGGAAGTTTGAGCAAATCACTTGGTGGGGAGGCAGAGCTGGGTCTAGAATGCCGAACGATTCCTGAATTCTTCAGCATAGAAGGCAGTAGAGAGCAGTGGCCCAGTGCCCAGACTCTGGAGTCAGGTTGCCTGGTGCGATTCCTGACTCTACCTTGAAGCAGCTGTGTGATTTTGGCTATGTTGTTCTATCTCAATATTCTTGTCTGCAAAAAGAGAAGCTACCCCGAGGATCATCATAAAGATGAAAGGTATTAACACATATAAAGTGCTTGGAACATTACTTGGCACAGACTAGCACTCAAAAAGTGTTAACTGTTTTTACTCTTACAGCCTTTAAGAACTCATACAACGTAAATACTGATAAAATTACCTAAAACCCACCTTAAAGAAGCTGTGCCTAGTTTGAAGACTGTTTTTAATGTTAAGAGGACTTTTCTTCTTCTCTGACTTCACTTCTATAACTTTGCTTGGACATTGGCAGTGGTGTGCTGCTAAATGTTTAACAATTGGCTCTCTGGGGAAAAAAGCCAAGATTTTAGTGTTTGCTGATTTCCATGGTTTAACAAGCAACTTGTATAATTCCTGACAATTTTACAACTGACTCTCATTGCCAGTAGGAGCCAGTTCTCTTTTCTAGATCTCGACCCCTGGTGTCTTCAACAGTGAGGGATTTGAGCCCAAGTCACATTGGCCCTAAATTGAGTACTACTTTCATAGATCATGCTGCCTGTCTGCTAGTCTGTGGCTCACAGAAAGCTGGGGTGGACAAGGACTGGGCAGGGGGTCTTGGCTGCTCACCTGCCAAGGCCTGGTGCTCTGTGTATCAGCACAGGTGTCTCCCAGGAACGGTCCTTCTCCTGGGGAACAGGACAGCAGGTTGTGATAGGTGGCCATCAGGGCTTTGGCTGCCAGGTAGGCTTGGTAAGTGGCTGTCAGATCAGGAAGTTTGAAGGCAGACAGGTGGACGTTCTCAAGCCCTGTACAATTCTGAGTCCCTTCTCTGGCACTTTGGGTGGAAGCCTCTAATCCAGACCACCTGCACCCATGCAGCTCCTCCCACAGCTTCCTCATCAGACGATTGCCTGGGTACATGGCTGGGTGCAGTGCCAGCAGGAGGTCCTCAAAGCCAGGCATTATTCCTGAGGCTATGGTCAGCTCCAAGGTGCTGTTCAGCAAGTCTTTGGCCCTGGGCTTCTGCACCAGCGGGTTGTAGGAGAAGGAGATGGAGAAAATCCATGTCCTCTTGGTCACGTTGTTCTCCCAAAAGGCCTCAGCCAGAAGTCTGAAGTGAAAGTGGTAACAGTCACAGGCGATGACCGTGGTGGCAGGGCTTGAGGTGATGATGCTGGCTGTGCCCTTGATGCTATCTCCCTGGCAACTGATCATCTTTGAGAAGGCCACACAGCCACCCGTATGCTTGATAGCCATCTGCAGCTGCTGATCCAGCCACTCAAAGTTGCCATTGTCAGAACCCACAAGGCCTACCCTGGTCCAGTTAAAGTGATTCAAGAGTTTGGCTAGAACCCAGGGCTGGTGGGCACTGCTGGGCACCGTGCAGAGGAAGGATGGGTACTGGAAACAATCAGAGAACTGAGGGTGCTGAGATCCATGGCTAATCTGGGGGAAGAAATGGGGCTGTAAATTCCTGGCCAGAACATGCTACCACTGCCCCTGCTCTGTCCCCACAGAAGCTCTCAGAGCTGCCCTGTGGCTTGGCTTCATTCCTGTCCTCTCTGTCCCTTTCTGTCTTTACATACAAAAAGCTGTGCATAATTAACATATACAACTCGGTGAGAGTGGAGAGAACTATACACTTGTGAAACCATCGCCACAATAAACTTATACACCACATCTGAAAGTTTCCTCCCGCTCTCTTATTATCATTATGTTTTTGTGTGATAAGAACACTTATCATAAAACCTACCCTCTTAGCTCAGTTTTAAGTATCCAACACAGTATTGTTAACTATAGGCACTATGCTGGAGATCTCTAGGACTTCCTCATCTTGTATAATCAAAACATTGTACCCTTGACTAACATCTCCGTTTCTCCCTCCTCCCAGTCCCTGGAAACCACTATGCTATTCTTTGCTTCTAAGTTTCACTATTTTAGATTCATCACATAAGTAGTATCATGGAGTGTTTGTCCTTCTGTGTCTGTCTGCCTTTTATTTTTAACTAATCTCTCACTGGTCTCTGATATATACTATGTCCAGGTCCTTCCAAAGCCTATGGGCTCAGCCTGAGAAGCCAAGTCACCTTAAGAGGGAACGCAACAGACTACAGAATCTCTCTGAGGGTGCCGGTGGAGGAAGCAGAGAAGATGTGCTCAGTGTATGTCTTTATACATTGCATAATTCTTGACATTGTTTGACAAATACATATTCAAGTGATTAAAACTGAGTAATCATTAGAAGAATAGAAACAAGATATAGAACTTCCAAACACCCGAAGGAAAATAATAGATTAAAAAATTAGGAAATTTCAAGACAAGACAAACAAGAAAAAGCACAATAAACAGAAAACTGTAGTAATAGAAATAATAAATGGAAGCATAGAAATACCTTGTAACCAAATGACAAGTAAAAGTGCTTTCTATTCATTATTTCTATTATTAATAAATAACAGGAAGGTATGACAAAACAAAATAAATAGAAAATTCTATAAGAGGGCACAATAACATCAAGTTCATCAGCACTCAGTAAATGTGACAGGCTAAATTACTCTAGTTAAGAAGAGTGAGCTGTGTTTTCTGTCTGCCATCTAGATGAACTCTACAGCTGTCTGTAGCCTCTGGGCCCTCTGTAGCCTGACCTCTATGGACTGCATCAAAGAGATTCCCTGGTCTCCAGTAGGAGACCAGGGGTGGGAGGAGAGAGCAATTGGGGTATTCATGTCCCCAGGTCCCTCTCTGCTCAACCATGGGTTGGCAGTAGCCACAGCTCTGGTCAGGAGGCCCTCTCCTACTACCTCCTTCCCCACCAATGGGCGTATCTTCCAACTGTGGCTGTCCTCTAGGTGTTTCATCCTTAACTCCCCACTGCTTTGAAAAGAGCACCTTCATCACACTTTCGTTGGAGCATCTAGATGTGTTTTGCCTTTTCAAGGGCAAAGAGGGGAGGATTGAGTTGTCCTGACACAAGGTAGTTGGAGTAAAGATTCTGACTATAATAGACATTGTCAAATTGTGTATAATCCAAAAGTCATTTATTTGCTATTTAGAAGAGATGCTCTTAAAGCAAAATAACAGGAAAATTCAGTATCAGGGGATGGGTACCATCAAAGTCTTAGGTGAGTCCATTTGCCCTGGAGGCTCTCCAGCCCTCCGACCTAAGGAAGGATGTGAAGCTTTTGGAGCAGGGGGGTCAGAGGCTCAGTCAGTGAGGAGTGTGATTTCTGATGGGCAGACCAAACGAGAACCCATAAGAAGTGCTAAGTTTTCTTCAACCCAGTTGTGGCAAAAGATTTCTCAGGGTGAGGGGAGGATGGCACTGGGGTTAGGTGAGTATAAAAGCTAAGAAATAGTTATGGAATTAAGAGAATATTTATTTTCTCCATAGAGGAACAAAAGAACTAAAAAAAATATGGCTTGTTTATTGAGTTCCACCCCATAAAGCCTTCCTTGATTCCTGCTCCTCAAACTGAGATTGAGTTCTTGCCTACCAGTTCATTCCAGCCCTAGGATTCTCCCCATCATCACTTTATCACTGAGCTCTTTCCACCTCAGACTGTTAGAGCTCATGTCTTTTCCCCTCCAATTAGACTTTAAGCAGGATCCATTTTATTTATCTTAGCTGTTGAGTGCATAAATAAATGCATGTTCTTCTTTCTCACTTCCTCTTCCTCTTCCTTCCTCTTCCCTTCTCCTACAGGATCCTCAGGTTACTCAGAGCAGGAGTCTGCTGTCACAGACATTCCCTAGCCTGCTGTAAGGAGGCTGTCCCACCAGGTATGTGCAGACAAGTTCTTTTACTTAATGTCTTTGCTGACTCTCTGGTCCTAGACCAGGCAAAATTATACACAGTACTTGAGAACTGGATTTTATCAAAAGTTAGCTACTCCTTCTAGGTTTACATTGTTATCATCATTATTTGCAATAGCAATAACAATAACAGTAATGAGCATTTATTATGTTGCAGGCATGGGTCATTCCATTGTTAACACCCATGATAGCTCTAAGAAGTACATCCATCGTGGTTAATCTTTTTTACCTTCATTTTATAGATGAGGAATGTGAAGCTCAAAAGGGATGATTCAGTTTGTCAAGATCACATAAATAGTAAGTAGTGTTGTTAAGATTCACATCCATGTTAACTGACTTTCAAGCCAGTGCCCTTCATAATTTCTAGCTCTCCTGCTTCCCAGCCCATCTCCGTCCAGTCCCCTCCGCTGGTGCGCATTCTGGGATCTGTGTGAAACAAGGACAGTCTCTACCAGGTTCTTTGATTTTACGCATTCTGGGGTTTTGCAAAGTCAGAGTTGGGAAAAGTAAGGACTATTGCCAAGTGGTCAAGAATGTCTTAAGATGTAATGAATTTGGAGTTCCCTTACATTTCAGAAAAATAAAGATACCACCCAACAGAAGTGGAGTCCCCATTGTTAGAGAGAAGATACACACGCTGAGTTCAGTGCCTGGGGCTCTAGACCCAGAAGTGTGTGGCCTCCAAGGCTAGTCCTGAGGAAAATTCACTTAAATGGACTGAGGTTAACCTCTTCACAAGTGACCCATTGGGCTGTGATGCTGGTGAGAACTAGGAGGTGGGCCTAGTGTGTCCTCAGGGCTGGAATGGAACTAAGGGAGTCTCTCTTCCAGATAGTTGACAATACAATCATTAAAGAATGACCCAACTTGCCTGGGTGTTTCTGTCATCTATAAGGGAGAGGGCATCTCATTCTAGCGAACATTCTAGTTGCCTGGGCAGATCTGGTCTTATAGCAACGATAGTCCAGGCTCTTCCTTATGCTCCAAGTCTAGGCTCATGGATTATCCTTCTGAGAAGAATTTGTCTTCAGGTAGAGTCTTCTCTGCAGGGAGAGTATATGCTGACCAACCAACACAAGGCAGAATGAGAGTCACATTTCTCAGTCTGAGTTAACAAATAGTGTCTGGTTTTGAGAATGGCTTTTTGGGCAGCTTGAGCCAGACCCATCCATACCAGTCATTTCTGGGTGGGTACTTCACTCCTGGAACTATAACATCATCTCTTTGTGCCACACTCAGCTATGAGCTCTTTGAGGTTAGCAACTGGGTCTTACTCATGCTAATACCTTGGGGGATATGATCCGGCATGTAGCTGTTGTTCAGAAAACATCTATGGAATGAGTGTGAACTGTGATATTTCTAGAGTTACAAAGCTGAGACTGTAATAATTAGCACCTGAATGCTGAATGTATCATGAGGCTTTACTTTCCCTGCCACTGGGACACTTAACCCAGGAATGATGCTTGCTACCTCAGTCTCATGAGGGCCATGGGGCTGGAGAAGGAGGCCCCACTGGGGAGGGGGTGACACTGTGGGGAGGATGATCTCAGGTCAAACACTATGCACCATGCTGGAATGGGACCTCAAAGCAGTTTGTAACCATTGGGACTGAATTGATTTCATGCATTTTAACTTTTTGAAATTAAAGCAATTAAGGTCTAACAAAAGTGATTTAATTTTATTTTTTGAGAGGAAGATTGACCCTGAGCTAACATCTGTTGCCAATCTTCCTCTTTTTGCTTGAGGAGGATTGGCCCTGAGCTAACATCTGTGCCAGTCTTCACCCATTTTGTATGTGGGATGCAGCCACAACATGGTTTGATGAGCAGCATGTAGGATCCGAACCTGTGAACCCTGGGCCGCTGAAGTGGAGCGTGGAAGTTAACCACTACAACACTTGGCTGGTCCCCAAAAGTGATTTATTTTTATACCTATGTGAGACTTTTCATATAAACAAAAAACTAGGAAAAGCAATCCTCTGTCAACTAAGTGTCCTGGTGTCTGACTCAGAAGGTACAGCCAACATAACCCAACATTCCAATTTGGAAACTTGAGGCTGAGTTGTTTTGCCCTGATCCTCCCACGACAGACCCTTTGAGAGCCATGTGGGTGCCTTGGTGTAAGGACTATCTGGGTTCATGTTTGTCTTCTTGCCCAGAATGTGAGTGTTTCTGAGCACAGGGCCACGGCCCACGTGTGCCTCATGGTAATGTGTCTGTAGCACAATGCTCCACACCATGGGTACTGTGCTGAGTCAAAATTTAGAAAGAATAAACAAAGACCCAAAATAGGCAGCAGTCTCATTTAGATGAGGTTCCCTCCTCCTTGCTTCTATAGCTTCTACCCCAGGAGTCAAGCTACCTGGTTTTGAAACCCAAACTACTACTTATAAGCTGTGTGATTTGGGGCAAGTGACATTTCCTCTTTGAGCCTCAATTTCATCATTTGTAAAATGGGAATAATAATAGTATCTACCTCACAGAGTTGTTGTGAGGATTAAATAAGATAATAAAAATGAAGATAATAATAATAATAACAGGAAATGCTGACATAGCACTTACTATAAGTCAGGCGTTTTTCTGTTTTCTGTGTATTAAATCATTTACTCTTCATAAGAATTTTGATACAAGCAAAGTATCTAAAAAGTGGTTTCCACTAGTGGTAATCATTCAGTAAATGATAGCTATAGCTGTTATTAATTCACTCTCAGCTACTATTGCAGAAGAAAGCACAAGGTAAACTCATTTATTCTGGGGTGTGAATGACTGATAATAGCTACACATCACTGCATTATAGCTATTGAGAACTAAGTATTTGCATCAAATCGGATGATTTCTCATTTGTGGCATTTGAGACCGCAGTAGAATCTGGAAAGGAAGATATTTTATATTTCTTGGGGTGTTTTCTAAAGCTCGCAATTAAGCAGTCATGTGCCTTCCACGCACACTGGGGGAAAATACAGATTTGTCACCTGGAAAATGATTTGACAGACATTGCTTCTCTGCCTAACATTTGCTGTATGTTGATGATCAAGCAGAACTCAAATCTAGGCAAATGTTTCATAGAAACCTCAAGAGATCCAGCAGCATAGTCTGTTACTAGTTCAACTTTTAAGCTTTCTGAGAAGGATGGAAAAGAGAATGAGCTCATCCTGGCCGGGTGATAAAAGGTAAGTGCTCTCATCAGCCCTCGGATCATGGGCTACAAGAGAGTACGTGTTCCAGGCTGCTTAACATATCAACAGGAAAGTTATGAGAGTTTGGCCTACAGTTACTAAACTTTAATTTTGCCACAAAAGTTTGCTAGAAAAATAAAACCACTGTGTAAAGAGGGCTGGCAACCTCACACTGACAGCTGTGTATACCATGTCATTTGTCATTTTGCTGCAAACCAGAGAAAACATCATCATAGATGAGCACCAGTTCATGGACCAGCATTACGGAACTACACCAATCTGGTCCAATACCTGCTCCCTCATTTTGTGGAAGGGGATCCCGGGCCCAGGGAAGGGAAGTGACATTTTCAGGTGTGCAGCCTGTTGATCTTTCTACCTGGTTGGAGCTCTATCCTCCGGCACCCAGACAGAATATTCAAGTGATTTTCTTTTCCTAGGTGCGTCTCTCACCTGAGGGATTCTGTACACAGAAAGCAGCTCAGCCATGGGCTCAGACTCTGCGGAGGTCATCCCTCTGACCACTTCCAGGAGTAGTTGCTGGGGACTGCCGTTGACATTAGGCACAGGCCGGAGCTGGTTGGACAGCAGGGCCAGGGTGCCCCCCAGGGCCCAGATCCCTGAGACACAGGAATCATAGATTTGCAGTCCCATGGTGACATTGGGCAGGAAGGCTGGGTCCCCTTTTGCCTCGGCCACAGCAAAGAGAAGGCCCCGGGAATCCAGGAAAAAGTGGACTTTGAATGTTAGAGAGGGGAAAAGACAGGGGAGTTAGGATTAGTCAGTAGTATTCTAAAGAGCCACAAGACATAGCCCCAGAGAGCCTCTCCGTGGCGGGAGGGAAGGTAAGATAGGATTGAATTTAGATGTATGTTTGCTGAAGGATAGAAACCTTGAGGGGATTGGAGATTCTAGAGAAGATTCTAGAGAAGACACAAGTAGACAGACATGGAGAAAAGCTGGCAGCTTCTCTGAGGTAGACAAAGAGACACACATAGTGACACAAACACACATACACACACAGAGTTGTGGACATGCAGAGAGAGGCTGACAGCTATGTAAGCATATACATAGCATCGGGTCCACAAACTCAGGCAGACACCAGACAGAATGGATGTGACACATAAACAGGCAGACACGTGGACTTGGACCGATCACTCAGATGCAGAGACAGGCAGACACACAGAGGCAGGCATTCAAGTGGATGAGACAGGAAGACAGGTGACACAGACTATAGATGGTGGGACAGACACACATAGAGATGGGTGGCCATATACACAGGCAGACGGATGGGCACAGGCACAGGTAAACTCTTGCAAAGACAAATAACCACACACACAAGCAGAGAACTACACGTAGGTGCAAAAGATGCATGCTAGAATGCTTTTGACAGAGATTTAGGCGGGAAGAACTAAGACAGACATGTAGTGACACAGGGCCCTGGCTACATACCTCCTGGGTATCTCTCTGGATAGACCCTGCAAGCTCAGAGACTGAACTCTGTTTAGAAACCAGTTAAGCCTTGGAAATAGCTCAGATATGTGGATATGAGCTCGTGGGAGAGGGTTGCTGACAACGGTGGGCCTGGGACTGCCTTCCCTCTGGTCCCATGAACATGCTCATGGATACATCTTACCATAGCTCCCACTGCCATGATTCTGAAACTATTTCCAGGCTTAAAGCTACTGAGCTCTTCTTTCCTTCAAATTTAAGGAACGTTAGCATTGTGCAGAGGGGGGCATAAGGTCTAGAGAGAGAAAGTGGCTTGCTTTCACTTACTGAGTGACTCAGGAGAGCTGGGACTAGAACCAAGTCTCTAACACCCAGGTGCACAGAGCGAGGAGCTGACCCTGTCAAGGGTCTCACTGTCAGGGAGTCCTGGAGGATAGGTAATAGATCTGGGGCCCCCAGCTGCAGCAGTGATCAGGAAGGCCGCTCTCCTTCTTCCCTCTTTCTGCCCTTCCTCCCCAGGGATAAAGAGCCTAACCCACTGTTGGCACAAAGGCTGCTCCAGAGGCTGCTGGAACATGACTTCCAGCTGATCCAGCACTGTGTGTAAGGGGGTCACAGCCCCAGTGAGCACATCTCCTTTGGTGGAGAAGATGTCTGAGGGATCTGGACACTGTGCACATGGACGTTGCTGAGAGCAGGGCCACAAGGACAATTGGATAGGGCATGGGGGCTCTCCTTTCCTGTTGGTGTGAGGCTAGGGGTCCTCTGCTGTCAGACCTTCTGGGCATGGCTTCCTCCAGGAAGCTCTAGGCACAACTGCTGGGTGTTCAGGAGATCCCCCAAAAGAAGGAGAGCCAGTATGGCTGAGCTCCTAGCCTTTGCCCTATCTGACCATACCTTCAGAGTACTCGGGGGCAATGTGACTCCCTTCCGGCCCTGGCCACCAGCAGCCCCTATCCTTGCCTCTCATATCCTGACAACTACCAACTTTCCTTACTTCCTGGCTGAGGTACTGGGCGAGAGTGGGAGCAGGAGGTTGCCCTGCCCATCAATACCTCCTCTCTTCCAGGGACCCTGTTATGGGGGCCTGTGTTTATGAAGGAGTCAGACCTCCCTGCCCCGGGGCCTCCTAGGCCTGCTGACATCCCACAGTCTTCAAAGCCAGAATTAATCCAGTGATGCACAGGAGATGCCGGAGTTCTCCAGGGAGGGGCTGAAAAACAAACACAGCCTCGTCAGGTCTATGGCCTCAGGCCTCTCTCAGGTCTGTCCTGTGGATGGGTGCACTTGACACCATGGTCACAGCGAGGCACGGGCCAGAGGACAGCTGGCCTTAGCGTTCAGCTTCAATCTGTTTTTGTCCTGAATTCTGCCCCCAGCTCTGCTATGAATGCTCTGAGTGATCTTGGACAAGTCACCTCCTCTGACTTGGGCCTTAATTTTCTCTTTGGTGATGGGAAAATATCGAATTCATCATGTGGTTCTCAAACCCTATTTCAACAGCCAAACCCTTTCCTAACACATGAGAGAAGCTCAATAAAACCAGACAGGGGTGGAGATGCCCTCTGTGTGGTAGGGACAGGCAGTGGCCTTGAGTTTTGCCTGCTGGGCTCTGCCTTGACCCTCTCACTGGTTTCTTGGGTCTCTTCAAATAGTCCTGCACTGATAAGGACCACAGTTTGATGTCACGACACTGAATTGCCTCTAAGGCTCCTTTCAGGTCTGACTCTTAATTTTTAAATGAGTCTGATCAGGTGAGCATTGGAATAGTCAGAACTCTTTCTTTTTTTGTTTCTGAATAAAATTCGCCCTGAGATAACTTTTGTTGCCAATCTTCCTTTTTTTGCTTGAGGAAGATTCACCCTGAGCTAACATCTGTGCCAATCTTCCTCTATTCTGTGTGTGGATTGCAGCCACAGCATGGCTGCCAATGAGTGGTGTATGTCCACGCCTGGGAAACCAACCCGGGCTGCCAAAGTGGAGCACGCCAAACTTAACCACTAGGCCATGGGCCAGCCCCGCGGAATAGTCATAACTCTTTATCCAGGGGGGATTGGGGCTGAGGAAAGGGCATAGAGAGTCCAGACTCGGGCTAGAAGGAAAAGTTTTAGGCTTGTGGACTGTGCACCGGCAGAGACGAGGAACACTGAGTGGGCAGAACCATTAATACACTAAGAGCCAATGGAACTTTGTTTCATTATGGATTGTGCTGACCTTGGCTGAGAGAGGCTGGTTTCCAGGACAAACAGGCCATGGTTCCAGAGAGATCCAGGTGAGCACCTGAGGGCAGGTAAGAGGAGGGCTGGTGCAGGGTCCTCAGAAGGGCCATTTCAGGGGACAGTGACAGCTGTGTAGTGTACAAAGCATCCTTGAACCCAGTTGCCATTTGGTCCTCATGCGAGTCCACATAAAGCAGGAGTTATCATGCTCATTTTACAGACGGGAAGCTGAAGAGCAGAGGGACAGAGTGATTTGCTCCGGGTCACACAGGCAGTAAATGGAAGATATGGGCCTAGAACCTGAGTCACCTGGACCCTGCCCCACACCTGCAGGGAGGTACAGGTGGCCATGCAGAAGTGGGACAGGACATCATCTGCAAGAGTCACCTGCTGACTTGTCGGATGAAGCTCCTGATGCAGTTGTGCTGCCCGTGTGTTTGGAATATTTCCTCTTGGGGGCGGGTAGGAGGAGCTTGAGCCATGTCCTTTCCCCTGCAAGCTGTCTCCAGAGCACGCTGCACACCCTGCCCTGAGCTCCAGGAAAGCCCCAGGAGGCCCAGAGCACTATGTCTCTGGCCTGGTTGGCAGTTGAAGCCTAGGCTTCCCCTTGGTGATCCAACATCCCTCTTCCAGCCCATGGGAATGAGCCCATGTAGGTAGGAGGGTACCCTTAGTGTGGGCTCTCAAGAGACAGCTTAGATCATCGCCAGGATTCAAATCCTGACTCACTCACTCCTGGGTGTGTGAGCTGGGCAAGACATTCAGTCTCCATAGGTTTCACTTTCATCTCTTGAAATATGGGAGCGATTATTCCTTCCTTGCTCGCTTGGTTGTTGTAAAGCTTGAATGTGATAATTAGGGATTTTAAAGAGCCTTGTAAATTTTAAAGTGCTGTGAAAAATAAGAGATAGTTATGCCAGGATTGGAAACAACAGCATATGAGCATCAATAGCAGCTCTCAAGGGCGCTCCAGAGAGCAGCTTTGGCGAGAGGACTGGGAGGGGGGCAGGGACTGTGCACTGGCCAGCCTGAAGGGGGCGCCAGTGATTAGGAAAAATACAGGATTGCAGGTTAGGGTCCATGAATATACATCTGGTCTGCCACATGCTTTTTAAAATAAAGTTTTGTTGCAACGCAGCCACACTTACTTGTTTACGTAGTATTGCCTATGGCTACTTTCTCACTACAATGGCAGACGAGAGTAGTCCTGACAGAGACTGCTCAGCCTGCAAGGCCTAAAATATTTGCTATCTGGTTCTTTACAGAAAACGTTTATTGGATGCTGCTTTAAAACAAACCTTTGGGTTATAAGAAATTCAGGGAAGAGTGACATATGTTAGTTTTCTATTGCAAAGTAATAAATTACCATACAGTTAGCCGCATAAACGACACAAATTTATCTCGTAATTTCCATGTGACAAGAGTCAGGGTATGGGTTATCTGGGTCCTTTGCTCAGGGTGTCCCATGACTGAAATCAAGGCAGTGGGGGGGCATCAATCTCATCTGAGACTCAAAGTCCTCTTCCAAGCCCCATCAGGTTGTCAATACAATTTACTGCTCTGCCATTGTGCGATTGTGGTGCCCATTTCCTTCTTAGCTGCAGACCAGGGACTGGTCTTGAGCCCACCCTCAGGTCCTCGCCATGTGACCCCCTCATCTCACAACGAGGCAGCTTACTTCTTCAAGGCAAGCAAGGGAATGTCTGTGCTTCTTTGAATTTCTCTTTTGGGCTTTCTCCATTAGGTCAGGCCCACCTGGGATAATCTCCCTTTTGATGACTCAGAGTCAGCTGATTAGGGATCTTACTTATATCTTCAAAATCTGGAAACTTAATAATGGGAGTGTTATCTCATCATATTCACAGGTCCTGCCCTCATTCTAGGGGAGGACATTATACAAGGGCATATGTCATTGGAGATCATTTAAAAATTCTATCTACCACAGACCTTAGCAACCAATCAGACAAATCTAGAATATAGAGTATTTATAACACAGCCATCAGTGCCTTGGAGCAAATGAAAAGGAAGGGGAACTCTACTAGATTAAAAGAATGTAAAAATAAAATTTAACAATCAAACACATTGGTTGAACATAGGTTGAATTCTGATTAAAACTAATAAAATAAAATCCATTCTTGGATAAATAAACAAAATGTGAATGTAGACTAGATATTAAATTAGGTAATGGAGTCATTGGTCATTTTCTTAAGCGTGGTAATGGTATTATAATATGGTCATTTGAAAGAATATCCTTAAGATCCATAATGTTAAACAATGTCATTGAAGTACAAAAAACACTCAGAAAAAGTAATATCATATATGAATTTTCACAATCTTAACACACCTGAGTTACTAGCACCAGATCAAGAGTCAACACATCACCAATTCTGAAACCCTTCTGTGCTCATTCTGCTCATCACTCCCAATTCTAATAGCATTGATGGATTTGCTTGCCTTTGTCCTTTTTAGATCTGGAATCATACGGTACGTACTCATTTGTGTCTGATTCTCTTCATTTAAATTATGTTAGTGAGATTCATCCAGATCGTTACAGTAAACTATAATACTTTTGATGGAACAGTATTTTCTCTTCATAGACATATTTAATAAGCTATGAGAAAATTTTGCTAAATGGAAGATATTCTCAATTGTAATTTTTTTACATTGTACTGTATATATATTTCAGCCCCTGTATTTTCACATGTGCCTTTTTTGCCTCCTCTAGTTAGAGTATCTTTCTCTGACAAATTTTATAAGACAAAATCATAAAATTATGATTTTTTGGAATGTTTCATGAAATTTAAGTGATGATCACAGTATAGACAAATATCAAATCATTATGTTGTACACCTGACACTACATAATGTTACATGTCAATTATATCTCAATAAAAAATGTGCATACTGAAAAATGATTGACTTTGTTGGTTATTTCACTCCAGATCAGAATATAATTTTAACTAATTAAAATTAGGAGCTTCATCAAAAGCCTTGCCACAAGATAATATATTCTAAGCCACAATTATGTAGTTTCAGAACTACACCTTGTACAGTTTTTGCTGTTTATTTTGTTTAGCTTTTCCCTTCCTATGGAAGGAATAAATTTCAACGCCTTCCAGTTTGCAAGATTTGTTTTCATTACTTGGAACTTGCTAAAGCCTTCAAAATGAAGGTTTTTGTCCTCCATTCATTACATACTTTGATGAAAGATACAAGATTTCTAACAGATTTTAAATAAACATAATAAAAATTTTGAGAACATTTTAACAAATGAGTTCAATATTATCGTAAATCACCCAGGCTGATTTCAAAGGCTTTTCAAGGCTTACATACTTCTACAACACTATGGATAAGAAGCAGGAAAGAAAGAAGCTGCCATGCAGAGTTTTGTTTGTTTTTTAAAATTTTTTGGTATTCCATCCCATCTTGGTCAAAAAATGTTGTAACCCCATTTCTCTAATTGTGTCTGTATGGAAACATTTGTAAATATCAACAACTATGGCTTCTGTTGTGATGGAAAGACCATCATAACTTGTTTGGATGCAAATCTAAATTATGTGTACCACAACTGATTCCAAATATATGTCTGTTCCATGGGTTTCAAAATTCAATAAGGACATGATTGTTATTATGATGCCGTGCTTCACCTAAATTTGTTTTTGTATTATTACCACAAAAACAAGAAGTGTTGCCTTCATGGTTGATATTCTATGCTGAATTTACAGCAGCATTCCCAATAATGTCATCTTGTCACTGACAGAAAGAACTTTTGACAGCTTTACTCTGATGACTTAGGTGAAAAAATCAAATTATTGGAACAACAAATGATTTTCCAGTTGAAGCATTTAATGACACTGATATAAAACTGTCATCATTCCACTGTGCGTAAAACTGTTCTTTTCTATTGGAGCTGATGCATTACCAAGTACTGCTTTACTTTTTCTTCATGCACGAAAAATTAGAATTAAATAAATGTGCTCAATTACCTTTGATGTGAACGAAAAGTCATGCTGCACAGAATGAAATGTAAACAAACACACCTGCTATTTTAAATCATTACTGTCAGGCATAGTCTTTGAAAGCAAGCGTTATGCATCTTCAGCACATTCGCACCTTCTACTTTTCAAGTCCTCATGGACATCGCCGTGACTCCCTCAATGGATGATAAATGTGCTCAAACATCTTGTGCAAAATACATGTTCATCATCAACTTCCTGGAGTAACATGCCCTTCTGGTTTTTGATTTTATTAATACCAAAAGTGCTTATTGCAAAATATAAAAGTGATACCAAACAAAATATTGCTGTGGTTTTGCATCATTCAAAAATAGACCAAACCACTGTAGCAAAAGCTTTCAGACTACTCTTTATATGCTCCACAGCACTTCTTAGTCCCTTTGTTCTGCACATTTTTTGTTTATACCTAAGTGCCTGTCAAGGGACACCTGTGGCTTCATGTGCTTTGGCATGGGCTGCAATACAGCTGGCTGGTACAACTGTGGCTGCCAGAGGCAGCAGTGTCAAATATTTCTCTCACCATCACCCTAGATCAGAGAAATGAGCCCTCCCTACATCCTTATGTCTGAGTGATTCTTTATTCTTTTTTTTTTAAACAGGAGGTACCTTGTAAGCTATCCTTGGACAAGAGATTTCATTCTGGAAGTAATCAGGAAAAGAGAGACAAGATATGGCTGATGTCTTTCAGATTTAAATGTATGTCAAAGTGACAACTATGTTCACTCTATATGTGTCTCACACACTACTAGGTCTGACCATGGCAAAACTGGCAGTGCAAATGGAAGTCTACCAAAAATATCAAAAATAAATAAGTAAATTAATCATGAAAAAGTAAAAAATCTGGGACAAATGCCACATTGACTAGGATGCCAGGACAACAGGTGTAAATAGAGACTGTCCTGAGAAAACCATGAAGTTGTAAATGTGCTTTTCTTTCCTTTCTTGTAGTTTGGGTCTGCTGGCAACCATTATTTGTGGTTTAATTTCTCTGAAAATGTCTATTTAGCCTTCATTGCTGAATGATATTTTCACTGATATAGAATTCTAGGGTAATATTTGTTTTTAGCACTTTAACGATGTCGTTACCTTCAAAAATTTCTTTTGTTCCATTTTCTCTGTGCCTTCTTGTGTCCCCCCAATTACACATATGTTTGACCATTTGATATTTTACCAAATGTCTCAGACATTCAGTTAAAAAAAATTTCTTTTCCTCTCTCTGCTTCAGTTTGGATGATTTCTATTGACCTGTATTTGTGTTTATTTTGCTGTATCCAATCTGCTTCATTTCACATATTGTGTTGTTTAGTTCTAGAACTTGCATTCTGTTAGATTTTTTGTTTCTCTGATGAAGTTCCCCATCTGTTCATCCATTTTATTCTTTTATTCTAAATTCTTTAACATATTTTCAGCAGTTATTGTAAAATCATTGTCTCTAATTCTAATTATGCATCTGTTTGAATTTTTCTTTTGGTTTTGGCTTAAATTCATTGCTTTTTTTCATATCTAGTAATTTTTTTGTTGTGTGCTGTACTTTGTGGATAACGTATTGTAGATATTCTATAAGGTAGATTGCAAAAATAGCCACATTTCCTGTTTTTTTATTCTTCTGTTGATTCATAAAAGGTCTCAGTCTAAGGGCTCTTAACAATAAATTTAACTCAGTTTAAAGCTAAGTTCTTTACTCTTTCATTTAGAACTGTAAGGTATTTCCTGTTATAAATTTATAGGCCTTTTAAATTATTTTGCGTGTAAGAATTCTCTTTATTTGAATTTGTGGTTGACCTATCTTGGCATATTTGTATCTAATGCTAATAACATTCTACTAGTAGCTTTGGAGAAAATGAGGTTGGGAGAATTGGGGTATGAAGAGGATCAGCTTTGCATTGCAAGGTAAGTACCAGCAGAGATAGAGACAAGAAGCTCTTTTAGACAGAGAAAGAGATGATGCTTGCAAGGGATGCTCTATGGGGTTGAGATTTGGGGTACTTAGAGCCACCCAAATCTTCCCTAATGTTGCCATTCCAGATTGTTACCACAGCAAATCTAGCCTCTTCTGACTAATCCCAAATTCCAAATTGATTGTCAGCATCTTCTTTAATCCTTAAAGGAATTCTTTCAAGTAGGAAATATTAATCTTTTTTTGATTTGAGCAAACTGATGTTCTAAGAGGGTGAGATATTACCTGAGAAGGTAATACCATTTACAACTGTTTGCTATAGGTCCATCATTATGACTGCAGATGCTGGGAATGAGTTTATTGACAGCAGTAATTGTCACAAGTCAGGCACTCTGTTTAGGAGGAGGAGAAACAAAGGAATTGAAGATTCAGAATGTAGAGAATTTCCACTTGAAAGGCGGGTATTAAAGTCCTGGAGATATTGGGAACCATTTGGGAAGACATAAGTAGAAGACTAGCCTAAAGGAAGCACTCTTCCTCTACTATTTTAATCTGTACCAATGGGAAATTCCACTGGGCTTATGGTTCTTTTCATGAACTTCCTCATAAAGAGTTGGCAGGTAACCCACACCATAAAAGAAAAACTCCCCTTATTCTCCCATCAGTATGATTCTCAGCTATAACCCTCCATGCAGACTAAAAGTCAATATCAATGAGCAAAGAGATAAAAGGATATATATTATTATATATATTTACGTCTCTTACCTTATATATTTATATCTCTTATACACATATCTTATCTATATATGTATATATTTATTTATTGATTATAGGGAATTGGCTCACATAATTACGGAGGCTGAGAAGTCTCATGATTTCCTTCTTGTCCATTTCCCAAGTGCTAGCTAGTGAAAGCCACCTACTGTCCATTCTTGAGGGCAAGTACCAAATGGTTTTGATGCTTATCAGAGCGTGAAGATCTGGGGAGAAGATGGATCAGGATGAAGGACACTCACCTAAAGCGACATCCCTTGGGAATTGGAGTTTACTAATGACTTTTCTGAATGTAGTTTTTATATCTTTGTTCTTCAGACTGTAAATCAAAGGGTTCAGCATAGGGATGACTACTGTGTAAAATACAGGCATGGTCTTGTTTTCCTCTCGGATTTGTCTGAGTTACTTCTCTGGTACATGAAGGCAAGTGTCCCAAAGAATAGAACAACAGTGGTGAGGTGGGAGTTGCAGGTGGAGAAGGTCTTGGCTTGCCCACCAGCAGACATCACCCTCGGGGGGGCTCTGATGATGAACATGCAGAAGATCAGGATGATTATGACATTGGCCAGGAACATGAATTTGGCAAAAAAGAGGATGTCAATCTCACTTTGTGTCATGCTGTGGCAGGCGAGCTGTGGCAGGCATGCTCCAGCAGGGGTGGGGGATTACAGAAGAAGAAGAAGTTGATCTGATTGTCATCACAGAAGGAAAGGGTGAAGGTGCATGTGGTATTCAGGATGCCCCCTAATACCCTACAGACATAGGCGCTGGACAACAAGCTCCTGGAGGTCCTTGAAGTCATAGTCACCTTATAGTGCAGTGGATTGCTACTAGCGACAAAGCAGTCATAGGTCATCACTGACAGCAGGTAACATTCTGAGCCTGCAGAGATGGTGAAGAAAAAGAACTGGGCAGCCCATTGGCCATAGGAAATGACTGTCTTGCCTGTGGTCAGTGTGGCCAGGATCTGAGGGGCAACGATCAAGGCACAGCAGACACGCTGCAGGGCAAGATAGCTCAGGAAGAAATACATTGGGGTGTGGAATTGGGTGTCCACTTGGGTTAGAATAAACATCCCCATATTTAGCAGAAGGGTGACTAGATGTAAACTGGGAAACATTAGGAAGAGTAGAACCATCAGTTCAGGGTGATCTGTGAACTTTATCACCGTGATGAGATTTCTTTTGCCTATAGACTCAGTGTAGCTGGGTAGCCTAAGGTGGGGAATGGAATTAGAGATTCTAAAATGAAGGCCTTTGTTTTCTTCAGAGTCAGATGTTAAGTGACTATCTCAGATATTTTCTGCTCAGAGAGAGAAGAAGATGTTTACCATCTTAAGAATCCACAACTGGCAGTTACTATGGAGAGCTTTTACTTTTCTCTGTGTGTCTCCTGAAACTAGACTTTGGGCCAGCGTTTCTTCAAGTTCACTTGCTTATTGTCTGGGGCTTTCTTAAAGGCCAGAGAACCTTAGAATATCAAACTGTAAGAGATCAATCTAGAGTCCTTTCTTCTAGAATATCTCCAATAAATTGTTACATAGCCTACGCGTACACTGGGACTGCCTCATATGCCAGAGAGAATTCTCTTTGAAAAGAGAATTTGATTTATCCAGTTGCCTTTTTTTAAGGCCAGGACAAAATAAAAAAATTGAAGATATGTAGCCAACCTACACATTAACTGTCTGCTCTGTCCAAAGAGACAGGTATGTGATACAACACACAGGTTTCATGCCTTCAGCGGGGCTGTGGATGGAGCTGGCATTGTGACATCTCTTCTAGATCTTTCCTTACTGTTTTCGTAACTCAGTTTGGAAATTTCCAGTACAGAAATCCTGAATTTGCACTCAAATCTATTTTTCTGCTCTATGACTCAATATCTCCTTCTTTCAAGGCTGCCGTTATCATCCTTGTTTAGCCACAGGGTCTTTTTTTTGCTTTTTTCTACAGAAATGGAAATTTAGAGATATGGAGTCCGTGTTTTAGGAGAGGCTTAACTAGGTGTTCTCCAAGGATTCTTTTCTTGCTACATCTATCTCTGAATGATAGGATTATAAATTTAAGTTTCTTTGAGGCTCTTAAAAGACTAATCTGAATGCCTCAATATTTGAACGAAATAACCAGTATATTCAGATTTCTAAATAATCATACGCTTTGTAGACTTACAGCAATAACTAGGTAGGATTGTGCTTAGTAGGATCTGTACTATCATGACTGGCCAATTATAGCATCTTTTTTTTCCAGAGTGGTCATAAGTTTTCAGTCCAGCCATTGGACATGTCCCATGACACTTGCATAACTTCGTTCACAACCTGAGAACAGATACCATCATGCTCTAATTGACCTTTTTGCCTAGAGGGATGCATTCATCTGGCAGCTCTCTCCTGGATGGTGGCAACAAACTTGCATCTATTCAAGACATTGATTGCACCAATGGAAAAACCTAACAATAGCAAAACCCTTGAAACTCTGAACTGTTAGCTGTTGTCTGTTAGTTTGTGTGTCCACATGGCTGTGTGATTTCTGTCATTTGAATGTAGCATTATGTCAGGTGAGCATATGAGTGACTGATTTCTCTCTTTCTCCAGTATTTAGGGGGTCACTGTGCACACAGCCCTCAGGATGGTCTCCGTGAGGGCTGAAACCCTGAAAATGGTGGCTCACAAGCTCCACTCTACACTTGGTGAAAATGCCCACAACCCTCACCAGAGACTCCAGACTTTATAGACACACAGAACCCTGGAGCTGGAAGGGACCTTGCGATGTGGTTCTGCAATTTTCTAGCTCTGCTTCTCAGGGGCCCCAGCCTTCTTGGAGATGCCTCAAGGGTCACAGCAGCGGGAAGTAAAGGAGGGGCTGAGCCGGCGGGGAGCTGCCAACTCAGCCCCAGCTTCAAACAAAGCAGCAATTCTTTTAGCTCTTGTAAACAACCAGGTGCTTCATTTCATTTTGTTTGCAAAGGGGGTTCTAACGTTAAAAAGAGATTTGAATGCACTTGGTCTACTCCATTCTCTTCACTTGGCAGAAGAGGAAATTGAAGCCCAGAGAAGAAGTAACTTTAATCCAGTGTGCCAGAAAATACTCCTCGCGAATTTATCTCAGTGGGGCCTCAACCCTAGTGTCCTATTTGGTGCCTCAGGAAAGGCCACGGAGTCATGAAGGAACAACCAGCACTAATAAGTCCAGATGGAGCCACATGGTTGGGAGGATTTGTACCACATAGCCGGGACACTCAGAGGCCAGGCCACAGCAGTTCCCAACTTGTCACCTACCTCAATGCATCTCTGCCTGTAACATCCATTTCCACATTATCTTCTCAAAAGCTTCTCATTGCCCTGTCTCTCTGACCTCACCAGTTGAGACAACCTCCTCAGAGAGACCTGGGCCCATTCTCAGTCACACTCTGAACACTTGGTTACTCAACAGTGTGAGTGTCAAGGGAGTAATAATATCTTAATGCCAGCTATTGTTCCCTGCCCTTGACATATTTGTTACTAATTACTGTAATCATCAGCAAGATATGTACTCTTATGTCCATGTTATATAAGATAGAATTGCAGCTTTGAGAAGATAACTTGTTCTAAAGGTCACACAGATTAAATGGCATTTGAAAATTTGGAAAGCACATTTAATAGTCTCTGGAATATATCTGATCTGCCAACGTAGTCACAGGATTTACATTAGCTCATAGGGAAAGAGCTGGTCCTTGTGCTCCTGTGAGCGATTTCTGTGAAGCACTGCTGAGGTTTCTTTGTTTTCTGAGCAGGCCAAAGAAGATTATTGCTTTGGTGATCTGAAAACCAGAGAAAATGCAATTACCTCATCTTCTTCGGCGCAATTTTATGTATATGCTGGAACGCACCTTTGAATACAGTCCTAGCAGGTAGCAGGGCCAGCCTGGGCGCCCTGTTTTATAGACCATTGCTGGTGAAATTCATAGTTTGCAACCTACAGGTCCTCCAGGTGGCGAATTCTTTTGCCTTCTTGCTCTGACAACCCAGTTAGGATCTCTTGTTTCCGAATCATTGAGTTTTCTGATCCAATTGAATCTTTTGCTGGTTTTAACATCTTGTAGGTATCATCTAAGATAATGCTTGTGTATGAAGATGATAATGATAAATGAAAGACAGACCCTTTCTTTTTCTCTGATTCACTGTGATGATTTACTTGCCTTCAGTGGGGACTGTGTGAGCCCAGACTTGCTTGAAAATCACAAAATGAGGAGGACAGGGTTTCAGATTTCTGGAAGAAGCCAGCTCCCTTCAGTTAGAGCTGACTGCAGGGGTATTATATGCTCCTCTCTCTCCATCTAGCTAAGAGAGCAGTGGTTCTGGGGATTAAAAGGCTCAGGAGGGCAAGTGGCAGACCCTGAATGACATCATTTCCCATGTTCCTCTGTATGCTCTTTAGGGAATTAACAATGTCACCTTGCTGCCACTTCCTCCAAGGCTGGAAAGAAACTGAGCGAGAATCCAGATCTACTTTGACAACTTACAGATGAGGAAACAGATCCAGAGCGGTTGCGTGTCTCACCTGAGGTCACATAGCTTCTCAGCTGCCAGCTGAGATTGTGTAGGATGATCAGAAGTGTTGGTGGAGGGTGGTTGTGGTCAGGAGGAGGAGACTGGGACTATCACACTATGGTGTGTTTCATCAGGCTGATTTCACCTATTAGCCTGTTTTGCTCAAGGATTCTGCTTCCTTCTAGACCCGGTTCAGATCTCATCACTCTGGGGAGCCTGACTGAACCCTCCAGCTCCATCCATGTTGCTGCAAATGGCACGATTTTGTCTTTTTTTTATACCTGAGAGGTATTCCATTGTATAGATATACATACCATATCTTCTTTATCCATTCATCTGTAGATGGGAACTCGGGTTGATTCCAAGTCCTGGCTCTTGTGAATAATGTTGTGATGAACATATGGGTGCATATTTCTTTTTGAATTATTGATCTCTTGTTTTGTGGATAAATTCCCAGTAATGGAATAGCTGGATCATTTGGTATTTCAATTTTTTTTTTTTTTGGTGAGTAAGATTGACCCTGAGCTAACATCTGTTGCCAATCTTCCTGTTTTTCCTTGAGGAAGATTGTCCCTGAGCTAACTTCTGTGCCAGTCTTCCTTTAGTTTGTATGTGGGAGGCCTCCACAGCATGGCTTGATGAGCAGTGTGTAGGTCCACACCTGGGATCCAAACCCACGAACCCAGGCCTGCTGAAGCAGAGCACGTGAACTTAACTACTATGCCACCAGGCTGGCCCCTGGTATTTCTATTTTTAATTTTTTTGATAATTATTTTATTGAGATCAACTTGTTATTTCTTGTCTTGTTAATTATAGTTATTCTTATGTGTGTGAGGTGATATCTCATTATAGTTTTGATTTGCATTTCCCTAACAATTAGTGACGTTGAACATCTTTTCATGTGCCAGTTCGCCATCTGCATAGCTTCTTTGGAAAAATGTCTGCTCATACCTTCTGCCCATTTTTGATCAGGTTGTTCATTTTATTGTTATTGAATTGTATGAGTTATTCACATACTTTGGAAATTAACCCCTTTTCGGATATATGATTTGCAAATATTTTCTCCTAGTTTATGAGTTGTCTTTTTGTTTTGTTGATGGCTTCCTTTGCTTTGCAGAAGGTTTTTAGTCTGATGTAGTACCATTTGTTTATTTTCTCTTTTGTTTCCCTTGCCTGAATAGACATGGTATTGGAAAAGATACTAGTAAGGCCAATGTCAAAGAGTGTAGTGCCTATATTTTCTTCTAGGAGTTTTATAGTTTCAGGTCTTACATTGAAATCTTTAATCCATTTTGAGTTAATTTTTGTGTATTGTGTAAGATAATGTTCTCCTTTCATTCTTTTGCGTGTGGCTGTTCAGTTTTCCCAACACCAGTTATTGAAGGGACTTTCCTTTCTCCATTGTATGTTCTTGACTCCTATGTCACAGATTAGCTGTTTATAGGTGTGTGGTTTTATTTCTGGGTTCTCAGTTTTGTTCCATTGATCTATGTGTCTGCTTTTGTGCCAACACCATGCTGTTTTGCTTACTATAGGCTTGTAGTATATTTTGAAGTCAGAGAGAGTGATACCTCCAACTTTGTTCGTTTTTCTCAAGGTTGCTTTGGCTATTCAGAGTCTTTTGTTGTTCCGTATAAATCTTAGTGTTCTTTCTTTTATTTCCATGAAGAATGTCATTCAGATTCTGATTGGGGTTGCATTGAATCTCTAGATGGCTTTAGGTAATATGAACATTTTAACTATGTTTATTTTTCCAATCCATTAGCATGGAATAGCTTTCTGTTTCCTTATGTCTTCTTTTATTTCTTTCAATAATGTCTTATAGTTTTCAGTGTATACATCTTTCACCTCCTTGGTTAAATTTATCCATAGACATTTTATTCTTTTGTTGTGACCATAAGTAGAATCGTATTCTCAACTTTTCTTTCTGCTAGTTCGTTATTAGTATATGGAAATGCAACTGATTTTTGTATGTTAATTTTGTACCCTGCAACTTAACTGTATTCACTTATTATTTCTAATAGTTTTTATGGTGGATTCTTTAGGGTTTTTTATATATAGAATCATGTAATCCACAAATAGAGTTTCACTTCTTCTTTTCCAATTTGGATCCCTTTTATTTCTTTTTCTTGCCTAATTGCTCTTGCCAAAACTTCTAACACTATGTTGAATAAGAGTGGAGAGTGGGCATCCTTGTCTGTTCTTGTTCTCAGAGAAATAGCTTTCAGTTTTTCATTGAGTATGATGTTGGCTGTAGGTTTGTCATATATGGCCTCTATCATGTTGAGGCACTGTCCTTCTATACTCATTTTATTGAAAGTTTTTTCTTTATCATAAATGGATGTAGGATCTTGTGAAATGCTTTTTTTACATCTATTGAGATGACCATGTAATTTTTATTGTTCTTTTTGTTAATGTGGTGTATCACATTGATAGATTTGTGGATGTTGAACCATCCTTGAATCCCTGGAATAAATTCCACTTGATCATGGTGTATGAGATTTTAATGTGTTGCTATGTTTGGTTTGCCAATGCTTTGTTGTGGATTTTTGCACCTATGTTCATCAGTGATACCAGCCTGTAATTTTCCTTTTTTGTGCTGTCCTTGTCTGGGTTTGGTATCAGGGTAATGTTGGCCTCATAATATGAGTTAGGA
This sequence comes from Equus przewalskii, assembly GCF_037783145.1. NCBI lineage: Eukaryota > Metazoa > Chordata > Mammalia > Perissodactyla > Equidae > Equus > Equus przewalskii. The sequence continues at coordinate 19,497,203 of NC_091841.1, forward strand.
AGTGATTCATCTTCTTCAACTTTTTGGAAGAGTTTAGGAAGGATATATATTAAATCTTCTTTGAACGTTTGGTAGAATTCTCCAGAGAAGGCATCTGGTTGGGGACTTCTGTTTTTTTAGGAGGTTTTTGATTACCATTTCAATCTCTTTACTTGTGACTGCTCTATTCAGATTCTCTGTTTCTTCTTGATTCAGTTTTGGGAGGTTGTATGATTCTGTGTATTTATCCATTTCTTCTAGGTTATCCAATTTGTTAGTGTATAACTTTTCATAGTATCCTTTTATAATCTAGCTTATTTCGCCTAACATAATACCCTTAAGTTCCACCCGTGTTGTTGCAAATCGGACAATTTTGTATTTTCTTATGAGCTGAGTGGTATTCCCTATTGTATATACACATACCACATATTCTTTATCTATTCATCCATATAAGGGCATTTGGATTGCTTCCACATCTTGGCTATTGTGAACAAGCTGCAAATATTGTGAACATAGGGGTGCATAAATCTCTTTGGATGAATACTCAGTAGTGGGATAGCAGGATCATATGGAATTTCCATTTTTAATTTTTTGAGAACTCTCCATGCTGTTTTCCATAGTGGCTGTACCAGTTTGCTTTCCCACCAGCAGTATACGAGAATTCTTTTTTCTCCCCATCCTCTTCAACATTTGCTGTTTTTTGTCTTGGTAACTATAGTCATTCTGACAGTTGTAAGGTGATATCTCAGCGTAGTTTTGTTTTGCATGTCCCTAATAATTAGTGATGTTGAACATCTTTTCATGTGCCTGTTTGCCATCTGTATACCTTCTTTGGAAAAATGTCTGTTCAAATCTTCTGCCCTTTTTTTGATTGGGTTGTTTGATTTTTGTCAGGGAGTTGTATGAGTTCTTTATATATTTTGGAGATTCACCTCGTGTCAGTTATATGATTTGCAAATTTTTTTCCCAATTGGATTTTATTTTCATTTTGTTCATGGTTTCCTTTGCCTTACAGAAGTTTTTTAGTCTGATGAAGTCCCATTTGTTTATTTTTTCTTTTGTTTCCCTTGCCTGAGTAGACATGGTATTTGAAAATATGATGCTAAGACTGATGTCAAAGAGTGTACTGCGTATAATTTTCTCTAGGAGTTTTATGATTTCAGGTCTTACATTCAAATGTTAATCCATTTTGAGTTAATTTTTGTGCACAGTGTAAGATAATGGTCTACATTCATTCTTTTGCATGTGGTTTTTCAGTCTTCCAACCCTGCTGAAGAAACATTCCTTTTGCCATTGTATATTCTTTGCTTCTTTGTTGAAGATTAACTGTCCATAGATGTGTGGCTTTATTTCTGGGCTTTCAAGTCTTTCCCATTGATCTGCATGTATACTTTTGTGCCAGTGTCATGCTGTTTCACTTGCTACAGCTTTGTGGTATATTTTCAAGTCAGAGGTTTTGATGCCTCTAGCTTTGTCCTTTTTCCTCAGGATTATTTTAGTTATGCAGGGTCTTTTGTTGTTTCATGTAAATTTTAGGATTCTTTGTTCTATTTCTATGAAGAAAGTCATTGGGATTCTAATTGAGATTGCATTGAATCTGTAGATTACTTTAGTTATTATGAACATTTCAACTGTGTTTATTCTTTCAATCCATGAGTATGGACTATCTTTTCATTTCTTTATGTCATCTTTGATTTCTTTCAGTCTTAAAGTTTTCAGTGTATAGGTGTTTCACCTTCTTGGTTAAATTTATTCCTAGATATTTTATTCTTTCTGTCGTGATTGTAAATGGGATTGTTTTCTTGACTTCTCTTTCTGCTAGTTAGTTATTAGTGTATAGAAATGCAATTTATTTTTGTGAGTTAATTTTGTATCCTACAACTTTGTGGTAGTTGATTATTTCTAATAGATTTTTGGTAGGTTCCTTAGAGTTTTCTGTATATGGGATCCTGTAGTTTGCCAACAGCTAGAGTTTCACTTCTTCCTTTCCAGTTTGGAAACCTTTTATTTCTTTTTCTTGCCTGATTACTTTGGCTCAAACCTCCAGTACTATGTTGAATAAGAGTGGCAAGAGTGGGCACCCTTGTCTTGTCCTGTTCTCAGAGGGATGGCTTTCAATTTTTTACCATTAAGTATGATGTTGGCAGTGGGTTTGTCCTATATGGCCTTTATTATGTCAAGGTACTTTCCTTCTATACTCATATTGTTGAGAATTTTTAACATAAATGGATGTTGGCTCTTGTCAAATGCTTTCTCTGCATCTTTTGAGATGATCATGTGATTTTTGCTCCTCATTTTGTTAATGTGATATATCACATTGATTGATTTGCAGATGCTGAACCATCCCTGCATGCCTGATATAAATCCCACTTAATCATGGTGTAGATTCCTTTTAATGTATTGCTGTATTCGGTTTGCCAATGTTTTGCTGAGGATTTTTGCATTTATGTTTTTCAGTGATATTTGCCCGTAATTTTTCTTCTTTGTGTTGTCCTTGTCTGGCTTTGGGATTGGGGTGATGTTGGCCTCATAAAATGTGTTAGGAAGTGTTACATCTTCTTCAATTTTTTGAAATAGTTTGAGAAGGATAGGTATTAAATCTTCTTTGAAAGTTTGGTAGAAATCTCCAGAGAAGCCATCTGGTCATGGACTTTTGTTTTTGGGATGTTTTTGATTACTGTTCCAATCTCTTTACTTGTGATTGGTCTATTAAGAGTCTCTATTTCTTCTTTATTCAGTTTTCAGAGGTTGTGTGAGTCTTAAGAATTTATCTACTTCTTCTAGGTTATTTGATTTGTTGGCATGTAGTTTTTCATAGTATTCTCTTAAAATTCTTTGTATTTCTGTCATATCCGTTTTAGTTTCTCCTGCTTCATTTCTAATTTTATTTATTTGATGCTTCTCTCTTTTTTTCTTAGTGGGTCTGGCTAAGGACTTGTCAATTTTGTTTATCTTTCCAAAGGATCAGCTCCTAGTTTCATGGATCCTTTCTATTGATTTTTTAGTCTCTATTTCATTTATTTCTGCTCTAATTCTCATGATTCCTTCCTTCTATTGACTTTGGGCTTTGTTTGTTCTCTTTTTCTATTTTATAACATTATGAAATTTCAGTTGTACACTGTTATTTGTCAATCACCATACATATGTTCCCCTTTACCCCTTATGCCCACCACCCAACCCCCTTCCACTCTGGTAACCACTAATTTTGTTCTCTTTGTTCGTGTATTTGTTTATCTTCCACACATGAGTGAAATCATATGGTATTTGTCTTTCTCTGACTTATTTTGCCTAACATAATACCCTCAAGTTCCATCCATGTTGTTGTAAATGTTATGATTTTGTCTTTTTTTTTTTTACAGTTGAGTAGTATTCAATTCTTTACACACACATATGCAAACACACACACACACATATATGTACACACCACAACTTCTTTATCCATTCATCAGTCAATGGGCACTTGGGTTGCTTCCACTTCTTGGCTATTTTGAATAGTGCTGCAATGAATATAGGGATGCATAAGTCTCTTTGAATTGTTGATTTCAAGTTGTTTGGATAAATATTCAGTAGTGGGATAGCTGTGTTGTATGGTATTTCTATTTTCAATTTTTTTGAGAATTCTCTATACTGTTTTCCATAGTGTCTACACCAGTTTGCATTCTAACATTTTTCACATTGAACTGTATAAATATTTCAGCCCATGTGCATTTTTTTGCCTCCAGTTAGAATATCATTCTCTGACAAATTTTTATAAGAAAAAAATCATATTTCAGGTGGTGAACATGATGTAATCTACACAGAATTCGAAATATATTATGATGTACATCTGAAAATAAACAAATAAATAAAAAAAGAAAAAATCAAAAAGTGATGATGTTTTGGAATGTTTCATCAAATTTAAATGATTACAATATATACAAATATCAAATCATTATGTTGTACACCTAATATAATGTTTTATTGTATGTATGTGTGTGTGTATATATATATATATATATATATATATATATATATATATACATATTTTAAAGATTGACACCTGAGCTGGCATCTGTTGCCAATCTTTTTTTCTTTTTCTTCTCCTCAAAGCCTCCCAGTACATAGTTGTATATTCTAGTTGTAGGTCCTTGTGGTTGTGCTATGTGGGATGCCATGTCAGCAAGGCTTGATGGGGAGTGCCATCTCTGTGCTCAGGATCCAAACCAGCAAAACCCTGGGTCACTGAAGTGGAGCATGTGAACTTAACTGCTCGGCCACGGGGCAGGCCACTTATGTTATATTTTTTATATTAGATCTCAATAAAAAATGTAAAGGCTGAAAAATGACTTTATCAGTTATTTTGTTCCAGCTCAGAATATAATTTTATCCAATTAGCATTAAGAGCTTCACTGAAAGAGGCTTGCCACAAGGCAATATATTCCAAGCCACAATTATCTAAGTTCAGAATTACATCTTGTACACTGTTTTTGTTCATTTATTTTGTTTAGTTTTTCCCTTCCAGTGGAAGGAATAAATTTCAATGCCTTCCAGTTTACAAGATTTGTTTTCAATACTTGGAACTTGCTAAAACCTTAATTTTAATTATAATATGTCTTGATGTGGGCCTCTTTGGGTTTATCTTGTTTGGAGCTGTCTGTGCTTCCTGTACTTAGATGTCTGTTTCCTTCCTAAGGTTAGGAAAATTTTCATCTATTATTTCTTCAAATAAATTTTCTGCCCCTTTGTCTCTCTCTTCTCTTTCTGGGATACCTATAATCTGAATGTTAGCACGTTTGATATTTTCCCAGAGTTTCCTTAGACTGTTCTCATTCTGTCTGATTCTTCTTTCTCTTTTCTGTTCAGCTTGGGTGATTTCCTCCAGTCTTTCATCTAGCTTGCTGACCCGTTCTTCTGCTTCCTCTACTCTGCTATTGAGTCCCTCTAATGAATTTTTCATTTCCAGTATTGTAGTCTTCATTTCTGATTTGTTCTTTTTTATATCATCCAGTTCTTTGCTGATGAGCTCACTGTGTTCATCCAGTCTTCTCCCAATATCTGTGAGCATCCTTATGATATTTTGTTTGAATGCTTTGTCGAGTAGGTTGCTTGCTTCTGTTTCATTTAGTCCCTTTTCTGGGGTTTTGTCCTGTTCCCTTACTCGGAAAGCATTCCTTTGTCTCCTCATTATGCCTCTTTCTCTGTGCTTCTTTCTTTTTTTTTTTTCAAATTTAATTTAAGAATTTATTTTTTTTCAATTGCAGTAACATTGGATTATAACATTATATAGCTCTCGGATGTACATCATAATATATTTCGAATTCTGTGTAGATTTCATCATGTCCACTACCCAAAAACTAATTATAGTCCATCCCCTCACATGTGAGCCTAATCACCCCTTTTGTTCTTCCCCCCCTCCCCCATGGTAACCACCAATCCATTCTCCATTGTTATGTGTTTGTTTGATGTTGTTTTTATCTTCTACTTATGAGTGAGATCATACAGTATTTGAGTTTTGCTCTCTGACTTATTTGACTCAGCATAATACCCTCAAGGTCCATCCGTGTTGTCACAAATGGCCAGATTTCATCATTTCTTATGGCTGAGTAGTATTCCATCATGTATATATACCACATCTTCTTTATCCATTTGTCCCTTGATGAGCACCTAGGTTGCTTCCCAGTCTTGGCTATTGTGTATAATGCTGTAATGAACATAGGGGTGCAGGTATCTTTATGCCTTTGTGTTCTCAAGTTCTTTGGATAAATACCCAGCAGTGGGATAGCTGGATCATATGGTAGATCTATTCTTAATTTTCTGAGGATACTCCATACTGCTTTCTATAGTGGCTGCACCAGTTTTCTCTGTGCTTATTTCTATGTATTAGGTGAGTCGGCTATGGCTCCTGATCTTGGAGAAGTGGCCTTATGTATGAGATGTCTTATGAGGTCCAACAGTGTGCTTCCCTCTTGTCACCAGTCCAAATGATCCAGCAGTGACCCCTTTGTGGGCTATTTGTGTCCATCTGCTGTGGCAGGGTTGCTCCCATTGCAGGTACCCAGGGAGTTGAGTCTTTCCTTCCCTGGCCAGCTGTTTGTAAATCCGGTTTGGGGAGCCTCAGCACTGTTGGCTACAAAGTCTATCAGCACACTCCTATTGCAGTTTTCCTCTTAATTGGGTTGGTACTCAGTGTAGCTGGTTGCTAGGCTCAGGGGCTTACAGTTGCTATAGGCCTCAGGCCTACAAGGCTGTTGTCAGTTCTCTTAGGAGTGCAGCTGAGTGGGGCTGGCCCTAGGCACAGGAGCACTCAATTGTTTCAGGCTTTGGAAGGTGGGGCTGATCCTTTTTATGGCTATTTGTGAAGCACAGGTCTTCCGCTGCTGATAAGCCTCATCCTCCACAGGACCACACACACTGTCAACACAGTCCTGGTCCGTGCACACTTCTCAACCCCCTTGAGCATACCCCGATGCCACACGGCAGAGGTCCCCACCCCTCCACCAATGCCCCCCACAGTTCACCTGGTCCTCACACAGGTCCTGCTCCACAGAGGCGGACACACTCGCTGGCCTGTAGAGGATCAAGGCACCCAGTCAGTGCAGGCTGAAAAGTAGCCGGAGGGTTGCTGTTAAGTGGGGCCGGTCCCTAGGGTGGGCTGCCTGCCCTGGCTGAACTGGATTAGATCTGTGCTCTAGTGTGTGTATCAGACCCCTGGGCTAACAGGCCAAGGGAAAGAACCTCAGTGGCGCCCACCGGGGTCTGTGTCAGCATGTCTGGACCAGGTCAGAACAATGGCCCCCACCAATGTCTCAGTCTCCAGAGAGGTCTCTCCTCTCACCAAGATGCCCCCAGAGCCTGCCAGGTGAGTCTCGTTTCACCAAAGGGCTGTCAGCCTTCTCTCTGGTGATTTTAGGTTGCTGCAATGAGTGAGTTTGTTCACAGGCCCTTTAAGACCCAGATCTTTTTGGCTTTTGGCTGATAGCTTTTCTAGCTTTTTTTTGGCTGATAGCTTATCCTCGTTGCAGTTAATAGCCAGTGATGCCAGACAGTAAGACCCCCGTTTCACTTGGGGTGAATCTGAAGGATGCTTATAGTAGTATCAGCCCCTGTTCCGGACCTCACTTCTCCAGGGAGGGCTGCATACCTTAGAGTGTATCCTGCCTGGCCAGCTGAGAAGCTCCGCTGCTCCCAAAGGTGGTTTTTTTCCTCTCCAGCAGGAATTTCTGCCTCTTCTGCCTTAGGACTGTCCCTTGTTGTGGGGGTTCTTTTTATCCAGTTTTCAGTTTTCTATCCGGGCTAATTTTTCCAAAAATAGTTGTAACCTGGTTGTGTTCATGGGAGGAGATGAGTTCAGAGTCTGCTTATGCCGCCTTCTTGACGAGATCTCTTGGAACTTGCTAAACCCTTCAAAAGTTGAAGACTTTTGTATTCCATTCATTACATGCTATGATGAAAGATACAAGATTTTTAACTGATTTTAAATAAATACAATAAAAAGTTTGAGAAAGTTTTAACAAATGAGTTCAATATTATTGTAGATCACCTAAGTTGATTAAAAAGTAGCATTTCAAAAGCTGTGGGTAAGAAACAAGAAAGAAATGAGCTGCCATGCAGAGATTTTTGTTTGTTTGTTTTGTGTTTTTGGTATTCACTCTCATCTTGGTCAAAAAAATGTTGTATCTCCATTTCTCTAATTGTGTCTATATAGAAACATTTGTAAATTTTAACAGCTATGGCTTCTATTTTGATGTAAAGGCTATCATAACTTATTTGGATGCAAATCTAAATTATGTGTACCACAACTGATTCCAAATCTATGTCTGTTCCATGGGTTTCATAATTCAATAAGAACACTGTTTTTATCACGATGCTATACTTCATTGAGATTTGTATTTGTATTATCACTGCAAAAACATGAAGTGTTGTCTTCATGGCTGATGTTTTATACTGAATTTACAACAGCGTTCCCAATAATGTCAGATATCTCCTCGCTGATAGAAAGAACTTTCAACAGCTTTACTTTGATGAATTGGGTGAAAAAGCAAATTATTGGAATAACAAATGATTTTCCTCTTGAAGCATTTAATGACACTGATATAAAGCTGTCACGATTTCACTGTGTGTAAGACTGTTTGTTTCTATTGGAGCTGATGCATTACCAAGTATTGCTTTGCTTTTTCTTTGTTCACAAAATATTGGAATTAAATAAATGGGCTATCTTACCTTTGATGTGAATGAAAAGTCACACTTCACAGAGAGAAATGTAAACACACCTGCTATTTTAAATCATTATTGTCAGGCACAGTCTTTGAAAGCGTGTGTTATGCATCTTCATCACATTTGTACCTTCTACTTTTCGAATCTTCGTGGACATCACCATGACTCCCGCAATGTATGATAAATGTGCTGAAACATCCTGTGCAAAATATACGTTCATCATAAACTTTTTTGAGTACCATGCATTTCTGTTTTTTTATTTTATTGATGCCAGAAGTGCTTATTGCAAAATATAAAAGTGATACCAAACAAAATATATTGCTATGGTTTTGTACCATACAAAAATACACCAAATCACTGTAGTGAAACCTTTCATACCACTCTCTAAATGTTCCACAACGCTTCTTTTTTTAAAAAAGATCTTATTTTTCCTTTTTCTCCCAAAGCCCCCCAGTACATAGTTGTGTATTTTCAGTTGTGGCTCCTTCTAGTTGTGGCATGTGGGATGCTGCCTCAGCATGGTTCGATGAGCGGTAACATGTCTGCGCCCAGGATTTGAACTGGTGAAACCCTGGGCCGCCAAAGCAGAGCACACAAACTTTACCACTTGGCCATGGGGCCGGCCCCCAGCCACAGCACTTCTTAGTGCCTGTTTTCTGCACTTTTTCATTTATACCTAAGTGCCTGCTAATGGGCACCTGTTGGCTTCATGTGCTTTGGCATGGGCTGCAATACAGCTGGCTGGTACAACTGTGGCTGCCAGGGGCAGCAGTGTTGAATACATCTCTCACCATCAACCTAGACCAGAGAAATGAGCCCTCCCTATATCCTTGTGTCTAAGTGATTTTTTTTCTTATTTTTTTAAACAGGAGACATCTTGTGTGTTGCCCTTGGACAAGAAACTTCATTCTGGAAAGAATCAGGAAAAGAGAGACACGATATGACTGATTTGTCTTTCATATCTAAATATATGTCAAAGCGACAACTTGATTCACTTTATTTGTGTCCCACACACTCCTTGGTCTGACCATGGCAGAAGTTGGAAGTACAAATGGGAAGTATATTGAACTATTAATAATAAAAAAGTGAAGAATCTGGGACGAACGCTGCATTGACCAGGATGCCAGGAAAATAGGTATAAATAGAAACTGTCTTGAGAAAACCATGAAGTTGTAAATGTACTTTTCTTTCCTTTTTTATTTACCTCCCTTCCCTCCTTTCTTCTTTCCTTCCCTCCTCCCTAGCTCCCACTCTTCCTCCCTGCCTCCCCTCCTTTCTCGCCCTCTCCCTCCTTCCTCCCTTCACTTCTTTTCTTTCTCTCTCCCTTTCTCTTTCTTTTTGAATCGTTAAAGTCATTTTTTCTTTCAGGAGAACTGATCACCAAATACAGATTTTTTAATACTAAAGCACTTTATTGAGATATAATTTCAATACAGTAAATTAATCTTATGTGTACACCTCAATAAATTTTGATAAAATATATGTACATATATAACCATCACACAGATCAAGATATAAAAGATTTCTATACCCCAGAAAATCCCCTCCAGTCTCTGTCTTCACCATCATTCCTCTCCTCTCCTCCAGAGGAAACCAGTATTCTGATTTCTATGGCCATAGGTTAGTTCGTCTATTTGAACTTCATATAAAGGACATCATTTGGTCTGCCATCTTTCATTTGATATTTTTTGAGAGTTGTCCATGTTGTTGCATGTATAAATAGTTCATTTGTTTTTAAATTTCTGAGTGTGTGTATACTACAATCTGTTTATCCATTCTTCCTGAACACTTTTGGGTTGTTTTCCATGTTGAGCTGTTGCGAATAAGACTGCTCTGGACTTTCATGTAAAAGTTGTTTTGGGCAAACATATGCATTTGTGGGTATATACCAAAGAGAAAGAATTACTAGGACTAGGGTAGGTATTTATTTAATTTAATGAGAAGTTGGCAAATAGTTTTCCAAAGTCACATTATTTTACTCTGATCATGCCAAGTGTTGAAAAGGGTATAGAGAAACTGGAACTCTCATACATTGCAGGTAGGAAAGTCAAATGGAAAATCATTTTCCAAAGCAGTTTGGCAGTTGTTTAAAGCTTGAATCATACACCTACCGTAAAACCCTGCCATTCCACTCTCAGGTATTTTTTCAAAAGAAATGAAATGAATGTGTACACACAAAGACTTGTGCACAAATGTTTGTAGCAGCTTTATTTGTATTAGGCAAAAATGGAAACAATTTATCAACAAGTGAATAGATAAACAGATTCTGGTGTATCCATTTAATGGAATGTTACTCAGCAATAAATAGAAATTGATGGTAAATGCAACAAGGATGAATCTCAGAATAGTTATGGTGAATAAAGCCAGTCAAGGAATAGTAAATGTTATAAATCAATTTATGTAAAGTTCTAGAAAATGTAAAACTAATAATGACACAAAGCAGATAAGTGTTTGTGTGGGGATGGAGGCTGGGAGAAATGAATTACAAAAGTACATGAAGAAAATTTGGGGGTAACAGATATGTTCTTTATATTGATTGTGGTAATATTGTATACATATGGCAAAACTTGTACATGGAAGAAAGACTAGTTCTACACAAAATGTCTATTTAGCTTTCATTGTTGAATGATAGTTTCACTAGATATATAATTCTAGGTTAATATTTGTTTTTAGCACTTTAACAATGTCATTACATCAAAAAAATTTGTTTTGTCTCATTTCCTCTGTGCCTTCTTGTTTCCCTTTAATTAAGTGTATATTAGACCACCTGATACTTTCTGAAATGTTTCAGACATTCCGTTTTTAAAAAATTTCTTTTCCTCTTTCTGCTTCAGCTTGGATGAATTCTGTTGACCTGTATTTGTGTTTGTTTCAACGTATCCAAACTGCTTCATTCAGGTGTTGTGTTGTTTAGTTCTAGAACTTGCATTCTGTTAGATTTTTTGTTTCTCCATTGAAGTTCACCATCTATTCACTCATTTTACTTTTCTCTTCTAAATTCTTTAATATATTTTCATGAAGGGATGGAAAAAGATACTCTATGCAAATGGCAATGAAAAGAAAGCTGAGGTAGCATTACTTATATCAGACAAAATAGATTTTAAAACAAAAACTGTAATAGACAAAGAAGGGCACTATATAATGATAAAAGGAACAGCCCAATTTATAAGAGGAGATAAGACTTGTAAAAAATATCTATGAACCCAACATAGGAGAACCTAAACATAGAAAACAATTATAACAGACATAAAAGGAGAAATAGACAGTAACACAATAATAGTAGGGGAATTTAACATTAAACAACACATTAGACAAGATGGACTTAGTAGATATATATAGAACATTCCATCCAAAACCCACAGAATACACATTCTTTTCAAATGCACATGGAACATTCTCCGGGATTGATCACATATTAGGCCACAAAACAAACCTTAATAAATTTAAGAAAATTGAAATAATACAAAGCATCTTTTCTGACCACAAAGGTATGAAACTAGAAAACAACTACAGGAAGAAAATCAGAAAAGCCACAAATATGTGGAGATTGAACGAAATGCTACTGTACAATGATTGGGTCAATAAAGAAATCCAAGGAGAAATAAAAAAATACCTGGAGACAAATGAAAATGAAAATACCACATGCCAAAATCTTTTGGATACAGCAAAAGCGGTTCTAAGAGGAAAATTTAGAGAAATATAGGCCTACCTCAACAAACAAGAAAAATCTTAAATAAACAATCTAATAGTGCACCTAAAGGAACTGGAAAAGGAAGAACAAACAAAGTGCACAATCAGGAGAAGGCAGGAAATAATAAAAATCAGAGCAGAAATAAATGAAATAGAGACTAAAAATAAATAGAAAAAAATCAATGAAATCAAGAGCTGGTTCTTTGAAAAATAAACAAAATTGACAAACCTTTAGCTAGACCCACTGAGAAAAAAATAGAGAAGGCTCAAATAAATAAAATCAGAAATGAAAGAGGAGAAATTACAGTGGACACCTCAGAAATACAAAAGAATAAGAGAATACTGTGAAAAGCTATATGCCAACAAATTGGATAATCTAGAAGAAATGGATAAATCCTTAGAATCACACAACCTTCCAATACTGAATGCAGAAGAAATAGAGAATTTGAACAGACCAAGCACCAGTAAGGTGATTGAAATGGTAATCAAAAACTTCCCCAAAAATGAAAGTCCAGTACCAGATGGCTTCCCTGGTGAATTCTACCAAACATTCAAAGAAGAGTTAATACATATCCTTCTCAAACTCTTGCAAAAAATTGAAGAGGAAAGGAAACTTCCTAACTCAATGTAGGAGGCTGACATTACCTTGATACCAAAACTAGACAAGGACAACACAAAAAAGAAAAGTAGAAGGCCAATATCTCTGATGAACATCAATGCAAAAATCCTCAACAAAATACTAGCAAATCAAATACAACAATACATTAAAAAGATCACACACCATGATCAAGTGGGATTTATTCCAGCGATGCAGGGACGGTTCAACATCTGCAAATCTATCAACATGATACACCACATTAACAATATGAAGAATAAAAATCACATGATCATCTCAATAGATGCAGAGAAAGCATTTGAAAATATACAGCATCCGTTTATTATAAAAACTCTGAATAAAATGGGTATAGAAGGCAAGTACCTTAACATAATAAAGGCCATATATGGCAAATCCACAGCTAATATTCTAAATGGAGAAAAACTGAAAGCTATCCTGCTACAAACAGGAACCACACAAGGATGCACACTTTCACCACTCTTATTTAACACACTTTTGGAACTGATAGCCAGAGCAATCAGGCAAGAAAAATAAATAAAAGGGATACAAATTGGAAAGGAAGAAGTGAAACTGTCACTATTTGCAGATGACATGATTTTATATATAGAAAACCCTAAAGAATCCACCAAAACACTTTTAGAAATAATAAATGAATACGGTAAAGTTGCAGGCTACAAAATCAACATACAAAATCAGTTATGTTTCTATACACTAACGATGAGGCAGCAGGAAGAGAAATTAAGAATACAATCCCATTTACAATTGCAACATAAAGAATAAAATACCTAGGAATAAACTTAAGAGGTGAAAGATCTGTACACTGAAAACTATGAAACATTGTTGAAAGAAATTGAAGACACACAAAAAATGGAAAGCCATTCCGTGCTCTTGACTTGGAAGAATTAACATGGCTAGAATCTCTATACTTCTTAAACCAATCTACAGATTCAATGCAATCCCTATAAAAGTTCCAACAATACTTTTCACATAAAAAGAACAAATCTTAAAATTTACATGGAGGGGCCGGCTCCGTGGCCGAGTGGTTAAGTTCGCACGCTCCGCTGCAGTGGCCCAGGGTTCGGATCCTGGGCGCGGACATGGCGCCACTCATCAGGCCACGTTGAGGCAGCGTCCCACATCCCACAACTAGAGGGACCTGCAACTAAGATATACAACTGTGTACGGCGGGGGGAGGGGGGGCGTTTGGGGAGATAAAAGCAGAAAAAAAAAAAAGGATTGGCAACAGTTGTTAGCCTAGCTTCCCATCCTTAAAAAAAAAAAAAAAAGGAAGATTGGCAACAGCTGTTAGCCCAGGTGCCAATCTTTAAAAAAAAAAAAATTTACATGGAACAACAAAAGACTTCGAATAGCCAAAGGAATCCTTAGAAAAAAGAACACAGCTAGAGATATCACACTCCCTGATTTAAAAATATACTACAAAGTTATGGTAACCAAAACAGCAAGGTACTGGCACAGAAATAGACACACAGATCAATGGAATAGAATTGAGAGCCCAGTAGTAAACTCGCACATCTGTGGGACAGCCAATTTCCAACAAAAGAGCCAAGAACATACAACGAGGAAAGGAAAGTCTCTTCAACAAATGGTGTTGGGAAAACTGGACAACCACATGTAAAAGAATGAAAGGAGATCATTATCTTATGCCAAGCACAAAAATTAACTCATAATGGCTTAAAGACCTGAAATGATGAAACTTCTAGAAGAAAACATAGGCAGTACACTCTTCAACATCAGTCTTAGCAGCATATTTTCAAGTACCATGTCTGACTGGGAAGGGAAACAATAGAAAGAATAAGCAAATGGGACTACATCAAACTAAAAAGCTTCTGCACAACGAGGGAAACCATTAACAAAATGAAAAGACGGCCAAACAATTGGGAGAAGATATTTGCCAACTATATATCTGAAAAGGGGTTAATATCCAAAATATATAAGGAATTCATACATCTCAACAACAAATCAACTAACAATCCATTTAAAAAATGGGCAATAGATTTGAACAGACATTTCTCCAAAGAAGATATACAGAAGGCCAACAGGCACTGAGAGGATGTTCAACATCATTAACTATCAGGGAAATGCAAGTCAAAACTACAACGAGACATCATCTCATGCCCATCAGAATGGCTATAATTAACAAGACAGGAAAGAATAAGTGTTGGAGAGGGTGTGGAGAGAAGGGAACCCTTGTTCACTGCTGGTGGGAGTGCAAACTGGTGCAGCCACTATGGAAAACAGTATGGAGTATACTCAGAAAACTAAGAATAGATCTACCATATGATCCAGCTATCCCACTGCTGGGTATTTATCCAAAGAACTTGAAAACGCAAAAGCATAAAGATACTCGCACCCCTATGTTCATTGCAGCATTATTCACAAAGCCAAGACTTGGAAGCAACCTAACTGTGCATCAACAGACGAATGGATAAAGCAGATGTGGTATATACACAACCGAATACCACTCAGCCCTAAGAAATGATAAAATCCGGCCATTTGTGACAACATGGATGGACCTTGAGGGTATTACGCTAAGTGAAATAAGTTAAAGGGAGAAAGTTAAATACTGTGTGATTTTACTCATGAGCAGAAGATTAAAAACAACAACAAACAGTTACATAGAGACAGTGATTAGGTTGGTGGTTAGCAGGGGGGAAGGGGAGGAGGGAGAGAGCGAAAGTGGTGATTAGGCACATGTGTGGTGATGGATTGTAATTAGTCTTTGGGTGGTGAATGTGATGTAATCTACACAGGAATTAAAATATTATGATGCACACCTTAAATTTATATAATCTTATTAATCAATGCAACTGCAATAAAAAAAATTAAAAAAATAACATTTACAGCAGTTATTGAAAAGTTCTCATCTCTACTTCTGGATCATTGTGCATCTGTTTCAATTTTTCTTTTGGTTTTGGGTCAAATTCCTTGCTTTTTCATATCTAGTAATTTTTTTGTTGTGTGTTGGACTTTGTGGATAAGATATTGTATATATTCTGTAAGGTAGATTGCAAAAATGGCCACAATTATTTCCTGTTGATTCATAAAAGGTCTTGGTATGAGGGCCCTTACCAATAAATTTAGCTCAGTTTAAAGCTAAGTTCTTTGCTCTTTCATTTAGATCCCTAAGGCATTTATTGTTATAAATTTATAGAGCTTTTTAATTATTTCATGTGTAAGAATTCTTTCTCTGTTTGAATTTGTAGTTGACCTATCTTGGCATATTTGTATCTAACCCTAATAAAATTCTACTAGTAGCTTTGGAGAAAATGAGGTTGGTGGAATTGGGGCATGAAAAGGATCACTTGCTTATTATCTGGGGCTTTCTTCAAGACCAGAGAACCTTAAACTATCAAGACTGGAAGACGTCAATCTGGAGTCCCTTTCTTGTAGGGTATCGGCAATAACTTGTTATGTAGCCCAGGTGTACAATGGCATATGGCAGAGAGAATTCTTTTCAAAAAGAGAGGTTGATTTACCCAGCTGCCTTTTTTTGGAGGCTAGGAAAAGATAAAAAATTGAAGATATGTAGCCAGGCTACACATTAACTATTTGCTGTGTCCAAAAGGACAGGGATGTGATACAAAACATAACTTTCACGCCTTTAGCTGGGCCGTGGATGGAGTTGGCATTGTGACATCTCTTCTAAATCTGTTCTTACTGTTTTCATAACTTGGATTGGAAATTTCTAGTACAGACATCCTGAATTTGCACTCAAATCTATTATTCTGTTCTATGACTTGATAACGCCTTCTTTCAAGGCAGAATTTTCATCCTTACTTAGCCACAGAGACTTTTTTTCTTCTTTCCACAGAAATGGAAGTTTAGAGATATGGAGTCCATGCTTCAGAACAGGATTAACCAGATGTTCTCCAAGGACCCTTTTTAGGCTATATCTACTCCTGAATCATAAGATTATAAATTTAAGTTTCTTTGAGGCTCTTAAAAGACTTCTCTGAATGTCTCAATATTTGAATGAAATAACCAGTATACTCAGATTTCTGAATAGTCATATGCTCTGTAAACTTCTAGCAATATCTTAGTAGGATTGTGCTTAGTAGGAACTGTGCTGTCATGATTGGCCAATCACTGTAGCTTTTTTTCCAGAGTGGTCATGGTCTTTCAGTCCAGCCATTAGACATGTCTCATGACACTTGCATAACAGTTCACAGCCTGAGAACAAACACCGTCATGCCCTAATTAGCCTTTGTTATCATCCTAGAAAGATGCATTCACCTGGCAGCTCTCTCCTGGATGGCGGCAGATACAACTTGTATCTGTTCAAGATATTGATTGTCTCAAAGGGAGAACTTCACAATAAGAACATCCTTGAAACTCTGAACTATTATCTGTTGTCTGTTAGTTTGTGTGTCCACGTCTCTGTGATGCCTGTCATTTGAATGTAGCATTATGTCAGGTGAGCACCTGGGTGGCTGGTTTCTCTCTCTCTGCTATTTGCAGAGTCACTGTGTACCTGGTCCTCAGGATGGGCTCAGTGAGATCTGAGAGCCTGAAAACGGTGGCTCACAAGCTCCTCTTGACACTTGGTAAAGTTACCCACAACCCTCACCAGAGACTCCTGACTTTATAGACACACAGAACCCTGGAGGTGGAAGGGACCTTGTGATGTGGTTCTGCGATTTTCCAGCTCTGCTCCTCAGAGGCCCCAGCCTCCTTGGAGATGCCTCAAGGGTCACAGCAGTGGGAAGAAAAGGAGGGGCTGAGCCGGTGGGGAGCTTCCAACTCAGCCCCAGCTTCAAACAAAGCAGCAATTCTTTCAACTCTTGTAAACAACCAGGTGCTTCATTTCATTTTGTTTAGAAAGGGAGTTCCAAAGTAAAAAAGAGATTTGAATGCACCTGCTCTACTACGTTCACTTTATTTGGCAGAAAAGAAAACTGAAGCCCAGAGAATATGTAACTTTAACCCAGTGTGCCAGAAAACACTTCTGAATTTATCTATCTCAGTGGGGCCTCAACACTAGCGTCCTATTTGGTGCCTCAGGAAAGGCCACGGAGTCATGAAAGAACAAACCAGTACTAACAAGTCCAGGATGGAGCCACATGGACGGGAGGATTTGTACCACATAGCCGGGACACTCAGAGGCCAGGCCACAGCAGTTCCCGACTTGTCACCTACCTCAATGCACTTCCCTGCCTGTAACATTGGTTTTCACATTATCTGCTCGAAAGCTTCTCAGTCCACTGTCTCTCTGACATCAACAACTGAGACACCCTCCTCAGAGAGACTTTCCCCATTCTTGGTCCATGCTCTAAATACTTGGTTACTCAACAGTGTGAGTGTCAGAGGAGTAATAATATCTGAATGCCAACTATTGTTCCCTGCCCTCAACATATTTGTTATTAATTGCTTTAATTATCAGCGAGCTATATAGTCATATGTCTGTGTCATATAAGATAGAATTGCAGCTTTGAGAAGATAACTTGTCCTGAAGGTCACACAGATAAAATTTAAATTGCGTTAAAAAATTTGGAAAGCATATTTAATAGTCTCTGGAATATATCCGATCTGCCAACATAGTTACAGGATTTACATTAGCTCATAGGAAAAGAGCTGGTCCTTGTGCTCTTGAAGCACTGTTGATATTTTTTGTTTTCTGAGTAGGCCGAGAAAATTACTGCTTTGGTGATTGGAAAACCATAGAAAATGGAATTACCTCATCTTCCTTGAGCTGATTTCATGCATATGCTGGAGGCACCTTTGAATACACTCCCAGCAGGTAGCAGGGCCAGACTGTGTGCCCTGTTTTATCTAGTGTTGCTGGTGAAATTCAGAGCTTGCAACCTACAAGTCCTCCAGGTGGTGAAGTCTTTTGCCTGCTTGCTCAGACAACTCAATTAAGATCATCTTGTTTCTGAATCATTGAGTTTTCTAATCCAATTGAATCCTTTGCTGGTTTTAACATCTCCTAGATATCAACTAAGATGATGCTTGTGTATGAAGATGATAACGATAAATGAAAGACAGACTCTTTCTTTTTCTCTACGATTCACTGTGATGATTTACTTGCCTTCAGCGGGGACTGTGTGAGCCCAGACTTGCTTGAAAATCACAAAATGAGGAAGCCAGGTTTCAAATCTGTGGCAGAAGCCAGCTCCCTTCAGTTAGAGCTGACTGCAGGGGTATTATATGCTCCTCTCTCTCCATCTAGCTAAGAGAGCAGTGGATCTGGGGATTAAAAGGCTCAGGAGGGCAAGTGGCAGACCCTGAATGATATCATTTCCCGTGTTCCTCTGTGTGCTTTTCAGGGAATTAACATTGTCACCTTGCTGCCACTTACTCCATGGCTGGAAAGAAACTTAGAGAGAATCCAGATCTACTTTGACACATTACAGATGAGGAAACAGTCCCAGAGGGGCCGTGTGTCTCACCCGAGATCAGATCACGTAGCTTCTCAGCTGAAGTTTGTGGGATGATCAGAAGTGTTGGTGGAGAGTTCCCTTTTCTCCACATGCTCTCCAACACTTGTCTTTTCTTGTCTTATTAATTATAACCATGAGATGATATCTCATTGTAGTCTTTATTTGCATTTCCCTAATAATTAGTGATGTTGAGCATCTTTTCATGTGCCTGTTGGCCATGTGTATATCTTCTTTGGAGAAATGTCTGTTAAGGTCTTTTGCCCATTTTTTAATTGGTTGTTTGTTTCTTCATTGTTCTGATACATCAGTTCTTTATATATTTTGGATATTAACCCCTTATTACATATATAGTTTGAAAATATCTTCTCTCAATTGTGAGGTTATCTTTTTGTTTTGTTGATGGTTTCCTTTGCTGTCTAGAAGCTTCTTAGTTTGATGTAGTCTTATTTGTTTCTTTTTTCTTTTTTTCCCCTTGCCTGGTGAGACATGGTTTTTGAAAATATGCTGCTAAGACTGATGTCAAAGAGTGTACTGCCTGTGTTTTCCCCAAGAAGTTTTATGGTTTCAGGTTTCATACACTGCTGGTGGGAATGTAGATTGGTGCAGCCACTATGGAAAACAGTATAGAGATTCCTCAAAAAATTAAGAATAGAACTATCATATGACCCAGCTATTCCATTCTTGGGTGTTTATGCCAATAACACAAAGACAGGAACACGTAAAGATATATGCATCCCTATGTTCATTGTAGCATTATTCCCAATAGCCAAGACTGGAACAACCTAAGTGTCCATAAAGGGACAAATGGATAAAGATGTGGTATACATATACAATGGAGTACTACTCAGCTATAAAAAGAGATGAAATCTTGCCATTTGTGACAAGATGGATGGATCGCAAGGCTGTTATGCTGAGTGAAATAAGTCTGACAGAGAAAATCCAATACTGTATAGTATCAGTCATAAGTAGAAGATAGAAACAACAAATAAACACACAGATACAGAGATTAGATTGGTGGTTACCAGAGGGGAAGGGAGGAGGAAGGAAGGCAAAAGGGGTGACTGGGCACATGTGTACAGTGAGGGATGGTAATTAGTCTTTGGAGGGTGAACATGATGTAATCTACACAGAAATCAACATATAATCATGTACATCTGAAATTTATATAATGTTATAAACCAATGTTACCTCAATTAAAAAAAGAAGAAGTGATGATGGAGGGTGGCCATGGTCAGGAGGAGGAGGTCAGGAGATCAGGAGGGACTATATCACACTATGGTGTGTTTGATCAGGCTGGTTTCACCTATTAGCCTATTTTGCTCAAGGATTCTGCTTCCTTCTAGACCCATTTCAAGTCTCACCACTCTGGGGAGCCTGACTGAACCCCACAGAAGAAGTTCTTCTGTCCTCAGTGAGCCGTACACCACTTACCTTTCTATTCTATATTGTGGCAGAGTCTTTAATCATCTCCTAGAATATTCTGTGGGAGAGGTATTCAGTCCTACAGTGTTCAACTTTGAAATAAAGGAAGACGGCTTAATGGTGGAAAACCAGCAAGAACAACAGAGCAGGGAAAAGTCATTACTGAGGAGAGACCTCTAGAGCCCCTCAAATTCTACTATGTTGTTGTCAAGGAAAGAGGAGAGGGGTCCCACTGTCTTATATGGGCACAGAAGCCATGACTCCAGCCTCCGTGTGAGCTTAGGGTTGGGTGGGGATTCAGATATTAGTGTATTTTTATTGTGAAATATAATATACAAACAGACCTGTTCATAAAAATGGATACATTTTAATAAAAAATTATAAAACGAACACCCAGGTAATCACTATAACCAAGATAAATGGAATACTACCTCTCTCCAGAAGTTCCTGTGGAGGCCTTCCTCATCACAACCCTCCTTTGCTCCTTTATCATGACTGTAGTTTTTTGTTTTTGAGGAAGATTAGCCCTGAGCTAACTGCTGCTAATCCTCCTCTTTTTGCTGAGGAAGCCTGGCCCTGAGCTAACATCCATGCCCATCTTCCTCTACTTTGTATGTGTGATGTCTACCATAGCATGGCTTGCCAAGCAGTGCCATGTCCACACCGGAATCCTAATCGGTGAACCCTGGACCGCCTAAGCGGAATGTGTACTCTTAACCGCTGCGCCAGTGGGCAGGCCCCAATGACTATAGCTTTAATCACTTGTTTAATTTAAAGTTTTGTCATATGTCTTTATATTCCTAAACAGGATAGCTTAGTTTAACCTATTTTTGAAAATATATGTATAAAACTGTATATGTATAGTTGTTTCTAGTTGTTTTCTCTAATAAGATAAACATTTATTTCTTTTCCTCATAAAAGAAGCCTGGAGATAGGCAACCCAGGGCTGGTATGGTGTATTAAAAATGTCGTCAGGGGCTTAGGCTTCTCTTTCTTTCTACTCTGCTGCTTTCTGTGCATGGCTTTCATCTTAAAGGTCAACTTACGGCCCACAATGGCTGCCAGGGCTCCAGCCATCACATCAACACTCCAGACAAGAAGAATAAAAAACTAAAAGCAAGTGTTTTGAGTTTTATGTTATTACAACAATGTTTTATGAACATCCTTGCCCCCATATCCTGCTGTGCATGGGTAAGAATTTCTCCATTGTGTATACCTAGGTCACTGGAATAGCTGGATGGTTATGTGTATCTTTGATTTTTAAAGGATAATGCTAAACTGTTTTAGAAAACTAATTTTTACTACTCATTTTTCATATCCTGACAACACAGTGGTATCATACTTTTTAAGTTTTGCTTATCTAGTGAGCATATTGTGGTTTTAATTTGCATTTTCAGATTACTAAGGAGAGCAAGCATCTCTTCATAGGCTTATTGACTATTTGGATACTCTTTTTGTGAATTACCTGTTTCAATCTCTGTGTTGTCTTTTCTTAATGGTTTTTAAGTTCACACACAAACACGTACACAAGATAGAAATTCTTGTTGATTGTATGTCTTAAAAATACTTTCTTCCATTCTGTGTTTTGACTTTTTATCTTCTTAATCATGAGTTTTGATGAACAGAACCTCTTTTATGAATGTCACACTTAGGGATATTAAAATTTGTGATTAATACTTTTGCTTTGCATTTAAGAAATTTTTCCATATAAAGAGATTATGAGAATATTCTTTATTATTTTATAAAGATTTTATTACTTTCCTTTCACATTTCATTCTTTACTGTACTTTGAATTTATTTTTATGTGTGATGAGAGATAGAGGGCTGTATCAGGTAGGGTCCCTATAGGCAACAGATGGTGTATTCAAATTGGGTAATTTGGGGAGAGTTTAGTAAAATCACTTTAAAAAGGTGTGGAGACAGTGTCAAGATGGTGGCATAGATGGGCTCTGAACTCACCTCCTTCCGTGGACACAACAAATTTGCAAGTACTCTGGGAATAATTATCCCTGAGAGAGAACTGAAAACTGGACAAAAAGAACCCCCACAGCAAGGGACTGTGCTGACTGAGGTAGAAGAGGCAAAAATTCCTTTCTGGAGAGAATAAAAAGCCACCTTCAAGCTGTGGCACCTCACAGCTGGCCAGGAGCTGTCCTAAGGTATGAAGCCTTCCCTGGAGGACTGGGCAATCTGAGTGCAGGAGTGTTACCACAATAAGCAGCTTTTGGACTCAGCACAACTGAGACAAGTGTCATAATATCTGGCTTTGGTGGTTATTAACTACAATGGAGAATAACCCCAGAAAAGCTATCAGACATAAGGAAAAGAAGCCAGCTCTTAAAGGGCCCCCACACAAATTCACCCAATTCAGAAAGCAGCCTAAAATCACCATAAAGAAAGATGCGCAGTCCTTTGGTGAAAAGAGCCTCTCTTGATAGGCTCTGGGTGCATCTTGGTGAGAAGTGAGACCTCTTTGGGGACTGAGACATTGGTGATAGCCATTATTGTGACCTAGTACAGGCATGCTGACACAGATGCTGGCAGATGTCATTGGAATTCTTCCTGGCTAGTTGGCCCAGGGGTCTGTCCCATGCACTGGAGTACAGATTTAATCCAGCTTACTCAGAGCAAGCAGCCCACCCTAGGGACTGGTCCTACCCAACAGCAATCCCTAAGGCAACTTGTGGGCCCATGTGGGTGGGTGCATGGAAACTGCAGGAGGGCAAGAGGATCTGCTTCTGTAGGGCAAAGAGTGTGTGAGGGACAGGCCTCATTGGTGGAGTGTGTGGGGCCTCAGCAGTGGGGTGACTGGGTCTGCTTCAGTAGGTTGGGGCATATGCATGGGGAAGGACTGTGTTGATGGGATATGTAGCCCTATGAGTTGTGAGGCTTATCAGCTGCAGCAGACTTGTGAATATCAAAAGCCACATAGGAGACCAGCCCCATCTTCCAAAGCCTGAAACAATTAGGTGCTCCCATGCCTAAGGCTGGTGGCACTCAGTTATAACCTTGAGAGAGTTGACAAAAGCCTTGCAGGTCTGAGGCCTACAGCAATTGTAAGCCCCTGAGCCTAGCAACCAGCCATGCTGGGTGCCTACTCACTTAACAGAACAACTGCAACAGGAATGTGCTATTAGACCTTGTAGCCAACTGTGCTGGGGCTACCAACACCCAAAAAAGTGACCAAAGGGTCTATATCAGCCATATGCAGCTAAGCATTACAATGGGGCCAGCCTAGCCTCTCTAGACACCTACAGCAAGAACAACCTTGCCACTACAGAAGGACACATGTAGCCTACACAGGGACACTCCTGGAACATTTGGAGCTGGTGATGAGAGGGAAGCACACTGCTGGGCCTCATAAAGCATCTCTTTCATAAGGCCACTTCTCTAAGATCGGGTGACATAGCTGACTTACCTGATACATAGATATAAGCACAGAGAAAGAGGCAAAATGAGGGGACAAATGAATACATTTTAAGTAAGAGAACAGGATAAAACCTGAGAAAAAGAACTAAATGAAACAGAGATAAACAGTCTATCTGACAAAAAGTAAAACTAAGAGTCATAAGGATGCTCACTGATCTTAGGAAAAGAATGGATGAACTCAGAATTTCAACAAAGAATTGGAAAATATAAAGAAGAACCAATCAGAAATGAAGAATTCTGTAAGGAAATGAAAAATTCACTAGAAGGACTCATAAACAGAGTAGATAATACAGAAGAATGGATCAGCTAGCCGGACGAAAGAATTAAGAAGAACAAGGACAGTCTAAGGGAACTCTGGGACAACATCAAGCACACTAACATTTGTATTACAGGTATCCCAGGAGAAGAGAGAGACAAAGGGGCAGAGAGTCGTGAAGAAATAATAGCTGAAAGCTTTCCTAACCTAAGGAAGGACACAGACATCCAAGTACAGGAAGCAGAAAGAGCACCAAATGAGATAAAACCAAAAGGGCCAAACCAAAGCACATTATAATTAAAATGTCCAAAATTAAAGATAAAGAGAGAATTCTAAAAGCCACAAGAGAAAGGCAGCAAGTTACATACAAAGGAAACCCTATAAGGCTATCAGGTGACTTCTCAGCAGAAACTTTACTGGCTAGACGGGAGTAGCATGATATATTTAAAGTGCAGGAAAAAACCTACAGCCAAGAATGCTCCATCTGGCAAAGTTATCATTCAGAATGGAAGGAGAGATAAAAAGTTCCCCAGACAAGCAAAAACTAAAGCTGTTTATCACCAAGAAACAAGCCTTACAAGAAATGCTAAAGGGACTTATTTAAGAGGAAAAGAGAGGATTACAAATAAGAATAAGAAAATTATTTTAAAAAGCAATAAAATCAGTGGTAAAGGCAAAAATACAGTAAAGGTAGCAGATCAATCACCTATGAAGCTAATATGAAGGTCAAAAGACAAAAATACCAAAATTATTTGTTTCCATGATCAGAGGGTAATGGGAACACATGCACAAAACATGAAAGATTAGATATGATATCAAAAACATAAAATGTGGAAGGAGAGAAGTAAAAGAGTAGAGCTTTAAGCAAGACGTCAAACTAAAGAAACCATCAACTTAATATAGATTGTTATATATGTAGAATATTATATATGAACCTCATGGTAATCACAAACCAGAAATTGTAATAAATACACAAAAAATTAAGAGAAAGAAACCCAAATATAATACTAAAGAAAGCTATCAACCACAAGGGAAGACAGCAAGAGGAGAAGAAAGGAAGAGAGAAGAACTATTAAAATACTCAGGAAAAAAAGGAAGAAAATGGCTATAGGTACATTCTTATCATTAGCTATTTTAAATGTCAGTTGACTAAACACTAATCAAAAGGCATAGAGTGGACGACTGGATAAAAACCAAAATCCATATATATGCAGCATACAAGAGGCACACTTCAGACCTAAAGGCACTCACAAACTGAAAGTGAAGGGATGGAAAAAGATACTCCATGCAAATGGCAATGAAAAGAAAGCTGGGGTAGCAATACTTAAATAAGACAAAATAGACTTTAAAACAAAAACCGTAGCAAGAGACAAGGAAGAGCACTACATATTGATAAATGGAACAATCCGACAAGAAGATGTAACACTTGTAAATATCTATGTAAATATCCCAACATAGGAGCACTTAAACATATAAAGCAATTATTAACAGACATAAAAGGAGAAATAGACAGTAATGTAATAATATGGGGGACTTTAACACACCACTTACATCAACAGATAGATCATCCAAATAGAAGATCAATAAGGAAACATTGGCCTTAAATGGCACATTAGACCAGGTGGACTTAGTAGGTATATATAGAACATTCTAACTGAAAACTGCAGAGTACACATCCTTTTCAAATGCACGTGGAACATTCTCCAGGATAGATCACAGATTTGGTCACAAAACCAGTCTCAATAGATTTAAGAAGATTGAAATAATACCAAGCATCTTTTCTGACTGTTACTGTATGAAAAAAGAAATCAACTAAAGGAAGAAATTTGGACAAGCCACAAATATGTGGAGATTAAACAAAATGCTATTGAACAGCAATTGGGTCAATGAAGAAATCAAAGGAGAAATTAAAAAAACTTGGATACAAATGAAAATGAAAATATGACACACCAAAATTTATGGGATACAGCAAAAGCAGTTCTAAGAGGGAATTTTATAAGAATACAGGCCTACCTCAACAAACAATAAAAATCTCAAATAAACAATCTAACATTACACTTAAATTAACTGGAAAGAGAAGAACACACAAAACCCAAAGTCAGCAGAATGAAGGAAACAATAAAAATTAGAGCAGAAATGAATGAAACAGAGACTAAAAAAAAAAAAAAAAAAAAGGAAAAAACTAATGAAACCAATAGCTGGTTCTTTGAAAAAATAAACAAAATGGACAAACCTTTAGCTAGAATCACCAAGAACAAAATAGAGAAGGCTCAGATAAATAAAAACAGAAATTAAAGAGGAGAAATTACAATGGACACCTGAGAAATACAAAAGATTATAAGAGAATACTACAAAAAGCTGTAGCAAACAAATTGGATAATCTAGAAGAAATGGATAAATTGTTAGAATCATACAACCTTCCAAAACTGAATCCAGAAGAAATGGAGAATTTGAATAGACCAATCACCAGTAAGGAGATCGAAACAGCAATCAAAAACCTCCTCCAAAATAAAAGTCCAGGACCAGATGGCTTCCTTGGGGAATTCTACCAAACATTCAAAGAAGAGTTAATACATATCCTTCTCAAACTGTTCCAAAAAATTGAAGAGGAAGGGAAGCTTCCTAACTCCTTCTATGAGGCCAACATTACTCTGATACCAAAACCAGACAAGGACAACACAAAAAAAGAAAAGTACAGCCCAATATCGCTGATGAATATTGAAACTAAAACCTCAACAAAATACCAGGAAATCGAATACAACAATACATTAAAAAGATCATACATCATGATCTAACGGGATTTATTCCAGAGATGCAGGGATGGTTCAACATCTGCAAATCTATCAACATGATATGCCACATTAACAAAATGAAGAACAAAAATGACATGGTCATCTCAATAGATGCAGAGAAAGCATTTGACAAGATCCAGCATCCATTTATGATAAAAACTCTGAATAAAAT
This sequence comes from Equus przewalskii, assembly GCF_037783145.1. Lineage (NCBI taxonomy): Eukaryota > Metazoa > Chordata > Mammalia > Perissodactyla > Equidae > Equus > Equus przewalskii. The sequence continues at coordinate 19,524,153 of NC_091841.1, forward strand.
AGGTATAGAAGGAAAGCACCTTAACGTAATAAAGGCCATATGTGACAAACCCACAGCTAATACCATTCTCAATGGAGAAAAACTGAAAGTTATCCCTCTAAGAATAGGCACCAGACAAAGATGGCCACTCTCACCACTCTTATTTAACATAGCATTGGAAGTCCTAGCCAGAGCAATCAGGCAAGAAAAATAAATAAAAGGGATCCAAATTGGAAAGGAAGAAGTGAAACTGTCACTATTTGCAGATGACATGATTTTATATACAGAAATCCCTAAAGAATCCAACAAAACACTTTTAGAAATAATAAATGAATATGGTAAAGTTGCAGGATACAAAATCGACATATAAAAATCAGTTTTATTTCTTTACATTAACAACAAAGTAGAAGAAAGAGAAATTAAGAATACAATCCTATTTACAAATACAACAAACAGTATAAAATACCTATGAATAAACTTAACCAAAGAGGTGAAATACTTGCATACTGAAAGCTATACAACATTGTTGAAAGAAATTAAAGAAGACACAAAGAAAATGAAAAGATATTCTGTGGTCTCGGATTGGAAGAATCAACATAGTTAAAATGTCCATACTTCCTAAAGCAATCTACCAATTCAGTGCAATCCCTATCAAAGTTCCAAAGACATTTATCCGAGAAAAATAATAAAGAATCCAGAAATTTATATGGAATGACAAAAGACCCCAAATAGACAAAAGAATTCTGAGAAAAAGAACAAAGCTGGAGATATCATGCTCTCTGATTTCAAAATATACTACAAAGCCTTATGAATTAAAACAGAATGATACTGGCACAGACACAGAAACACAGATCAATGGAACAGAAGTGAGAGCCCAGAAGTAACCCTGCACAACTAATATTTGATAAGGGAGCCAAGAACATACAATGCAGAAAGGAAGATCTCCTCAATATATGGTGTTTGGAAAACTGGAAAACCACATGCAAAAGAATGAAAGGAGACCATTATCTTACACTATGCACAAAAATTAACTCAAAATGGCTTAAAGACTTGAATGTAAGACCTTAAACCATGAATCATCTAGAAGAAAACATGGGCAGTACTCTCTTTGACATTGGTCTTAGCAGCATATTTTCAAGTACCATGTCTGACTGGGCAAGGGAAACAATAGAAAAATTAAACAAATGGCACTATATCAAACTAAAATCTTCTGCATATCAAAGGAAACCATCAACAAAACAAAATCTAATAATTGGGAGAAGATATTTGCAAATCATATATCTGATAAGTGGTTAATATCTCAAATATATAAGGAACTCATACATCTCAACATAAAAAACCCAACAATCTACTTTAAAAATGGGCAAAAGATCTGAGCAGGCATTTCTCCAAGGAAGATATACAGATGATCAACAGGCAAAGGAAATGACGTTCAGCATCATTAATTATCAGGGATATGCAAATCAAAACTACAATGAGATATCTCACGCCTGTCAGAATGGCTATAATTAACAAGGTAGGAAGTAACAAGAGTTGGAGAGGATGTGGAGAAAAGAGAGCTCTCATACACTGCTGGTGGAAATACAAAGTGGTACCATGGAAAACAATATGGAGATTGCTCAAAAAATTAAACCTAGAACTATCATATGAACTAGCTATTCCCCTGCTGAGTATTTATCCAAAAATCATGAAAACAAGAATGCGTAAAGATCTATGCACCCCTATGTCCATTGCAGCATTATTTACGTAACCAAGATTGGAAGCAACCTAGGTGCCCATCAAGGGACAGACGGATAAAGCAGATGTGGTATATATACACAATGGAATACTACTCAGCCATAAAAAATGATGAAATCTGTCCATTTCTGACAACATGGATGGAACTTGAGGGTATTTTACTATGAGAAATAAGTCAGAGGGAGAAAGTCAAATACTGTATGCTGTCGCTCACAAATAGAAGATAAAAACGACAACACTTAGAGACAGACATTAGTTTGGTGATTACCAGAGGTGAAGGGGGGAGGGACGAGGGTGAAGAAGTGATTAGGCACATATGTATGGTGATGGATTGTAATTAGTGTTTGGGTGGTGAACATGATGCAATCTACACAGAAATTGAAATATAACAATGCAAATCTGAAATTTATATAATGTTGTAAACTAATGTTACCACAATAAAAAAATAAAAGAAGTGATAAAGCATAAATAAGAAGATGCGGGCAGGATTTTAAAAGACCAAGATGGGATGACCCAGTATCCTACAGCTAGTAGCTGAGGGGATCCATGACCAGTTCTCCAAGTAGTAATTCATATTGTGCCACTGTGACTTTCAATTTGTGGTTTCCAAAGTCACTGTGTTCTATTGCCTCAAGCCAGCAGAATGGGAAGGAGCATGGCTTGGAAGTGGTCTACACCACTTATTCAAACATTCTACTGGATAAAATCTCAGGCATCTGTCCATACTTAGCTGCAAAGGAGTCTGGGAAAAGCAGTGTAGCTGTATAACTAGCCATAGCTGAATAACGTGAATTATTTGGGGCCAGAGAGCGGACTGTGGTAGGCAACACCCAAGACGGCCCCTAATGATTCCTGATTTCTGATATCACAAACTTCAGTAATTCTCTCTTCAGTATAGCCTGGATTTAGTGACTCACCTTTAGTAAATAAAATGTAATGGGATATTACTTCTGAGATTAGGTTTGAAAAAGACAGTAGTATCTGTATTGGGGACCGGCTCTGATGAAAGTCAGCCGTTATGTTGTGAATTGTCCTATGGAGAGAACCATGTAGCAAGGAATGACATATTTGACCAACAACTGGAAAAGACCCGCAGCTTGCCAACAACCAGCCATGTGAGTTGTCTTGGGAGTGGATCTCTCCTCAGTCAACCTCAAGATGACTGTATCCCTGGATAACATCTTAATTACAGATTTTGAGAGTCCCTGAGTCAGAGATATCTAACTTTCCCGTGTTTGGATTCTGACCCACAGAACCTGTGTGATCATAAATGTTTGCTGCTTTAAGCAGTAAAGTTAACAGCAATAGACAACTAATATATCTTCATGCCAGCCCTGGTGGCCTAGTGGTTAAGATCTGATACTGTCACTGCCACAGCCTGTGTTCATTTCCTGATCAGAGAACCACACCACCTGCCTGTTGGCTGTCATACTGTGGTGGCTGCATGTTGCTGTGATGCTGAAAATTATGCTACCAATATTTTAAATACCAACAGAGTCACCCATGGTTGACAGGTTTAACAGAGCTTCCAGACTAAGACAGACTAGGAAGAAGGACCTGGCCACCCACATCTGGAAAAATTGGCTATGAAAACCATATGACTAGCAAAGGAGCTTTGTCTGATACACCACCAGAAGGTGAGAGGATGGTACGAAAAACCAGGCAGGGTTCTGCTTGGCTCTACAAAGAGTTGCTGGGAGTTGGAATTGACTAGATGGCACGATGACCAATAAAAATATCCTCATAGAGAGATGCTCTCAATGGCGAACAGCTTCAATACACTGCTTAGTTTCTAGGGTTCTGATTTTCCCTTGGATTTTAGCCTTGGATTTATTAGTATCTCTTGACTTTTTAATTTATTTTTTTACTTTTTTCAGGGGCAAAGTTAATTAGAAAATCCTAGTCCACCATATTTTCAGAAAAGAAAGTCTTCTTCATTTATATCTTCTTTCCGTTTTTCAACAGATATTTATTGAGCATCTACTGTGAGTCACGAAGCACTAAAAATGGGCAGACAGTTCTTTGCTTCCATGGAATGTACATGCTACTGGGGGTGGGGATAAAAACCAAACATAGATTTCAGGTATTGTTAAGTGTCTTGAAGATTCTATAAATTATGATGTCAGAGTGTAGCATGAGACTTTTGGGTGCTAAGGAATGGACTGGAGGTGGGAGAGGAATTGAAAAAGAAAGTACTATTGGATTGCTGGAGACAAATTTTACCACATTTGCAGTTTTTATTGTGTGTCTGGTGGCACCTGTCTACCTTCTCTCTGTGGGTACAAGTTGCATAAAGTGCTGGTACCTACTAGATATATTGATATGGAAAGAAAATGGACCAAGAAGGGAGGTCCTCTCACTCAGATCTACATGCTCTGGGACCCCTGGAATCTGCCAGTGAACTTTTTGAAGGTTGCCTTCACATCCTTGTTTCTCAGGCTTTAGATCAGAGGGTTGAGCATGGGGATGACCACAGGGTAGAAGACAGACACAACCTTGTCTTCCTCCAGGGATTTGTCTGAGCTGCTCCACAGATACACGAATATGAGGGTCCCAAGGAAAATGGCCACAGCAGTGAGGTGAGAGGTACAAGGGGAGAAAGTTTTGACCTTGCCACCTGAAAACTTCACCTTCAAAATGGTCTTGATGATGAGCAGGTAGGAAATCAGGATGACCAAGGCATTGGCCAAAATCACGAAGTTTCCAATCAAGACAATGACAATCTCAGTGTTTCTTGTATCATTGCAGATGAGCCTCAGCAGAGGTAGGACATCACAGAAAAAGAAGTTGATTATTGTCACAGGACGGGAGGGTGAAGGTGCATGTGGTACACAAGATGGCTCCTGACATCCTGCAGACATAGGCTCCCAGCACCAAACTCCAGCATATTCTGGGGTTCATGGCCACAGTGTACAGCAGTGAGTTTCTAATAGCAACATGGAGGTCATAGGCCATCACTGCCAGCAGGAAACACTCAGTAGCTACACAAATGGTGAAGAAAAAGAACTGGGCAGCACCTTGGCCATATGAGATGACCATCTTGCCTTCAACCAGTGTGACAAGGATCTGAGGGGTGATGACTGAGGTGTAGCAGGCATCTAGGAGGGAGAGGTGGCTCAGGAAGAAGAACATTGGGGTGTGGAGTTGGACATGCACTTGGATCAGAAAGATCATCACCACGTTCCCCAGAAGGGTGACCAGATAGAAACTTAGAAACATCACAAAGAGGGGAATCTCCAACTTAGTCAGTTAAGCCCATGAGAATGAACTCAGTTATTGTGGTGAGATTATTCTTGGCCATGGATTCAATGTGGCCTATTGATCTGAGGATGAGAATGAAATAAAAAAAATCCCAGAATTGAAGGATAGATTCTTTCTCTCTGTGGTATAAGTTGGGTTTATATTTCTGGGCGACATTATATAGCGCTTGTTTTTGAGAAATCCTGTAACTTGCTGATTCTTCTTAGGCACCTATGTTCTTCTCCTGCATTTTTTGGAGCTGAACCATGAGCTGGTGTTTCTGATGCAATTAATTCTGGTTTATATTTGGAACTTTCCATGAAGATAAGGGACACACAGACTCTCAGATTAGGAAAGCATGTAGTCAGCATCTGTTCTAATCCCCATTGGATGCAGGAGTCTCCTCAATTGCGTACCCACCATGTATGTCCAGCTGTATGAGCCTCCATGGGTGGACATATCTACCTGCTAATTCTCTTTTTGGATCTAGATTCTCTCTTTATTTTCCCTCATTGGCTTTAGTTTTACCTCTTCCAGACACAAGCATTTTAATCCCTTCTTCTCATGAAAACCTTTCAGAAGTGGAAGATGATGAATCTGCTCTTTATGTTTATTCCCTCATATTACCCACTGATATATTTTTTCTTGTTATATGGTTATAATTATATAGTTATATATAATTATGATTATTTAGCATGTGGTCCAAAAATTGCCTAGTCGTATGGTATTCAAATATGCTGTTTAAGGGTACAAAGTTGGAACTAGTAGATATAAGTTTTGGAGATATGGTGCACAGCATAGTGATTACAAACTTCAAATTTACTAACAGACTAGTTCTTAATTATTTTCACCACAAAGAAGACATGATAATTATCAGACCTGATGGAGGTGTTAACTAAAGCTATGGTGGTAGTCACACTGCAGTATAGAAATACATCAAACCAACACATTGTACACATCAAACTTACACAATTTTATATGTCAGTTATATCTCAGTAATGAAAAAAAGATAATTCAAGTCTTTGTCTCCACTTTAATCTTTACCACTTTAATTTGGGTTGGAAGCCTCCTCCAGCTTTAAGTAGGGGTCACTAGTGGGAGGGAGACAGTGACATACAAAACACAGCCTCTTAGCACTATTCCCTCCACCCCGCTCCAGGAGCACAGAGGGTATGAGTTAGCTTCTTTGGAAGGCCCTGTAGGTATGGTCAGCTCCATGGTTACCATCTCTAGGACAGGATACTAACTAGCTGAGTAACCTTCAAAAGTTCACACCCCCTCCTTGGGTTTTACTTTCTGTTCTGAAAAATGGTGGGGCTACATTATAAGACCATTAAAATTCTTTCATCTCTCACAATCCATGATTTGTATGTCTGGGTATATGGGACAAGGAGGCTCTTGAAAGGATTTTTCTAATGTCTATATTACTAGAAATGTGCATAAGCTTTAGCTACTCATTACAGAATATATAAAATATGTAGGCTCTATTTCAAGTGATTTATTACTTTAATATAATATATGGGATCTTGAATCCAAAATTGAGTTAATCATGCTCCTTAGTTCCTGATAAAACATTGTTATTGATTAGGGCAAAGCCCTTCTTCATTTTATTTCATTACTTTCCCTCCTGCTTTCTCCATCCTCACTCCTTCCCCTGCTTCTCATAGGTGTTCACTCTAACATATGTGAAGTATACATCCTTCCATGTTTATCCCTTTTATATCTATTTATAAATGTGTGTATCTTTAAATAATATAGTGATTTTGGTGTTGTAAAATTTACATACGTGATCTGTGCTATATATCCCATTTTGTTTCTCTCTTTTTCCACACACATTACATTTTTATGATTTGTCCTTGTTACGCAGGTAAACCTAGTTTGTTATTTCTTATTTTGTTACGGTCTTCCTTGGAATGGTCGGAGCACATTTTACTTATCCCTTCCCCTAAACACTTTGAAGCTTTGCATATATTATATCTTATTTAATCCTGGAAATGGCCCTTCCAGCAAGTATTCCTATCTTATTTTTTACCAATGAGAAATTTGAACATCTGGGAGATGAATTTGTCTAGGATCACCCAGTTTAGTAAGTAGAGATATGGACTCTAAACAGTAATGATTTGATGGGACGTTCTGTGCTCTTTGTTATGAATTTGCTTTGCAGCCTACCTGCCTTTTTCTGCATCTTTATGATTTATGGAATCAAAGAAATCTCCCTGCAGTTCTTTGGATAATCAGATTCTTCGTACTTCTAAATCATGAGAACACTTGGGTAATTTCAACATCTTTCTCAACATCTAATCCTGAAATTTACTTAGTCCATTTTCTGTCTATCACATAATAAGTCCCGGAGTTCTCTCTGATTTAGGGACAAAATTGTTCAATGAACACAACTAGAAATTAAGTGACTGTTCATTGTGATAGAGATGCAGCCACACTGGGTTTGTGCCACATGCATGCCAGGCCCACCTCATACATTTGCTCAAATCCTTCCAGCAGCCCCACAAGTAGGGTATAGCCATGACTACTTTATGGATGGTCAAAGTGAGGTTCAGAGAGATTAAGGAAGTTGCCCAGCTTGCCACACACCCAGGAAGAAAAGGAATCAACATTTGAATCTGGGACTTTCTAACTCCGAATTCTGTTCTCTTTTCACCACATTATGCTCTCCTCTTTAGGGGAAGAGAATTACCCTTTCAGCAGACCCAAGTCTCAACATGTAAAATCCTAGCACCACTAAGACTGTTAGGCAAATATTCAACTTCCATGAGATAAGAGGATTAAGTTTGGTTTTGGAGTTTTGCAGTCGTTGATGTCTTTTCTTCTTCATACATTTTGGTTTAAGACACATTTAGTTGGGCCACACCTCTCCTTTGGTATGCTCTTGGGAAAATTGCTTAACTGATTAGAAACTCAATTTTCTCAATAATAAAATGGGAACTTAATAAGGAGATTGGAAAACTCAGAATGGATCTTTGTCTAATATGGTAGAGTGTGCTTATTTTCTAGACAGGCAGTTTCCAGATTTCCCAGAGGGAAAAATTTCAGGACCAGGTTGGTGACACCCAGTTTTGTATGATCTTATTTAAGAAGGGGTTTGGGGATCCAGCAGATTGTTTTGGGCCCAGTGTAGACGGTAGCAACAGACTCCCTGATCCCAGAATAGTTAACAAGAGAGAAAGCAAAGGTTTAAGGCCAGTAGAGATTTTAAAAGGCCTAGGGGCACTTATGGGTTGACGTTATTACTTGTAGTATGCTTTGATTATAATATGTAATGTAGAAAAATGCGAGGTTTCTGGAGGGAGTGGAGAAAGAGACAGTCTTACCAGGGGACACCCTTCAGGGTGTAGATGATCCTGAATCTTGTGCTTACTTTAACACTGGTACCTTCTCCCAAACTCTTCTCTCTTTTGCTTCTGAAAGTTGAGTCCACTGGGGAGAATGAATGTGCTCAACACAGTTAACTCTGCTCACCTTATTGGGATTGCTGTTTCAAAATAATATTTTCAACATTTACTAAGCTCTTGCCCTGAGTTAGGTAGCAGGCTAAGCACTGTGAAGCTTTCATTTCATGTCAACCTGACAATAACATTACGAGAAAGGAATATTTAATCTTCATTTTACAGTTAAGGAAACCGAAGCTTAGAGACATTGAGTATTTTGCCTGAGGTTTCATATGAAGAAAGAGAAGTTGTTCAGAACATAACTCTGGTCTCCCCAACCCCAGAATTGGGTGCTGAGCCACTATGTTGTGCTGCTTTTCCTAATACTGGTAGTCATTCATTGAGCATCTTCTCTGTGCCGATCAGATGTTAAATATTCTACATATATTATCTCATATAATTCTCACAATGACCCTATGATGAGGTATTATTTTGCCCTGGAAGAAACTAAGACTCTGAATAGTTAAGTAACTTGCCCAAGGTCACATGACTAGTCAGTGAAAAAGTCCAGAATCTAGTTGACGTTTGCCTTATTCCAAAGCTGAGGCTCTAGTACATGTGATTAATCCCACCTCCAGCTTGATTATAGGAAGTACAGTAACTTACAATGAAGTCTCTGATCTAAGCTCCACAGTCTAGTCCTTGCTTCTGCCCTGTGAAACTGTTTACATTTTCTAAAATTTACCTAGTGACACATAAGCCCAAAGAGATTACATTTGTAGATCCACCCTCCCCTTCTCCTAAAAAAATGACCCAGTCTTGGGGCTGGCCCCCTGGCTGGGTGGTTAAGTTTGTGTGCTCCACTTCGATGGCCCAGGGTTTTGCCGGTTCACATCCTGGGTGCGGAACTAGCACCGCTCATCAAGCCATGCTGAGGCAGCATCCCACATGCCACAAGTAGAAGGACCTACAACTAGAATATACAACTATGTACTGGGGGCCGTTGGGCAGAAGAAGGAAAAAAAATGAAAAAAAAAAAGACCCAGTCTTAATTGCATATTTCACACAAGAGCTCAAATCTCAGTCTGGACGTGGTCCATTAAACGACAAGTTCTGATGACAATGGCCCAATTCTCTGCCAGTTTCACCTACCCTAGTTTGTGTGAACATCACTTCAGAGTCAGCATCCTCTCAACATGACCAAGGCACAATTACATCTTAATCACCTGGTGGAATAATACAGTTGGATTCATCTTAGGTTTGGAATTAAACTAATCTAAGGTCATCGAGGCATTTTGTAGAAGGCAGCGAAGATTGCTCAAATAGATGAATGTAGCTGACAGATTTGAGGTTTCTTCTTAGTAGGCAAGCCAATGGGATATTTAAAACAATTTGGGGATGGCTCTATGGGAGGGATGCAGTGAGCACAAAGGTTCTCCCTGAATCATGAATCATCTCCTGGGACAGTCCCCAGAGCTCCTAGGAAAAGCCATCTTGTCAGGGAGAACACACTGTAGCAGGGGCTCATTATCTCATCTGCACACATCTGAGAGGATAAAAACAACTCTTGTGGGATTTCATAGCAACTCCTTAAGTCTTGTTAGTCTCAAAGCTCACTTGCGGTTTCTGTAGGGAATGCACTTGGTTCCTCTTTGCCAGGAGCCCTCAGTGTCCTGCCGTCCCAGTTAGTCAGTGGTGGTGCCAGGACTGGAATTCAACTCTGAGGACTCCTAGCGAAGTTCTGTTTACACTGTGTCCATCCTTAGATGTGATGGCAAGTCTCATCTCAGGGGCTGAAACCGAGCAGCATTGTCTGCTCAGAATCTCATCAGGAAGGATGATTATTGGTTCAGGAGGGAATGAGGCTAGAGCGATCTAAACAAGCTTCATTTGAATGTACAGCCGGAGTAGCCTGTTGCTTTACTTTCATTAAAGACCCATTCCCAGACTTTTTGTAGGCAACTTTCTCTAGTTATTCTAGCTGCCATTTCTTCTTGTTCTCTGAAGCCCATATCCCACTTGTTAGCACCACACAATGTGATGCTTAATTCCGCTTGTCTTTCATTGTTTGTGGCTTTTCCTAAGTGATTAGTCTCATTTCCCCAGCTAGATTGTAGGTTTCTGGAGAACTTATCTTTGCTTCCTTCTAATAACTTGTGTTCTGGTTCAGGAGAATCACTTCTCTGTCCTGTAGGGTTTCATCTACTCATTATTGTAGGATCACAACTCTTTCAGCAGGAGGGGTCTCAAGAGAAGCATGTGCCCCATCCACTGCAAAGTAACAAAGCTGGAAATAAAACTTTGATAATTAGCAAGTAACAACCTAGCCAGGGTGATTTTTGCAATTGTAGATGCCAGATGATGCACAAATATATTACAAAGAAATGAGGCAGCCACAGACCACAACTTCTGGCAGCACAGGGAATTCTATCTTCCAATACATTTTTGGACAATATTTTTTATCATTTCCTGCGATTATCATTTTCTGGGATTAAACACCTATTGAAATAACTGTGTGGTAAAGGTATGTGTAATGTGTTGAAAATGTCTTCTGGAGTGGTATAGAGGGTAGGGTGGTAACTAGGACAAGGTAGTGAAAAAGGAGGGAGAATAGTCCATTAAACATTCCTTGGGAAACTTATGAAAGAGGCTGATCGTATACTATTTATTATCTTCTTCTCCTTGTGACAGATTGGGGGGATCTGGAGTGCTTTATTGTTGTTGATGTTATTTAAATTAAGCTTAGAACTTTTGTTTGGACTTATGGGAAAAGATGTGTCTTAGGTTGGGTTAGTTAAAAAAAGACCTGAAAAGGGGTTTTTGGGCCAGTGTTTCACTGAGGGAGTGATAACAGAAAAACCCTGAAAGGGAGTGAAAGAAGCAGGAAACAGATAAGCAAAGACATGGTTTTGTTGGAATCTAGCTTTGGCTCGATTTTTAGGGAAACTCTGGAGTGTGAATTATACCACACACTCGGTTCTGGCTCTAGGCAAGGGGTTTTGCCTTGTGAAGTCTATTTTGACTATCAGTTGATGGTGGGCTGCCTCCAAGAGGTGCGGTTTGATGCTGTAGGCATTTCTAGGAGAGGAGGATCCCTTGGCTGAGGGCAGTGCTCCAGAGAAGGCTGTGGCTGTGAGTCTTTAGCAGCCAACATTCACAGCAGCTGCAGGTGGCTGTGCGGATCTGGTACCTGGTGTATGTAAAGATGCTATTTCTTCCAGATAGAATTTTTTATTTTATTTTATTGAGATCAGAGTGGTTTATAACATTTGAAATTTCAAGTGTACCTTATTATCTGTTTCTATATAGACTGCATTGTGTTCACCACCAAAGCCTCATTTATCTCTCCGGTATATATATGCCCCTTTAACATTTTTGTCCACGCCTCTCACCCCCTTCCTTTCTGGTAACTGCCGATCTGTTCTCTTTGTCTATGTGTTTCTCTTCCATATTTGAGAGAGATCATGTGGTGTTTGTCTTTCCTGGTCTGGCTTATTTCGTTTAACATAATAACTTCAGGCTCCATCCATGCTGTTGCAAATGGCATGATTTTGTCTTTTTTGTGGTGGTGTAGTATTCCATTGTGTGTATATATATATATGTTTGTGTGTGTGTGTGTGTGTGTGTGTGTGTGTGTGTCTTCTTTACCCATTCATCAGTTGATGGGCACTGGGGTTGCTTCCATGTCTTGGCTATTGTGAGTAATGCTGCTGCAATTAACATAAGGGTGCATACATCTCTTGGAATTGCTAATTTCATGTTTTTTGGATAAATATCCAGTAGTGGGACAGCTGGATCATATGGTATCTCTATTTTTAATTTTTTGAGAACTTTCCATACTGTTTTCCACATTGGCTGTACTAGTTTGCTTTCACACCAGCAGGATATGAGAATTCCTTTTTCTCTCCATCCTCTCCAACATGTGTTATTTTTTGTCTTGTTAATTATAGTCATTCTGACAGGTGTAAGGTGATATCTCATTGTGGTTTTGATTTGCATTTCCCTAATAATTAGTGGTGTTGAATATCTTTTCATCTGTCTGTTGGCCATCTATATATCTTCTTTTGAAAAATGTCTGTTCATGTCCTCTGCCCATTTTTTGACTGGGTTGTTTGTTTTCTTGTTGGTGAGTTGTATGAGTCCTTCATATATTTTTGGAAATTAACCCCGTGTCAGATACACGCTTTGCAAATGTTTTTTCTCAGCTGGTGGGTACTCTTCTCATTTTGTTCATGGTTTCCTTTACCTTGCAGAAGTTTTTTAGCCTGATATAGTCCCATTTAAAAATTTTTTCTTTTCCTTCCCGTTCCTGAGTAGACACAGTATTCAAAAAGATGCTGCTATGAATGATTTCAAAGAGTGAACTGCCTATATTTTCTTCTAGGAGTTTTACGGTTTCAGGTCTTACATTAAAGTCTTTAATCCATTTTGAGTTAATTTTAGTGTGTGTTTCAAGATGAGGGTCTACTTTCATTCTTTTGCATGTGGCTGTCCAGTTTTCCCAGCATCATTTATTGAAGAGACTTTCCTTTCTCCATTTTATGTTCTGGGCTCCTTTGTTGAAGATTAACTGTCCATAGATGTGTAGTTTTATTTCTGGGCTTTATTCTGTTTCATTGATCTGTCTGTCTGTTTTTGTACTAGTACCATGCTGCTTTGATTACTATAGCTTTTTAGTATATTTTGAAGTCAGGTATTGTGATACCTCCAGCTTTGTTTTTTTCCCTCAGGATTTATTTGGCTATTTGAGTTCTTTTGTTGTTCCATATAAATTTTAAGACTCTTTGTTATATTTCCATGAAGAATGTCATGGGGATTCTGATTGGAATTGCATTGAATCTGTAGATTGCTTCAGGTAATATGGACTTCTTAACTATGTTTATTCCTCCAATCCTTGAGCATGGACTATTTTTCCATTCCTTTATGTCATCTTTGGTTTCTTTCAATACTGTCTTATAGATTTCAGTGTATAGTTCTTTCTCCTCTTTGGTTAAATTTATTCCTAGGTATTTCATTCTTTTTTTTGCAATTGTAAATGAGATTTTATTCTTGACTTCTCTTTCTGCTAGTTTGTTATTAGTGTATAGAAATGCAACTGATTTTTGTAAGTTGATTTTTTATCCTGCAACTTTTCTGTAGTTGTTTATTATTTCTAATAGTTTTCTGAGAGATTCCTTAGGGTTTTCTATATATAGGATCATGTCATCTGCAAACAACAATATTTTTGTTTCTTCCTTTCCAATTTGAATTCTTTTTATTTCTTTTTCTTGCCTAATTGCTCTGGCCCAAACCTCCAGTACTATGTCGAATAGGCATGGTGATAGTGGGCACCCAGGTCTTATTCCTGTTCTCAGAGGGATGGCTTTCAGTTTTTCACTGTTAAGCATGATATTGGCTGTGGCTTTGTCATACATAGCCTTTATGATGCTGAGTTATTTTCCTTCTATCCTCATTTTATTGAGAGTTTTTATGCTTTCTCTGGATCCACTGAGATGATCTTGTGATTTTTCTTCCTCATTTTGTTAATGTGGTGTATCACACTGATTGATTTGCAGATGTTTAACCATCCCTGCATCCCTGGTATAAATCCCACTTGATCATGGTGTGTGATACTTTTAACATATTGCTTTATTAGATTTTCCAATATTTTGTTGAGGATTTTTGCAACTATGTTCATCAGCAATATTAACCTGTAATTTTCCTTCTTTGTATTGTCCTTGTCTGGTTTTGGTTTCAGGGTAACAGTGACCTCATAGGATGAGTTCAGAAGTGCTCTGTCTTCTTCAATTTTTGGAATAGTTTGAGGAGGATAGGTATTAAATCTTTTTGAGCGTGTGGTAGAATTCTCCAGAGAAGCTCTCTGATCCTGGACTTTTGTTTTTTGGGAGGTTTTTGATTACTGTTTCAATCTCTTTACTTGTGATTGGTCTATTCAGATTCTCTATTTCATCTTGATTCAATTTTGGGAGGTTGATTGAGTCTAAGAATTTATCCATTTCTTCTAGATTGTCCAGTTTGTGGGCATGTATTTTTTCATAGTATTCTCTTATAATGCTTTGTATTTCTGTGGTATCCATTGTAATTTCTCCTCTGTTATTTCTAATTTTATTTATTTGATCCTTCTCTTTTTTTTCTTGGCGAGTCTGGTAAGGGTTTATCAATATTGTTTATCTTCTCAAAGAACCAGCTCTTGGTTTCATTGATCCATTCTACTGCTTTTAAATCTCTATTTCATTTATTTCTATTCTAATTCTTATTATTTACCTTGATGTATTGACTTTGATCTTTGTTTGTTCTTTTTTTTTAGTTCTGTTAGGTGTAGTTTAAGATTACTTGTTTGAGATTTTTCTTGTTTGTTGCGATGGGCCTGTCTTACTATGAATTTCCCTCTTATGACTGCTTTTCCCACATCCCATAAGAGTTGGTATGCTGTATTTTTATTTTCCTTTGTATAAAGTGTGTATAAAAGATTTCATAGATAAATAGTCCATTTTCTGATGGCCTCTTATCTCCAATAGCCTAAATAAGTTCTAACCCTTTCCTCTTCCCCTTCTGAGTTATTGTTGTCACAAATTATTCTGTTTTCTGTTGTGAATCTTTTACTAAGTTGAAGTGTTTATAGTTACCTTTGATTGTTTCCTTTCTTTTATCTTTTAAGTTATAATTAAGTACTTACTTCTCTGTTCTGAAAGAGAACTACAGTTTTCTGCTTTTGTTGTCTCTCTTTTTGCTCAAAGCTGTGTAAACCTTTGCTTTTCTGTGTCAGTTATGAGGGCATCCTTGATCATTTCTTGTAGGGGAGGTCTAGTGGTGTTGAACTCCCTCAACTTTTGTTTATCTGTGAAAGTTTTTACTTCTCCATTGTATCTGAAGGATAGTTTCACCGGATGGAGTATTCTTGGCTGAAAGTTTTTGTCTTTCTGTCTACTGAATATGTTATTCCATTCTCTTGTGGCCTGTAAGATTTCTTCTGAGGAATCCACTGAAAGCCTGATACTGGTTCCTTTGTAGGTTATTTTCTTCTGTGTTGGTGCCCTTAATATTTTTCCACTGTTGTTGACTTTTGCCAGTTTTACTATTATATGCCTTGGAGAAGGCATTTTAGCATTGGTGTAATTAGGAGATCTGTTGGCTTTGTGTATTTGTAAGTTCAGCTACTTTCCCACGTTTGGGAAATTCTCAGCTATTATTTCTTTGAGCAAGCTCTCTGCTCCTTTCACCCTCCCCTTCTCTCTGGAATATCTGTAATCCGTATGTTGCTTTTCCTAATTCAGTCTGATATGTCTTGAATAATTTCCTCATTTAAAATAAATTTTAGTTCTCTCTCCTCCTCGACTTAAGCAATTCTATATTTTGTCCACTAAATCACTAATTCTTTCCTCCATAACATCAGCTCTATTTTTTAAGGATTCTAGATTATTTTTTATTTAATTAATTGTGTTCATCATATCCAGAATTTCTGCTTCTTTTTTTTATAGTTTCAATCTCTTTGGTAAAGTATCCCTTCTTCTCATTAATTTTATTCCTGAGCTCATTCAACTGTCTTTCTGAATTTTCTTGTAACTCATTGAATTTATTTATGACAGCTACTTTGAATTATCTGTCATTTAGATAGTACATTTCTGTGACTTCAGTATTTTCTAGATATTTGTCATTCTCCCTTTGCTATGAATATTTGCTGTAGTTTCTCATGGTGTTTAAAAACTAATCTTTTGCCTGGGGCATTTGTGGCAGTATCAGGTTGCAGATTCCACCTGCTACTGCTAGGGGGAAGCAGGACCTGTGTTTCTGATCCCACCCTGTCTGCTGGAAGTTGTGGGGTGTAATGGGTGCTTGTGGCAGCCAGGAGTGTTCACCTGGGTGTGTGGATCTGCTGTTGCCTCTTCTTATGGTCACACCAGCTGCTTTGCTTGGTGGGCAGGACTTCCTCATGGGGTCCAAGCCTGGGTCAATCCTTGAGATTGCAGTGGTACTGTGGGCTCTCCCACCTGGTGAGAAAGCAATCAATGCAGGGCTTAGGGCTGCTGCCTACTGCTCCCACATTTGTGCTGAGGTGTGCTCCCAGCTTCAGGGCTGTAGCAGTGCTATGGGTGTTTGTGGCAATGGGAAACATTTGCTTGGGCATGTAGATCCACTGCTGCCTCTTTTTACAGTGTCACTGGTTGCTGTACTTGGTAGGCAGGGCTTTCTTGTGGGGTCTGAGCCTGGGCTACTCCTTGGGACTGCAGCAGCACTATGGGCTTTCCCACAGGACCAGAAAGCAATCATGTGGGGGCTCAGGGCTGCTGGTACCTGCTCCCACAGTCATACAAAGACACGCTCCTACCTTTAGGGCCATATTGGTACTATGGGCGTTCATTTCAACTGGGAAATTGTTCACTTGGGTGCACAGATCCACTGCCACTTCTTTCTAAGTTTGCACTGGCTATTGTGCTTGGTAAGTGAGGCCTTCTCATGAGGTTGGAGCCTAGGCCACTGGCTGGGACCATGGTGGCCTGGTGGAGTCTCCCACCTGACTGGAAAGTGATCACATGGGGGCTCAGGGCTGCATTCACTTGTTCCCACAGTCATGCCAATGTGTACTCCCACCCTTGGGGCCACAGTGATACTCTGGGTACTCCTGCCAGCCAGAAGAATGGTTGAGCGTGTGCATAGGGATGCCAGGGGGCTGGAGAGTGCTTACCTATCTCCACCATCTCCCTGGGGGTACTTATCCACCTTCAGATGTATAGCTTTATGAGTCTTTCAGGTGTCCTGTTGTGTTGTGTGGGTATCCTCCATTGATCACTGAATGTCCATTTAGTTGTAGTTCAAAGGGGGAGAGATAGAGGGAACAGCTCATCCTGCCACGTTGCTGATGTCACTCCCAGATAGACTTTTGAGTTTTTATATCTGGGGCTTCTGATGCTACTGTGTGGAGTAAAGATAGACCAGAGTGGCATTAAGAATTGGACCAAGAAGACTTGCTTCAATGTAATCCCTATCAAAATTCCAATGACATATTTCACAGGAATAGAGTAAACAATACTAAAATTTGTATGGAACCACAATCATGAGAAAAGAACAAAGCTTGGAGGCATCACACTTCCTGATTTCAAACTAAAGTACAAAATGATACTAATCAAAACATATGATATTGGCATAAAAATAGTCACATAGACCAATGGAACAGAATAGAGAGTCAGGTTCTTTTACATTCCACATGTAAGTGAGCTCATACAATATTTGTCTTTCTCTGACTTACTTCACTTAGCATAATGCCCTTAAGGTCCATCTGTATTGTTTCAAATAGCAGAATTTCCTTTGCTCTTATGGCTGAATAATATCACATTATATATATATATATATATATATATATATATATATATATATATATTTGTGTGTGTGTATATATATGTGTGTGCATATATATATATATGTATCTATACCACATTTTCTTGCCTCTTTATAATTCATATTCCTCATAGAATCCAGAGAGATTGTTTAAAACCTACATCAGCTTCTATAACTTCCTCATTAAAAACCCTCCATTGGCTTCCCATTGACTTAAGAAAAAACCTAATTTCTTACTCTGGTGTATGAGGTCATATGTGATCTTCCCTCTGCCTGCTCCCTTCTTCATTCCTACTGCCCTTGTGTCTGTTCATTGAGAGCCCAGATTCTTCCTGACTCAGGGTCTTTTAACTTGCTGTTACATCTGTCTGCAAAGCTCTCCACACATGAAGATGCTCTTGTGAATTCTTTTCATGCATGTCCCAGTGTAAACGTCACATCATAGAGATCTTTTGTGACTTCCAGGAGTCCACTTTCTCCGCCACTACCTCACATAGTTCCCATGATATCATCCAGCTCTATTTCTTTATAACACTATATTTTTGTGTGAAGATTGGACCTGAGCTAACATCCATGCCAATCTTCTTCTACGTTGTATGTGGGACACCACCACAGCATGCCTTGATGAGTTGTGTGCAGGTCCGCGCCCAGGATCTCAACCTGTGAACCTTGGGCTGCCAAAGTGGAGAGTGTGAACTTAACCACCATGCCACTGGGCCAGTCCCTTTATAACACTATTTTTTTAGGGCAGGAATTTAATTTGTTTTGCTTATTGCTGTATCTCCAGTGACTAGAACACTTCCTGGAGTATGCTAGGCACTCAATAAACCTTTGTCAAACAAATGAAAGGAGGGATTCTTAATGTTTCTATAGTTCAATCAGAAAAGTCAAACACTTCATTAGAAAAATGGGCAAAGATTTTGAATGCTGCATGGACAAATGAAGAAATAAAAGTGGCCAAATAAACATGAAAAATGTTTAATACCAAAAGAAATAAAAAATTACCATTTATGTAGCCCTGAGCTACCTTTTTGCTTTTATAATCACAAAATATTTAAAGGAAGATAATAATATCTACGTTGACCCAGGTGCTGGGAAATAGGCTCCCTCATATACTGTAGAGTTTTAGGGCCCACCTTGAAGTCAGTTTTATTAATGTGTATGAAGATCCATAAAAATGAAAATGACCTTCTCCCCATAGTTCTGTTTCTAGGAATTTATTTCAAGGAAATACTCATTAATAAGTACAAAGATCTATGGTCATGGTACTGTTATTTCATAACAAATAAACTGAAAATATCAATATGACCATAATTATTTAGGTAAAATAGGATATTTTGGATTTGAGGAGCCAGGGTTCAATTGTAGGCATCTCCCAGTGCATACATTTGATTTTAATTCTTGGATTTTGTATGGATAGAATTGAGAAGGGCTCTTGATCTACACAGGAAGCTGAAGAATTTCCCCTGAGATATGGGATTCAAACTCAGACCCCCAAAGAGGTTCAGAGAGACGTAAAATATCCGTGGCTGGCCTGGGTTGGGCATGGGTCTGTTCTGAACCCAGTATAAGGGAACGAGGGGCTTCCAGGTGGGCAGGGCCACATCACTGGTGGCAGGTGATGGTGTTAGATGTAAAAATTAGCAGATGAGGAGATCATTTCCATGCAGCTGTATTGGTAGTTGACAGTGGAAGGTGGGAGTGATTTAAGAGTACAGCACTTTGGGGCAAAGCTAATTTACTGTGGTGCTGGCTTATGTACTGTGGAGCAGGCTGGTTGTGCAAAATGATGAGTCAACACTAGGACATCTTTGTGGAATGGGCAGTGGTTCTGGAGAATATTAAGATGGCATGGAGTGTGATTGCAAATGTGACGTCATATGACCACTAGGGTGGAAAATGCTCAGGATATAATGTTAAGTGGACAGCAGTGTTTGGGATATACATTTTTTCCATCACATGTAAGGATAAGAAATACCACATAACTTTAAAAAAATGCACGTAAAGTTTTATTTATAATTAAATTCCAAAATAATGAACTGATAACTTTTAGAGTTCAGCAAGGTTCCAGGTAAAAGAACCTACATAAAAAAATTATCAATAGCTCTCCACTACGTGAGCAGTAATCAGTAAGATAATGAAAGGAAAAACCAGTGGCATAGTGAAGGAACTGAATGAATGGAAATGAGGTCTCATCTCTCATGGATTGGTATATAGGCATGTCTGTCCTGCGTATAGCAAAGAGGAATACCATCTATCTTTATTAATTTTTCTGACTTACATAAATCTGTACCACCTCCTTTTCTGTCAAGATTATAAGGATATTAAATCTCAGATATATATATATATATACATATTATATGTATAATATACATATATACACGTATACATACATGTATATGTAAATATGTACATTATATATAATATGCATAATATATGTATATACAATATGTATAATATATGTAACATATGTATTCATGTAACATATATACATATTATATATACATGCAATATACATTAATAAATATACATATATATTATGTCTCAGATATATATACATATATATTCATATGTATGTATGTGTATATATATATATATACACACACATATTTCCCCACTCCTTCCTCGTAGGTTCTCTCTTCTCAAGAGTTTTGAGGATTTCCACATTCCAGAAACTTTAAGGACATCTTCTGCCTTTAGGTAGTCATAATTATCCTTGAGTATAGTCAAGATTTTGTAAACTCACCATTAGTAAATAAAATGTGATGGGATATTACTTCTGAGACTAGGTTTCAAAAAGGCTGTGGTGTTTGTCTTGGGGATCTGCTCTGATGAAAGTCAGCCATCATGATGTGAGTTGCCCTAAGGAGAGGACCATGTAGCAAGGAACTGACATATTTGGTCAACAGCTGGAAAGGACTCGATGCATGCCAGCAGTCATGTGAGCGATCTTGGGAGTGGATCTCCCCTCAGTTGACCTCAAGATGACTGTATCCCTGGCCAATATCTTAATTACAGCTTTGTGAGTGACCCTGAGTCAGAGCCATCTAACTAACCCGTGCCTGGATTCCTGACCCACAGAAACTGTGTGATAGTAAATGTTTGCTTTAAGCTACCAAGTTAACAGCAGTAGACAACTAATACATCCTCATGCCAGGCCTGGTGGTCTAGTGGTTCTGATTCCATGCTCTCACTGCCATGGCCTGGGTTCATTTCCCAGTCAGGGATCCACATCACCTGCCTGCCGATTGTCAGACTGTGGTGGCTGCATTTTGCCATGATGCTGAAAGCTATGCCACTGGTATTTCAAATACTAGGAGGGTCACTGATGGTGGACAGCTTTCAGCAGAGCTTCCCTACTAAGACTGGCTAGGAAGAAGGAGCTAGCCACCCATTTCTGAAAAAATTGGCTACGAAAACCCTATGAATAGCAGCAGAGCATTGTCTGATACACCACGAGAAGGTAAGAGGATGGCGCAAAACAACAGTCAAGGTTCCAGTCTGCTGTACACAAGGTGGCTGGGAGTTGGAATTGACAGCACCACCACCACCAAAAATATCCTCATAGGGGAATATTCTCGATGTCCAACAGGTTCAATACTCTACTTTCTTCTGAGGATTCTGATTTCCCCCTGGATTTTAGCCTTGGATTTCTTAGTATCTCTTCACCTTTTTATTTATTTTTCACTTGTTTTTCAGGGGCAAGGTCAATTAGAAAATACTAGTCCACTGTACTTCCAGAAATGGAAATGGGATTCGTTTATATCATCTTTCAGTTTTTCAACGGATATTTAGTGAATGTCTACTGTGAGTTGAGATGCACTAAAAATATCAGTCTTTGCTTCCATGGAACCTACATTCTATTGTGGACAGGGAATGAAAACAAACATATGTATTAGATACTGTTAAGTGTCTTGAAGATTCTATAGGGAATGGTGTCAGAGTGTAGCATGAGACTTTTGGGAGCTAAGGAATGGACTGGAGGTGGGAGAGAGGAAAGGTGGAAAGTGCTATTGGATTGCTGGAGACAAATTTTACCACATTTGCAGTTTTTCTTGTGTACTTGGTGGCACCTGTCTAACTTCCCTCAGTTTGTGGGTACAAGTTACCTACAGTGCTGGTGCCTGCTAGATATGTTGATATGGAAAGAAAATGGACCAAGAAGGGAGGACCTCTCACTCAGATCTACATGCTCTGGGACCCTGGAATCTGCCAGTGACCGTTTTGAATGCTGCCTTCACATCCTTGTTTCTCAGGCTGTAGATCAGAGGGTTCAGCATTGGGATTACCACAGCATAGAAGACAGACACGACTTTGTCTTCCTCTAGGGATTTGCCTGAGCCACTCCTCAGATACATGAAGATGAGAGTCCCAAAGAAAATGGCCACAGCAGTGAGGTGAGAGGCACATGTGGAGAAAGTCTTGACCTTGCCACCTGAAGACTTCACCCTCAAAATGGTCTTGATAATGAGCATGTAGGAAATCAGGATGACCAAGGCATTGGCCAAAATCACTAAGTTTCCCATCAAGACAATGACAATCTCACTGTTTGTTGTGTCACTGCAGGCGAGTTTCAACAGAGGTGGGTCGTCGCAGAAAAAGAAGTTGATCTTATTGTTGTCACAGAAGTGGAGGGTGAAGATGCATGTGGTACGCAGGATGGTCCCCGACATCCCACAGACATAGGCTCCCAGCACCAAACTCCAGCAGATTCTGGGGTTCATGACCACAGTGTAGAGCAGTGGGTTGCTAATAGCGACATAGCGGTCATAGGCCATCACTGCCAGAAGGAAACACTCAGTACTTGCACAAATGGTGAAGAAAAAGAATTGGGCCGCACACTGGCTATAGGAGATGACCATCTTGCCTGTGGGCAGTGTGGCCAGGATCTGAGGGGTGATGACTGAGGTGTAGCAGGCATCTAGGAGGGAGAGGTGGCCCAGGAAGAAGTACATTGGGGTGTGGAGTTGGACATCCACTTGAATCAGAATGATCATCCCCACATTTCCCAGAAGGGTGACCACGTAGAAACTCAGAAACATCACGAACAGGGGAATCTCCAACTCGGGGTAGTCAGTAAAGCCCATGAGAATGAATTCAGTTACTGTGGTGAGATTATTCTTGGCCATGGATTCAATGTGGATTATTGATCTGAGGATGAGAATCAAATAAAAAAATTCCCAGAATTGAAGGAAAGATTCTCTCTCTATGATAGAAGTTAGGTGTTTATTTCTGAGCCAATATATAGAGCTTGTTTTTGAGAAATCCTGTACCTGGCTGATTTTCCTTGGGCATCTATGGTCTTATCCTGCATTTTTTGCAACTGAGCTGTGGGTTGGTGTTTCTAATTCAGATTAATTCTCATTTATATTTGGAAATTCTATGAAAATAAGGGACATAGAGACTCTCAGATTTGGAGAGAATCTAGTCTGTATCTGTTCTAACCCCCTTTGGATGCTGGAGTCTCCTTAATTGCATACCCTCCATGTGTATCCAGCTGTATGAGCCTCCGTCAGTGGACATATCTTCCTGTTAATTCTCCTTTTGTATATGGATTCTCTCTCTTAATTTTCCCTACTTTGGCTTTAGATTTACCTCTTCCAGATCTCAGAACAATTTTAATCTCTTCTTGTGAAAGCCTTTCAGAAGTTGAATGATGATGAATCTGCTCTATATGTTGACTTTTCCCTCACATTGCCCATTGATGTATTTTTTCTTATTATATAATTAATTGGCATGTGGTAAAAAAATTGCCTAGACAGATTGTATTAGAAGAGGCTGTTTAAGGGCACTTACTTGTAAATATTAGATATAAGTTAGGTAGATCTACTGCACAGCATAGTGATTACAATGAACAACACTGTATTATAAACTTCAAAGTTGCTAAGACACTAGTTCTTAATTGTTCTCACCATAAGGAAGACAGGATAATTATGGGACATGATAGAGGTGTTGGCTAACACTATGGTGGTAATCACATTGCAATATAGAAATGTATCAAACCAACAGGACGTACACCTTAAATTTACAGAATGTTGTATGTCAGTTATATCTCAGTAATAATAAAAAAAAGAAAACTAAAAGTCTTTCTTTCTACTTTAGTCTTTAACATTTTAATCTTGGGTAAGGAGTCTCCTCAGTCTCTAATCAGGGGTCAACTGTGGGAGGGAGGCACTGGCATACATAAAAAGTGGCCTCTTAGCACTGTGTCTTAGAGCTGGTAATCATTTCCCTCCACCCTACTCCAGCAGCACAGTCTGGGGATGAGTTAGCTTCTTTGGAAGGCCCTCTTGTTATGGTCAACTCCATGATTACCAGCTCTAAGACAGACACTAACTAGCTGAGTAAACTTCAAAGGTTCATTTCCACTCCTTGGGCTTCATTTTCTGTTCTGAAAAATGCTGGGGCTACATTATAAGACAAGTAAAGTTATTTTGTCTCTCACAAGCAATGATTTGCATGTCTAGATATTTGGGCTAAAGGAGGCTCTTGAAAGGATTTTCCTAACATCTGTATGGTTAGAAACATGCACACTCTTTAGCTATTCATTGCTGAGTATATAAAACATTCAAGCACTGTTTCAAGTGATTTATAGTTACTTAAAGATAATATTAGGTGATCTGGGAGTCCAAAATTGAGTTAATCATACTCCTCAGTCCCTGATAAAGGACCATTATTGAAGTATAACCTCTGCAATATAGTCCTCACCACTACACCATGAAACTGTTCAAATTTTCTAAAATTTACCTAGTGACACACAAGCCCAAAGAGAATACTGCTGTAGATCCCCCTCCCGCTAAAAAAATGACCCAGTTTTACTTGTGTATTTCATACAAGTGCTCAAATCCCAGTCTGGATGTGGCCCATTAAATGACAAGTTCTAATGACAATGGCATGATTCTCTGCCAATTTCATCTACCCTAGGTCGTATGAACATTACTTCAGAGCCAGTACCCTTTCAACATGACCAAGATCACAATCACATCTTAATTACCTGTGCAATAATCCGGTTGGATTCATTTTAGGTTTGGAATCAAACTAATCTAGGGTCATCGAGGCATTTTGTAGAAGGCAGCTAAGATTGCTCAAACAGATGAATGTAGCTGACAGATTTTAGGTTTCTTCCTAGCAGGCAAGCCAGTGGAGTATTTAAAATGATTTGGGGATGTTTCTGTGGGAGGGATGCAGTGAATACAAAAGTTCTCCCTGAATCATGAACCAGCTCCTGGGACAGCCCCCAGGGCTCCCAGGAAAAGCCATCTTGTCAGGGAGAACACACTGCAGTAGGGGCTCATTATCTCATCTGCACACATCTGAGAGGATAAAAACAACTCTTGTGGGATTTCATGGCAACTCCTAACTCTCCTTGGTTCAAAGCTCATTTGTCATTTCTGTAGGGAATGCACTTTGTTCCTCTTCTCCAGGGGACCTCAATGTCCTGCTGTCTCAGTTAGTCAACAGTGGTGCCAGGACTGGAACTCAGATCTGAGGACAGCTGGTGAAAGTTCTCTTTACACTGCATCCATCCTTAGACATGGTGTCAAATCTCATCTCAGGGGCTGAAACCGAGCTGCATTGTCTGCTCAGAATCTCATCAGAAAGGATGACTATTGGTTCAGGAAGGAATGAGGCTATTGGTCTAAATATGTTTCATTTGAATCTATACCCCCAGTAATTTGTTAGTTTTCCTTCCTTAGAGATCCATTCCCAGAGTTTTTAGAGGCAGGTTTCTCTGTGGTTATTCTAGCTGTTCTCTCTTTCTTGGTCTCTGAAATCCACACACCCTTTGTTAGAACCACACAATTAGGCATTTAATTCCACTTGTTACACTGTCCATGGCTGTTCTAAGTGGTTATTCTCATCTCTCCAGCTATATTGTGGGTTTCTGGAGAACCCATCTTGCTTCCTTCTAATAACCTGTGCTCTGCTTCATTAGAGTCACCCCTCTGCCTTGTGTGCTTTCATCTACTCATTAATATAGGATCAGAACTCTTTCAGCAGGAGGGTTCTCAGACAAGCATGTGCCCCATTCGCTGTAAAGTAACACAGCTGGAATAAAATCCTTTGATCATTAGGAAGCTTTCAATCCAGCCAGGGTGGTTTTTACAATTGCAGATGTCAGATGATGCATGAATGTATTACAAAGAAAGGAGGAAGCCAGAGACCAGGACTTCTGGCAGCACAGGGAATTCTGTTTTCCAGTGAAGTTTTGGACAATATTTATTATCACTTCCTGTGATTAAACACCTATTGAAATAACTGTGTGGTAAATGTGTGTGTACTATATTGCAAATGTTTTCTGGTGTGGTATAGAGAGTAGGGTGGTAATTGGGACAAGGTAGAGAAAAAAGAGGGATATTATGTCAGTAATGATAATAGTCCATTAAACATTCCCTGGGGAACTTATGGAAGGGGGTGATTGTATGCTATTCATTATCTTCTTCTCCTTGTGATAGATTGAGGGGATCTGGAGTGCTTTGATGTATCACACAATGATTATTGTTGTTGTTGTTTTTCTTGTTAATATTAAGCCTAGAACTTCTTCTTTTTGAGGAAGATTAGCCCTGAGCTAACTGCTGCCAATCTTCCTCTTTTTGCTGAGGAAGATTGGCCCTGAGCTAACATCCATGCCCATCTTCCTCTACTTTATATGTGGGATGCCTACCACAGCATGGCATGTCAAGCAGTGCCATGTCTGCACCCAGGATCAGAACTGGTGAACCCTGGGTTGCCAAAGCAGAACGTGTACACTTAACCACTGCGTTGCCAGGCAGGCCCCAAGCCTAGAACCTTTGTTTGGACTTTTGGGAAGAGATATGTGTTAGTTTGGGTTCCTTAAAAAAGACCCAATACTGGGGTTTTTGGGTCAGTGTTTCACAGAAGAACCCTGTGAGGGAGTGAAGGAAGCAGGAAGCAGATAAGTGAAGATGTGATTTCTGTTGGAATCTAGATTTGACCTAATCCTTAAGGGGACTCTGGAGTGTGAGTTATACCTTGAGCTTGGTTCTGCCTCTAGGCAAGGGGTTTTGTCCTGTGAAGACCATTTTGATTATCCATTGACTGTGAGCTGTTCCCGAGAGGTGGGGCATGACTCCCTAGGCATTTCTGGGTGAAGTAGATCCCTTGGCTGAGGACAGTACTCCAGTGAAGGTTGCTAATGTGAATCTTTAGCAGCCAACACTCACAGCAGCTACAGGTGGTTGTACTGATTTGGTAACTGGGATACTTAAGGATGCTCTTTTTTCCTCATAGACTTTTGAGTATTTATATCTGGGGCTTCTGATGCTACTATGTGGAGTAGATACAACCCAGAGAGGTGTTAAGTAGACCAAGAAAGACTGGCTTCAATGCAATTCTTATAAAAATTCCAATGGTGTTTTTCAAAGAAATAGCGTAAACAATCCTAAAATTTGTATGGAACAAACAGAGACCCTGAATAGCCAAAGTAATCCTAAGAAAGAAGAACAAAGCTGGAGACATCACATTTCCTGATTTCGAACTACATTGAAAAGCAATAGTAATCAAAACAGAATGTGACTGGAATAAACATAGTCATGTAGACCAATGGGACAGAATAGAGAGTAACGCTTTTTAGATCCCATATATAAGTGAGATCATACAGTATATGTCTTTTGCTGTCAGACTTACCTCACTTAGCATAATGCCCTCAAGTTCCATTCATGTTGTCACAAATGGCAGGATTTCCTTCCTTCTAACGGCTGGATAATATTTCATTCTCTCTCTCTCTATATATACACATATATACACCACCTTTTCTTACCTCCCTATAATCCAAATTCCTCATAGAATCTGGAGAAATTGTTTTAAACCTACATCAAATTCTAAAACTTCCTTGGGCTGGCCTGGTGGTGCAGCAGTTAAGTTTGCATGTTCTGCTTCAGCGGCCTGGGGTTCACCAGTTTGGATCCCGGGTGTGGACCTAGGCACCACTTGTCAAGCCATGCTGTGGCGGGCATCCCACATATAAAGTAGAGGAAGATGAGTACAGATGTTATCTCAGGACCAGTCTTCCTTGGCAAAAAGAGGAGGATTGGTAGTAGATGTTAGCTTAAAGCTAATCTTCCTCCAAAAAAACCCCCTATAACTTCCTTTTTAAAAACTCTCCATTGGTTTCCTATTGCACTTTTAAAAAAACCTAATTTCTTACTCTGGCTTGTGAGATCTGCTCTCTGCCTATTTCTCTTCTTCATCCCTACTCCCTTGTGTCTCTTCCTTGAAAGCCCAGCTTGTTCCTAACTCAGAGTCTTTTATTTTTATTTTTTAAATTGAGATTCATAATAGTTTACATCATTGTGAAATTTCAGTTGTACATTATTTCTTGTCTGTCACCGCATAAGTGCTCCCTTTCACCCCCTGTGCCCACCCTCCACCCCCCTTCTCCTGGTAGCCACTGAACTATTTTATTTCTCTCAGCGTCTTTTAACTTGCTGTCCTCTCTGTCTGAAATGCTCTCCATACGCAAAGATGTTCTTTTGTCTTCTTTTCATGCACTTCCCAGTATAAATGCCACATCAGAGAGAGCTTTTCTGACTCCAGGAGTCCCCTTTCTCTCCACTATCCCACACAGTTCCTATCATGTCACCCACCTCTATTTCTGTACAACACTATTTTTGAGGGTGGGAAGTTCATCCATTTTGTTCACTGCTGCACCTCTAGTGCCTAGAACAGTTCCTGGCATATACTAGACACTCAATAAATCTTTGTCAAACAAATGAAAGGAGAGTTTCTTAATGTTTCTATATATAGTTCCATCAGAAAAGTCAAATATCTCACTAGAAAAGTGGACAATTTGAATGCCAAATTGATAACAGAAGACATAACAGTGGCTAAATAAACATATGAAAAATGTTTAACATCACAAGAAATTTAAAAAACACATTTTATGTAGCCCTGAGCTACCTTTTTCTTTCATAATCACCAAATATTTAGAAGAAGATCATAATAGCTACATGGACAGAAGTGTGGGGAAACATGCTCCTTCACACACTGTGGAGTGCCTGGGAGCACCTTGAAATCAGTTTTATTAATTTGTATGAGGCTCCTTAAAGTGAAAAACGCCCTTCTCCCCATGGTTCTTCTAGGAAGTTATCTCAAGCAAATAATCATCAATATCTACTAAGATCTATGGCCATTGTACTGTCATTGCATAATAAATAAACTGAAAATACCAAAGTGACCAAAATCATTTAAGTGTAATAGGATATTTTGGATGTGGGTAGCTGGGGTTCAAATGTAAGCATCTCACAGTGCATACATTTGCTTTAGTTCTTCGATGTTGCATGGGTGGTGTTGGGAAGGGCCCTGAGCCACACAGCAAGCTGACGAATTTCCCCTGAGTTAAGGGATTCAAACTTGGACCGCCACAGAGGTTCAGGGGCATAAACTCGTCTCCATTCTCCCAGGTTGGGGATGAGTCTGTGTGGAAGCCATGATAAGTGAATGAAGAATCTTTCTGGTGGGCAGGGCCACATCATTGGTGGTGGGTGATAGCGCCAGATGTACAAAGTAGCAGATGAGGGAGATCGTTTCCATTCAGGGGTATTGGTGGATGATGGTGGAAGGTGGGTGTGATTTGAGAGTTTAGCACTTTGGGGCAAAGCTAATTTACTGTGGCACTGCCTCATTTACTGTGGAGCAGGCTGCAGTTGCAAAATAGTGACTCAACAGTAGGGCATCTCTGTGGAATGGGCAGTGGTTCTGGGACATATTGAGTGGGGTGGACCTCATATGATCACTAGGGTGGAAAACGCCCAGGATATAATGCTAAGTGGACAGCAGTGTTTGGGATACAAATTTTTTCAATCACATGTGAGGATAAGAACTTCCACATAACTTCTAAAGAAAATATGCAGAGAAAATTTTATTTATAATGAAATTCCAAAAAAATGAACTGACAACTATTGGAGTTTAGCAAAGTTTCCCAGTAAAAAGACCTATATAAATAATTACCAATAACCTTCTACATGAGCATTAATTTAAAAAAAAGCAAGGAAAGGGAAAACTAAAGGACTAACAAAGGGACTGAGTGAATGGAAGAGAGGTCTCATGTCTCGTGGATGGGTATAGGCTTGGAGTCATAGGTATGTGTGTACTGTGTACAGGAACAAGAAATACCACACATCCTTGTTAACGTTTTCTAAATTACATAAATCTGTATCAGTTCATTTTATGTCAAGCTTAGAAGGATATTAAATCTCATATATATATATATATATTTTATTTTTTTTTCCATCCTATAGGGTCTCTCCTCTACCCAAGAGTTTTGAGTGTTTCATATTCCAGAAACTTTGGGGCCACCTTCTGCCTTCATGTTATGGTTACCTTTGAGTATGGCCTAGATTTGGTGACTTACCTTTAGTAAATAAAATGTGGTGGGATATTGCATCTGAGATTAGGTTCCGAAAAGACTGTTGTGTCCGTCTTCGGGATTCGTTCATGAAGATCAGCCATCATAATGTGAGTTGCCCTAAGGAGAGGACCATGTAGCAAGGAACTGACATATTTGGTCAACAGCTGGAAAGGACTCGATGCATGCCAGCAGTCATGTGAGCGATCTTGGGAGTGGATCTCCCCTCAGTTGACCTCAAGATGACTGTATCCCTGGCCAACATCTTAATTACAGCTTTGTGAGCGACCCTGAGTCAGAGCCATCTAACTAACCCGTGCCTGGATTCCTGACCCACAGAAACTGTGTGATAGTAAATGTTTGCTTTAAGCTACCAAGTTAACAGCAATAGACAACTAATATACCCTCAAGCCAGGCCTGGTGGTCTAGTGGTTCTGATTCCATGCTCTCACTGCCATGGCCTGGGTTCATTTCCCAGGCAGGGATCCACATCACCTGCCTGTTGGTGGTCAGACTGTGGTGGCTGCATTTTGCCATGAAGCTGAAAGCTATGCCACCGGTATTTCAAATACCAGCAGAGTAACCAATGGTGAACAGGTTTCAGTGGAGCTTCCAGACTATGACAGGCTAGGAAGAAGGACCTGGCCACCCACTTCAGAAAAAATTGGCTATGAAAACTCTATGAATAACAGCGGAGCATTGCCTGATACACCACGAGAAGGTAAGAGGATGGCGCAAAACAACCAGAATGGCTGGGTTACGGTCTGCTGTACACAAGATGGCTGGGAGTTGGAATTGACTCATTGACACCATCACCAACAAAAATGTCCTCACAGGGAGATATTCTTGATGGCCAACAGCTTCAAGACACTGCTTACTTCTTAAGGTTCAGATTTTCCCTTGGGTTTTAGCCTTGGATTTCTTAGTATCTCTTTACCTTTTTATTTATATTTCACCTGTTTTTCAGGGGCAAGGTTGATTAGAAAATCCAAGTCCATTGTATTTCTGGAAAGGGAAATCCTATTCATTTATATCTTCTTTCTGTTTTTCAACAGATATTTATTGAGCATCTACTGTGAGTCATGAGATATGCTAAAAATAGCAGACAGTTTTTGCTTCATGAAACTTACATTCTAATGGGGGCAGGGGAAAAACACCAAACCTATGTATCAGGCATTGTTAAGTGTCTTGAAGATTCTACAGGTAACGATGTCAGAGTGCAGCATAAGACTTTTGGGAGCTAAGGAATGGACTGGAGGTGGGAGAGGAATTGAAAAAGAAAGTACTATTGGATTGCTGGAGACAAATTTTACCACATTTGCAGTTTTTCTTGTGTGCCACAGTGGCACGTGTCTACCTTTTCTCTGTTTGTAGGTACAAGTTGCATATAGTACTGGTGCCTACTAGATATATTGATATGGAAAGAAAATGGACCAAGAGGAGAATTCCTCTCACTCAGATCTACATGCTCTGGGACCCCTGGAATCTACCAGTGACCTTTTTGAATGCTGCCTTCACATCCTTGTTTCTCAGGCTGTAGATCAGAGGGTTCAGCATGGGGATGACCACAGTGTAGAAGACAGACACAACCTTGTCTTCCTCCAGGGATTTGCCTGAACCACTCCACAGATACATGAAGATGAGAGTCCCAAAGAAAATGGCCACAGCAGTGAGGTGAGAGGCACATGTGGAGAAAGTCTTGGCCCTGCCACTTGAAGACTTCACTCTCAAAATGGCCTTGATGATGGGCATGTAGGAAATCAGGATGACCAAGGCATTGGCCAAAATCACAAAGTTTCCAAAGAAGACAATGACAATCTCACTGTTTGTTGTGTCACTGCAGGCGAGTTTCAACAGAGGTGGGAGGTCGCAGAAAAAGAAGTTGATCTTATTGTTGTCACAGAAGGGGAGGGTGAAGGTGCATGTGGTACGCAAGATGGCCCCCAACATCCCACAGACATAGGCTCCCAGCACCAAACTCCAGCAGATTCTGGGGTTCATGACCACAGTGTAGAGCAGTGGGTTGCTAATAGCGACATAGCGGTCATAGGCCATCACTGCCAGAAGGAAACACTCAGTACCTGCACAAATGGTGAAGAAAAAGAACTGGGCAGCACACTGACTATAAGAGATGACAATCTTGCCTGTGGGCAGTGTGGCCAGGATCTGAGGGGTGATGACCGAGGTGTAGCAGGCATCTAGCAGGGAGAGGTGGCTCAGGAAGAAGTACATTGGGGTGTGGAGTTGGACATCCACTTGAATCAGAATGATCATCCCCACATTTCCCAGAAGGGTGACCACATAGAAACTCAGAAACATCACGAACAGGGGAATCTCCAACTTGGAGTAATCAGTAAAGCCCATGAGAATGAACTCAGTTACTGTGGTGAGATTATTCTTGGCCATGGATTCAGTGTTGATTATTGAGCCGAGGATGAGAGTAAAATAAAAAATTTCTGGAATTGAAGGATAGATTCTTTCTCGCTATGGTAGAAGTTGGGTTTATTTTTCTGGGTCAATTTATAGAGCTTGTTTTTGAGAAATCCTGTACCTGGCTGATTCTCCTTGGGCATCTATGGTCTTATCTTGCATTTTGTGGAGCTGAGCCATGAGCTGGTGTTCCTAATTCAAATTAATTCTGGTTTATATTTGGAAATTTCTGTGATGATAAGAGACACACAGACTCTCAGATTTGGAAAGCATCTAGTCAGCATCTGTTTTAATCCCCATCGGATGCTGAAGTCTCCTCAACTGCATACTCTCCATGGTATCCAGCTGTGTGAGCCTCCATCGGTGCACAGTTCTACCTGTTAATTCTCTTTTTGCATCTGGATTCTCTCTCTTTATTTTCCCTCATTGGCTTTAGTTTTACCTCTTCCAGACACAAGCATTTTAATCCCCTCTTCTCATGAAAACCTTTCAGAAGTGGAAGATGATGAAGCTGTTCTTTATGTTGACTATTCTCTTATATTACCCATTAATATATTTTTTCTTATTGTATAATTATATAATTGCAATTATATATAATTCTAATTATCCAACGTGTGGTCAAACAATTACCTAGTAAGATGGTATTAGAAGAGGTTGTTTATGGGTACAAACTTGTAACTAGTAGATACAAGTTCTTGATTTCTACGGCACAATATAGTAATTACAGTCAATAATACTGTAGCATAAACTTCAAATTTGCTAAAAGACTAGTTCTTACTTGTTCTCACCACAAAAAGACATGATATTATGGGCCATGAATGAGGTGCTGACTAATGCTATTGTGGTAATCATTTTGTAGTACAGAAATGCATCAAAACATCAAGTTGTACATCTTAAACTTACACAATTTTATATGTCAATTATATCTCAGTAATTAAAAAAGAGATATCCAAAAGTCTTTCTCTTCACTTTAATCTTTACCACTTTACTCTTGGGTCAGAGGTCTCCTCCAGCTCTAATGTGGGGTCACTAGTGGGAGGGAGACAGTGACATATATAAAACGTGGCCTCTTAGCACTGTTCCCTCCACCCCACTCCAGCAGCACAGTGGGGATGAGTTAGCTTCTTTGGAAGGCCCTCATGATATGGTCAGCTCCATGGTTACCATCTCTGGGACAGATACTAACTAGCTGATTAACCTTCAAAAGTTCACTTCTCCTCCTTGGGCTTTACTTTCTGTTCTGGAAAATGGTGGGGCTACATTATATGACCATTAAAGTTCTTTTGCCTCTCACAATCTGTGATTTGTATGTCTAAGTAAATGGGTTTTGAAAGGATTTTCCTAGTATCTGTGTGATTAGAAACATGCATACTCTTTAGTTACTCATTACTGAGCATATAAAACATGCAGGCACTATTTCAAGTGATTATAGTACTTAAACATAATATTAGGGGACCTTGAGTCCAAAATTGAGTTAACCATACTCCTCAGTTCTTGATAAAGTACCCTTATGGATCAGTTCAAGGCCCTTTTCCATTTTGTTTCATTACTTTCCCTCCTTCTCTCTCCATCCCCACACCTTGCCCAGCTCCTCGCCCAGCTCCTCATAGGTGTCCACTCTAGCACGTGCGAAGTATATATCCTTCCATGTTTATTCCTTTTATATTTATTTAGAAATGTATATCTTTGAAAAATATAGTGATTTTGGTATTGTAAAATTTACATACATTATCTTGTGCTGTAAATCCCATTTTGTTTCTCTCTTTTTCCACACATCCTATGTTTTTATGATTTGTCCATGTTATGTAGGTAAATCTACTTTGTTATTTCTGATTTCGTTACAGTCTCGTTTGGAACATTCACAGCATATTGTACTTATCCATTCCACTAAAGACTTTGAGGCTTTGGATATATTATCTTATTTAATCCTGAAAACAGCCCTGCAAGTAAGTATTCTTATTTTTTACCAGTGAGGAATTTGGATGTCTGGAAGATGAGTTTGTCTAGGGTCACCCAGTTTAGGAAGTGGAGATTGAGGTTTCAAACGCTAATGATCGGATGGCAAATCCTGTGTTCTTTGTTATGAATTTGTTTTGCTGCCACCCTACATTCTAAAGCATCTTTATGATTGATGGAATCAAAGAAATCTCCCTGCAGTTCTTTGGATAATCAGGTCCTTTCTACTTTCAAGTCATGAGAACACTTGGCTAATTTCAATATCTTTCTCAACATCTAGTTCTGAAATTGTCTTAGTCCTTTTCTGTCTGACTCATAGTAAGGTCCTGGGGTTCCCTCTGATTTGTGGACAAAATTGTTTAATGCACATAACCAGCAATTAGGTGGCAGGTCATAACGGTACAGATGCAGCCACACTGGATTTGTGCCACATGCATGCCTGGCTCACCTCATACATTAGCTCTAATCCTTCCATCAGCCATGCACGTTGGGTACAGCCATGATTATTTTATGGGTGAGCAAAGTGAGGTTCACAGAGATTAAGCAAGTTGCCCAACTTGCCACATACCTGGGAAGAATCAGAATCAATATTTGAATCGGGAACTTTCTAACTCCAAATTTTGTTCTCTTCTCAACACATCATGCTGTCCTTCACAGGGGAAGAGAATTACCCTTTCTGTAGATCCAAGGCTCAACTTTTAAAATCACAGCCTTCTTAGACTCTTAGGCAAATACTCAATTTCCATGGGAGAAGAGGATTAAGTCTGATTTTAGAGTTTTTTGGTCATCCATGTCTGTTCTTCTTCTTCCTACTTTTTGGGTTAAGACACACTTAGTTGGGCCATATCCCTCTTTTGGTATACTCTTGGGAAAATTGCTTAGTGAATGAGAATCTTGATTTTCTCAATAACAAAATGGGAACATAATAAAGATTTTTGGAAACCCTGAATAAATCTTTGTCTAATGTGATAGAGTGCCTTATATTCCATGAAAGCAATTTCCAGAATATTTCCCAGAGGGAAAAATCAAAAGCAGGCTGGTGACAATCAGTTTTATATGATCTTATTTAATAAGGATTTTCAGATCCAGTAGCTTGTTTTGGGCCCAGAGTAGAGGGCAGCAATGGACTCCCTGAACCCCAGAACAGTTTACAAGAGGGAAAGCAAAGGTTTATGGGCACTAGACATTTTAAGAGGGTCTAGGGACACTCATGGGTTGATATTAATACTTGTAATATGTTTTGACTGTAACACGTAGTGTAGAAAAATATGAGATTTCTGGAGGGAGTAGAGAAAGAGAAACAATCTTACCAGGGGGCATCCTTCAGAGAAGAAATGACCCCTAAATCTTGTGCTTACTTTAACTTGGTACCTTCTCTCAAACTTCAATCTCTTGCTTCCGAAGTTTGAGTCTACTGGGGAGAATGAAGGAGCTCAACACAGTTAACTCTCCTCACCTTATTGGGATTGCTGTTTCAAAATATTATTCTCAACATTTACTGACTCTTGGCCTGAGTCAGGCAACATGCTAAGCACTGCAAAGCCTTTATTTCATTTCAACATGACGACAACATTACAAGAGAGGAATATTTATCTTTATTTTACAGTAGAGGAAACCAAGGCTTTGCAACATTACATATTCTGCCTAAGGTTTCATAGCTAGACTGAGAAGATATTTAGATCTTAGCCTTGGTCTCCTTTACCCCAGAATTGGGGTGTCGAGCCACTATGTTGTGCTGCTTTTCCTGATACTCGTAGCCATTTATTGAGCATATGCTCTGTGTCAATCAGGATGTTAAGCATTCTACATGCATTATCTCAAATAATACTCACAATGACTCTATAATGAAGTATTATTTTGTCCTGGAGGAAATTTGGGCTATGAATAGTTAAGTAAGTTGGCCAAGGTCACATAACTAGTCAATGAAAAAGTCCAAATTCGTATTCAGCTCTGTCTTATTCCAAAGCCAAGGCTCTAGTATGTGTGATTAATCTCACCTCCAGCATCATTACCAGAAGTACAGTAATTTACAGTGAAGTTTTTGGTCTAAGCTCTGCAGTCTAGTCCTCACTCCTGCCCCATGAAACTGTTTGCATTTTAGAAAATTTACCTAGTGACACATAAACCAGAGGAGATTACAGCTGTATATCCCCCTCCCCTCACCCAAATGACCCAGTCTTACTTGTGTATTTCATACAAGAGCTCAAATCCCATTCTGGACATGGTCCATTGAATGACAAGTTTCAATGACAATGGCATGATTCTCTGCCAATTTCACCTACCCTAGATCATGTGAACATTACTTCAGCGCGAGTATCCTTTCAACATGACCAAGATCACAATTACATCTTAATTACCTGTGCAATAATCCGGTTGGATTCGTCTTAGATTTGGAATCAAACTAATCTAAGGTCATCGAGGCATTTTGCAGAAGGCAGCTAAGATTGCTCAAATAGATGAATGTAGCTGACAGATTTGAGCTTTCTTCTTAGTAGGCAAACCAATGGGATATTTAAAACGATTTGGTGATGTTTCCGTGGGAGGGATGCAGTGAACACAAAGGTTCTCCCTGAATCATGAATCAGCTCCTGGGACAGTCCCCAGATACCCCAGGAAAATCCATCTTGTCAGGGAGAACACGATCTAGCAGGGCCTCATTATCTCATCTTCTGTACACATCTGAGAGGATAAAAACAACTCTTGTGGGATTTCATGGCAACTCCCAAGTCTCTTTAGTCTCAAAGCTCATTTGCCATTTCTATAGGGAATACACTTGGTTCCTCTTTGCCGGAGGCCCTCACTGTCCTGCTGTCCCAGTTAGTAAGTGGTGGTGCAAGAACTGAAACTCAGATCCGAGGACTCCTGGTGAAGTTCTCTTTATACTGCATCCATCTTAAACATGATGTCAAGTCTCATCTCAGGGGCTGAAACCGAGCTGCATTGTCTGCTCAGAATCTCATCAGGAAGGATGACTATTGGTTCAGGAGGGAATGAGGCTAGGGTGGTCTAAACACGCTTCATCTGAATCTTTACCCTGAGTTAGTTCACCCTCTTTAAAGATTCATTCCCAGTGTGTTTATAGGCAGGTTTCTCTGGTTATTCTAGCTGCTATCTCTTTCTTGGTCTCTGAAACCCACATTCCCTTTGTTAGAACCACACAATTAGTCACTTAATTCCACTTGTCTTAAATTTTTCCACGGTTGTTCTAAGTGGTTAGTCTCATCTCCCCTGCTAGATCTTGGGTTTCTGGAGAACCGACCTTATTTCCTCTTAATAACTTGTGTTCCGCTTTGGTCGTGTTGTTCCTCTGCCTTGTATGCTTTCATCCACTGGTTAGTGTAGGGTCAGAACTCTTCAGCAGGAGGCGTCTCAGAGAGGCACGTGCCCCATTCACTCCAAAGTAACAAGACTGAAAGAAAACCCTTTGATAATTAGGAAGACTTCAGTCCAGCTAGTATGGTTTTTGCAGTTGCAGATGCCAGGTGATGCAAGAATGCATTACAAAGAAAGGAGGCAGCCAGAGACCAGGATTTCTTGCAGCACAAGGATTTCTATATTCTGATGCATTTTGGGACAATATTATCGTTTCCTGTAATTAAATACCTACTGAAATAACTATGTGGTAAGGGTATGTGTAGTGTATTGCAAATGTGTTCTAGAGTAGGATAGAAGATGGGTGGTAATTGGGACAAGGTAGAGAAAAAAGACGGAGAATATGCCAGTAATGATAGTATTCCATTAAACATTCCCTGGGAAACTTATGGAAGTAGGTGTTTGTAAATTATTCATTAGCTTCTTCTCCTTCTGACAGATTAGGGGGATCTGGAGTGCTTTGATATGCCACACAATGATTATTGTTGTTGTTAATATTAAGCTTAGAGCTTTTGTTTGGACTTGTGGGAGGAGATATGTGTTAGGTTGGGTTCCTTAAAAACCAACGCAAGACAGGGATTTTTGGATTAGTGTTTCACTGAGGGAGTGATCACAGAAGAACCCTGTAAGGGAGTGAAGGAAGCAGGAAACAGGTAAGCAAAGAGGTAATTTCTGTTGAAATCTAGCTTTGGCCCAATCCTTAGGGGAACTCTGGAATGTCAATTATACCACACACTCACTTTTGCCTCTACGCAAGAGATTTGGCCTTTTGAAATCTATTTTGATTATCCACTGACTATGGTCTGCCCCCAAGAGGACAGGTGTGACTCCCTAGGCATTTCTGGGTGAAGTGAATCCCTTGGTTGAGAGCAATACTCTGGAGAAGGCTGTAGCTCTGAGCCATTAGAAGACAACACTTACAGCAGCTGCAGGTGGCTGTATTGATCTGGTAACTGAGATACTAAATGATGCTCTTTCTTCCTTATAGATTTTTGAGTGTTTATATCTGGGGCTTCTGATGCTACTACGTGGAGTAGACACAGCTCAGAGGGGTGTTAAGAAGTCAACCAAGAAAGACTGGCTTCAATGCAATCCCTATCAAAATTTCAATGGCATTTTTCACAGAAACAATATAAACAATCCTAAAATTTGTATGGAACCACCAGAGACCGTGAATAGCCAAAGTAATCCTGAGAAAGAACAAAGCTGGAGGCATCATCCTTCCTGATTTAAAACCATGTTACAAAGCAATAGTAATCAAAAGAATGTGATACTGGTATAAAAATAGTGTCATAAACCAATGGGACAGAATAGAGAGTAAAGTTGTTTTAGAATCCACATAAAAGTGATATCATTCAGTATTTGTCTTTCTCTGCCTGACATCTCACTTGGCATCATGCCCTCAAGTTCTATCCATGTTGTCACAAATGGCAAGATTTCCTTCTTTCTTATGGCTGAATAATATTCAATTACATGTATATAAATACTACATTTTTTTGACTCCCTTTAATCCATATTCCTTATAGAATCTGGAGAAATTGTTTATAACCTACATCAGATTCTTTAACCGACCTTTTAAAAACTCTCCATTGGCTTCCTGTCACACTTAGGAAAAATCTTAACTTCTTTCTCCTGCCTGAGATCTTATGTGATCTGACCCCTGCCTACCTCCTTTCTGCCATCTCCTATCTTCTCCCATCTGCTACTGCCCTTGTGTATGTTCCTTGAGAGCCCAGCTTATTCCTTCCTCAGGGCCTTTGCACCTGCTGTTCCCCCTGTCTGAAATGCTCTATGCCCAAGAAGATGCTCTTGCCAATTCTTTTCATGCGCGTCCCAGTGTAAATGCCACATCAGGG
This sequence comes from Equus przewalskii, assembly GCF_037783145.1. Taxonomy (NCBI): domain Eukaryota; kingdom Metazoa; phylum Chordata; class Mammalia; order Perissodactyla; family Equidae; genus Equus; species Equus przewalskii. The sequence continues at coordinate 19,563,806 of NC_091841.1, forward strand.
AGACCTTTTCTGACTCCAGGAGTCACCTTTCTATGCCAATACCCAACACAGTTCCTATCACATCTTCTGGCTCTGTTTCTTTATAACACTATTTTAATTAAATTAATTATTTATTTAAATTGCAGTAACATTGGATTACAACATTATATAGCTTTTGGATGTACATCATAATATATTTCGAATTCTGTGTAGATTATATCATGTTCACCACCCAAAAACTAATTATAGTCCATCCCCTCACATATGAGCTTAATCATCCCTTTTGCCCTCCCCGCTCCCCCTTCCCCTATGGTAACCACCAATCCAATCTCCAATGCTTTATGTTTGTTTGTTGTTGTTTTTATCTTCTACTTATGAGTGAGATCATACGGTTTTGACTTTCTCCCTCTGACTTATTTCACTTAGCCTAGTACCCTCAAGGTCCATCCATGTTGTCATAAATGGCCGGATTTCATCATTTCTTATGGCTGAGTAGCATTCCATCATGTACAAATACCACATATTCTTTATCCATTCGTCCCTTGATTGGGTACCTATGTTGCTTCCAAGTCTTAACTATTGTGAATAATGCTGCAATGAACATAGGGGTGCAAGTATCTTTATGCTTTTGCGTTTTCAAGTTCTTTGGATAAATACCCAGCAGTGGGATAGCTGGATCATATGGTAGATCTATTCTTAGTTTTCTGAGTATACTCCATACTGTTTTCCATAGTGGCTGCACCAGTTTGCACACCCACCAGCAGTGAACAAGGGTTCCCTTCTCTCTACACCCTCTCCAACATTTGTTGTTTCCCATCTTGTTAATTATAGCCATTCTGACCAGAGTGAGGTGATACCTCATTGAGTTTTGATTTGCATTTCCCTGATAGCTAATGATGTTGAGCATCTTTTCGTATGCCTGTTGGCCATCCATATATCTTCTTTGGAGAAATCTCTGTTCAGACCCTTTGCCCATTTTTTAACTGGGTTGTTGGTGTTTTTTTTGTTGTTGTTGAGCTGTATGAGTTCTTTGTATATTCTGGATATTAACCCCTTATCTGATATATGGTTTGCAAATACCTTCTCCCAATTGTATAACACTATTTTTGAGGCATATATATACAAAGGAATACTATTCAGACATAAAAAAGATGAAATTGTGCCATTTGTGACAACATGGATGGAACTTGAGGGTATTATGCTAAGCGAAATAAGTCAGACAGAGAAAGACAAATACTATGTGATTTCACTCATATGTGGAAAACAAGCAAACACATAGATAAGCATAGCACATTGGTGGCTACCAGAGGGGAAGTGGGTGGAGGGAGGGTGAACGGGGTAAGGGGCACATATGTATGGTGACAGATGGAAACTAGACTTTTGGTGGTGAAGACGATGCCGTCTCTACAGAAACTGAAATATAATAATGTACACCTGAAATTTACACAATGTTATAAACCAATGTGACCTCAATAAAAAAATAAAAATAGTGTATAAACTTTGATCCAGATTGCTAAAAAAATGTCTATAGTAAAAAATTCTGGAAGGATATTAATAGGACCAGACTGTTCTGTGTGTTTTACATGTATCATCTTTAACCTCCATGTCTATCTAAGGAGGTGGGATTAGAGAAATGACATAACTTACTTAAATTTCCAAGGTAAAGGAGGACCCATTTGAACCCAAGCGGCCTACTGCCAGATCTTATGTGCTAAATAACTACGTTCTAGTACCTTTCCCTCCAACCGCTAACAGCGCTTATTGGAGTGGTGTGATCATTGTTGTTTAAATGTCTTCATTTATACTTTTTTGACATTGTCCAAATTTTCTATCCTAAATAGTTGTATTTATAATCAGCTAACTGACATCAGGAAGTCCAGGATAGTGGTGAAGAGCAAGGTGCCTGGAGCCAGCATTTTCTGGTTCCAATCTCAGCTTTTCCCCTTTCTACCTTTGTGACCGTGGGTGGTTTTTTCACCTCTCCGAGTCTCAGCCTCATCACTGATAGAGTAGGAGAATAATGGTATCTACCTTGTAGGAATGTTGTGAGCAGTCAGTGGGTTAAACATAGTAAAGCTAATATGGTGAGCTAGGGACTGCTCCAAGTACTTTATATGCAGATAATTATTATTAGTTGAGTAAATGAGTAAGCAGGCTGCTGGGACTTCACTTATTTCACTTGTGCCCCACAAATAAGATTGGTCAGAAAGGGTCACCTTGGATGGGTGACAACTGCTCAGAGAGCAGTGTCTCCCTCCATCCCCAAAATGAGATTAAATTATGGTAGGGACTGCTAGACAGGGCAAGGGTTGAGTGGGGAGGAACTGAGAAAGCTAACTTTGCAGGGGCCCTTTTCTGAAGGGCTCCCTCCCCTCCGGGAATCAGAGAAGCCTAATTAGAAGCTTAGGGCCTGATTAGAGAATCCCAGCCAATGACGAATCCCCCTGCCCTGGTCTTCTAATTGCCCTCCTGGAGCTCCCAGGACAGGGCAGAGATCCAGGCACCTGTTAATGGGTGTTCCTCTGGATGCTGGGGCTGGTGAGCTGCAGGTGCTGAAGATGTTTATTTCTCTGGTCCCCAAAAGTCCCAATTAGACACTATATTCTGCTCCCACTCAGCCCAGTCTTCTAGATTGTGGAAGGACCTCTTGGTCCCGGTGAAAGTAAGAATAGCTATAGTAGATCAGAGAGAAAATGAACCACAGTCCAGATTCAAAATGTACTTGAATCTTGTTTCTTCTCATCTAAAATGGGTTTGAGAGGTTTTTTTCTTTAGAGAATAGGGTCAAAGCTAGTGTGGTTTGCTGGGGAGCACAATGTGCTGGGAGTTGTTAGTTTTGCTTCCCCCTTGCAGTGATTTAAGACATTTAGCGTCTTCGTTTCCTCATTTATAGCGTGGGACTGATAATGCCTCTCCTACCTGCTTCAGGTGATTGTTTTCAGAATCAAAAGAGACAAGGTAGGTGAGACCACGTGGAAAACTAGGGAAGCTGTTTAAATGTGAGAGTTTCTATTGAGAAAATGAAAAAAGCAAGCAGCAACTCTTGTTGAATCTCTAGGAAACTTGTAAAACTGTGGCGGGTATTTGGAATGTGATGGTACTGAAATTAGAGAGAGAGCTGGAAGTTATAGGAATGCTCTAAAACAGAATGAGCTCCTTCATGGGGGAGTAATTTCCCCATCATTGAAATTGTTCCGGCTTCACAAATGTCATTGGTCAAGAAGGGTCATCATTAGCTCAAAGACCAGCCATCAGTGATGCCTTAGAGGGGATTTTTGCTGTGGGTGGGAGGTAAATCTAGACCCCTGCAGTTCAGAGTCTGTGAAGCTACTTTCTTTGGGTGCTTGTCTGAGCCACTGCTAAGGTGTAGAGAATTGAGGTCTCTCATTTAGAACTGGTCAGCTAGGCACTGACTTCGGGAGAAGTTCTTAGGAGGTTGGGGGGTGAAAGAGCCCCATCCAGAGCTAAAGAGACCTGATGCTCATGCTCTGTAAGGCTGGCTCTGTCTAGGTATCCCCATCGCCATGATTCCTTTCCCTTTTCAATCTCTCTTTAAAGGAAGGCAGTTCATCTGTTCTCACACTCTCTGAGAAGCAGAGAGCTTAAGTAGTTCTGGGCATCAGAAAAGCAGTGCTAAGATTCTGAAAAGGAGGAACAGCCCAGGAAGTAGGAAGAATGTCTTTTCAGGCTGCAGATCTGGGCTCTAGACACTCTCAACCTTTTCCGCTGTCTGTTTGCTTCTGGGTAAGACCCACCTCATCTCGGGGCCTCTCTTTCCTCATCTATACTTCATCTGTTTGAAGACATAAGGGCAGAACCATGACCTTTAGAGACCCCTTTAAGTTCTAAGATGCTACTGCACACTGAGGCCAGGGAACAGGTGGGTCAGAGCGATCAGGCATTGGTGAAGGAGACGTGTAAGGGATTTGAGGTCAGCATTTGGACAGAATTTAAATGCCATTCTGGAAGTTTATTGTAGGATCACAAAGTGAAGGAGACCCTCAGGAGTTCAACTTTTCAGGTCTTTTCCTCCACACCTCTCTTCTTCAGGCAGGGAATCTGTATCACTATGACCACCATGCTGAGGGATTGGGTGCTGTGGAGGAAAAGGTTTTGGGTCCCTGTTCTGGCTGCTTTTCTTCCTAGCTATGTGACCTTTGGACAGGTCAGTTGATCTCTCTGAGTCCCACTTTCCTCATCTGAAAATGGGTTGTGTGGAGATCACATGAGATTATGGATGTACTATGTGCTAAATGAGGGATCCTGAAAGTAATTTGTAATTTTGGGGAGGGGAATTCACACCTTCCATTGTATGCAACAGAACCAAACTTTGTTGAACACACAATATGTCATCTCATTTCATCCTCACAACACTCCTGTGAGTTAGGTAGTATTCATGCCCATGTTAGACAGAAAGAGCTGAAGTCAGAATTTAAGCAACTGGCTGGGATTTGACCCCACTGCGACAGAACTTCACAACATTCTGGTTCTATGACACCATACTAGTTCTGCCTTTCTGCTGTTTTCATGAGTTTTGCTGGAGAATATTTTCCTGTCTTTATGAGTTTAAATTCAACTAGAAAATGACCAACTACAGTTTTTCCCAAACAAGTTTCTGAGGAAAAAGGGAGCTTTTAAATAGAGACTCTATTTTCATTTCTAGGTTGAGCTGCTTCTTTTCCTGAACACGGAGTGTGGGTGGAAGGAGCGGCTGTTTTCTCACTATTAAACATTCTGAGGTCCCAAGTCCACCCTGACACTTTGAGTGGCAGTCAAAGCATCTTGTACCTCACTCCTTTATCCCTTTTTCTCTTCAAGTCATCACCAGCAGATGATGTCAGTTTCATCATAGTGGCAGAGGGAGAATCACTATCATCTATGTCTGTTTAGTTCTATATAGCCATCATTACATCCCCAGCGTCCAATAGTGCCTGGCACAGGGTGTAAAGGCAGATCCTTTATAAATCTTTTTTGCATACTGCTGGCTGAGAGGAATGGCATATAACTTCAGGCACATCATACAACCTTTATACCTCACCATTTTAAAATACCTTTAAACCTGACTTGGAGGATCTAAGCAGATTAGTTTTGCTGAGCTGTATAAATAGTCTTCAGATCCGTGGCTACATATTTTCCAGAAGTCTTATAAAACTATTATAAAGCTGGTGCCTGGGCACTTATAACCATTCCTTCCAAATGCAAACTTTTTACTTTTGGAATCGTCTTCCCATACATTTTCTTATTTGATCCATAGTGGCCTCTTGGCTCCTAGTCCAGTGTTGTCTCTACTGTAAGATGACAAGTGGAGTCTATTAAACACTGAAGCCTACTGGGCTTTCTCTCTTTTGAAGCCCCTGTTAGTTTTCTGAGGTTAAGTGGAGGTTTTGGGGTGCCTTAATTGCCTCAAAGAGCAGATGACCTCGAGGTCTTTTTCCTTTAGCTTTGGAATGTGGGAGAATTACATGTCCTAGGTGTGTTTACCATTGGCTGACATAAAAATGACACTGTGTGTCTTGAGCAGACATGAATAATGTGGGGGACAGATAATCTAGAGTTACAAAGGTCCACCAGAAGAGATCTGTCAGGAAGCAAAATATTTCTGTGCCTGATCAACAATTAGGTAATAGTTCACTGAGAATGTTAAATGGTGATGTTGCTCAATACCATGGAGCATAGTGGGTTCATAATGGCATTAAAGATTCCTTTTCTTTTACACATCCTTAAAAGCCAGCAATTTCAACTATTTTGTGGGCTTCAAAAACAGGAAACTGCTGTTTCAGTGTTCTATTTATAAATCTTAGCAACTTAGTTTATCTAAATTGCCTGAGACCAAATATTTTCTCTGAGGCCACACTGATCCGTAGTTCTTCTCCCTGCCTGGAGAATTTTTGGAGCTGCTGGTTGTTTTCTCTAATCTTAATCATTAGGAAGCTGATTGGATTCTCTATCTAGAATTATCAATCATTTTGGATGAGTTCAGGAATTTAGACAAAGCACCACAAGACAAAGTGGAACTGTTTTTAGAGAGAACCAAACATCCCAGCTCCTCTGAAGATCAGCAAACAATGGGCAACCTGGATTTTCTTTAAAATTTCCTCTGCCCCTTGCAAAATGGACGACTTAATGCTCAGAAGGATCACAATAAGGTGCGTTATGAGTTAGGAGATCCTCCATGCTGCTCACTGTCTCAGAATGGAAGCCCGGGCCACCACCTTGGGGTTTGGACTCATGAACATTTCAGGAGATGACTGCAATAGCACAGACCTGGAGACTTCCCCAAGCTTTTGCATTTTCTCCCTTGAGCATCTGCCTTTCTTTGTCATCCGTAGATGAGTTTGATTTACATTGAACCACTGTTTGTGCACTGTCTTTCCAGAACCCATTTGGCAAAGTCTTCTGGCGGCACTCTTACTGGTCCGATGCTGATGGGGCTGATCATTCTGATTATCCTGGCATCTGACAAACAGGCAATTTTATTTTGTACTTATTTATTCATCATTGCCTATTTCCAAAAGAGATTTATAGTGGCTTATGAAAATGCATGACATGCAGCAAGATAAAATAAATTAAAAACGAGGACTGAGATTTGGGCAAAGGGAAAGTATGGGTAGGCAGATGATAATGTGGAGCCAGGAGCAAGGTTGGTTCACATGACTTTTGGCTTGCCACTTCAATCTGTGCTGGGCGTGACGGTTCCTTGAGGGCTGTACGCTCCTCTTTAGAGTTGGATTCTGATGGTAACCCTGAGCATCTCTTCTAGTCTCCCATCCTTGTAGACAAGACATGACAAATAAAGATGATATTACAAAATGGAAAACATGTGTAGTGTTTCCAACTCAGAATTGAAGTCAGTTTCCAAAATCTTTATTTAACTTATGTTATTCTCCTTCTTGCCCAAATGTAGAGGATAATTATACAAAGCTACTAGAAGTTTCTGGGCATAAAAAATGTGCTCTCTACATGGTAACTTATCATTACTATACTCATGAGCAATGGGATAGCACTTAGGAGGGTGGCCCTGGAGTCGAACAGACCGGAGATCAGATCTCAGCTTAGTGGTTTACCTAAACCAAGTTACTTAATTTCTGCAAGCCCGTTTCCCAGTCTATAAACAAGGATAATAGCAATATGTCCTGTGTTGGGGTGCTGTGAGACGTAAATGAGCCACTTTATGTAAAACATCCAGAACAGTATCTAACACAGAGTGAGTACTATCTAAATACCGTTCTTTGTTGTTATTATTAATACTATACTATATTGTTATCAATATTAATATAATTACTAATATTATTAATAGAAAGGCTCTTTGACTTTCTCATTGGACTTTTAAGAGGACAAGAGAGACCACCATGTTGTAGAACAGGATGCAGCATTTGAAGTCCTTTAGTGCAGCCTTCTCGTGCGAGGGCATAGTCCCAGAGAGAGGAAGATAGTTGCTTCAGTTACACAGTACCTCTGTGGCAGAAAGTGGACTTGAATTAGGCCTCTGAGTGCCTTTTCCGGTCTTCCTACAACATACTCTCTCTCTGACTCATCGTAATCAACTGCTCCTCCCCCACCCAAAGGAAACTAGTTCTCCTCCCCTGGGGAAGATCTAAAAGTGTCTTTCAGGGGGTGGTGGAATAAAGTGGGTCTCCTCGCTTGTGCCTCCCCAGCTGGGGTTGCCCAAGGCTGGGCTAAAGCATCCCACTTCCTGGGCCAGAGTGATGACCATGGTGTAGATTAGTGTAAAGCACAATGAATTTGGAGCCAGAAGTCCTGGTGCCATTTACTAACTACGTGTTCTTGGGAAAGTTGATTTAACCACTTTGAGCTTATTTTACTTAGCAATAAAATGGCGATAAGTTAAATTTCTGAATGGCAGAGCAACCTAGTGATTGAAAAACCATTTTTGTAACCATTATAGATATTGGGTGTTTACTCTGTGCTAGGCAATAAGGTGTGTGTTTCCATAAATTATTTATTTTACCTCTCACAGCACAGCAGTGCTGATATTTTACTGCATAGATTTTGAGACTGAGACTCTAGAGGTCAAGTAACTTGCCCAAGGTCACACAAATAGAAATGACTGAGTCCAAGTTTGGACCAAGCTCTGTTTGCCTTTAGGGCCACTATGCTATATTCTTTGGACTCCATCCTTACGTTTACACTGAGCGATTGTAGGCTGATCATCAAGGCTTTAATCCCTCAGGGCTTCTCTCTGTGTTAGGAGGTTGACACGTCTGAACAAAACAGCCTTGAAAGTGTCTCACAGGGACTTGAAGAACTCCATATATTTTATAATGGGAGCAGGGTGGTCTATTGGTGGTGATTTTTCTCTTCATTTTCTATTATTTGTGGATAAATGATGCGTGCAAATAAACGTGAATAGTCACCTGATCCCTAGCATTTCTGCTAAAATCTCACTTCCTTGTTAATATCCCTCTTCTTGCTTTGGCTTTCCCAATTCCCCACACCCTGCTGTGGGTTTAAAAAAATTTTTTTAATAGCACTTACCATTTTCTATCACGATAGAAAATATACTTAAAAATCCCATACATTGAATATGCCTGGCTCTTCTGCTAGAATGACTGCTCCACAAGGGCAGAGATCTTTGTCTGTTTTGTTCTGAGCCAGAAGAGCACCTGGCACTTTGTAAATTCTTATTCAATAGAGAAATGAATATAGTCTATTTTTCTCTCTTTTTCCTCTTTGCTCAGAATGATTTGTGTAAATTCTTTTTAGAACACAGCAAGTCATTATTTTGGTCAAAGGTCAGTATTGGAGTGGGCTCTAAGGGAAGAAAAAACCTCCTAAATACTTATCAGGAATTCAATGTGGGGGGGGGGGGCACCAGATGCTGATCTTTATTTCACCAGTAGATCAGCTTTTGCCAAATGTTGATCAAGGTTTCATTTTCTTATTTATCTGATATCCTATGAGATCTTTCTCAAATTCAGATTTTATTTCAAGGATGGAAGGAGGTTGAGAAGAATCACCTTTGAAGTGCACATTCAGTGTTTGCATTGCCCCCAATTATCAGCATCCAAACATACAGAGACAAGATGGTTCCAATACCTGGCAAGAACTCCATCCATATTAGAATTCTAAACTCAATGTGATGTCTTTGTCCCTTAATGAGCTTTGCAGTCTGATTCTGGAATGGCTTGATTCATGTATCTCACTGATTGATAATGATCTGACATTTAAAAAAAATGAGACAGGTCCTTTGGAATAAGATGAAAACTTGGAAACCAGGCTATGCTGCTTGGCAGGAACAGAGAAGAAGCAGCAGCTTGGGAGGCAACAGGTTGTAGAGATTCTAAGTGTGTGAGTCAGACCATGTGCTAGGCACAGCATGTAAGTTATGTCCTTCACAATAATATTGTGACTTTGATATTGCAATCCCCATTAAACCAGCAAGGAGTCTGATGTTCAGAAAGAGGAATTAACTTGCCCAAGGTCTCAAGGGATTTGAACCCAGCTCTGATTTCAAAGCCCATGTCATTAACACTGTACCACTAGGCTTTCTCCAAACAAAGTGGTATTTTTCTGGTTCTGTGGGGAAGCTGACGAAAGTTTCCAAATTGGAACCAACCTGCAGAAGTTTGGAAATGCCTAAGGAACTGAGTTCTAGCTCTGGCTTTGCCTTTTTACTAACTATGAAATCTTTTTTTCCCCAGTTTTATTGAGATGTAACTGCCATACAGCACTCTATAGGTTTAGGGTACAGCATAATGATTTGACTTACATATATTATAAAATGACTACCACAATAAGTTTAGTTAACATCCATCATCTCATATAGAAACAAAAAAAGAAAAGGAAAAAATACTTTTTTCTTTGTGATGAGAACTCTTGGGATCTGTTCTCTTAACAACTTTCATATATACCACACAGCAGTGTTAACTATAGTCATCATGTTGTGCATTACATCCCTAGAACTTATTTACCGTATAACTAGAAATTTTTTTGATCACCTTATGAAATCTTGAGCTAATCGCTTCACTTCTTTGACCCTCATATTCTTCTCTCAAAAATGGGATGAACAATATGCCCTTCCAAGGATGTCTGAAAGATCAAATGAAATAAAGTTTATAAAAAAAATGTAAAGTGCTTTACAAATCTAAAAGACTATTATCATTACTGAAAATGGCAAATGAAACCATGCTCACCTTCATTCATCTTCAATGAGACTTTATTTTTTTTTTATTTCAGTGGGCAGCCTAGGATTCATGGCAGAGAATGGCACTGTGACGACAGATTTCATTCTGATGGGGTTCCAGCTGCGAGCAGAGCTGCAGATGGGTCTCTTCTTTGTGTTTCTGATCGTTTATCTCATCACCATGGTGGGCAACCTGGGCATGATAGTGCTGATTCAGTGTGACCTTCACCTCCAGACCCCCATGTATTTCTTCCTCAGCCACCTTTCCCTCCTGGACATTTGTTACTCCTCTGTTATTGTCCCTCAGTTGCTTGAGAGTTTGGGTACTGATAAGATGGTCATCTCCTATGAGCGCTGTGCCACCCAGTTTTTCTTTTTCACATTCTGTGCTAGTACCGAGTGTTTCCTTTTGGCTGTGATGGCCTATGACCGCTATGTGGCCGTGTGTAACCCTCTCCTGTATGCCACTACCATGACACCACAGACTCGCCTGGGCTTAGTGTCTGGGGCATATGTTGGTGCCATGGTCAATTCTGTGATCCGCACTGGGTGTACCTTCTCGATTTCCTTCTGTAAGTCCAATCACTTGGACTTCTTCTTTTGTGACCTCCCACCTCTGCTGAAGCTTGCCTGTAGTGAGACCAGGCCATGGGAACGAGTAATCTACCTCTTAGCTTTCTTGGTCATTACAACCAGCATTTCAGTGATTCTAATATCCTACCTGTTCATCATCCAGGCAATTCTGAAGATTCATTCGGCAGGTAGCAAAGCCAAGACTTTCTCCACCTGTGCTTCCCACATGACTGCAGTGGCTCTTTTCTTTGGAACACTTATATTCATATACTTGAAAGGTAATATGGGCAAATCACTCATGGAGGACAAGATTGTGTCAGTATTTTACACTGTGGTCATCCCTATGCTGAACCCAATGATCTACAGCCTGAGAAACAAGGAAGTGAAAGAGGCTCTGAAGAAAGTTCTCAACAGGATGAGGGTTTCCCAAGTAGAGTAAGACTGGAGTTCCATCAATTCAGAAGTTCCTGCAAATCATCCTTTGGGTTTTTGGCTTGTTCCCTTAACACAAGACCAGATCTCATAATTACAAAAACATATTGAGGCAAAAAAATTTATATTGGGGTTCCAGCAATTTCTTTATTAACCCTATCACCATGAGCCAGAAATTCTCTTCCTCAGTTTTCACATTAGTAAAAATTTCTGTCTTGCTAAGATTAAGAGAGATGGAAGGCCAAAGGGCTTTATCAATGGTAACATGCTGTAAGATGTAAATTTATTTTTCTTACCTGTCCTGAATATTGTTGGGTGTTGTCTCACTTGAATTTTTTTTTCTACTAAGCTAATTTTCGCACCTTGAATAATTACAAAACAATAGCATATTATTTACATACTAAGGGCAGTCACATTCTTTGGTTGTGAGTAGTGGGGTGGAAATCAGCCTTGGCCAAAGAAAACTTCTCAACATTCAATCATATCTAGTTTATGCATTTGTCATGGAAAAATAGAGGGGAAAGGAGATTTGAAATGGGAAATGTTCAACTAGTTAGCCTACTTCCTAAGGTAACGTAGAGGATCAAGACACCGTAGAATGAAAGATATAATGGTTTGCATTAATTATTGGTAACAATTTGATCTTGACATTGAGCTGAACTGAGTCCCATATATAATTTTTGAAATATTTCTTGACCACCAAAGATCAGAAGCTCTGTTTTATTTCTGAAGCATTGTTCATGGACCATCAGCCTCAATTAACTCAAGCTATTCTCTATTCTCCAGTAATGAAAACCGCTCTCTACTTCCATTTCCTGTAGGACATTTGCTTTATTCTCAGAAGACAGATAACTACAAATCTGACTGCTATCTTTTAATGGTCTCTACATCTGCTAGAAGTATTACTTGGGAAACATCTCTATGGAGATTCCACAATCTTATTCATCAACTCAACAAATATTTACTGACTATCTACTATGTATTGCATATACATACTAGGGTTCTGGAATATAGTAATAAATAAGATAGACATGATTCCTCCTTCATGGAGATTAGAACCTGGGACATAGACAGATATTAAACCATTACACAGTTAATTTTTTTATACCATTTTGGAAAGTGGAACAGAAGAAGAACAAGATGTTACATTGGGTTCTAACCTAGTTTGGTGTGGTCAGAAAAGGGTTCCTGAGGAGCTAGCATTTCAACTGAGGCTTAAAGAATAAGCATATCATTGTCATGGACTGGGGAGACTACTCCAGATAGAAAGAGCTGCAAATGCAAGGGCCTGTGAAACAGGATGCCTTGAGGAGCTGAGAGAAGCAGAGTGGCTGCAGCAGAACAAATGAGGGGGCTTAGTGTGAGATGCAGCTCGTGAATTCAGAAGAAACTAGGTCACAGAGAGCCTTGCAGTCTCACTCAGGGATGTGTGGGCTTTACTCCAAAAGCAAGGCATGAAATGGTCCTATCTGAATCCTAAAAACAGCACTTTGGCTGCAGCGTCATAGGTAGAAGCAGGTGCATGTGGTGGTGGAGATGGAGGGAAACACACCCATTTCATCTAAGCAACAACAAATGGTATATTTCAGGGCATGGTGCTTGGTTTGCACACCATACAGTGTGTTTCATTCTAGAATACATGTTAGGCCAGAGGAAACTAGCAGGTGCATGACCATGATATTGGTCTAGGACTGATTCTTGGCCAGATGGTAAAATTGGGGAAATATACTTTTGGAGGCATCCCCTTTTTCATTGGTACACTCTTTCTTTCCTTAATTGTAACCTTCCTCAGGTATACACCATGTGTCCTTCATCAAAACGGTCATCAGCTACTCTCTGTTAAGAGGCCAACACATTTTCATTAACTTCTACTCTATGTCAGGCTGTGTTAATAGGCTGAAGAAATCACCACTTGCAGGGCTTCTTGCATGATTAAAGGAAGGAAAGCATTTCAACTTAAACAACAAATAGGTGGGTAAAATGCTAGACAGCAAGTGTGCTATTTTAGTAGTGGTGGGAGCTGCATCTCACTCCTCCCACCTTCTACCTGGTAAGTGGCAACCAACTCTGCTTATAAGTGAATGACCTTTGATAAATGTACAGTATTTGATGTATATGTAATTGCTTCAGGGATGCACAAAGTGGATAAAAATAAAATGAAATTTTAGCATGTTTTAGGGGACTACATTCTGATTAACGTGAGAAGGCACTAGAATGGCATTTATGTTGAATTTCGAATTATATGTATTAACAAACGAACGAAAACATTCATAAATTACCAAATGGGTCAGGCTCTGTGCCAAAAGTTTTTACTCATCTCATTGTCACGTCTCATTCTTAAAATAGACTCAACACACACCTTTCTAGAAAATAGAATCCTGTGATGGTTGATTTTATGTGAAAATTTGACTGGGTTATAGGGTACCCAGATATTTGGCTAAACATTATTTCTGAGTGTGTCTATGAAGACATTTCCAGAAGAGATTAGCATTTGAATTGGTGGACTCAGTAAAGCAGGTTGCCCTCCTCAACGTAGGTGGACATCATCCAATCCGTCAAGGGCTTGAATAGAACGAAAGGTGGAGGAAGGGAGAATTCGTTCCTTCTTCTCTGCCTGACTGAAGGAGCCAGAACATCTGTCTTCCTTTGCACTTGGACTGGGATTTACACCATGAGCATCCCTGGTTCTTGAACCTTCAGTCTAAACTACACAACTGCTTCCTGGGTCTCCCAGATTGTGGGACTTCTCAGCCACCATGTCAGGAATTGTGTGAGCCAATTCCTTACAATAAACCTCCTATACCATAAACAGATCCATCACCTCCAAAAGTTTCCCATCACCCTCTTTATTCTTTGTTATTATTATTTTGTGATAAGAACACAACATAAGACCATCCTCTTAGCAAATTTTTAAGTATACAATATAGATTGTTGTGATGGTTTCATGAGTGTATACTTATCCACAAACTCATCAAATTGTATACATTAAATATGTACAATTTTTGTATGTCAGTCATACCTCAATAAAGTGGTTTAAGCAAAATCTCCATATATATATATCCTATTGGTTCTGTATCTTTGGAGAACCCTGGGTAATAAAATCCAGTGAGTAATATTGGAGTTGTTTTCTTTTTATCCTCTTCAACTTCTAAGTGTAGCCCTTTTAAGAACTGGGTTTTGGAATTATAAGTTTTCAGCTGTAATACTTTGGCCTCACTCTACCAAAAATGATGTAGGAAAGATGAAGCGAGCAGACCTTCAGACTTTCCGTTGACCCATTTAATTCAACACATCCAGAGGCCAAAGTGCTTTGTTCTTCTCATCATTTAGAGCAAGACCAAAAAATGACATCATCAAAATGGCAGTGTCGGAGACCCCAGCATATCCCAAGAAAGATCAACAATTAGATAGCTATCCATGACCAAAAACAGCTCTGGGAGAGCTCAGGAGTCCACTTTAGAAACTGCAGCAACACAGTGGAACAATAAACCTGAAAATAACCACACAAAAGGAGAAGAAAGAACAGCTTCGTGGCCGGCATCATCCCGCTCACACAGGCTGGCACTGCTCAGTGGCAAGAGGGAATGCCCCAGCTAGAAAGAGTTCCCCTCACCAAGAAAGGAAGAGTGGAGTGATTGACTAGTGTCCCCAGCCTTTCAGGGCAGTGCACAAAGGACACACTTTGGTTTAACCCACCCAGAGATTGGCAAAGCTGAGATATGTAGGGATGGCTAGGAACAAGAAAGAAGGGCAGGGGCTACCAGTGTCAGCCACACAGTGGGAGTGCCCATGGTTTCCTGGGAGTGATTTTCTGCTCTGAGGAAGACTCGGCAGCTTTCGTCACTGCAGAAACCAACATCCAGTACGGTGGCTGTGGACTCCATGCAGATTCACTGTTTTGTCACCTCACAGGTTTTCATATTTGCAGAGGCCAGACGCCTAAGTCCCTCCCACCTCCTTACCCTACCCCCTGTTCCAGCCAGAGCCCAGAATCTGCAGAGTAGCCGGCCCAGGGCTCTGTAGCTGAGTCAGAATAAAATTCTGGATTAGACCTCTGCAGCTGATTCCCACTGCCATGTGTGCACTCAAGGCTGGCCCTTCTAGTTGTGCACTTTCACGCTTCCAGCCTGACTCCTGTCACTGGCTTCCCCTGCTGTATGTGTGTGTGTGGCGAGACCCTACAGCCTCAAGAGTACCCAACAAGAGCTAGGGGCCCCATAGCTGCTTATGGGATTGGATCTATCCCTGACTCCTGTCACTGGCCTGTACCACTGGGCTCACCTGTAGCTAGCCCCTCCAGCTGTACATATTCATGCCTCCAGCCTGACTCCTATCACCAGCCTCCATTGCTGTGCACATACCCAAGGTGAGATCCTGCAGCTACAAGAGTGTACGCCAACAGCCAAGGTCTTTTGACACCAAAAGCAAAGGCAACAAAAGCAAAAATCAACAAATGGGATATATCAAACCAAAAAGCTTCGCTCAGCAAAAGAAATAGTCCACAAAATGAAAGGGCAACCTACGGAACAAAAGAAAATAGTTGCAAACCATGTATCTGATAAGTGGTTATTATCCAAAATATATAAGGAACTCATACAACTTAATAGCAACAGGAAAACAATTCAATTAAAAATGGAAAGAGGCTCTGAATAGACATTTTCTCAAAGAAAATATACAAATGAACAACAGGTACGTGAAAAGATGCTCAACATCACTAACAACAGGGAAATGTAAATTAAAGCCACCGTGAGATATTGCCTCATACCTGTTAGAATGGCTACCGTTGAAAAGACAAGAGACAGATGCTGGCAAGGAATTGGAGAAAAGGGAATCCTTGTGTGTTGTTGGTGGGAATGTAAATTAGTTCAGCCACAGAAAACAGTATGGAGTTTCCTCTAAAAATTAAAAGTAGAATTAACCCAGCAATCCCACTTATTTATGAATATACAAATTCAAAGGAAATGAAATTAGTATCTCAAAGGTATGTCTGCACTCCTATGTTCATTATTCATAATAGCCAAGACATGGAAACAACCTGTTTCCATTGACAGATGAATGGATAAAGAAAATGTGATACACACACACACACACACACACACACACACGCAGAGGAATATTATTCAGTCACAAAAAGAAGGAAATCCTGCCTTTTGCAACAAAATGGATGAGCTTTGACAGCATTATGCTGTGTGAAATAAGTCAGATAGAGAAAGACAAATACTGTGTGATCTCACTTTTATGTGGACTCTAAAAAGTCAATTTCATTGAAACAGAGAGTAGGTTGATGGTTACCAGAGGCTGGAAGTTAGGGAAATGGGGAGATGTTGGTCAAAGGGTACAAACTTTCCATTATAAGATGAATAACTTCTGGATCTAATGTACAGCATGGTGACTATAGGTAACAATACTGTATTGTATACTTTAAAGTTGCTATGAGAGTAAATGGTAAACGTTCTCACCATAACGACAACAACAAAATGGTAATTATGTAAGGTGAAGGATGTGTTTACTAAATTCTTTGTGGTAGACATTTTGCAATACATACATGTATCAGATCATCACATTGTACACCTTAAACTTATACAATGTTACGTGTCACTTATGCCTCAAAAAGCTGGGGAATAAAAGAACACCACAATACTTTAATTGTGACTTCCATTTTTCACATATATTAATTTGAATGAATGAATGTAGATGCAAAGCCAAATTAACTAGATTATCACATAAGGATATGGGTATAGGGAAGAATGATGGAGTGGAACCCACAAAACACATAATCGTGAGCCTTTGGTTTAGTGTATATTTATATATTTACTTTTGTGTATGGGTATGGATATCATCAGGGAGAGTCGTAACACTTCAGATAAGATCAACAATCACCACAAAAAAATTCCTTTTTTTCTCTTTGTCATGAAGATCAATACAGGACAGGTAGAAATACTCAGATTTCTTTTTCTGCCCCCTTGCTCACATCCTATTTACGTAACCTACAGGGAAGGGAAAAGGCCATCATAGCCATGTGCAAATGACCACAAGATCAGGGCTGCAGGCCCCAACATTCCTACCCCACATCAGTCCCCCATATCTTTCTGGCAGCAACAGGGGTAGAAGGCAAAAAGAGACTGAAGCATTTTGGTTAAAAGATTTTTATTGGTGATGGAGTTCAAAGAAGGCAAGATAGCTCTAGGTTCTGAATCTCATTTTGCCTGATGCTGAATTCAAACCTCAAACAATATTTTCTTCTGAATCTTACTTAGATAAAGAGTGTAGGGAGGATAAATCATCCGAGAAATTGGGGAAAGCTGACAGAAGTTGAAAGGAAAGTAGGTTGCCTGCTTCCCTGTGGTGCATCTGCCAGGTTGTTCGTGGACCGAGATGCTTCATGGACATTATACAATTCATCCTTTTAATCCTATTGGGAAAGAAGTTCTCAGCTATTTCCACTTATCTCTTCTTTAAAAACCATGAACTGTTCTGAAAATTGTTGAAAAGAACATTGTGTCATTTTCTTTTTCTCAATATATCTTTATTCTTATTTAAAGCATAATAGTGCCAACACACACACACATACAAAAATGACAGCAACAGCAATAGCAAAAGTGCTGTTTCTCTTGTGATGGAATGAATATTTGAACCCTCTCTAATCCTACACTTAGTAAATTTGCTTCTTTGGGTTTTAAAAGGCCCAGAAAACGTATTGTAAAAAATAGCTTGTCTACACATGTTGCTTTGTATTTTCACTCTAGACATAGTTTGAAATATTTTATTCATTAATCCAATAGATTATTTATTAAGGTGCTACTATATGCTGGGCACTATTCTCGCAGTTTGGGAGCTCTATAAGTAAAGAAAATAGGCAAAAAATCTCTGCCCTTGTGGAACTTATATCCAAAAGAAGGAGATAGACAAAAGATATTGAATATAATGAGTAAGTAAATAATTGGTAAGTAATATAGTATGTTAAAATGTGTTCAGTGTTATGGAAAAAACTGGAGACATGAATTTTATAACATAAGTGAATAATTCCCTATGTCAGAGATACTGAATGAAGAGTTGGGAGGTAATTATTTCCTTTTCAATGTGAATATAATGTCGAACATACCCACTGAACAACAACTTTGCATTTCCTCTACCCCCCTAGCCTTCAGAAACCACTATTGTCTTCTCTGCTGCCATGAGTTTGGCTATTTTAGATACCTCAGGTAAGTGGAATCGTGCAGAATTTGTCCTTCTGTGACTGGCTTATTTCACTTAGCATAATGTCCCTCAGGTTCATGCATATTGTCATGCAGGGTAGGATTTGCCTCTTTTTTTCTTTTTTAAGGCTGAATATTATTCTATTGTATGAATAGACCACATTTTCTTTATCCATTCATCTGTTGATGGACATTTATGTTGTTTCCATATCTTGGCTAGTGTGAATAATGCTGTTATGAATATTGGTATACCAATACCTGTTCCAGTCTCTGTTTTCAATTCTTTTGGGTATATACTTAGAAATGGAATTGCTGAATCATATGGTAAATCTATGTTTAACGTTTTGAGGAACCACTTACTGTTTTGCACAATGGCCACACTGTTTTACATTCCCACCAGTAATGCACAAGGGTTCCAATTTGTCCACGTCCTCACCAACACTTTATTTTCTTTCTTTTTTTGATAGCCATCCTAATGGGTGTGACGTGGTCTCTCATTGTGGTTTTGATTTGTATTACTCTAATGATTAGTGATGTTGAACATCTTTTCATGTGCATATTGGTCATTTGTATATCTTCTTTGGAGAAATGCCTGTTCAAGTCTTTTGCTCATTTAAAAATTTGTTGTTGTTGTTGTGTTGTGTGAGTTCTTTATATATTCTGGATACTAATTCCTTATCAGATATATGATTTGCAAATATTTTTGCCCATTCTGTGGGTTGCCTTTTCATTCTGTTGATAGTGTTCTTTGATGCACAAAATTTTTTAATTTTGATGAAGTCCAGGTTATCTATTTTCTTCTTTTGTGCGTCTGCTCTTGGTGTCATATCCAAGAAATCATTTCCAAATCCAATGTCATGAAACTCTCTCCCTAAATTTCCTTTTAAGAGTTTTGTAGTCTTAGTTCTTATGTTTAGTTTTTTGGTCCATGTTGAGTTAATTTTTGCATATGGTATCAGGTAAGGTCTAACTTCTTTATTTTGCATGTGGATATTCAGTTTTCCCAGCACCATTTATTAAAAAAACGGCACTCAACTAACATTTGCTGAAATCTTTAATGCATTGAGAGAAGATATAGCATAGTCACAGGACTGACAGGAAAGGACTTTCAACTCATCTTCAGACCCACTCTTCTTCCTTCTCATGTATTATGTGCTCTTTTTTATCAATGGGGCAAATTAAGCCTGGGATGGCTAAATGATCCCAAGTACTGCAGCTAAATAGCAATTGTGTTTTAAAGTTGCTATTGAGAAGGTGGTGCTGCGTTATTCACTGTCATAGTTTACCTGGGGAAGGGGACATTCCTCAAAGAGGGTAAATCCCAATCAGTGGGAGAATGAAAGACAATTTGAAAAACTGTCTTCAGCATGAATATTATTTTCATAATACAAATGACCTAAAGTAAAACTCTTCTGTGTGTGGCTTGTGAGCTGCCCAGACATTGGAGTGCAAGCACTGGATAAGGGGTATGAGCCAAACACACTGGGGGAACATGGATTTAGTGGGTATTATCTCATTATAACCAAGTGGACATAACTAGTTTTTGTTGAGAAAAGACACTTGTATATGATGTGGTCAGTGAATTAACATCTAGTTTCTATTTCTTTACATTGCACGGAACCACCCCAGACATTAACACAATTATCTTAGTTCTGATGTTACTCAGTTTCACCAGGAGCTCCAACTCTTTACAGTTTTTTTTCCAGTTAGAATTGCCATCTACCGTAAGAATTGGGGTAGAAAGATACTCCTTTCAGACAGTTCAGATTTCAGCTTTATCAGGAACCTGGGCAGGGACACTATGGAGCTAACCAGACCACTGATGCATTTCTTAGGAGATCTAGGAAAACCAAGACAAGCTGTGTGGAAGTCCTCTAGGCCAGGAGAACAGCAGTCTTGAGTCTCATAAATTATA
Organism: Equus przewalskii; assembly: GCF_037783145.1. NCBI lineage: Eukaryota > Metazoa > Chordata > Mammalia > Perissodactyla > Equidae > Equus > Equus przewalskii. Next base: position 19,584,045 of record NC_091841.1, read on the forward strand.
AATTGAGTAGAATCAAGGGAGTTGGTATGAGGATCCAGGAAGGTGCAGGTGCAATCTAGTTCTGGAAGCCATTTTGTGATGGGGGGATATGTTGGATGAAAGAATAAAGGATAGGAACAATTCAAATTACAGAATCAGAACATTTAAAATGAACTTATTGCTGAATTCCCTGCAGAAGGGTAGTTTCAATGTGCAGTGAACAGGAGTGCCATCTTCCCTACGCATTGACAGCACCAGGGAGTATCAATTTTAAAATATAGTGGCCAATATTTGCTTGGAAAACATCTCATTATTTTAACTTGTATTTCTTTCATTATTAATGAGGTTTAGAATTGTCTCATTTGTTTGCATCATTTATATTTCCTTTGTAAATTTTTTATATGCTTTGTTGATTGAATGGTAACAGTAATTTGTATATTGGGAAAATCAGTCCTTCGTCTGTCGTTTGTGTGGCAAATATTTTCCCAAGTTTGTCTTTTGGTTTTGTTTATGGTGCTTTTAGCTGCCAAAAATGTTAAAATTTGATGTGGTTAGATTCATCTATCTTTTCCTTTGTAGCTTTGAGGTTTCCTGTTATCATTAGAAAGGCCTCTTTAAGATAGTCAAATTATTCACCCATGTTTTCCTTTAAATTTGCTAAAATTTCATTTTCTTTTCACATCTGAATTCTTGGATTTGCCTGGAATTCATTTTGCGTACATCACAGTGCAAGTTTGCATTTCTTTGGGATATTGGTGAGTAAGATTGTCTTCCCGCTGGACTGGGAGCTTCAGGAAGGCAGGCACTGAGCTTCTGCTACTTGTCCATGTGACAAGGAATAAAAACAGAGTGGACCATGTCCAGATAATAAAAACCAAGATGGTGGAGGAACTAGAAACAAGATAGACAGGGAACAGGGGATGCTTACTTTGGAGAAAACTCAGCAGGGAATCTCTTCCTCTGCTTAGTGTTAAGAAGATAGGCTAGGGCCAGTGGTGGATGCTTTGGCTTTCAGAGTTTAAGGAAGAGCTCTGGAAGGAACTATTCAAGAGGGAATGGGTTGCGTTGACGGTGAGCTCCTTTTCCCCTAGCGTGCTCAAGCAGACACTTATGGGATTCTTTGGGATGTTTGCAGAAGATTCAAACATCAAGAGCCAAGCAACTGAGCAATATGGGCTGAAGATCATTCAGTAGGAAGGGGTAGGGAATCATGAATGCAAGAGGCCCTGTTCTGTCTAAAGGAGCAACTGCCTCTCAGCTCTACCCGAGTGTTACCATATGTTGCAGCAAGATTGTTTTGTTTATTTTTTTTCAAGAAGTTTGAAAATGAATTTTTCAAACGGGAAGTTTCTTGATTTTTAAAATCTTGCATGTGCTAAACAAAACATATCTGCTGCCTGGATTTCTCTTGTGGTTTATGAGTTTGCAACTCCTGTCTCAGATAAAAGGGAATTATATATAGACAGTAGCATAGTTTCTGGACTAGATGACCTTTCCAAACTTTTCTAACCTTGGCTCTCTGATTTCCTGAGCTATAAAAATGTGAAAGATTATTAATAGTGTCACTATATCACTAGAATATGACTCAGCATATGAGAAGAGCAGATAGGATGGAGGAAGAATTAGGGTTTGATGGAAGGAAGAGGGTCACTGGAATTAGTCTGCTATGTACAACCTGTCACCATTTTGTGGCAGTAAATATTAATTGCTGGCAATAATAGAGTGTGAGGAAGTTACATAAGCAAGTCTTAAGAGAACAGAAGAAGCCAGAAAAATCTTTGAAGTGGCAATGAAGAGAGAGAGAGAGAGAGAAAGAGAACGGAGGATGGAAAGCAGTTTTGGACTGAAACTTTTGTTTGCAAAAAGGAAAATTAACAGTATGATGTCTCTACTCTCAGCTCACTGACCTGAAGACACAGGATCCTTTACACAGGCTGCATCATTCACTAATAAGGTAGAGTGTTTTGGCTTAGCAATAAAAATCAATGCTATGGATTTTTAGGTCTGTGGAGAAGCTGAGAGAGTCTAAAAGGAATAGGAATTGTTATTGCTTCCCAATACAACAAGATTTCACTGCATCTTTTTATCCATTATTGAGATATTGGTTGAATACACAGCCAAGGAGAGATGGCACCTGTGGCTCAAAAGAGTCAAATCTTCCACCTATCCTCCATTTAGTATGAGGTCTTGGCTCCATCTTGGTGTGACCTACAGCTGTGTATAGCAACATGGTAGATGCTGTCAGAGCCCTTCTTATAGCCCCGCAGCTCTGACAGCTCCAGCACACACCACCTGTGAGATTCCTACTAAAAATACTGGCCATTCTTTTCCTGAGGACTTGCCTTCTAGCTTGGCAGGCCAGGGAGTTAAAGCCTTAGGAGCAGTCTTCAATCAAATAGTGACAGGACTTCTTGTGAGTAAATTCCCAGACTCTTCGTTCCTGGGATGGGCCAACTCTGAGGTGTGCTCTGTGCTGTCTTCCAGAGGCCCCAGTGGGTCGTTGCCTCAGTTACAATATCAGGAAGCTTCTCATTAACATGTCCTGTTCTGGCTTCCTTCTCTTCCCTGTCTCACTTCCCCTCTTCCCTACCTGTACTTCCTGAAATCACCTCCCAAGTAAACCACCTACTCTCAAACCCCTGTCTCAGCATCCGATTCAGGGGAAACCCAATCTACAACAGGAAACAAAGAACTTATTGTGTAGGTGAACCCAAGGGTATTATAATTCCTGTGTTATTGGTTGAGTTCTTACTCGTTGAATCCCCTGCCAAATTCACATTCTGAAGTCCAAACACCAAGTACCCCAGAATGTGACTTTATTTGAAGACAGGATCTTTACAGAGAAAATCAAGTAAAAGTGAGGTCATTAGAGGGACTCTTAATCCAATATGGCTGGTGTCCTTATAATAAGGGGAAATTTTGACACAGAGGCAGACATGCATAGAGGGAAGATGATGAGAGAAGACATAGGGAGAAGATGGCCATCCACAAGCCAAGGAGAGAGGCCTGGAGTGGATGCTTTCTTTTCACAGCCCTCAAAAAGAACCAATCCAGCTGACACTTTGATTTTGGACTTCTAGCCTCCAGAACTGTGAGAAAATTAACTTCTGTTGTTTAAGCCACTCAGTTTGTGGTACTTTGTTACAGCAGCCCTAGCAAACAAATACTTACTGACATCTGTTGAGACTTACTACCTGCCCAGGCATTAGTCTGAGCATTCTACATGCATTCTTCCAAGCAATCCTCACAGCAGGCCTTTGAGGTAAATACTGATATAATCTCCCATTTGCACATGAGGAGTTCGAGGCATGGGGACGTTAAGAAAGTTGTCCCCAAATCACACAGATAGCCAGTAGCAAAACCAGAATTGCGTGTTGGCAGTCTGTCTTCAGAGCCACAGTTTTATTCATTACAAGGTTAGTTTCCCACTGTGCTGGACTCTTCTATCAGGTGAGCTGTTAGATGCTCGTTTTTAAATGCTTAGATGATGGTGATTTTAAGGCCCTGTCTTAGTTAGCATTCTCCAAAGAAACAGAATCAATAGGATCTCTATATCTATCATCCCTCTCTCTCTCTCTCTCTCTCTATCTATCTATATCTACCATCGATCATTTTTTTGAAGGAATTGACTCACAAGATTGTAGGGGCTGGTAAGTTTGAAATCTGCAAAGCTGGCCAGCAGGCTGGAAACCAAAGGAAGAACTGCTGTTGTAGTCTTCAGTCCAAAGGCAGTCTGGAGGCAGAATTCCTTCTTTTTTGGGAAATGTGTTTTTTCTTTTAAGGCTTTCAACTGGTTTGATGGTGCCCTCCCACGTTGTGGAGGGTAATCCGCTTTATTCAAAGCCAGCTGATTCAAATGTTAATCATTCTAAAAAATACCTTCACATCAATATTTAGACTGGTGTTTGGTGTCTTTTCTGTTTGGTGAACTTCCCCTTATCAATCAATGTCTAGCCCAACTGTCACTTGCTCTAGAAAACTTTTCCTGCCACTGTCTCTCTTGGGCCAATATCCATCTCTGTGCCACTCCCATTCCTCCCACTCAAGAAATTCCATTCAATCTCTCAGTCTACGGGTTCCCTGCCATTGCTTCCCAGGCCCTCCCACTTCCACTGCAATCTGTACTAGAGCCTCCCAGATACTCAGCAGGACTAATTACTTCCTCTTTTCCTCCATAGTTCTCAATTCATTCCACCATCTCGGCCCATATCACATTATATTGTATTTTTAAAAATGTGGCTGTCTCCTTGGCTGAATTGATTTTTGGCTCTTAACAAAAATCTCTGTGTGTAGTGAGAACTCTACTAATGTAATTATTAATCGAATGAGGTCAACTTTGCTTTTTTCACATTCCTGTAGGAACTTCCATGAGCCTCTGTGCTCCTCTGACATCCTGGCCTCTTGCTTGAAGACACAATTTGAGCAGTAGTTCAGGACTCTTGTAATCCAATTGAGGTCTTACTGGGTGCCAGATGCGTGGCCAGTTAGGAATGAAGGTAAGAGTCTGTCTTTACATTTACTAATGGTTTCTCGAGGAAGAACTTTTTTTACAGTGAGGGAGATTGGCCCTGAGCTAACATTTGTGCCAATCTTTCTTCTATTTTGTATGTGGGTCACTGCCACAGCATGGCTTGATGAGTGGTGTAGGTCTGTGCCCAGGATCTGAACCTGTTAACTCAGGCTGTCAAAGTGGAGTGCACTGAACTTAACCACTCTGTCACAGGGCTGGTGCCGAGGGAGAGATTTTTATTCTCAATATATATTATTCAGTTATTATCCCCAGTGGTTCCTAATTTTAGAGGGGTTTGTTGCACCAATGCTTTGGTAACTTGATGACAGCTATGTGCCTTCAGCTCATGAAAACAAAAACAATCTCATACGGTCAAAGTTTTGCAATGAAGAACATAAATGAAGGTGGGGCTGATGTCTATTCACAAGAAATAAAAAGAAGAGTTCTTCATAATTAGAGTTCATGTTAAACTTTTTAATTTCAAGCCTAGCTAAGAGTGAGTCCCTCTAAATCCTCTGAAATATTCAAATTTTATTGTACCATTATTTCAATTTTTCCAGAGAGATAAGATCTAATTGTGGATATTGGATACTGCTATGAACTGGATTTTACCCTCCCCAAATTCATATGTTGAGGCTCTAATCCTCAATGTGATTGTATTTGGAGTGAGGAAATACTTAAGGTTAAATGAGGTCATAAGGATGGGGTCCTCATCTGGTAGGATCAGTATCCTTATAAGAAGAGACACCAGAGAGCTCTCTCGCCACCATGTGACGACACAGTGAGAAGGTGGACATCTACAAGCCAGGAAGAGAGCTCTCATCAGAACGCAACCATGTTGATACTCTGATATTGGACTTTCAGCCTCCAGAACTGTGAGAAAATAAACTCCTGCTGTTCAAGCCATCCAGTCTGTAGTATTTTGCTATGGCAGCCCTAGCAGACTGATCTAGGTACAGAGCCTGAGGCAAACACTTTCAAGTATTAACAAGAATGGTGACCATTTGGCCTGCATAAATAGAAACTGAATTTTTTACTGGAAAAGTAGAATGAATGATCTTAAAGTTAAATTTCATTCTGATGCCAGTAGCACTGCTATGTAAAGTGGAATTCCCCTGAGGGCAAGCTCAGCTTTGGCAAGGTGAAGTTCTGTAAGCAATATGAAAGAATGCTCCTTCATTTAGACTGACTGTTTCAGAACGATGTTGCCTCTACTACTAAGTAAAAAATAGCATGGACACTATAGAGGGCTGGAAATTATAGCCTAATCAAGAAGATAATATTTAAGAGAGGTCTTTTATTATTTTTTAGTGCTTTAGTCTGTTTTCTTTACAAGGAATTGATGTGAACATTGAAAAGGATTCCAATTCATTCTTTAAAAACCAAACATTTACTGCAATTGTATTCTGCATTCACCACTGGGGTAAATCTATTTCAGAAAATTCAAGAAAATAAAAAGTGTAGTTTTGTCCTCAGGTCCCATACAGAGGGAAGACTGACGCACATGAAATAGTACCAGGAGATCGTGTCTAATCAGCTGTCATATTGTATGGGGCAGTCTTAAGTTCACTCATTAAAATAGTTTTCAAACCACTTTGTGAGCAATTAGCTCAAATTACAAGCTGATGTGTAGGAAATAAAATAGAAATTCTGTAATTCAGTCTTTTCCTAATTCAGATTGGTCTTCTTGGTTGGTGAGACCTTATGACATTAAGAAAAAAATTCATCTAGTACCTCTGCTATATTAAAGATATTTTACTCATGTCTATATGGCTGAAAAATGTATTTTATTTTAAATAATAAATATCTTATTTGACAAATGGAACAATATTGTAATAGCAGATATCTTGGAGATAAGAAAAATTCTCTGAAATTTTCACTGTATTGATCTATACTCCCTTTCTCTGTTTCTGTCTCTGCCTCTTTCCTTATCTCTGTCTGTCTCTTCCTGTCTCTCTGTCTGTGTCTTTCTCTCACTCTGTATACACACATACCACACACACACACACATACACAGATAGGTAGATATAGTGTATATATAATATTTACCTACCTGTCATATATATAATATATATCTATTTATGTAAAGTATATACGATATTTGATAATTTTTGGTTCATGTCCTGGGTAGCAGAGCCCTCTATAGACATAGAGTCAATGCGTTTCAGTTTCAGTTTCAGCATATTTTATTAAACTACCAGCACTTGAGAAACTGGTAAAGGCTGTGAATGCTGGAGAACAGGAAACGTTGAATGTTCCTATAGGATAACAAGGCATTTTCCTCCAATAACCTATTAGTCCACCTGAAGCTTTGGAGCATATGGTTTTGGTTACTCTTAGGGTGAAGACCAAACCCTGAACATGGCTTGTAAAACCCTACTCAATCCGGCTGCAACCAACTGCTCTGTGATCACATTGCGCCATGTACCCCTTTGCTAAGCCCTGGTCACACTGGTTCCTTCCAGCTTCTTAAACACATAACCTCGGCTAATTCCAGTCAAGTACCTGCCCAGGCCATCCACCCTGCTCCCTCTCCACACTTTCTTACAGGGGTTGCTCCTAATGACACTCAGGTCTCAGTCTACTTCCTCAGGAAGCCTCCCAGGACTTCCCTGATGGGATTATGCGAGCCTCTTATTTACTTTCATAGCTATGTATGTCTCTCCTTTGTAGCACTTGACACAAATGTAATTTTGCATTCTTGAGTAATTATTTAATAATTAATTACTATCTATTTTCCCAACTGTATTATAAACTCCCCCAGGGCAGGGGCTGTGTCTCTTTTGTCATCACTGAATCCTTATCCTCTAGTAACGAACATAATGGTTGACAGGAAGGAAGGAAGAAAAAGAAAGAAAGAACAGAAGGAAGAAAGAAATAAAGAAAGGAAGGGAGATTGTGGAATGGTTGGAGTAGCAGCTTCTTTGTGCTACACATCAGACTTGAAAGTTCTTCTAGATGACCCTTCAGCCAGGTGAGCATAGCCAAGCTTGCCCAGGAGAAACTGTATTACTGTTTCAACACCCAATAGCTTCTCACCAGTAGGTCTTGATGAGGCTTAGAAAACAGGTTGGAAGTGTTTAAGGGACCCTGAAAACTTCATTTTCTGAAAACAGAAGAAACCAACATGAGTAGATAGGTGCATGAGTTGATGCTTTTCCAAGTTCTTCAGCTAAATGGCTAATGAGATGCCCTCCCATCCTTCAGGCCTCACTTCCCATCTGACACCCCATCAGGCTCTCTTAGTCAGAGATTAGTTGTGGCAAATGGAAATTTACTTAAGCTAGCTCAATAAAAGTGGGAGATGTTACGGTAAAGATAAAATAGGCAATTTCATGGATATAGGAGCCGAATTGCAGCCTGACCTAGTGGGAACTGGACTCCAGAAGCTACTGGGAAACAAAGCTCCATTCTCATGTCTCATGTCTCAGGGGTGCCATGGTCTGATTCATCTCTACTTCACTCTGATTCTTTTTGTGTCCTTCTTTTAGCCAACTTCCTCTGTTTGTAGGGGCTCTATGTGGTCACCAGCCCCCAAATATACATGATGAATCAGTTCAAATTCTTACCATGAAACTGACTATGGTATCTGTGTTTCTTAGTTAAAATTCTCTAGAGAAAGAATATCAGTCAACTGATTAGAGAGACTATTGAGTAGGTTGCCCACTGTACCTTCAGATAAGGTCTGGGTCATATGATATATACATGGCTACCTAGGTCTGCTGTGCTTTAGAGACACATAAAGGACATAAGGACAATTTTAAGAGAAGTAGATTATATCTGGGGATAACAGAAGTAGATTATATCTGGGGATAACAGTCCAAAATCATGTTTATTATATATTTGCATTGAGTCCAGTTCTTGCTGCATCATACACCTTTGAATAGACTGCCAAGGCTCATAATAAAACTCTCAAATGCTTTATTATCTAATTCCCAGCAATGGGTACACTATGGCCAAAGGACAGAAAGGGATGCTCAATGACCGGGGGCGGGGGGGGGTCCCATCTTCAGAGCCACAGTTCACTGCAACAGCAGAGGCCAACTGACTCAAGTTGGGCTATTTTTAGACCCTTTTGCAGGAATTTGAAATTGCAGCTATGAAAGACTGGTCATTCTAAGGGGCTGGTGTATGACTGGGAGCTATGGTGGGCCATATGCTTCCATATAGACTGAGTTGAGGAGGAAAAAATTCTTCAGGGGTAGAGAAATATGAAGTTGACATGTAGAGAGAAGCAGAGATGAGAGGTGAAGAAAAACGGGGTTCCTGATAGCTCTTCAGGAGATGTGCTCCCTGAGTTTGGCTGCATATTTGCCAACAAGTTCTGTGAGAACCCCCTCAGTCCATACAATAAATCCTTTCTTAAAAATCTTCAGTTCATTTCAGTTGGTTTCTGATACTTGCATCCAAATATCTTAACTAGTACAAAAATCAAGAGTGTCAGGAGTAACGTGCAAAACCAGACTTTCAAACAAAATGTGGTGTTATCTGAGACAATGAGGGGGACAGTGGGGACTTCCCCATCCTAAGATGAGAAGCTGACATTCCTTGGTATGTGCTGGCAAAGGAATTGGTGGACTTGTTACTACCTCAGACTCAGACCATGTGCCCACAGAAATGGAGACCTTAGGGATCTTGTTGGCTCAGTATCAGGATATTAGAGTGTTGGTCGCTCCTTGCAGTCTTTGGCAGAGAGCAACAAAACGCAAGCAAATTCTTATCCAGACTTTGCACATGAGAAAACACAGAATCCACATAGCTAGTATTACAGAGGTCCAGATAAAAAATTATTCATTAGATTGGTGATAGCTTGGAGGAATTGAGAAATCTACAGATCCCATTCTCCCCACCTAAACCTGTAACAAATCCTCTTATTGTAGGCAGCCAGGAGTCGATTCATGAAGAGCCTCATGGACTTTGGATTCCTACAGGGAAAACTTTGATTTATATCCGGGAGAAACAGTAAAAATAAGGAGTCCTTGGAGAAGGCTCCTAAGAGTTATTCTAATTCTCTTTGTATATGTAACATGCCAACCTGCCATTATTGTCATCAGTTACTAGTAATAAGAAGTCATAATAAGCAAAAATGTCATAACTTCTTTGAGAAAATCCCCTTTCATCTTTTAGAAATATTATATTTTGTTTGAATATGTTTTATGTAATGATACATAGAAAAAGTATTCTAATAATGGGTTGTCAGGGTGATAAAACTCAGGCTTTCTAACTTGCAACTGTACTAAGAATGTGGTTAGTGAATACATGCTATTAAAATTGTTTCAGGAGCAAGGAATAGACAGGAGTCTTGCATTAGTGAAGCTGCCTATGCCACCCTCTGGTTGTTGGAGAAAGACTGTCCTGGGTCTTTGTGAGAGCTAGGGCATTAAAGTGAAGGGTGATTTTGTTTTCTGGCACTGTGGGGAGGCAGGAAAGGCAAAGGAGTCAGAAAAATATTCACAGAGCCAGTTGGTAGTACTAAGAAGATAATTTAATACCTTTTTTTCTGAAAAATATGATACAAGAAATGAAGTGATAATTTCTGTAGCTTGAGTGCTTCCTATATGCCAGGAGAGACTAAGGACGTCTCTATAAGGCTGATGGGTGTCAGGCGAATGACCTTTAGTGACCTTTCATCCTCTTCCCCACCCCCTGCCTGTCTTACTTCTTCAGCAGAATGGGGAGAGTCACATAACCTCTGTTATTCACAGAGCTCTTCTAAGCGTAAAATGGATGGGATATTGCTCTGAAAAGTCAAGGGTGCTCTGCAAATATAAGAGCCTGCCAATTTTTCTTTCTTTCATTTTCCTCTACTGGGAGGGGTGCAGTGGAAAGAGAGTGAAGGAGCAGTTTTGATTAGAGTTTCAGTAGGAGCGAGGGGGACAGACAGTAAATATGACAAGCATATTATATGTTATTTTAGAAGAAGATAATTCCTCTGGAGAAAAATACGGCAGGGCAAGGGGAAGAGGGAGTTTGCAATTTTAAGTGACAAGCCTCAGCTCAAATGCCACTTCTTTGGAAATTCTCTCTTTTGAACTTCTATCCTGGGGTGGAAATGATTGATTCCATATATGTCATAGCTCTCATGGTAGCTTGTGAAATTCTTGAAGGCAGGAAATATGTGTGTATCTATATGTGTATACGTTTGTGTGCATTTATGTGTATATGTGTGTGTGTCTGTATGTATGTTTGTGTGTGTCTGTGTGTAAGTTTCAGCCCTGGTCTCTAGAACACTTTCCATAGTGAAAAATGACAAAATGACTGAATGTGCAGGTAGCTCCTGCCTGTCCTGTTCCTGGTCCCACCTTTATCAAAGGAGTCTCTTCCTGATCTTGTTCCTTTTCTTTTTATCGACTGGACATTTTGAGACTCATAAAAAATGCTTGTGCATCAGATGCTAAGAATAATTACCACAGTTTCTCAGCCGCAGAGAGCTGGCAAAGGTCATGCCAACATGCAGACTGTGCCAATTGCTTCTTTGGGCAACGCACTTGTCCTACTTACTTTTCCCCTAGGGTTTCTCTTGTGTTAATGATTAAAGGGAGAAACTTGATGAAGCACCTGACCCCAGAAGGGCAAACTGTGGCTACAAGGGGCCTTGTTTTTACCTGGGTGAATAGGTTCCCATTATACCATCTCTGGGTGAGGCATTGGCAGGGAGCCCTGTATTTACAAAACGTCTTTCTCCCAGGTCACAGCTGGTATGGGTGGCAGAACCTATGAATCATGACATTATTCTGACTGAGAAAACCAGACCCTGCAAGACTGGTGACTCCTCACGAGACAAGTCAAAACTAGAATTCAGGCTCCCTCAGCCATTGTTAGTGATGGCCCGACAGGTCAAATGCTTTTAGAAATGGGGATAGAAGAGAAAACTTTTCTACTCCCACATTAAAAGTGCCATTTTCAGTATCAGCAACAATTTCTCCTTGGGGACCAAGGTCAGTCACTGATTGGATACAACAGTGTTGGGTCCGAACATACTAGCGGAGTCTTGTCCTGGAGCCGGGAGCCCACAGATGGAGGATATTCCCTCATCTTGCCTGTGCATGCATGGAGGATGGACGTACAGTAACTACAGGTAGGAACTTATCAAAAGAGAAAGAGGAATAAAAGATAATCATGAAATTAGAATCCCTCGAGCTTCTTGTGTTCAGGTGGCTAAAGTCATTATCCCCATATTTTTTTTTTTTTTTGGTGAGTGATATAAAAAAAACAGATGAGGAAGTGGAAGCTTAGAGAGATTCAGAGACTTATCCAGGATCACACAGCTAATCAAGGATGGTGGTGGGGATGTAGAAGGGGATGGGGATGAGGACCCAGGGGTCTGGCTGCCCCATACAGTGCTTTTTTTCTACACCTTCAGTCTGAGATGACGATCAGCGAAAAAGCAGAAGGTCATGAGCAAAGAAAGAACAATGAACAAGGAGGGAAAGAGACTGTTGAGGGAAAGGTGATGTGGGTTTCAGGTGAGGAAACTGATCAGGTTCACCTGGTCCACACCCATCCCAATGCTGCCAAATCAAATTTTTTTCAGTTTTCATGTGCACAGTGGTTCAGTTTAACATTGACCTTGCTGCCCAGGTGCTTCCAGCAATATCAAACAATCTCTCTACAGCTCAGCACCAGAATTTTGCCATGGCTTCCCTTAATTAATTAGCAAAAATATCCAGCACCATCACTTGTCATGATGAATTATAAAATAGTTCCTTTTCGTATGCATATTTCTTCTGCTAGACTCTGAACTCCTTGCTGACTCTTGAGCACACTAGAGATGATCCCACCTCAGGATCTTTGCACTTGCTGTTCTCTCTACTAGAATGCTCTTCCTCCAGATAGCTGTATAACTTGCTCCCTTGAGTCCTTCAAATCTTTGCTCAAATATCACCTGCTGATGAGGACTTCCCTGATCACCCTACTTAGAATTGCAAGCAGCTTCCCTAATATCCTTTTCTGCTGTATTTTTCTGCATTGCACTTATCACCATCTGACATAATAAATGTTTTCCTTTTGTGTTTTATTTTCTTTCACGCCCAAACTATGTAAGTTCATGAGGGCAGGGTTCTCTGTTGTGTCTTTAGTGCCTAAAACAGTCCCTGGTGTATAGTAAGTCCAATAAATGTTTGTGGCCTCAATGACAAGTGAAGGAATGCGCTCCTTCAGGTTGGACACATCTATTACAGTTCCCGGCACCAAACACAGGCACGATGTCAGTGGAGTGAAAGAAGACAAACTTTGTTTCTTCCAAGGTTTCTATTAAAAGTATTATGATAATTTACTATTATCTCCTGTGGCTTCACAGCTCCCTGATCCCTTTTGTGAAGGGAGTGTTTTGGCAACAGTCTCTCCCATGTTCAAGGCCCTCAAATAAGCTTTGCACACTTTACCGAGCTTTTCTCTGATTACCCTGATAGACTAAGTTTGCTGGTGGGTTGCTCCTGTGGCACCCTCTTGGCTCTCTTTTGAAATACACAAACCACTTATTAATGTCTATTTATTCCCAACAGACCTTAACAGTTTCAATAGGGCAGAGCCCCTGTGAGCCTTTCTCACTGCTCTTTCCCGCACTGCCTGACACTTGGTAGACAGTTAATGAGTATTTGTTGACTGAAAGGGCCAGGTATTGTCAGCAGTGCCAAGGAGAGATTAAAACACGTTCCTTGACCTCAGGCACCCGAGTGAGCATTGCTGCAGGGAAATCCCCTTCCTTCAAGTGCCTCAGTGCACACATCTTTCGGGAAATTCTTATCTGAAGATTCAACATTTACAAAATTATGCACTTCCTGGGGTTCCAAGTTTGAATAGGCAATTCTGCTGTTTATTCAGTGCAGCAAAATTACAAAATGCTATCTAGATTTCTCTATATTTAAAAATCACTTCTTTTAGGTCTTTCAGCTTGCAGGAAAGAGGTAGAGATGTGGGTCACCAAAAAGCCTCTTTGGACTAACCAAATAAAATTAATAATAATAATAATAGTTACTAACTTCATTTATCCTAATAGATGAGATTGTATTAAACACATAGAGTACAGAGCCTAGGATTCTCAAATATTTTTGTTAGCATTTTATCGATTCCCATGATTTACATTTTTAGGTATTTAGTCTCTTTCTTTTAAAGTCTTTATTGGGTTTCTTATTACAAAAATAATACATTTTTTTGCTACTGAAATTAAAGGATACATAAATATATAAAGTAAAAAAGGGAGAGTGCCTCTTTCCTTTTCCCTCTGCCTCCCATTCTCATTGCCCAGAGGTAACCACTGTTACTTTTTATGAATCTTTTCATGCTCATCAAACATTTATTTGCTTACTTTTAAACAAAAATTGTATCATATTTAACATCATTTTCTGCAACTTTCTATTTTACTTTACATTATAAATACCCTTGCAACTTATTAATTGCAGGTATGCTTTCTTCTTATTAAGAGGCTGTATAGAGTTCTATTGTATGGAGATATTCTTATTTATCCATTTATTTCCCTAATTCTTTCCAATGACAAACAGTGTTGGGATAAACATCTTTGAGCATGAAAAATTATGCAGTTAGAAAGAGAATTGCTGGTGGATTTGTCCTGTGTCAAGTAGACAAGCTAAAGCCCCATTTCCCACAATTTCTTTCCTTGCATAGTTTTGATTCAGTGTGAGCCACAAGAAATATTTTGCATGAGTTTGGAAGAAGGAAGTGAATGAAGTAGAAGCCATCTTCCTTTCAGGCTCTGGAGACTGATGCAGAGCACCAGAGGGTTGCAGAGAGGGAGACTGTCACATACCTTGTCACTTCCCTGCTGGTTCACCTGGCTGTCATGGGACCATACCTTGACTGCTACTACTTCAGCTCCTGCCAGGTGTCCTCAAAGCTTCTCCAACATCTGGGCCAGGTGCAATGTTTAATTTCATGATGAAGGGTGCCAGCTTCCCTGCTGTCCTCCTCTACCCGAAGTTTGTGAAAATATTCTCTCACATTTGTAAATTAAAAAAATAAGTAATTTTGATTCAGCCAGCCCTGGAGGTCTACTGGTTAAGATTCAGTGCTCTCACTGCCACCACCCAGATTTGTCTCCCAGTCAGGGAACCAGACCACCCATCTGTCTGTCGATTGTCAGACTGTGGCAGTTGCTTGTTGCTGTGATGCTGGAAGCTATGCCACCAGTATTTCAAATACCAGCAGGGTCACCCATGGTAGACAGGTTTCAGCAGCGCTTCTAGACTAAGACAGACTTGAAAGAAGGACCTGGCCACTCACTTCTGAAAAAATTGGCCTTGAAAATCCTGTGAACAGCAGCAGAGCATCGTCTGATATCGCACGGGAAGGTGAGAGGATGGTGCAAAAAGACCTGGCAGAGTTCCGCTTTGCTGTACACAGGGTCACTAGGAGTCAGAACCCATTCGATGGCATTAAAAGCAACAAAATTTTGATTCATATATAATTTATTTTAGGTGTCTTGTGCCAAGTGTTCAGATACTATTTGTTGGTTTATCCGTTAATTCGAAACTTCATCTTCATATCATATTCCACATTTACTTGAGTTTTTTTTTTGGTAATTACTTTTTCTCTCCCCAGATATGTTTTAACCCTACAGTAATATTTAGCCTAATTTCTGAGGCTTTGGAATTTATTTTCATATCTGTCAGAGAAAAATATCTCAGTCTTTTCCAGAAATTTCTTTGCTTTTCTTATGTACCTAAAATTCTAGATAAACTTTAAGATCAGCTTGTCATATTGTATTGTGTATTAGTTATCTATTGTCATAATAACTCATTGACCTAAAATAATAAGCCTTTTATCATTCCTCCTGAGTCTATGGGTCAGCTAACCAGTGTTTCTGATTTTAGCTGGGGATGCTCATGCATCTGTGGTCAACTCTGGATTGGGTCACAGCTTGACTAGGTTGTCTCACATATTCAGAAGTTGGCTGGCCATAAGCAGTCCTTGGCTGGGACAACTGGGCTGTCCTCCACATGGTGTCTTGTTCTTCAACAGGCTAGCCCAAGCTTGTTCACACAGCCGTGACTGGGTCCAAGAGTCAGAGTGGAAGTGTGCAAGGTCTCTTGAGGCTGAGCCTCACAACTGAGAATGCCATCCCTTCAGCTGCATTCTAGTGGACAAAGTCATAAAACAGGCATATATTGAGAAGGTGTGGAAATAGACTTACTCTCTTGAAGGGTAGAGCTGCAATCACCTTGCAAACGACATGCTAAAGGGAGGCTCTTGATTGGAAATTTTTGTATAATTTTATTTTGGTGTGTATATGTGCTATCTGATTCTGGTTTGGTATTAGCGTTTTTATATCTAAAGAGTATTCAGTGTTTAAATATTACAGGAATTATTAGTTCTTTGCAGGTTCCAGAGAACATTAACCTAAAAACTATCATATTCTGATGCCTTTGATGGGAGCAGGGCTTTGACTATTTCTCGACTCCAATGGTGTATTTAGTTTTCTATTTATTTTGTGCTAGTTTAATAATTTGTATTTTCCTGATAAATAAAGTATGACATTTAGATATTCAAATTTATTGGTATAAAATCATGTAGGATATTCTCTTATAATTTTTATTAGGCAATATTTTAATCATTCAGAAAAACATAGAGAATATTCTGAGGAACATTCGTGTTCCCTCCATTTACATTTGCTAAATCTTAGCATTTTACTATATATGCTTAATATTTGAAAAAATAAAGCAGTAATGATATACCTGAAACCTTTGTGTACTCTCATTTCCTTCTCCTCCAGGGGTAACCTCTATCTTGAATTTGGTCTTAACATTCCCACACATGCTTTATATTTTTACTATGTATTTATGTTTCCATAGTAACCCAGAGTTTATTTGTATTTATTTTAAAACTTCACATCTATGGTCCTATAGCGTTCATAATGTTCAAATTTCTAGCAATTTGTTGAGTATAGTGGTTTTGAAAGTTGTCCATATTGATGTACGTAACTCTAAGTCATATTTAATTTTTTGTTGATCTGATAAGTATGAACTGTTCTTTCTCATAATCTAAAATAACCTCTACAAACTGTTTTTTTCTCATTTCTCAGTCCTAGGGTCATGTATTTGTATTATTTTCTGTCTCTTTTTTATCCAATGGACTGTAAATATGTTTACTATGGTATTGATCACTTCAAAGGGTCAACTCCTGGTTTTATTTATCAGATCCATTGAAAAATTTGTCTTATATATCATTACTTTCCACTATTTCTTTTTCTTTCTCTTTTTTTTTACTTCCTTTTAGTTTCATTTGGTTTTTGTGTGTGTATTAGAATTTGCTTGCAACACATTTCATTTATTTTAGTTGTTCAATGTCTAATAAATGTATTTGCAAGTATAGTTTTTCTCCTTTACCACTATTGCTACAATTCACAGGTTTTACTATATACTTATCTGTGTCAGTTATTTACAAATAGCTTGAAATCTTGGGATGAGTTCCACTTTATCTTGAGTGTAACTGGACAGGCCATTTCAATATATCAAAAAGGTTGATATTCCTTTTGGCTAACCTTTGTTAATTTATGTGTGCCTTACACTGTGATCAGAGAATGCATCTTGTAGGACTAACTAACATTTAAGTGATAATTTGGTTGAGAATTGAATTCTAGATTCAAAATCATTTTCTCCAATCTTGGTAGATTGTTTTTTTCCTTTGACTTCAGCATTCAGTACAGCAGATAGAAATTTAACGGAAGACTATTTCTTATAGATCACTTGTTTTTGTTGTTTGTTTGTTTTTTTCTCTTCCAGAAATGTGTAGTATATTCATTTTATCCTTGAGTCTAGAAGTATGTCTTATTTTCAGTATTGGTATCAGGATCTTGGTGAGCTCTTGGGATCTGAAGTCTTAAGATTTTTTTTAAGTGCAAGGAAATTTCCTTCTATTATTACTTGAATTTTATTATCCTGTTTGTATATTCTTGTTGAGTTTTTATTAAACAGATATTTATCTTGTGTTCCTCTTAACTTTTTTTTCCTGATTCTTATTTCCCCTGCTGGTATTTTTGCTTTATATTCTGGTAGATGTAATAGTTTTATAATTTACAATCTCAATACAGGTGTGCAAGAAAAACAACTTAAAATTTCATTTTAACTGAACTCAATCTTTTTTCCACTGAAGGAAAGAAAAATGAATCCTTTCCAATCCAAGGCAACTCAGACACTGATTAAACATGATCTATTCAGGATTTAAACTCAGTTCAAAATTCTCTCTCCTCTTTATTCCCTTCTTTCCCCTGGGATTGATCTAAATTCCCAGGGGTTTTATCCATCCTTCTGGCATTAGAAGTAGGACATTTAGTACAACTAATTCCCTCTGTCCTCACTGTCTTCTGTACAAAGGTAGCTAGTTCTGGTTCTTATTGTTGTATGCTTGTATCTGCTGCTGTCCATGGCCAATCTATGGCTTCTCTTAAGAGACATATACTCTGCATTCTCTTTGTGTGGCCCTAAATCTCCCTTGGTTTTCCAACCCTCTAATGAATTTTTTATACTGAGGTGTTAGGATTCTGTGAAGTTGTTCTTGGTCCTTCTGCCTCCATCAATCATTGCTGGTATGTAGCTCTGCTGCCATGTTGAATGCAGAGAATCCCTAGAAGACCTACCACTATCCTAGGAAGTAAGGCACAGGTACCTCTCTTCCAGACACCTCTGAAAAATGGGATGGGGGCTTATATCACCTACTGACACCCTCTGGGAGTCGTCTGGGGTTGGGGGATGTTGGGGCACCGACTCTTTCTTAACAACATCTATAATGTATACAACTATAATTTAATCAAGGTACTCTCTGATTTTCTCCTCTTCTGCCTGCTGCTAACATTTTTTTCTTTTAACTAAGAAAATGACTCTTTATCATAGTGTGAATTTTAGATTTACCGTATAAATTCTCTGCTTCCTGTCTTCCAGGATTGCTCTTTATATTAAAAGATTCTTTTTGAGGAATTTCAAGGAAAAGCTTTTATTTTTCAACATAGTCTTTCTTGCAATTAAAAGCTTTAGTGTTGACTACTATTGTTTTAATACATTAAAAAACCTATTTAGAAATTTAATTGATTCCTTTAGTCCAGGATGTATTAAGGCTGCTTCTGAAGGGGAAGTGCATGAGAAGTAATTACCATTTCCTGAATCATGGAAGTAAAACAAGGCCTGAAAAGAACACAGGGTATTGGGTGGTGCGAATTGATAAGGAGGAGGGAAGCCAGTGTTTAAAATCCAAAACTATTACTTGATCGAAATTAGCATCTCATCTTTGAAAATACTAGATTTTCAGATGTGTCTATGATTATTTTGTGGCCATTGTCATAAAACCGCTGTTTTATGCCACCACCATGACTCCCACGATATCTCGCAGAAGCTGGTGACTGCATATGTTAGAGGATTTGACAAATGTAATCCTATCTACACATTTCAGCTTTTCCCTCTCCTTCCATGGCCCTCATCAGTTGACTTCATTCACTATGACCTCACATTGCTGCTGGCACTGACCTGCATGGATAGATTCCTCTAGCGGCTGCTGTTATATATGATTTCTCTTGATATGATTTCTGCTACTATATATGATTTATCCTTGATATGATTCTGACCAGACTAGCTGTGATCCTGTTTACCTACCTGTTCATCAACAAGGTCATCTAAACATTTGCAAATCAGGTCACCAGGCCAAGACCTGCTCTATCTTTGCCTCACATATAACTACAGTTGGGTTGATCTTTGTGACTTGAAATTTAATCCATGCATGCAATGATTTAAGCAACTCCCTGGAAGGAGAAAAGGCTTTGACAATGTTGTAACAGTGGTGAGCCCCAGGCTGAACTTTCTGATTTTATAGCCTGGGGAACAAGGATGTGAAGGAGGCCCTGAAGAAAGCTCTTAATAAAGCCAAGTTGTACTAATTATCATCACAGCTCTCCAAAATGCTCATCAAAACCCTCCTCTGTTGTACTAATGATCTGGGCTCTTATTATCATTTGCAAGTGTTCGCAGCACACAAGGCATTGAACCAGGCCCCCAGAGGTAGAGAATCTTCCAGAAAGGAGTTTCTCATGAAGCCTGCTTCCAGGGAAAGTAAGGAAAGACAGACGCAGGATATCAACAAAGAGATTCTATATTTTAATGAGGAGAAATATTAGCAAAGATTTGAAATTAAATTATGTAATGGCAACAACAGGGAAGGTTGACAACAGCAGTAACATTAAATATTGAGCTAGAGTAGAACAAAATGGGATAGAAGGTGAAGTGATGACAATTGCGTAATAGATTTATGAGAGCTAGCATCCAAAGAAAGAATGCTTTATTGTCTATGAGGATATTTCATTACATAATTAGAAATGTTACATTTTGTTTGGGTGATTTATAATTTTATTTTTAAGTGAAAAATTACACGTGCTTGCCGTGGTGCCTGGCACATAGTGGGCACTCAGGGGTGTTGGATATAACTGCGGTCATCATAATTATTATTAGTGGAGTCTACATTCGTTAAAGACCAGATAGAAAGTTTTACTGCTATTTTAAAGTAACCAGTTGTTGTGAACTCTATAATGTCATTAAATGTGTAAAGATTAAGATAGGAAGTAGGAAGAAAGACTGAATTTGAAAAGTGGTCCAGGAAACACCTTTCCAATGGTGAAGACTGGCTTTACGTTCTCTCATTCATTTCTCTTTCATTTGATTTCCTCCATAACTTTAGGAGACTGGTACTATTATTGCCAATTTACAGATGAGGAAGTTGAAGTACGGAGAGATTATCCATATTTTGCAAGGTTGCACAGCTAGAAAACGGTGGAGCCATGATTCAACACAGGCAGTCTGATACCAGAATCCATAGTCTTAACCAAGACTTATAATGTCTTCTCTCTGGTAAACTCTAAGTGATTAGAAAATGCTAACTGAAAGAGAAAAGACTAAAAGAGAAGCTATCTGCATTTAGGATTAAAGAACTTTCGGGCATGAAAAAGATCTAATGGTCATGATATTTTCTAATACCTGTAAGGGGCACTAAACTGGAGTGACCTATCCCCACTAAGGAGCAGATTCATGGCCTAACAAGGCACATTTCTTAACTCAGGGTAGGGGCACATGGTAATATTTGCCCAGTAGGATCTCAGAATTGTTATGGACCAGTAACTGCCATGTGCCTGCCATTCTTCGTCTTTTCTAATGGGTATGCTTACTGTGGTTATATCCTGCCTGCTTCATCAATCTGTGTTGGGTGTTTGCAGGCCCGGCAGATAACTTGTCTTTTTAGTTCATAATTCTCCAGACCAAGGGGAGCTGAGTCTGGACTGATAGAGATCACAAAATCCTAGACTTTGATCCCAACGATGTAATTTGAAGCTTGTGGAGGAGGGGAGTCTTAGGGTGGTGATGAGTATATTTTGCATGTGGTTAGGGCAGTAGGACGTGAGTATTTACAACGATAAGAAAAACTGGATTATTGTTCAGAAAATATTCACTCCACTCCTCTCCCACTGTGAATAGAACGTACTCCTCTGCTCCAGGATGTTGACTTCACCATGAGACTTTCTTTGGCTGATAGGCATTAGCAGACTTCATGTAAGCAAAGACTTGAAATGTGCTTTGGTAATGGGGCTTTGTCCACTTGTGCTTCTGCCATTGTTAGAAGAACATGTCCCAGGTAGGCTTGCTGACTCAAAGATGATGAGAAACACATGAAATGAACCAAACTCTGGCCTGGCCAAGCTAGCCAAGCCTAGCCTAAATAAACCAAATCCTGGCTGACCCATAGCCATATAAGAATAAATGCTTATTGTTGTCACTGCATTTGTGGGTGTTTGTTACACCACAGTGGCTAAGTAAATGTTCCATGGTCAAATACATTTGAGAATTGCTGCATAATATATACTTAATTTCAGAGACTTATAGAGTATGTTATCATGCTAAAGTCTCTGAGAAATCCTTTAGTAAAGACAGTTAACTTTATTTAACCCAGTTTCTCAGATGTATACAAACACTGAATTCTTTCTCGGTATGCTAAAAGTAAAAAAAAAAATTAAAGATTAGCTGGAATTTGGCCTAATTTTCTTCTATTAGAGAAATTTCTCTTTGTTAAGGAAAACATCTTAACAGGCATCTTGATTATGAAATTTAGGAACCTCTAATGTATGGTCTAAATGGAAGGTATTTGGGTATTAAAGATTTAGATTATCGTGAATAACAATATATATAGGATCTTGAGTCTTTTTTTCCCAATGGATTAGATTGGATAGGAGTTTGGAAGACTGGTGAACTGGGAGAAGAGAGATATAAGTAAAAGATTATCTCAGCAGAGAAAGATAGGGGGTCGTATGTTAGCAGGCAGGCTTAGGTTGAAGGTGAGAAGCAGCCAGAGACAGATTCTTTGTGATGAGACTGGCTGGGGAATTTGTAGCACAATGACATCAATTATTCAGTTCTAATTTCCCCCCTATTCTGTGTAGTACTGTGAACCTCTTAAGTTTTCTACAATGTCTTTATTAAAAGTCTGTTACCCAAGCTAACACTGTGTTAACGTTGCTTCAGAGAATGAAGGAAAAAGTCTTGGCATGATGTGGTACTGGCAAGAGTGAGTGGTCATGGGAAGTGGACACAACTGTGGAGAGTGCTTTAGTGGAAGCAGGAAAACAGAGAGCCGTACAAATGTGATAGTGAGAACCTTGAGTGTCCTCGAAAATTAGAGGAAGGAGTTCTAGACTTTCTGTTGCACAAAGGATGGGGATGTGGCAGAGATTTTAGCCCAAATATTTGTTTGCACAAATATCCATGTGTTTCTGCACATTTTCTAGCATCCCCTGTAGCTATGCTGAAGTCATGTGATGGGGCTCTGGTCACTGGGATGTGGGTAAGAGTGAGGCAGATCACTTCCAGTCCTGATCCTGAGTGATATCCTACATGACCTTTCCCTGCTCTTCCTCTGTACTAGCAGTCTTGAAGGCCACTTGTTCCAAATGGCATAGCTACAAGATGGAGGAGAGCTACCTAACCCACACTAGGTTTTTCATGGGCAAATATAAATTTCTTGTGTAAAGCCACCGTGAGTTTAAGGTAATCTGTTAATACAGCACAGCCCAGAACACTCACCTCTTCACCCAGTCAGCTCTGGAGTGCATGTGCATGTATTTCTGTGTGGTCATAAAAAAAATGTCCTCTTGGGCATCAAGGGCTGTGGCCTAGGAAGAGTCCATTAGCAACCAGCGAGTACAGGACAGACAAAATTTCTAGTCCACTCACCAAGAGACTCTATGACCTTGGTCCCCACTCTTGACCTCTGTTTTGTTATCAGTACAAATGGAGAGTCCTACAATATCTCTTAATCCTGCAGGGCTCTTGTGAAGATAGGCAAAGAGTGCTTTGACATGGTTGAAGATGCTCTGCAATATTAGATCTCATTAAGAGGCCTTCCTACATTTTCTTTCCTAAGTGGAGAGTTGAGAGGAAAGAAATGGAATGTCCCTAGATGATTAAAAGACATTTGTTAAGCCTGCTGCCAGGAAGCCCCTTGGTCTTGCCCTCCTTTTCTGGCATATCTCCAGTGCTGTGCTGGACCATATTAGCAACAGAGGCAAAAGGAAAATCAGTGATACTGCTGCTGTGTTTGTTCAAAATTTTGATGTTTTGTTCATCATGGATATTTTGCATTGCTTTTGATTTTTTAATAATATCACATTATCATTTTCCTTGTTTACTAATGTTTTGGTGCCGCCTTAACTTTTGCACCTGAGATAAGTGCCTCAGTCACCTCACCCTAGTCCTGGGTTTGCCTAGTATCATCTTGTACAGCTGCCAAAGTCCCACTCATTGTCCCAGCAGTAGTCCCTGGAGTTGCCTGTCCCTGTGAATATGCTCATGTTGGTTCCCCTTCCTGAAGAGTCTTGCTCATCATTCTCCTTCTCTCCTGCCTCTGTCCAAAATGATTGTCAAATTCCACCTCCTCTTGGAAGCCCTCCCTGATCTACCCCATCCATAAGCGATCTTGCCCTACACTGAATCCCCATGACATCCTACCTACACCTCACTTAAGAGGTTAGTACTTGTTATCTTCTAGGAGGGATAAATTATCACGTATATGAGGCTGCACATTCCTTGTCTACAGGCATTTTGTTTTCTCTTTTGGAGGGTCTTGCTTCATTTTGCATCTCTTGTTCTTCATTTAGAACTATTAGCACAGTGATGGATCAAGGAACTATGTGTTCTCATTTTCTCTTGGTTCTTATAATTGTCAAAGAGAACAATTATTCTGTTCTCCCCCATCTTCCTTATTTCCTTTTCTGAATTGAGACTTGAGTGACTTAACAAAATGCTTATGAATTTGGGGCTAAAGAAATACTAAAGTGTCAAAGATGCAGAGAGTTGGCAAAGACTATGCCAACAAGAAGAACTTGCCAATTGCTCCTCCTGGCAACATCCCAGGTTTTTGTTTTCCCTGTGATTTTATTTGCTTTTAAAGAGGGGGGGAAAGAGAGACTTAATGAAACTCCTGACCCTTCCCTAGGGAGGGCAAACTTAGAAGACATGATGTGTCTTGTTGAGGTCTTTGTGTAGAGTCCCCAGTGTGTCCTCCTGGATAACGTAGATCAAAGCCTTGAGTTTACAAAGCACCCTTCTTCCAGGACATGGCCACACTGATAAGGGCATCAATGGGTACAGTTTCTCATATTGTTCTGACTGGAGAAAAGCCAGAGACATCTCACTCCTCAAGCAACCATGCAGAATGCAGAGCTGGGATTCATGGTTTTTAGACTCCACCAAGTGGGTGTCTCATAGGGCTCTGGAAGCTGGGACTGGGACCAGGTGCCTTGTTAAGAATCCACATGAGCAATAATTGCCTTTCCTTAGAGAACATTTTAGCCATCAACTGGGGACTTCAGAGCTTTTGTAGCACCTATTAGTATCTTCTCCAAAGGAGATTTGCATTGGAGCCAGGAGCCCATGGGAAGAGGCTGTTCTCCAACCTCTGCCATCCCAGCCTGCATTTGAACAAAAACCAGGGTGAAGAACGCATCTTAATCAGGTTTACCAAGTCATGGAAACACAAAGATTAAGGGAAGAGAGAGAAGGTGCTTGACCGATCAGAACTGACGAGGGACTTGAGGATGATACGGTACAGGGACTGACATTCAGGCAGCTATGACATTGTTGTCCCATGTTGATTCAGTATTTTTTGTATATGAGGGAAGGGTGGGGGGAGTGGGAAGGACACTGAGGCCTGGAGAGATTAAGAAACTTACTCAGGGTCATAACTGAGCAGGTATGGAAGAACCACCCAGACCTCCTGCTGACCACCACATTGGTGTCTCCTCTACACTCTTAGGATGTTTCTCTCAGCAGTAGAAGAGAAATGACCTTTTAGAGACAAAGGAAAATTAGTGGGCAAAGAGAGAAGAGGACTGTCCAGATAAAGGTGAAGTGGAATTCAGGTGAGAAAACTGATCCTGAAAACTGATCCAGAATACTGGTTTTCTTGGTTCAAGCTCAATTCAGATCATCAGATCCAATTTCTTTTATTTATCATTTTCCCCAACATGGCAGACCAACACTAGAGTAGCTGCCAAAGTCTAATGCTTTAAAGATGATCAAATATCTTCTTTATCCTGCTGCACTGCAACTCTGCCAAATGACTTTCTATCCGTTAGCACAAAAGTCTCCATCAGCCTTCAGACATGAATAGACTGCAGTGCTGGTATTCATGATTGTCTCCTTAAAGGTAGACTTTTCCTGAGTCCTGTTGCACTGTTGGAGTAGACACGTGATGCATGTGAAATCCTGTTATGAGATAAATAGTGCTTCTGTGTGCAGTTTTATTCCTAATGACAGTTCTACCATTTACTAGCTGTGCAATCTTGGGTGTGTTATTTAAACTCTTTCTAACTCAATTTTCTATCTGTAAAGTGAGGATAATAAAAGTTCTTACCTTATAAAGTAGTTGTGGAGATTAAATGAGTTCATGTATAAATCATTTAGGTTAATTTCTATTATTAAGGACAATATCAGTTCTTACAAAATTTATTTTTGGTAATCTAGTTTTGGTAAGCTAAATAAGACAGCAGCTTTCTGTTAAGTAAGCACATTGTTAAGTTGAGAATGGAAAGGTAAACCCAATGATGGCTTATCACCTTCATGAATGTTGATGGATTTTAATGAGTTATTAGCCGTCATATATATATAAATTTCTTTTTGCTGAGGAAGATTCACCCTGAACTAACATCTGGCACCAATCTTCCTCCTTTTTTGCTTGAGGAAGATTAGCCCTGAGCTAACATCTGTACCAATCCTCCTCCACTTTATATTTGGGTAGCCACCACAGCATGGTTGACAAATGGTATAGTTCTGCGCCTGGGATCCGAAACCATGAACCCAGCCACCCAAGCAGAGTGTGCTGAACCCAACAACTATGCCACAAAGCCTACCCATAGATATGTTTTTTTATTTAAACATTTTCATAAAAATAATCACTTGAATGTGTGTACAGTGCCTTCTCTTTGCAAGGTGATTCATATCTCATTTGATAACTTTGTTTATTCCTCAAAAACATGTTAAGCTCTTACTCAGTGCTGAGCGCCAGGGGCACATGCCCTGACCAGGGAAGACAGACTCAAGAGAGACTTGCTGTAGGAATTACTATCTGAACTGAGGTTTGAAGGTAGTGTAGGAGTTGGGCAGGACCCTGAGGATGGGAAAGATAAAGTGTTATGGAAGGAGAGGCCTGCAGACAGCACAGAGATGTGAGAGAACACAGGGGATTAGAGAAGCTGCAAATAATTCAGTATGGCTAGAGACAGTGTGGGAGGATGAGATGTGGCTGTGGGTGTGAGGAGTGAAAAGTAAGAAAGGGATGTGAGGAAGGAAGTAGGCGAGATCTCATGGAGGGCGTTCTCTGACATGCCAAGGAGTCTAAATAATATCCTGTCCTTGATGGGGCACCATGGAGAGATTTTTCACAGGGGGTGAGACAGGATCAAATGGAAGCCTTTGAAATACCACTCTGCCCACAATGAGAAGGAAAAATTGGCAAGAAGCAAGTCAGAAGGCAGGGAAAACTGTTAGTTACATGGCTGTTGTTTTGATCCAGGTGAGAGATAAAGAGGGTTTGAAACATGGGAGGAGCTGTGGTCATGGAGAAAAAGGGACAGAGTCCTGAGACTGATATTCCCATGGTAGGCAGGACCCCACGTATCAACTCCTATTGGAGCTATAGGAATATTTTGGGTAAGAGTGAGTAACTGACTTACAGGGACTCACACAGCTAGTTAGCAATCAAGATCGGAGAGCATGCATTCTTATTCTGAAATATTTACCGGTATTGGATTTCTTGCCATACTAAGTCGACTCTATGTCACAGAACTCCCTTGGTAGGAGCTGAGACTAGTCATCTCTGAAACTCCACACAGCACTTGGCATATTTTATCCGTAGTACATATTCAATCAATGTAAACTAGAAATACAGTTAAGTCTTATTTATAGCTTCCTAGCTTTCTTCTCATCCTCAGTACCTCTGGCTTCATGGAAAACAAGAACCTCACCTTGGTGACTGAATTCCTCCTTATTGCATTCACTGACTATCCTGGATGGACACTCCCTCTCTTCTTCCTGTTTCTATTTATCTATCTCATCACCTTATTGGGGAACTTGGGCATGATTATCCTGATCCGCGTGGATCTCCGACTCCACACCCCAATGTACTTCCTTCTGAGTCACCTCTCCTTCATGGACATCTGCTACTCATCTGTCACTGTGCCTCAGATGATGGCCATGTTGTTGGAGCATGGGACAGTTTTATCCTACACACGCTGTGCTGCGCAGTTCTTCCTCTTCACCTTCTTTGGATCCATTGACTGCTACCTTCTGGCCCTCATGGCCTATGACCGCTATGTGGCTGTATGCCAACCTCTGCTTTACGTCACCATCATGACGCAGAAGGCTCGTTTGGGTTTTGTGGCTGGAGCTTACATTGCTGGTCTCTTCAGTGCCTTGGTGAGAACAGTCTCAGCTTTCACTCTCTCCTTCTGTGGAACCAATGAGATCAACTTCATTTTCTGTGACCTCCCTCCTCTTTTAAAGCTGACCTGTGGGGATAGCTATACGCAGGAAGTAGTAATTATCGTGTTTGCCATTTTTGTCATTCCTGCCTGCATGGTGGTGATCTTGGTGTCCTACCTGTTTATCATCTTGGCCATTATGCGGATCTCCTCAGCTAGAGGCAGGGCCAAGACCTTTTCTACGTGTGCTTCCCACCTTACCACTGTGTTACTCTTCTTTGGCACCCTCATCTTCATGTATCTGAGAGATGACTCTGGCCGGTCCCCACAGGAGGATCAGGTGGTGTCTGTGTTCTATACAACAGTGATTCCCATGTTGAATCCCCTCATCTACAGCCTGAGGAACAAGGAAGTGAAGGATGGCCCTGAGGAAAATTCTAAACAGAGCCAAGTTGTCCTAACCATCACCAATCTTGGAAAATTCTGAGAATCACCTCTTATGCAGTGTTAGCATTCTGGGCACTCATTATTTATAGCATGCTCAATGCTTAAATGTATATGTCATGGTACAAGGTATAAAAAAGAACCAAAACTTTTAGTTCCAGAGAAAGAAAGGAAGAAAAGGAAGAGGCAGCCTGAGAAGAGATTGGGGTGCAATCTCTAATTTCCAGGACAATGGCAAAAGAATCTGAAGCTAAATCCTATGTAATCCAGTTGTGCACACCTCACTGGTCTGTGACTATAAAACAAGATTACATTTTTTTGGCAAAATTTTCTATGAAAGATTTCCATCTCATAGAAATGTTGAAAATAATGTATAGTGAACTCCCTATACCCGATACTTAGTTTCTGCAATTGCTAATATTTTGTTATATTTGCTTTATCACACATATACAATCTATTCATTTATCCACCCATCAATTCTTCCATCAATCTACCTTATTTTTTGATCCATTTTGAAGTGAGTTGCAAACATCGTTGTTAGTACTTTTCCCTCCTGTACACTTTAGAACGATATCATCGATTAGGATTCAATATTCAGATTACATTTATTTTTAATGATTAGAGTAGTAGTTTGATGGTCCAGTCAATAAAACTGACCCTTCTCAAAGTATTCCTCAGACTCTTGTAGTAGTTCACAGGTCTGTCTCACATGAATAGCTAAAAAGCGCCCACAGTAACATGTCTGTCTATTGTTATCGCCACCGGAAATATGACCTGATCTTTCTTCTACCTGTTCCAGCTCCCACTTGTCAAATCGTTTGCCTGAGAATCCATCTGGTGAATTTATATCATTCCCATTGCCCATAATAGCGTCTGTATCTCTCTGTGTTCCGCAGCAGTTCAGTCTGTATCCAAAGCCTCCCAGAGTCTGTTGGGTTTCTTTCCCTCCAGTTTTATTGAGAAATAACTGACATATATAAGTTTAAGGTGTACAGCATTACGGTTTGATTTACACATATTGTAAAATGATTGCCACAATAGGTTCAACTAACATCCGTCATCTCATATAGATACAATAAAAAGAAAAAAAAGAAGAGAAAAAAATTTTCTCCTTGTGATGAGAACTCTTAGGATTTATGTTATACATTATGTATATATTACATCCCTAGTATTTATTTATCTTATAACTGGAAGTTTGTGCCTTTGACCACCTTCTTCCAAATGCTCCTTTCCCCACCTTCTGCCTCTGGTAGCCACAAATCTGATCTCCATTTCTATGAGTTTGGTTTTTTGGTTTTCTTTTGTATTACACATATAAGTGAGATTATACAGTATTTGTCTTTCTCTGTCTGTTAACATCCAAAACATATAAAGAACTCATACAACACAATAGCAAAAAAACAAATAACCCAATTAAAAAATAAGCAAAAGATGTGAATAGACATTTTTCCAAAGAAGACATGCAAAAGGCCAACAGGTATGTCAAAAGATGCTCAACATCGTCAGTCAATAGGGAAATTCAAATCAAAACCACAATGATATATCATCTCATTCCTGTTAGAATGGCTATCATCAAGAAGACAAGAGATAATAAACGCTGGTATGGATGTGGAGAAAAGGAAACCCTTGTCACTGTTGATGGGATTGTAAGTTGATACAACCACTATGAAAAACAGTATGAAGGATCCTCAAAAAATTTAAAATAAAGCTACCATACGATTCAGCAATTCCCCTTTTGTGAATATATCCAAAGGAAATGAAAACACTAACTCAAAAACATATCCACATCCCTACATTCATAGCAGCATTATTTATAATAGCCAAGATATGGAAACAATCTGTTGGTTCTTGATCTTCACTTCTCTAACTGTAGGTACCTCAATCAAATCCAAGGCACTAGAAAGGAACAGGCCCCACCTACTCATCATTTTCTGTTCTTTCTTTGATCTTTGTTCCTGGAACTCAAGCTCTTTTTCTCCCTGCCCCTTGGATTTCCCAAAAACAAAGTCTCAGGTATATGAATGATATAAACCATGTGGAAATGTATAACCGTATCAACAATATTATGAACAGAGGATGATTCCAAACTCAGCCAGCCAAAAATGATGTGTCACACCTGGAATTCCAGTAATAGGACTTTAAATTGAAAGAATCAGATAAGCAAAGCATGGAACATTCATAGTGAAGGCATACAAAGGATATTCAACTTAAGATCACTTATAGTAAAATACTATGCCTTTAAATCTTCAAAGACTTTGTGTTTATTCTAGAAGACAAGATATACAATTTTCAAGAGAAACATTTGTTCCCTTTAACGGTGGTTTGTCTGGTTATTAAAACCCAGGCTGGAAATTTACAGTTCTTGTAAGGGGGATAGTTAATAAATAGTTCCTGTGTCAGTTGTGTTACAGGTGGTGGGAAAAGTTAAGGAAGTAGTTAGAAAGCTTGGATTAGTTATATGATGCTCCCTCCTGATTGAAAAAGACAATTTTGAGTCTGTGTGAATAAGAGTAGTATACTGAAGAGTTATTTGCTCTCTTAGAATCTGCCAGAAGGCAGGGAGTTCATGACGAATTGAAAGGGACTACTAAGAGAATGAGTTTCCAGGATTAAAGAGACAATTTAATGCCTTCTGATTAAATTCTAAGCAGGCAGTTAAAGACTTCTATTTTAGAAGAAAGGGCTAACTGAAAGATCTGTAGGAACTAGTGTCTACAAAGCCCCAGTGGGACTTCATTTACTTTTTACTCTATAAAGACTGCTGAGGGAAAGTTTAAAAAAATGCTTTCCACTTAAGTATGGAAGCAAAGACAGGATTAAATTAGGCAATTTTAAAGAATAGTTGATAATAGGGAGGTTGCCTTGTTGTAAATAGTGTTAGTATCTCCTTACATCTTGCTATATCTTGTGTTAAAGTCCTTCAATTAAAGCAAACTGTGATTGTTTTTGTTGAGTTATTTTAATGAAAGTCCTGTTTTAACAGAAAATATACAGCTGATGATAAATCATTCAAAAGTCCGCTTTTGGATATACATACTTAGGCAATGCTAGGCTACAACAACCAGAAAACACTATCTACTAGGAGGTTTTGAATGTGGCTCTAATGGCTAAAAGGAGAATAAAAAGGTCTTCTGGAGAGAGAATCTTGGATATCCATCTCAGTAAGGGGATGGCAAGTATGATACCATACCCACACCCTGCCTGGTCTGAAGCCTGGCACTCGTCTGCACTTCCCCCAACTCCCTTCTCAAGTTTCTGCCAACACTGGTTTCCTCCAAGGAGACTCCACTACCATAAGCCAAGACCTCCAGGAGCTGTCCAAGAAGGGACTTGGTATCATGGCCTCTTTGGTGGCTTCAGGAGACTCTCTCACTTTTTTTGGCCCCAGATCTAAAATAGGGGTCCTGGACACCACATTGCTTGGTACCAGAGATGGGAAAAGAAAAGCTACAACCCTTCCAGTGGCAGTGCAAGTTGGTAGATATTACCTTACATTGGTTGCAATATGCCGTGATTTTCAAGGTGCCAAAAAGGGGTCTGATTCCCTCTTAAATCCCCTTTCTTTGCTTCCAATTCCTTTGCTTGAAGTTAGCCTGCTTGACTTTCTCTTCTGGAGACTGTAGGATATGATTGAAAGAATGCTGGGTGGTGACTGCCACTAACCAGCTGTATGTCCTTCCATAAGGGAATTCCCCATTCTATACCTCAATTTCTCCATCAGCAAAATGGGGGAGAGTTTAGAATAAGAGAATTCTGAGTCCCTTTGTGGTCTGACACTCTATATATCCAGGCTTTAACTCTATTAAAGTGTAAATTATTTGAGAAGAGAATCCTCATTATGCATTGCTAGCCACTTTCTTCAGAAGGAGACTGCGCAGAGCCCTCTCTGAGCACGGTTTAGGAAAGGGAGTGAGTACCCAAGAACTAGGTAACTGAGAAGTATGGGAATGGGTGCCAAGGCCAAGGAAGATGGAGTGGCCAGAGACAAACTTTCTACACTTCACATTGGCCCTAGGAATTTGGGCATAAAGCTTAAAGAAATCACTAAACAACAATCGTCTTTCTGATGACCACAAGATTCGCAGGTAGGATGTAAACATGAACTGTATCCAGTGGCAGATCTGCTTCCCGTGCTGCCTCTTGTGGCCTCCCCAAGTCACTGCTCAGCCACCACTCCTGTGGGATTTTGTGAGGCACAGTGGGAATTTCCCTGATTCTTCTTACCTTAGCATGTTGAAAATCTCTTCTTTTGTGTTTCCAGAACAGCATCCCGTCTCATCTGGAAAATGCTCCTTTCTTTACTCTTGGTTCACACAAGTACTTCATTTCCCTGTAGATCCTGTCTTTCTGGTCTTCAGTGATTGACCCTGAGGTAGGCACCTGGCTAACATTAGGCTAATCCTGATACCCCATCCCTTGGCCTTATGACATCTGAGACCTTCCATAGGATTTTCTTTAACTTGGCATCGGAAAGAGTGATTTTCATCTCCTTTGTGGTGGAAAAGCTGGGACAAGTGAAATGTGGACACAACCAA
Organism: Equus przewalskii; assembly: GCF_037783145.1. Lineage (NCBI taxonomy): Eukaryota > Metazoa > Chordata > Mammalia > Perissodactyla > Equidae > Equus > Equus przewalskii. Next base: position 19,616,470 of record NC_091841.1, read on the forward strand.
TGGAAGGAGTACGTTTAGGAAGAAAATAAAGCTGGTTTTCAGAGACAATTATGGGCATTGGAGAAATTTCTGATGTCATGGAGTTACCAGTCTCATTTGTCCCTGAGGTCTAGCCGCAACCTTGCCTGCCCTCCCCATGGTTTTGAGAATCTTGTCATGAATTCATCTGTGTGTTCAAGCCATCTTTTGTTACTTGTAACTAAGAAGCCCCCGTTAAGAAACCCAGGGACTCTAAATCATTCCCATTTTAGGCTCTCATTCTTCACATTTGTGAGGAGTTGGATTGGACCTTAAGTTCCTTCTGGCTACATCATTCTGGGAAGTTCAGGCATAGAAGCTCTGAGAAAACTTATAAAAGAAGCAATGCAAGAAACTTGTCTCAGGCCTGCATACCCCTGAGAGTATTAGGGGATAAGAAGGGCAGATACGCATTTTTAAATTTAGAAAAGAATCAAGATGAATTTGCTTGATTATCTGGTTATCTTTTATTTGGGGCCTCTTTTTTTTTTTTTTCTTATTCCCAAAGCCACAGTATGTAGTTGTATTTCCTAGTTATAAGTCATTCTAGTTCTGCTATGTGGGATGCCACCACAGCATGGCTTGATGAGTGGTCATAGGTTCGTGCCCATCATCTGAACCAGCAAACCCCTGGCCCCTGAAGCGGAGTGTGAGAACTTAATAACCCAGACACGGGGCCAGCACCATGGGGCCTCTTCTGTATTTGAGAGAAATAAGGGACCACTGGGGAAAGTGCCAGTTAACCAGTTTTGCCTTAAAAAGTCATGGATTGGGAATCAAATGAACTGATATAACTGCTGACTGTCTTCCTATTTGGGGACCTTAGCCAGTTCACCTTTGAATTGGAAAGATGGGTTCATTGACTTCTAATATCCCTTTGGTTTTAGTATCTTATAGGAGCCTATAAAAATTCTGCAGTTCCAGAATGTGTAAAGTGAGGGCAGTTCACCAATGATGAACTGTTACAGTATGTTAAGTCCTTCCAAAGCAAATTTATGAGCAATAGGTGGTCCTCCGCCTTGAATTGGCATGAGATCCACATAACTATTGATGGGGAAAGACAGTATAGATGGATTCCAGGGTGACTGCTGAGGATATATTCTCCTTACACCAAAACCTGCAGTCCTTCCTAGGGCTTCTCCAGGCTGCTAGTCATGACTCCTTGGCTACAAAGAACAGATATCTACTTTAAAGTAGTTTAAGAAAAGAGCTTTTTTGGAAGAAGGAGGGTTAACCTCCACAATCAACTCAGATTGAGTTTTCCCCTTACCCAATTATTTGTGCTTAGAAAGGTGAGGCCATATGGGGCCAAGGTGGATGGTGAGTCCATTCTTTCACCATGGCTGTGAGTAATACTTAGAAGGAGCAAGGGCCTGGCCAAATACCCCCCAAATTTTCTACCACAATCTGCTCACTCTGAAACTTAGATTCCATATCTAAGCCCAGTCTCCTTCTTTCTAAAATGATAGAAAGAAAATACATACATAGAAGGAAGGATTCCTCAACTATTCCCAAACAGGGAGTTCAGAGACATCCTCATGAGGGTTTGTCGTGTAATATAGGAGTTAAGAGTGTGCATTCTGGAGCCGGACTGCTTTGGTTCAAACCCTAGCTCTGCCCCTTACTGTGGGAGTATTTGTGATCCACTTCAACTCTCTGTGCCTAAATTTTCTCATCTCCTTAAAGCAGGATAATAATAGCATCTGATAGGACTCCGGAGTGGATTAAATGAACTAATACAACTTTATCTATCTATCTAACAATCATCTGTCATCTTAGAAGAGTGAAGTGGCATATAGTAAGCCCCTTAAGTAGTCTTTGCTGTTATTGTCCTGTCCGATTTCCCTTTCATGTTTTTTTTTTTTTTAAAGATTTCATTATTTCATTTTTCTCCCCAAAGACCCCCGGTACATAGTTGTATATTCTTCGTTGTGGGTTCTTCTAGTTGTGGCATGTGGGACGCTGCCTCAGCATGGTCTGATGAGCAGTGCCATGTCCGCGCCCAGGATTCGAACCAACGAAACACTGGGCTGCCTGCAGCGGAGTGCGCGAACTTAACCACTCGGCCACGGGGCCAGCCCCCTCCCTTTCATGTTTTAACTCAGCTCCCACCATACCCTGAATCTCCAAATCAGGAAATCAAAGTTGGTCAGGTCTGTAGGTCTTAGGAACAAATTTCTAAACTTCTTTTACTTTAGTTTGATAGATCTCGATACTCAAATGAAATCTTGATCTATACTCTATGAGGTTCATTCTTCTTCTTTTCTGGGGCTGGCCTTCATGGCGACTGAATCATCTTAATTATCTGATAGAGGTTGTAAATTCTACCATAGCTTCCTGAAAGTATGGTTCTGATGGCCTCAGCAGCTGATTTCACCTGGGAGTTGGGCGGAGTCACTATTGTTTGTGAAGCAGAAATGCAGGGGCTCAGCCATTGAATCTATTTCACAACTGAAGGAAAAGTTCTTTCTTAAAGGGTAAGACGTTTTCCTCTTTCACATCTCCTGAGGGATCCATCTGGAAGGATGCTGCTCTCAGCCTGGCCCCTTCCCAAATCCTTTCCCTGTAGGAGCCATTGCTCTGGGGGCAGCCAGTCTGACAGAGACTTAAAGGAGCCAGATCTTGAGATGAGTCATCAGGAGATGCCTTTTCTTGGAATGATTACTGCTTTGCAGTTTGGCATTCGGTCAGTTGCTGAGCTTTTTTAGAGCTGCACTGCCTAAGGAGCATCCTTCCGTAGGAATTCTAATTCTGTAGGATGGTAATCTGCTTTTAATGAAAAAGATGTTCTGTGGTCAAATATTTTTGGGAAATAGTAGGTTAAAGAAAGTTGACAAGGTCTTTTAATTATAGGATCTTATAGATCCTTTACAATGTTGATATGCAATATGATTTTCTTTGTGAAGGAGTATGCAGTGATTTCCAAACTTATAACAACAGTAAACCTATTTTCCTCCCTGGAATGTCTACCTAAGACACCTGGGGAAATGTAAAGCTTTGCAAGTTAGGAGCCCTTTGGCCGTGTTTCTCAAACATTGCAGTACTTTGTAATCACTTGGGGATTTAAAAAATACTGATGCCTCTTTTCTACACTCAGACATTCTAGTTTAATTGTTAAGGGCTACACTTTGGGCTTCAGGATTTTAAAAGCTCCCCAGGTGATTCTAATGCAGCAAAGTTGAGAACCACTGCACTGGAGTCCTCCTGTCTTGTGCCATTTTCTGAGTAGGCTTAGTCAACAGAGCACTTTGTTTTGCTATCAAGTAGCTGCATAGCCCTCTCGGTATCTAGGTTTTTTAATTTACGAGATGGGGAAACATCAAGCCCACCCCAACTATCTTAGGTCCCCTGTGAGGAAGGAAGGCACTGATGAAAGTTTGGAGAAATCATGCTCTTCAAGAACACACGTGTATTATTTTACTTTAGTTTACAGCACGGTGCACAGAGGGTCAAGCAGGACTAGAGTTCCCGAGAATGCTTCCCCAGGCACAATTCTAGATAGAATACTTGCGGATTAGCTGTATCAGAATCACTTGGGCTGCCTGTTAACAGTGTAGATGCCTGCACCCCATGGCAGAGGCACTGCATCAGAATTAGTGGGGGTGGGGCTATAGTATTCACATTTTAAACAAACTCCCTGGGTAGTTCGTATGCACAGTGAAATTTGAGGACCAGTGCTCTGGAGGAGAGGTTGGCCACCATTAAAAATTTGCTCAGTTTGTCTGGTAGAAGTCTGTTTACGACCTGCCCACAGTTGTCTCTCCAACATTTCATCTTGTGACTCTCCCACTTGCACCATTCTGCTTCTGTCAAATGGTAAAGTTTCAGAGTCACCAATTACAGTGTGTCTTGGCAATGGGGAGCAAAAGCCAGTGCTTACAAAACAGCCTTCTTTTGGGGTCAGGGCATAGCCGGCTAGGACGGCATTGTGCAAAACCTTTGACAAAATTCCCAACTGAGATATAGGAAACTTTCAAAGAAATACGTTCCTTTTGGTACAAAGCAGGAGTGAGGCAAGACTAGGAACCAACCTCATCAGACCTTGGTGAATGATGGCAGGATGTGGGATAGGGCTTTGGGAGCTTGAAATTAAAGAGAAATTTTCAAAGATATTAGACACCTTGTTAGGGAGTCATGGGAAGATAAATTGCTTCTCTCTGGAGACTCACCTCAGGCGCCAATTATGGCACGATACTGGAGCAGTGAATATAAGAAGCAACACCGGCAAGGTCTAATGCTGCATCAGAAGCTCCAGGAGAGAGCCTGGTCCCCTAGCTGTGCTATCATGGACTTAGTCTGAAAGAAATCTCAGGAAACTCTAGCATCAGGGATGTATTGTTTTGTCAAGGGTAAGAGGAAACATAGAGACTCTATAAAGCAAGAATAAGAGAGATTCTGGAAGTGACCCCATAGCAACTAGGTTGCTATGAGTGTGGACACATGCTACATTGTTGTTTACTGAAAGGGAACAGAGACAAGGTAATTGAAGTCCAGAGAGGAAAAGTGACTTGCCTGGGGTCACACATCTAGTGTGGGTGAACTGGAACCCAGATTTCCTCTGGATGGGCAGGTCACTGGCAGAGGAAACAATAAACAAAGGAAGAAGGCAATAGTGAAGTGGAATTCAGGTGAGGACTGTTCATGCCCAGCTCATGGCTTCCAAACCTAATTTCTTTTCTTTGTTATTATCCCTAATAGGTCAGCTTGGTATTGGCCTGGCTGCTGGTGCACTGAGTAATCAAATATAATCAAAGCCCTCCTTTATAGCCCTGTTCTAGAACTCTATTAAGGACCCCAAGTCCATTAACCCAGATTCCTCCATCAGTGCTTGACAATACGAGGCTGCAGAAGTATTTCTGCTTTCAAGTGTGGATGCTGTTTATCAAACTACTGCTTCTATTAGGGACTGTGAGAACAACCAAGCAATGCTTATGGAGCTTTGGCGCTAAAAGAAGCTTATGCTTGCTCTTTTCATTCCAAGGTTAATGCTAGTACTTACAAAAACGAAAAACAAACAAAAAACCCTTAGTAAGCCAGCCAACTCTAATTAGGATAACAGCTGTTTGTTAAACATGCATGTTATTAGACTGAGAATAGAAATATTACAATAAGCAGAGCCCATTGCTGATTGCTAATGGATTTTTTTGGTTCGTGCTCTTTTGTTCATAGAATATAAATTTTCCTTCCTTAAAGTGTTCATTTAAAATTTTAAATGGCCACCATATATACGTGAAGTGCTTTTAACTTTCCAATGCACTTTTGCATCTGTTTTAATCTATGCATTAACTTTATCTCATCAGCAGGGCAGATATTATGATCCCCTTTTGGCAGAAGAGGAAATTGAGGTTCAGAGAGGTCAAGTGCCTTGCATAAGATCAAACAGCTAACTGGGGACAGAGTTGCAAATATAAGAGCTGACTTGTAAGTTTAGAGAATCATTTGCTCTCCATTCTTAGTATAATAGAAGCATTCATCACTTTTTTTTTCTTTTTAGTGAGATCTGTGTTTGTCCATTTCCACATTAGCCTGAAAAATTTGTTGAAGTTGAATGCCTATACATCAGAAACTCAATTTAAAGCTTTTTGCTTGAAATGACTTGAACTTCTCTTCAGGGATCCCCTTGCCTGGCTCTTTTGTCTTAGCCCTTGCAGGTAAATGGCTGAATGGATGGCTGGGAAGAATTACACTGTGGTGACAGAGTTCTTCCTGATTGTATTCACTGAATATCTTGAGTGGGGGCTTCCTCTCTTCCTGGTGTTTCTGAGTTTCTATCTACTCACTCACCTGGGGAATTTGGCAATGACCATCCTGATCCACAAAGATTGCTGGCTCCACACCCCAATACACTTCTTCCTCAGCCGCCTTTCTTTAGTGGACATCTCCGACTCCTGGTCATGCTCCTTCAGATGCTGGCTGTGCCGTGTTCCCACAGTGTGTGGGAACACGGCACAGCCATCTCGCAGGCTCGCTGCACAGCTCAATTCTTCCTCTTCACCTTCTGTGCTCCCCTTGACTGCTACCTCTTGGCAATCATGGCTTATGACCACTATGTGGCCATGTGCCAACCCCTGCTTTATGTCACCATCTTGACTGAGAGGGCCCGCTTGGACTTAGTGGCTGGAGCTTACATTGCTGGTCTTTCCAGTGCCTTTGTTTGAATAGTCACAGCCTTCAGGCTCTGCTTTTGTGGAAATAATGAGATCAACTTTATTTTCTGTGACCTCCCTCCTTTGTTAAAACTCACTTGTGGGGACAGCTACATCCAGGAAGTGGTGATTATTGTGTTTGCCATTTTTGTCATGCCTGCCTGTATTTTGGTGATCTTGATGTCCTACCTGTTTATCATTGTGCCTGTCATGCAGATTTGCTCTGCTGGAGGCCCGGCCAAGAACTTCTCGACCTGACCTCCCACCTCACTGCTGTGGCTCTCTTCTCTGGGACCCTCATCTTCATGTACCTGCGAGATAACTCAGGCCAGTCCTCAGAGGAAGACAGAGTGGTGTCGGTGCTGTACACAGTGGTGACGCCAATGCTGAACCCCCTTATCTATAGTCTGAGGAATGAGGAGGTAAAGGAGGCTGTTAGGAAAGCCCTGAGTAGACCAAAACTTCTGGAAGGCTGTAGAAGGACTCTTGTCAAATATATCTGTCATTCCCTAGTTTCTTCATCCTTTCTGTCTTTCCTCAAATATCATCTACTTGGAGAGGTAAGTAGGGAGACAACCCTACTTAAAATTGAACTGGAACACTCCACCTCTACTTTCTGATTTATTATTCTGCGTAATACTCATCACTATCTGATGTACTATGTTTTACATTTTTCACATTGTCTAATTCTCACAACAAAAAGTGAACTACATGAGAATAAGCATTTTTATCTGTGAGATTCATTTTTGTTTCCCAGTGCCTACCAAAGTACCTGGCATATAAGAAGCATTCGAGAAATATTTGTTAAATAAATGAATTAATCCCAAGTTGCAGTGTCTACCTTTAAATTCCAACTTCTTTAGTCCTGTTTTCTTATCTGCCAAGTGGGTTTACCTACTTTATATGACTATATTTTTGAGAATTCAACGCATGAATGGGAAGAGACCATGTCTGTCATATTCACTAGTATCTCTTGAAGGCAGTGCATTTCCTCGCATGACAAATACTTGATGAGTGAAGGAAAAATATTTGGAAAGTCAAAAAGTTATTGACAAACGCAGCTACTGTTTTGATCCAAAGGGATTTTGTAAATCTTATCATTTATTCTTTCGTGTTTCCCTTTTTACTGTTTATGTGATTTTTGAATAATGATGATGATAATAATAGATAACAATACTTACTAAGCACTGATCACCTTCTAGGAATTGTGATGTTGGCTACAGGAATTATCTGACTTAATTCTCACCTGATTTACAAGTAGATGAGGCACCTGAGACTTAGAAGTTGAGTAATTTTCCCAAGGTCAGCATGCAAGTGGCAGAGTGGGGCTTCCACTCCACTGGAGCCTGAGCTCTTAATTACCATGTACACAGTCTCCTGCTTATGAACTGCTGGCTACTCCATATAACCACTCAGTCTGGAATTTATTGTTATTACACTTTTATTTTTCCTTTTACCTGGTGAAGAAAAGAAAAACGTCCAATCTGTAGAGGTAGGAGGCAGTCAACAACATTTATTTTATAAACCTGATGTGCTAATATTGTGTAACGTGACAGCATGTGGCTATGTGTGTGTGTGTGTTTGCCTGTAGTTGTGTATGAGAAAATGAGGTGTGTAGATTAAATAAATGGCAGCTTCTGAACTCTAGGAACTTTCATTTTAAGGACATATGACAAAAATTTTAGAAAACAGTTGGGTGGGTATGTTTATAGAAAGATAGAGGGAAAAAATTGCACTGGTGTCCAAGAGCTTTTTTGGGTTCACACATCAGCCTTTGTTCATGTTTTTGCACAAATCACTTAAAAACTGCAGAAGAGGATGAGGCAACTCTGCAGAGTGCATCTTGGGGGCCATTTTTCAAATATTAACTGCCATGCAAATGTTCTCCTGACACATCAACTTCTGTGGTAGGTGGTAGAGGCATTTGTGCTGTAGGAAGAGCTTGGAACTTGACATCAAAGTGTCCAGTCCGTCACTTCTTAGTTCTATGGCTTCAGATTAGTTGGGGCCTATCAGCTTGCTTTCTCAACTGAGCAATAAAATTTATTGAGCATTTACTCTGTGCCGGGTTTTATATGTATCTCATTTATCCTCACAACTTGGTGCATGTGGAGAATGGAAGGTGCTAGGTGAAGTTGTATAAACATTAGTTTTATTATGGTGCTTGTCACAAGCTCCACAGCCCAATGAGCATCAAAAGACAGAGGGACCCATAGCTGATTAGTAAACTCTTCATTTCAGAACTCTCCGGAACAGTCTCCCGTGGGCTGAGATCAGCCTTGATCCAGACACCTCCAGAAATAGAGAGTTCACTAATAATTTTTTAACTTAACTCTTAAACTAATGGACACTCAAATGCACGCTTAAACTAAGCTAGGCACTATGCTAAAAGCTTTGCATGAATCATTTATTTTAGTCCTCCTAACAACTTTAATGGAAAGTAATTATTATTGACCTCATTTGGCAAAAGGAAGAACGAAGACCCAAAGAAGTTATGTAACTTATCCAAGTAATGAAACAACAAAGAGGCAGACCAGGGAGGATTTCCAAAGTGCACACTCTTAAATAATATACACTCTTCTGCATTTTTCCCTTTTTCTCCCAGGCCCAAATTCTCAGTTGTGATTTGCTTCAGAAGTGTCTGGATTTCGACTGTCTCCTTGGTCTCAATATTTGATAGGTCTGGGCTGGTGTGGGTGCATCTTCTGGCCTGACATAAATATGAGGCTCATGAAACTCACCTTTGCCCTCTTGTAGGTCAAAGAGGAGGATCTGGGAGAATTTGCAGCTCCTCCAGAAAGAGCAGGATAGGCTCAGATGAACGATTGCCTTCTGAAGCCCTTCCAGAGCAGCTCTTGAGTCAAACCTTCCTCTAGTAACTAGTTCCTCAGTACGGTGCTCCAAGCAGTCACCAATCTTACCTTCATGTCTTCTTTTCAGTCTTCAGTGATCAGCTAAGAACTCAAAATTCCTTTTCAAATGCTGATCATTGTTTTTCTTACCATTTAATAGCATTAAGAAATACATATACTTCATTATTTTGTTCTATCAATTATCTATCAATCATCTATCTATCATGTATCATCTCATAAGATACTACTCAAAGGATGTGTCTGAAGTCCCTTCTGATTTGCTAAGACTTCTTAAAAATAGCTTCGTTCAGGTGTTATTGACATGAAATAAGCTGCATATATTTTAAAGTGTACAATTTAGTAAGTTGTAACATATGAATACACTCATGAAATCATCACCACAATAAAGATAATGAACATCTCCATCACTCCCAAAAGTTTCCTTTTACACCATTGTACTTTCTCCCACATGTCCCTTCCCACCACACAACCCTTCATACTCCCAGGCAACAACTAATCTCCATTTTTCACTATACATTAAAGATCTACTCTTTTAGCAACTTTCAGATATACCATACAGCATTGTTACCTATAGTCATCATGTTGTATCTTACATCCCCACAACTTATTATGTTACAACTAGAAGTTTATACCTTTTGATCACCTTCACCCAATTCCCTGCCCCCCCCCCACCCCACCTCTGGCAACCACAAATTTGATCTCTGTTTCTATGAGTTTGATTTTTTCAGATTCCTCATATTAGTGAGATCATACAATATTTGTCTTTCTCTGTCTGACTTATTTCCTTCCCAATACAATGTTGAATAGAGGTGAAGAAAGTGTAAATTCCTGTCCTGTTCTTGATCTTAGGGAAAACTTTTTGGTCTTTCACCATTCATTATGTAGATTTTTTCATAGATAACATTTATCAGATTAAAAGCGTTCCCTTTGATTCTCAGTTTGTTGAGATTTTCTTTTTTTTTAGTCAGAAATGGATTTTGGATTTTGTCAAAAGATTTTTCTGCATCCACTAAGATGACTGTCACATAGTTTTATTTTGTGTTTATTAATATGGTGAATTCCATTGATTGCTTTGGGACTGTTAAACGATTCTTGTATTTCTAGGATAAACCACACTTGGTCATAGCGTAGTATTCTTTTTTTTGTTTTTTCCTGCTTTATTTCCCCAACACCCCTGTACACAGTTGTATATCCAGTTGCATATCCTTCTAGTTGTGGGATGTGGGATGCTGCCTCAACGTGGCCTGACGAATGGTGCCATGTCCACGCCCAGGATCGGAACCCTGGGCCGCCGCAGCAAAGCACGCGAACTTAACCACTCAGCCACGGAGCTGGCTCCGCATAGTATTCTTTTTATTATCAAAGAAAGTAGAAGATGTTCCTGAGTATTCTTGGTTGGTTAAAAAGGTCACAGATATATTGCCTACATCTGTGTATATACCAGTTTTAAAAGGAGTTTGCAGTTCTGGGTCATCTAAATTCCTCTGTTAAAAGGAGTATATGGGCCTGTCCCCATGGCCAAGTGGTTAAGTTCGCGCGCTCCGCTTTGGCGGCCCTGGGTTTCGCGGGTTCGGATCCTGGGCACAGACATGGCACTGCTCATCAGGCCATGCTGAGGCGGCGTCCCACTCAGCACAACCAGAGAGACTCACAACTAGAATATATGACTATGTCCTGGGTGGCTTTGGGGAGAAGAATTAAAAAAACAAAAAAAGACTGGCAACAGTTGTTAGCTCAGGTGCCAATCTTTAAAAGAAGTATATGGAGAGGCATAAGCAATGGAAGATGGAAGGCAAAGAAGAAATTTGAGATGTTTTTATCTTCTGAAAAAAATGCTCTGAAGGAGGCAGTTTCTATTTGAATTCAGCCCTGAGGATGCAAGACTGGTTGAAAGATTGCTAGGGGTGATAGTGGCCCGCGTTGAAGAGAGCAAATCAGAAAGTCTGATTTCAGGAGTGATGGTTTGGCTCCTGTGGTATTTGAAACAGTTGATCCATCCTTTTTCCTGGAACAATTTTTATTTTCTTCCTCAGTCTTCCAGACACCACTTTATTCTAGTTTTCTACCTCTTTGGCTGCTGCTCCTCAGAATTCATTGTTGGGTTCTTATTTTAAAGATTTTATTGTTTTCCTTTTTCTCCCCAAAGCGCCCAGTACATAGTTGTATATTCTTCGTTGTGGGTCCTTCTAGTTGTGGCATGTGGGATGCCGCCTCAGCGTGGTTTGATGAGTAGTGCCATGTCTGTGCCCAGGATTCGAACCAACGAAACACCGGGCCTCCTGCAGTGGAGCACGTGAACTTAACCACTCGGCCATGGGGCCAGCCCCTGTTGGGTTCTTATTTTAAATGTTAGAGTTACTCAGGGCTTAGTAATAGGACTTTCTCTCCCTCTGTAGTCACTCCTTAGGTAATTTCATCTAGACCTCTGGATTTAAATACTTATTTTATTAAATACTTAAAGTATGTAAATAAAATTCAAAGTGTCTACCATGGCCTATAAGATTTAGACAGGTTGGGTCCCTAACTACCTCCATGACTATATCTGCTTCTCCCCTCTTTACCCGTAGTCCGATCCACTTACTAGTCCTTGAAGATGCCAAACCATTCCCGCAGTGGGATCTTTACAGCTGCTCTGCTCTCCCCTTTCCTTGGAATGTGTTTCCCCAGGTCTTCTCATGGCTTACTCCCTTATTTTATTCAGTTCTCGGCTCAAATACCTAAGAGAGGTCTTCTGCAGCTCTTGAATCTCTCTATCTAAAACAGTTCTTCCACCGTGTGTTACCGTTCATCCTCTGATGCCGCTTTAGTTTTTATCACAGCCTTTCTTGCAGCCTCATATTATAGCCATCATTTATTTATCTACATGTTCATTGTCTGTCTCACACACTGTGAAGTAAGAGCCAGGAGAGCAACAACGCTGTCTCACTTCCTTTTGACTCTCGCTAGGTACTTAAAAAATATTTGTTTAGTGAATAAATAAAAGAGTATTTGCTGACACTTTATACATTAGGCCTTCAAGTCATTCCTACCCAATATATGGATTTTTTTTGGCTTGTTTTTACTAACCATTTCTCTTGCACTTGTTTCCTACACTTGGATATCAGGGGTTTCTGTTAATTTATTCATAAAACCACAAGTTGACTTTTCTCAAGTATGACTAGCAAAAGAACAAGTATAGCATAAAATTTAGTTGACTGTGCTTTGCACAAAATCTTTATGCTTTCTAAATCTAATGACATTAATTATTGTCCAGTCTTGAAAATCACTTAAAATTATTTTTGTGTCAGTTTCTTTCTTTAGTTTGTGAGTGCATTCAGGTCATGCACTGTGAATTATTCATCGTTGTAGTCTCAGGGCCAGACTCAGAGCCTGGTAAATAAAAGGTTTACAGTAGATATTCATTGAAAATGACAAATAGGAGAATGACTCAGGAAAATACAAGTGTCAAGGTACAGATTTATGGCTCTCCTCTGTGAAAACTTGTCAAGGTTTTCATAAAAGTTTGTGATTCTCTGTTTTCTTAATCAGTTGTCTTTTGTGTCTCAAACTTAATTCTAATTCACTTCCTCAGGCAAACTCCCAGCTAGCATACAAGTCTATTTCTAGCTGAATCAGCTTCCCCGTGACTCACTGCTGATGGAGCTTTACCTTAGAGTGGATTCAGCCTCCTGCGGAACCTACAAGTCGGAGGTGATAAAGGACCACTGACAATCAATTTAAACCAAATGACCTGAGTCTAAGGCTGGTGGCTCTTATTATATCAAATAGAGGCTGATGAAACCAGAATAAAAAGAAAAAATTACAGATCTACTCAATCGATGTTTATGTAGCTGAGAAGATTCTGGCACCATGTTAAGCATGGTGGCTTAATAGGCAAGACAGTTTATTTTACTTAAAATAAGAAAGCTGTTTTTACTTCCTAAAATGACGATTACTTGTAAAATGTCAAAGCAACAGAGGGTATAATATAAATCACTCTATGCTATGAAATAAAACCACTGTTTTGGCTGTATGACAAAACACCCTGAAATGTAGGGATATGAAACAATAACAGTCATTTTATTGTTATCGCTCATGGTTCCAGGAGTTGACTGGACTCAGCTAGGCAGTCTTCTCTTGTGATTTTGTGTGCTTGCAGTCAGAGCTGAGGCTGGGATCAGCTGAATGTTCGCTCACTCATATGTTAGGTGACTGACTGAGAAGACTCAAAATCTGTGGATTGGAACAGCTGGTTTCCTTGGGCATCTGTCTCTAACTCTATGTGATCCCTCCACATGGTCTCTCCAGCATGGCGGCTTCAGAGTAGTAGAACTACTTACATGGCAACTCAGAGCTCCAGAAGTGCATGTCCCAAGGGAGAAGTACCATATGGAAGCTTTATTGGCTTTTCTTAGATAGTCTTGGAAATCATGCAGCACCCTTTCTGTGCTACACTATTAGTCAAAGCAATCCCCAAAGCCCTTCAGTTTCAAGGGGAGGGACACAGACTCCCTTTCATGATGAGGAAGTGGCAAATTTCTTCAAGAGGGTGTGGGATGAAAAATGTTGTGTCCATTTTGGGAAAATACAGTCTATCACAACTACTGATAATATTTTCTAGACTCTCCTCTCAGGCATTTCTTTCTGCATATTCTGTTTATGTAAATGGGTTTTAATGAGACACACTGTTATAAAACTTTCCTTGCTCATATGAGATCAATTGTTATATTACAGGAAAACAAACCGAGGTTAGTAATGTGGCTTGTGGTCCAATGAGTTAGCTGCAGAGCTGGACCAGATAGCAAGTCTCTCAATCACAAATCTAGGCCTCTCTACTACTCCATATGGAATAATGAAAGCAGAAGTCTGTGTTGTTTCATGTTGGAGCTGTGGGTGGAATAGGGTTGTTTTTGAGGTACTTGAGGAAGGCAGGACTCTTAATAAGCTAGTTTGGTAATCTGTATAAAAGCAGGTGGAATGACAACTCAAATGAAGCATAAAAGTTTAAGAGGTACCACAGAAAAAGGCAGGTGGCTCATTACATATTTTCTCTTAAAAAGATTGGATTTTTATAAGTTTCAAGAAGAATAGAAGTCAGTTTAGACTGGGTACAAATAAACCTAGTTTGGTAGGCAGGTAGATTGGAGTTGGAAGCCAGGGGACAGTTACCAAAAAAAGGAACACTTCTTTTATTTGAGTGTCTATGATCTACCAGGCACCTAAGGTAATTGTCTAATATATGTGTTCATTTAGCCACAAACAGCTTTGGGATGTTGGGATCACTATTCACATTTTACCGATGAAGGAGATGAGTTTCAATGATTTAATAATTTCCCTTAGATCACACAAGTGGATCACAACATGCTGAAAAGCCAGGATTCAGCACCAGATCTTTTCTCTACGCTACAGTGCAATTGTTAGAGAAATTGGATTCAGTAACTAGTAATAGTTTGCTCCAGATCTGGAAATGTTTAAAAAGAGGATTTGGACAGGAAAAAGTACACACACTTGTGGGTAGCTACAGAGTATTTCTAAGGTGGATGTCTGAAAGATATCTCCATCAATCATTAGGCATGTAGATTCACAAAATTCCAGTGCTGGACTGGAACTCAGAGCTCTTGAGGTTCAGTGACTCTTTAGCACATCAGGGTCACCTGTGGAGTGTTTTCAGAATAGAAGTGCCTGATTCCTTCACAAGAGTCCGAGTCAGTAGATCCCGGGTGGGATGTGGAAGGAAAGTAGTTAAACCTGGTTTGTAGCCTTTTCTCAGCTTCAGAGAAGTCTGAGGTTTGACCTTCAGTCAAATCCCCTTTGCAACTCGTTGAATGATATAGGTGTACACCAAATCCAAGACACATGACAGTCCCACTGAAATGGCTTTGAAGTGACTCAAGCATTAGTATCTGTTTGTTAAAATTGATTATGGAGGAATCTGTGACTGATGAGTAACCTGTATTTGCTGAGATGTGGCTGCACCACAAAATGGGTGTTAGTCACATACCTCTGAGGGTGCTATCGATAAGCAAGGCATAATGCCTAAGGAACCCCATAGCCAAAGATTGCCTGAACTGAGGTGGTCCATGTCCATGGAGCACTCTCTTTCATGACCATGTACATCACAAGTATAAGTGTGGAATGACAGGATATTTGGAAGGTATGCCTGGGAATCAGGAGACCTCCACCACACAGTTACTGCATGCGTATTGGGACTCTCCTGTATCTTTTCTTAAAGTTTTCTTAAAACTTGATTCTTGATATATCTTGTGAGTATAATTGCCAGCCTGAAGCCAAGATCCCTGCAACTGGTTGAGCCGAGAAGACATCGGAATGTCTGAGGATGTGAATTCCGAAAAAGTTCCTCCAAGTAATTCTGATGTACACCCTCAGGTGGAAACAACTGGGGCAATGGGCGCATTTTATAGATGAGAAAACAGGCTTGAGAATGTGGGCTGACATGACTAAAGTCTCACAGCTACTTGGGGACAGAATCAGAACTAGGACTGATATCCTCTATATACGCACATTTTGGTTTTCCATTGAAATGCATTCCAAAATGTGTTTTGCACAACACTTGACCCATGAACCACTCTGATGAGTCAGGTTCTGTATGATTGAATAAGTTTGGTTTTGAGAAATGCTGCATACTGTCTTACCCTCTTGGAGATTTATGCTATACTAAAGGCTTTGAGAAGTTGTCTAGTTAAGACATTTTGCTTCATTTAACTCAAAGTCACCAAAGTCTATTTGAAAGTGGATCCTTCATTTTTATAACTATTAAACATCTCACTGAATAGTACCTTGGCAAAACAAATATTGATAACTGACCTAGGGAAATCTAGATTGAATAAGGGAATAGTAGTAACTATCTTAAAAGCTGCAAAAGCTGCACTGTAGGTATAACATGCACTTGTTATTGTCTAAGTTATAAACAATTTGTACCAAAGTTTGTAGTAATATATATTATAAAGATGTGCATTATTTTTGTGACTTACTACCAGGGTTAGAGTCTTTGTTTCCAAGACCAGAGCTATGTGCAAAAGCCCCAACTTCTCAGAGGTTGGAATAGGAGGCAGATTTCTGAGAGTTCATCAAAAGCTGAACAATTACAACTATGCCACAAACTCTGGGCAGAACCAATCTGGTTATGGGGATAAAAGGAATTTAGATGCTCAGGGCATCAAAGGAAGGAAGCTTTTCCTACTGATGAGCTTTCTCAGGGCACTTTTCATGTCCTTGTTCCTCAGGCTATAGATGAAGGGGTTCACCATGGGTGTCACCACAGTGAATAGTACTGCACCAATCTTATCTCTGTCATCATGGTGAGTGGATGAAGGGAAAAAGTAGACTCCTACAATGGTCCCATAGAAGAGCAATACAACTGTCAGGTGAGAGCCACAGGTGGAGAAGGCTTTCCACTTTCCCTCTGTGGATGAAATTCTCATGACAGCTCTGACAATGCAGATGTAGGAGAAGAAGATGATGGCAAAGGGGAAAGTGATGACTGACAAACCCACAATGAACAACACAAGCTCATTGATCATTGTGTCTGAGCAGGACAGTTTGAGCAGAAGGGCCAAGTCACAGAAGAAGTGTGGAAGAGTATTGCTGTCACAGAAGACCAGTCGAAGGAGCAGAAGAGTGTGTGTCAGGGCAACAATATTACTGAGGACCCATGGGATGACTGTGAGCAAAATGCAGAGCTTTTTTTGCATGATGGTCATATAGTTCAGAGGGTGGCAGATAGCTACAAAACGGTCATATGCCATGGCCCCCAAGAGGAAATTGTCAATGGTGACAGACATAAGAGCAAAGTACATCTGTGTGATGCAGCTCTCATAGGAGATGGACTGACTTTTGGTCTGAATATTCATCAGCATTTTCGGAACTGAGGTGGAAATGGAAGAAATATCAGCAAAGGATAGATTGGCAAGGAAGATATACATGGGGGTGTGAAGGTAAGAATCCAAGCTGATGACCAGAATGATGAGCCCATTCCCAACCACAGTGACCAGGTACATACCCAGGAAAAGCACAAAGAGGAGCTTCTGCTGCTCAGGTTGGTTGGAGAGTCCCAGGAGGAAGAATTCAGAGATGGTGGTTTGGTTTCCTTGATGCATTTTTTCTGCTGATCTGAAGAAAGGATCACAGGTATTCATACCCCTACAAGAAATCCCAATATGGTGACATTCAACTTCAGCCATTGCAAGGAGGTAAGCACTCTTTCTAAGTGTAGAGGAATGAAAGGTGGAAAAGGACCACTTAATAAGGAAATATGTCAGCAGTGCAGAGACTCAGGAAATGCCTTAGAAAGAAAAGACAGAGGAATGATGGATACTTCTCAATGAACGTGTTTTAAACTCTGACAGGATTCTGAATGTTATTTTTACAGTTGTCTCCAAATGTAGCTAAATGCCCAACATTGAGGACAATAGGTGTACTCCATATTCTAAAGTTGGTAGTTATCCCTGAAGGAAGTACTTAAAAATGAACAAAGTTGTCCTAAGACCTTTCCCATCATTCATCTTCATCCTTTAAATATAAAATAGAAACTTGAAGAGTCATTAAAGTGAAGAGTTTGGGGAAGTAGAAAAACCAAGAGTTAGGAATGCTTATAGGAATATACTGTTGTGTGGGTGCTCCTTCCAACTCAAGTTAGGGGAAGGTCTCCAAAAAAAACTGGTCTTGAAAAATGTGTACAAGAAGGGGAATGAGAATCTTCCTTCATTCATGGCTAATGTTAGGTAAATGGGGAAAGTTTCTGGGACACATAAGAATCTAAAGACTTGTGTTCTCCTGTCACTTTTAAAAGCAGGAGCCTCATTGGATTAGCCACTATGGTAAGGGTATGGGGAAAGCATTGTAGGGCAATCGTGCATCCTCATCCATGGCATAGTATGAATATGTAAGCTTCTTATAGGCCAAGTGAATGCTGCAGGAGGCCTTTGGGCTCAAGCTACCTTTTTGGATTTTCAACCAAGAAGCAGCCTGCTAGGGTGGAAGAGGCTGTAGCAGTAAGAGGTCATGGAGTAAGTCTTCTGTGAAGGAAAGATCATAAAGAGATGAGGTAGAAAGTTCGTTGTCCTTGTCAGGGAACTGCTTAATGGAGCAGTACTTGAGAGGGGGTCTCTGAAGAACCCAACATAATCTCATGACAGAGTGTGCCTGACACATATAACTCACCAACTGATAGATAGTATTCCATGACAACAGACTTAAAGACTTTTGCCCTTTTCTGCTCTCCCATTCTTCCTCCTTACTCCTGCACATCCCAAGCTAACTGAGCTCAGGAGGGAGGACACATGCTTTGAAGGATGTGAAATTGCAGTTTTAAATTGGGCTGGGCTTTTGAATACATAGAAGTGGGTCTTTAGTATCAAAGCAAAACGTGTTTAAAACTAAAAGTGGCCAGAAAGCTATAGGGACCACCCAGGGTGTTATCTAGAGGCAGGGAAAGGAGACTGGACTTAGCATGGTTTACCTTGAGGCTTATTGGAAAGAATATTGGCTTGAGAGTGAAGATGTTTTGGTTCCTGTCTTTCTACTCTCCTAGCATCATCTCCCTCTCATATTTTTCTCTCTCTTCTACATCTCCATAATCACTTGTCTCTCAAAGATTGGAGATCGCCAAGTCTCCAAAGAGATTTTGTTTCCATGAGGAAGCCAGAAAACAGGAAACTTCCACCTGTGGGATTCTGGAAAGCTGAAGGCAGTGAAGAATGGAGTAGTAGCTCTGAGGTCTCTTTGCCTCTGAGAAGCTTGGCTTACAGATCAGAGAGAGGGGGAAACTTATATGTAGAAGGGAGACTCAAAGGCAAAACTAAAATGAGATAAAGGACTGGCAAGCATCTATATCTAAACCTCAGGGCAAGATACAGGCTAGCCTTAGAGGGTCCTATGATCTCTAAGCCCTGGGCTGGTTTGGGTTTGACTGGAATGGGGAAGTGCGTATTTTTGAGTGACAATCTCTAATCTTGCCTTCCTGTCCTACCTCCCCCTGCACCAGCAGTCCCACACAAATTCTTCTGAGTCCCTGAGGCACCTGCCTATCTGGTTAAGAGCAGCACTAAAGTCTAAAAAGACTCACCCCTGAAAGATGGTAAGATCTCAGGTAGTTACTGGAATCTGGACCCAGTAGCTTAACTTGTTGTTGACAGGGTAACGATGGGGAGACTGGGAGCAGATCTGATGTATTTTTCAGAACCAGACTCTTTTCTCATCACCAGAGTTAAGACAGTCATAGTGCTGGGCTCACAGGGAGCATGTAGCTCCTTCTAAGTCCTTTGGGATAATATCCCTGAAGTGTTTTCCCTAAGACAGACAGTTGTTTTCACACCCCAGTCTCAATGAGGTAAATGGGGAATAGACAGGCAGCTCTTCAGTTCTGTTTACTTGTTCATCTTTGGTATCTCTTCCTACTTGTGTTTTCCTGTTTGTAGCTTATTTTGTATAAAGCAAAGTGAATAGCAAGTGATTGTTTGCTGTGTGTCTTATGTTTCCCGTGAGACAGTAAGCATTTTGAGAGTTCCTTCCCTCTTTCTTCTCCAATGCCTAGTAGTGGGGAGCACTCAGTAAACCTTGAGAATTCAGTTAAATTCCTGCAATAGCAATTAAGACTCCAAAGCGATGCCATCTCTGATGGAAGGGGATAGGTTATGGCCTTCTGTATCACTTGAATGACTGTCAGCATTGGAAGGGAATCTGGATGCTCAGTGATTCAGCACTCAGGACTGTTAGTTGCAAATAAAAGACATAAATTCTGGATTTTTAATATTGAAGTGACATTGAGTGGTTCACAGATACATTGGGAAGGCTCAAATACGGGCCCTGAAATGGACAGGAGCAAGGGAGGCTGTATAGCCAGAGATATAACCAAAATCAATACATCCCTTCTTCTAATGCTTACATGTGTCTCATAATATACTGCAGTTATTTCCCAACCAAACCAAGAAAACTCACTCCCTCCTCAACAGGAAACTGCTTAACCTATGGACTAACTGTACAGTTATTCATGACTAATATTTAAGATAAATGTGTAATGGAGAAAAAAGAAAAGGCAAATTATTCTGTCTATCTTTCTATCTAGTCACAGCCAGGAAGAAAATGTGGGTGGAACCAGAATCCTTGTTCCTGCAACTTGTCCATGAAGCGTATCTATGAGTTCCTTCATCTACTACTGCTTTGGTGTATGTGTCACCACCTCCCAGCCCCAAATTCATATGGTATCAGAGGGGGGTCTTTTGGGAGATGATTATGTCATGAGGACTGAGACCTCATGAATGGGATTAGTAACCTTATGAAAGAGGCCTGAAAGAGCTCCTTTGCACTTTCTGATATGTGAGGGCACAGCAAAGAGGTGGCCGTCTATGAACTAGCAAGCTGTCTCCCACCAGATACCGAATCTTCCGGCTCCTTCATCTCAGACTCCAGCTTCCAGGACTGTGAGAAATAAATTTCTGTAGTCTATAAGCCACTCAGTTTATGGCATTTTGTTATAGCAGACTGAAGGAACTAAGACAACAACTGTCTTAGCATAGGTCTTCTAGAAAGCAGAGCATAAAGCAAGAATTTAAATCTTGACATTTTTATTGGGAAGTTAAAACCCCAGGGATGTAAGAAGGAGGACAATAGGGGGAACTGAGGCTAGACTAGATGCAAAGCAATGCAAAGAAATGCATTACTGCAAAGGTGATTGTTCACAAGCACGGAAGAGCCAGAGATTCCTTATCAGATATGGTCACTCAGTATCTGGGACTCCTCTGGAAGGAGAAATCATATCTAGGAGCAGTTCAGGGAGAAGAGAAACTAGGGGATACTTATATGCCCTGTTCCTTCTCCCCTCTTGCTTCCCAACAACCAAGATTCACCCCATGAAGACTTGACTCTTCTGAACTTTCGGGTTGCATCATCTGGCCCCTTGGTGGCCACACAGGAAGTCAAGAACCATGTTCCACAATATGGCCATTAATCTGAATTTGGATGAGAAGGGGAACTTTGTGTGGGCTGGTTGGCACATAGGTTCACTGTGGGTGTCTGCTAGCTGAGAGACCTTGGAAAGAGGTAGCAGAGTTTGGGAGGTGAGCAGGGTCATTAGAAAGAAGGAGATAATTTAAGGTTTGTGTCCAATACAATCTATTTCTTCTGCTGCTCAGATCTACTCATGCCTTCTCATTATCTCTAGAGTCTGTAGCACACTATGGTGCCTTCATTTTTCCAAAAGAATGAAAATACACTGAGGAGGAAAGTATAAGTGCAGTTGATCTAGAACAGTTTTTCTCAAGCTTTTATTCATTATTGCCTAGACACTTCCTATCTAAAGAGAAGGACTTGGAAAAATCTCCTGAGTCTCTGACTGCATTTTATCTGCTCCAAGTTTGTTAATGAAACATTACTTAGGCTTTATTCTATGTCCTGTTCTAGCCTAAGTATTATGGGGAAATCATGAGGGCTAACACTCAGGTTCTATCCTCAAGGAGCTTACAGTTGACTTGCAGATATAATATGTAAACAAGAAGCAAGAACTTGTAGTTTCCAGTGGCAGGTGGAGACAAGTGCAACGATTACCATTGGATATCGGGCACATTAGGGAAAATGCCACAGAAATTCAGGTGAGAGAGAGCTATCTGTGGACTGTGGTGATACATAAATATTCCATGCAGGATGTGAACTAGAGCCATTCTTTTAAAATGGGTAAGGTTTATACAGGTGAGGAGATACAGAGAAGGATTTTGAAGCAGATGGATGGTATGAGCCAAGGCCAAGTAGTAGGACTATGCATGACATATCCTGGGTTGAGTAAAGAGGTCAGCATTGCTAAGATTGAGGTTCGTATAGGGAAGTTGTAGGGGAGGAAGACATTTCCTCTACCTGCTCTGGGTCCTTCTGGCAAGATGTCGAGTTAAATTCACATGAGACAGAATAACAGGAGAAAATTAAACAAAGCTTTATAACATGTATACATGGGAGAGGCTCAGGCAAACTGAGCAACTCACCAAAACGGCAGAAGTTCTCATCTTAAATACCACCTCAGCTAAAGATAAAGGAGGACGTTGAGGGTGGGCGGAGTCAGTTATGGGAGATTACGAGAGAAGTGCAGTAAACAAGAGTCAGGTTATTATGCAGAGTTGAGTCTTTTCCTTCCACATTGATGAAAGTTTCTAGAGATAAGATCATGCTTCCTTCTTCCTGGTACAGAGAGGGAGATGCCTTTACAGATAGAGATTTCCTTTACAAATGTAAATATCTCTTAGCAAAGGGTAACTTCTGCTTCTCAGAGTTTCTCTCATGTCTGCAGTTTTTTTTTCTTTTTAAAGATTGACACCTGAGCTAACAACTGTTGCTAATCTTTTTTTTCTTTCTGCTTTTTCTCCCCAAATCCCCCCAGTACATAGTTATATATATTTTAGTTGTGGGTCCTTCTGGTTGTGGCATGTGGGATGCTGCCTCAGCATGGCCTGATGAGCAGTGCCATGTCCGCGCCCAGGATCCGAACCAACGAAACTCTGGGCTGCCACAGCAGAGTGCACGAACTTAACCACTTGGCCACAGGGCCGGCCCCCATGTCTGCAGTTTTTAAAAGTAACCAGCCCCAAATAATCATCATGCCAAAGAGAAGTATCTTGGGGTGGCTAATTCTAGTTCCCTGCAAAGTAAAAAATAGACCTGTAACTTGGGGCCTGATCCTGCACGCTATTAACTTCAAGATAAGGTGTTTGGATTTGCATTCACCAATTCCTTACCAAACGCTTCCTTGTCATTCATAAATTACACAATGTAGAGTAATTCCATGAACAGAGTCATAGAATCTAGAGCTGAAGGGCACCACAAAGGTCAATGAGAACATCACTCATTGTACAAATGAGTAAATTGATCCCCAGAGGTATGGGTGACTTGTTAACATGAGTTGATTAGTTTGGGCAGAATGAAACGAGAATCCACATGAGTGGTTCCTGGTTCACTGCTCTCTGGTTGATATCCTTTCAGGTTGATGTAGCAGAAAGAGTAGGGACTTTGAAATGAGACAGACCTAGGTTTGAAATTCACCTCTACCACATAATTGGTTTGTGACTTTGGACATGTCACTTAACTTCTTAGAGGCTCTGTTTCCATACCAACAAACTGGGGTTGATGTTTGCAAAACACCGAACTTGGTCCCTACAACATAGTTAGCATTTCAATAGTTATTAGCTTCTCCTCTTTTGTTTACTTCAGAGGGGTCAGCATCCTAGGGAGTATGATTTAGGAGCTCCACATCCCAACCTCCTCTCTTAGCTGGTTTGAGATAAACAGTGATAAAATCACCAAAGGCTCAGACAACAAAATATCTCCAGAAAGCCCTGGTTGAAATAGTTGTCTTAGGCTCTGGAACCATGAGGCATGGGAGTGCAAAAGAAATAGAATATAGGGTCAGTCAGAAAAACTATCCAATGGTGGGTGCCGTCTCATGTGTCAAGCATAAAAGAGCAAGAAAAAAGAGTGTGGAAGAGACATTAAAATCAAGCTCACAATGGATAAAGAAATTGGATTAACAAATTGTGGTACATTCATACGTTGGAATACTATTCAGGAATTAAAAGAACAAACTGCTGAAATACTCAACCATCTGTGTGAATCTCAATCACATTATGTTAAGTGAAAGAAGCCAGACTCAAAAGAATACATACAGTATGAATTCATTCATGTGAAATTCCTGAATGAGCAAAACTAATCTACAGCGATAGCGATCAGGACAGAGGTTGATTGGGCAGGGAAAACAATTGATTGGAAAGGGGCACAAGAGAACTCCCTGAGGTGGTGTAAATATTTCATTATTGAATACAATTGCCCAAATACATCTCACTGAACCAACTGAGATCTGTGTATTTTATTTTACATTATTTACGTATTTATGTGTTATGTTATTTATACTTCAATTAACACATAATACAAGCTCACCACTTTCTCCTTTGTGTTTCAAGTAGAATTTAAATCTATTATCCCATTGGGTCAAAAGAAAAATCTTTTCTTGCATTATCTTTTCTCCCAGATAAGCAGAGGCCGAGATGGTAAATCTTTGCTGAGATTCTGGAGAAGCTGGGAGGCAGAGCAGAGCTAAGGATGTTCCTAAATATGACAACATCCCGAGTAAAACTGTCTTCCTCCCAGACAATCTAATAGGAAGTTAATCCACATTAGACAAGGGAAGAGAGACCAGAGATGTGGCAATTTCTCAGGAATAAGAGGACTTTTGGTGGAATGAGCCAGTGGAAGGCACTTATGTAAAACCACAGGGATTTGCTGGGGGCTTGCGGCCTCATACTTGCATGTGGGAGGGAGTTGTCAATTTAGACATTTTGGAGCTAGTGTTCCTAAGACTTCCTGTGTCGTGTAAAAAGAATATATAAACCCTTCTTGGAGAACACACAGAAGAACTTACTAAGATTTTTGTCGAGGAAGACATTGACATACTTACACCATGATCTTCTTGCATATATTAGTCTCCTATACTCTAGGGAAAAAAAGATTGATTTACGATTGTTTGTCTGTTTATTTTCCTAATAGTCTTTAAACTTGAAAGCAAGTATCTTGTGTTTTTGTCTATGAATTCCAAGCAGATAACCCAGTGCCTGGCACAGAATATTGTCTCTTCTTCATCTCCAAGTCACTATTCTTCAACACTCTCCTTCTCATCCTAAATCCCTGCTCCCCTCACCACTCTTCTGCTTATTTTCATAGCATTTGCCTGTTTATTGTCTCTTTTCCCCTCATGAACATTAAATCCAGAGAGTCAGAGACTTTGGCAAATAGCGCTAGATTCTGTTTGAATATTTGTTTAAAAATGAGTAAATGTACAACTTAGCGACTATAGTTAATAACACTGTATTGCATATTTGAAAGTTGCTAAGAGAGTAGGTCTTAAAACTACTCATCACAAGAAAAACATCTGTAACCATGTATGGTGACGTATGTTAACGAGACTTATTGTGGTGATCATTTTGCAATATATACAAATTTAGAATAGTTATGTTGTACACCTCAAACTAATATAATGTTATATGTCATTTATACTTTAAGAAAAAATATATAAATGAGTGTCCATAATAAATATTTGTGAAAGGAATTGTATTATGACATAAAGGAGTCTTTCTAAATAGTTTTATAAAGATCACCAAGTATGTGGTCTATGGTCTCTGAAGATGGTTATACAAAATTGTGCCCCATCTCTGTTGAGTAACCTCTTTTGCCCAGTGCTAGGAGCTCCATACTATTTCCTTCTCGTGAGACTGGATTGGAACCTAAAAGAGGCAACTAGGACAATTCTCAAATGGGAGCCATTGGGCAAAGAGAAGCGCAAGGAATTATCACCATCATATTTCAAGCTTCTACTGATTTTCACGAGAATCTGTAATTTTACAATGTGGTTTTCAAAGTCACTACTGAATGAGAGAGAGAGTGAGAGTAAAGAAAATGCAGTCATCATTATGAAAATACCTGTTGAGATTCTTGATGGCGTGACATTGCAGGTCATTTTTGACCCATCCAATATCCATAAAACAAATTGCCCAGAATGTGTTGTTGTATAATAATCACTCTCATTCAATCATTTCCTATCCAGCCATCTCTCTATCTACACTCAGTAGTTTTAATTATACGACACAGAAATACACAAACACACACTCCCCTTATGATTTCCTTGGTTTCAACGTGTGGGAATGAGAAATACAAATTCCTGAGACTTTTCAGGAATGTATGAAATTATAAATTATTCTTAAAATATTTTCAACATTCTTTATACTCTTTATTTATTATAGGTATCCAAAATTTGTTTGATAATTATAAATATTAGGTGTATTAGTATATACCAAGTAGTGTAGATTATAGTGAATAGCCAAACACTGGAAAATGCCCTGTGAACATTATTGGGTAGTATTTAAATAACTAAACATTCAGATCTATCAATAAGATTGTGACGCTAAACAGAATCACATATCAAGATTGCCAATTTTAGAAATTATTTCCTTCCAAAATTTGTTGTCTTGGAACATCACCTATAGGATTTGTATAAAGTATCCTGGGCATATCAACTTACTAATATTTATTTTATTTGCAATAATGACTAATGTTAGAAGCAGATGGGGCCATGAACACACACATGGAAACAGCTACAAACAAGACTGACTGATTAGATTATGACTGCTTCTCTCTCTGCTTCTTGTCCTGGTTCTGGAAATGTAGACTTAACTTTTGACTCCGTGTGTTACGTTTTCTGCTCCTGCTTTCCCCTTGACATGAGTGGACTCCTCTAAACAGTAACCTCTCTATGTTGGCTAGTTTTCTTTCATTCCTGCAGAAGAATTATAATACTTTTACCAATTTTCTAATTTCTCAACTACTTTCTCTCGGAGTTTGGATTTAAAAATAAATAATTGTTTTAGAAATGCTAGGAAAAAATTCCCACATGGAAACACCACTCTTAGCACTGTGACTAACCCTTCCTTTAATCCACCAGTTAAACAGTAAGGAAAGAAATGGAGAAATCTACTCTCACAACACATCAGAGATATTTTCATCATGTATTCTGGCCTTAAGGTACTTATTAATTAGTAGTGGAGACATGTACTCAATTAAATACACTACCTGATAAGATATATTTTAATAAAATTCAATGAGAGAGGCATAGATAGAGGACGTCTGTGGGAAGAGAGGTTGCTTTCTGGGCAAGTACTTCTCGGTAAGGCAGTTGATACCAAGGACAGACTTGCAAACCCAAAAGGCTGCATGCAGGTGGTAAACAGGAATTTGAAAGAAGTGGTGAAGGTGAAGGAGAGGAAAAATGAAGGAAACCTAAAGTAATTTTGCAAGTTCTGACTTCTGTTTACGCTGCCAGGAGGCTACCTTGTTAGGAGGGGATCATCATTTTCTCAAGGCAAACATTGACATTTAAGTCCCATCATTTAACTCACAATGTGCTGATACTCCACTCAATGTTTTAATCCAGAATGTAATAATTACATGGAACGACTCTTATATTAAGGGTATAATTTTTCATCAAGAAGGAGGAGCTCGTTCTATTCAGCAAAAATAAGTAGAGGAAGATACCTGGAGAAGCCCAGTAATTCAGTTGAAAGGACTGATCAACTCTTTAGAGCCTTTTCCCCAACAGAACAAAGTAACATTTCATTCTCTTCTTTTAGAGTTCCAGGTGAATTTTCTGTATGAATTGTGACATTAAATAAAAATGAAAGGAGGCATGAAAATGCAGTTGCAAACTTTCCTTTTGTTGGCACTCCAGACAATGCCTAGAACAGTGTGTACATTTAATTGATTCATTATGTTCTGATGTGACTTGGCCTGGATACGTTGATAAGCAACCAGCCAACCAGAGAGTTCTGTTTCTCTCTTCCAACACTGAGTTGGCAGCAAAGGCTTTTCGAATATATAGTTAAACCCATGACTATTTCCAGAATAAGTAAAGTTTTGCAGTTGTTCTCCTTATCCCCATGTGAAAACAGCTTAAAAATTAAAAGTATAAAAAGCAGTTTTGAAGAGAAAAAGAGGTAACAAAAACAAAAAATGTTAATCCAGGAAAAATATGAAAAATGGAGGAGGGTCTTGCTGTGATGATGGGAGTTTTATGTGCCAAATAAATCTACATGAGCTTCAGATTCCCTTTAGAAATTATCATTTTTCTGATTATAAAAGCAACGCAATCTTTTTTTGTAAAAACATGAAAAAATGTGCAAATGAATAAAGAAGAAAAAAATTATCCTAATTCTATGAGTCACAGATAAAACTGTTAACTTTTTATTGTATTTTTATTTATCGTTGTGCATATGTAGTATTACAAAATTGGGCTCCTATTGTAAATAAATATAGGTTGGTACCTTACTTTTATCACTTATAGTTATAATGATAAATATTACTCTTTATTCTTAAATATTAATTTAAATATGATTTAAAGTATGTTGTGTTTATGTATCTAATATTTGAAGTTAGATTTTAATAACTTTTAATTTTATAAATATAGAAACAAACATATGTTTTCAGTTTTGTATGACCCTGTCAATTTCTTGATGTTGTGATTTTAGAATAAGAATTATTGAATCAAAGAATAGAAACCTTTCTAGGCCTTTGGTATACTTAGCTATATGACATTCGGAAGAGTCATACCAATTTCTTAGATCAGTTATGATATCCACTGGCAGACACTCCCACTCTCTTCCTGGAGTTGTGAACTAAATTTTATGGGCTGGATCGAGACCCATGCCTCATAGGTTGTACCCTCCTTTATTTGTTCTGGGAGAGATGCTTCCTTTTAAGAACTGTCTCTGGAGCCCTCTTCACCTCATTTTTCCTCAGGGTAAATGAGAAGGTTTCTCAGTGTGGTGTCAGCTGTGAGCACTGGAGAGGGAAGCTGATTCTGCTTGAGGGTTTGTCTGTGGTTGGGGCACAGCTACAGGAAGATGTTATAGCCATCCAGTAGTAGATGGGAGGAACAGTGGTGCCACCCATTGAGTGGCTCCTTGAGAAGCAGCCAATAAGAAGACAGAAGAGGTGAGGAAGGAGAAACAGCAGAGGTTTAGTGAAAAACACAAGTATAGATATAAATGGGTCCTGCAGGCAGTGCTGGTGTCAACCAGAGGCAGTTTTCCATACTCCAGCATGACTGGCACATGGAAGGGGCTTAGTCAATGAATGCTAATTTCTGACCATTTCTTGGCATGGCAGAATGAGTGAATGAAGGTGACAAGTTGAGATATATGGAATGAAGGAAATTGATGCATTAAATAAGCTAATGTTTGCCATTCATTCAAATCTAAAACAGTAATAAAATACATTTCTTTGAGTAAAATACATGTCTTTATGAATAGTCATTACTTAAGGCAACTTTCACGAGATTATTTAATATTATTGCCTCCTCAGGAGGCAGGATGTGTAAAGGTATCAACCTTTATTCCCAGGGTATATGGGGGGGGCGGGTTCCTGATAGAACAATTGCCCCTGAGTGTAACCACGGTGAGTTACAATCTTTAAAATATGGCTAGGACACTAGAGCTCCTGCATGAAAGTTTTGTCCAAATTTTTGAATCTCATTCAAAGCACCTCTAGAAAATGAGTGCAGATTGTGGATGTGGGGAAAATATGGCAAAAGAGAAATATCAACTGCAAAGGGTGGTAAAGTAAGTATTATAATTCTATATTTATCATTTAGAGTTTATTATCATGGCAAGTGACAGGTACCCACACTAGACCCCCTAAGCCTTCAACTGGTACTAGACACCGTTTTACCAAGACAGCATTCCTCAGAGCACCTTTGATATCCTTCTTTCACAGAGTATAGATAAGGGGATTGAGTATGGGGGTGACAAAGGTGTAGACCAGGGCGATTTGGCAGTCCTCATCATCAGAGGTGCCAGACTGGGCACTCAGGTAGGCCAGGCTGCATCAGCCATACTGCAGCAAGACCACAGTGAGATGGGAGGAGCAGGTAGAGAAGGCCTGCCAGTGACCCTCAGCAGAGCGGATGTGCAGGATGGCACAGATGATGAACACATAGGAGACACAGGTAAGCAGGAAAGAGACAGTCAGCACCAGGATGCCCACGACATAGAGGATGGCCTGGAGCACGTGGATGTCGGTGTAGGCCAGCCACAGGACCGGAGGCACAACACAGAGGAAATGATTGATTTCCTGGTGGTGCCCACAGAAGGGCAGGGTGAAGATTAAGGATGTGAGCTGCACAGAGAGGAAGAGGGCCAGGCCCAGGGCACTGGCCACCATCTGGATGCACAGCTTCTGGGTCATGACAAGGGTGTAGTGCAGTGGGTAGCAGATGGCCATGTAGAGTTCATAAGTCATGACTGCCAAGAGAAAACAGTCTGTGCTGCCAAGGGTGACAAAAAAGAACATTTGAGCCCCCCAGCCAGCCAACAGAATTGGCTTCTGGGTCCCAAAAATGTTAGAAAGCATCAAAGGCACCACAACAGAGGTATAGCAGATTTCCAGGAACCACAGATTGGACAGGAAGAAATACATAGAAGGGAGCCGAGTCTGCACATCACCCAGATGATGGCTGTGTTGCCACAAAGGGTCATTAAGTAGAGGAAGAGAAATGCAGGGAAAAGAGGGCCTGAAATTCAGGTACTGCTGTGAATGCACAGAACACGAACTCAGTGGGACCTGACTGGTTGAGGACAGGGCTCCCAGCAAAAAGGTCTCCAGCAAAAGAACAGAAAAGTGCTGAATCTTTCTTAGGTGAGTTGCTTTATTGCCTGAAGAAAAGCAGGGATTTTAAATTTGATTCTTTATTTGGAATTATCTATTTAATATCCGGTTTGCAGTCTCAATGCTTGGAATGAATTCACAATAGAGTGTATGAAATATTTTTCCACGGAAATCTTCAGGAATAGGAAAGATCCTCATCTGTAGACATTTCTGGTGACAAAGACATGTAGATGTTCCTGGAGAAATCACTTTTTTTACTCTGGTATTTTAAATCCAGTTGACGAGGGCTAACTCCTTGCTTGTATTTAATTAAACTAAAGAGTTGTATAGTGATATATATATTCAAAATGAGATAAATGGATGTGTTGCTCACTTTTTGCACAAACATTCTGATTGAAATATAACATATATACAGAGAAGTTCACAAATCCTAAGTGTACAGCTTGATTTATTTTTTAAGTGGTAAATACACCAGTGTAACCACTACCAAGGTTAAGAAATAGAACAATTCCAGTAGCTTATAAGCATCCTTTAACCCTTCTTTCAGTATTTATCCCTCTTTTGACTTTTATCACTGCAGATCAGTTTAACTATCGTTAAATTTATATGTGCAATAACAAAGTATGTACTTTATTGTAACTGACTTCAACATTATGTCTGCAAAGGTTATTCTTGTTGTTTTGTGTAGCAAGACATTGTTCTTTCCATTGTTTTCTAGTATATATCAGAGAGACTAGAAGCACCTGGGCCCACCTTCACAGGAACTGAGACATTAGTGATAGCCATTACTGTGACCTAGTACAGGCATGCTGACACAGAAGCTAGCAGATGCCATTGAATTTCTTCCTGTGGTCTGTTAGCACAGAGGTTTGCCCCACCCACTAGAGCACTTATTTAATCCAGCTCAGCCAAGACAGGCAGCCCACCTTAGGGACTCATCCCAACCACCAGCAAGCCTACAGGGAACTTGTGGGCCCACATAGGTGGGTTGTATAGGACCTCTGTAGCAGGGTGAGTGGGTTTGCCTCAGTGGGGTGGAACTTGCACACAGGGTGGGACTACATTGGTGGGATGTGTGGACCTGTGGGCAGTGGGATGTGTCAGCTGGAGCAGATTTGTGCCACTGACCATCTCAAACAGTCACAAAGGGGATCTGCTCCACCTTCTAACACCTGAAAGGATTGTGTGCTGCCACACCTGGGGCCAACCTCCCCACCCATAGTTGCACTCCTGAAATATCTAGCAAAAGCCTTGCAGACTGGAGGCCTACAGCAACTGTGAGCCCCTGAGCCTAGTAACCAGACATGCTGGGGGTATAACTCACTTAAGAGAAAAACAGCAACAGGTGTGTGCTACTAGAACTTGCAGCCAGCCATATTGGGGATTGTACCACCTGATAAAGTGACTAAAGTAATGATAGCAGCCGCATGCTGCTGAGCCTTGCAACCAGCTGGCCTCAGGCCAGCTTAGCTTACCCATGTACCCACAGCAAGAGCAACCCTGACACAACAGAAGGTGCACATGTGGCCCACACAGAGGACACTCCTGGAACATTTGGAACTGGTGATGAGAAGGAAGACCATTGCTGGGCCCCATAAGGCATCTCTTACATGAGGCTACATCTCTCCAATCAGGAGAGGTAGCTTATTTACATAATACATAGATACAAGCACAGAGAGGTAGACAAAGTGAGGAGACAAAGGAATATGTTCCAAATAAGGGAATAGGACAAATCTTCAGAAAAAGAACTAAACAAAACTGAAATAAACAATCGACCTGATAAAGATTACAAACTAATAGTCAAGGATGCTCACTGATTTTGGAAGAAGAACAGATGAACACAGTGAAAACTTCAACAAAGAATTGAAAAATATAAAAAAGCACCAAGTATAATTGAAGAATACAATAACGGAAGTGAAAAATTCACTATAAGGAATCAACAGAAGAGTAGATGACACAGAAAAATGAATCAGTAAGCTGGATGAAAGAGTAGAGGAAATCATCCACACTCAACAGAAAAAAGGGAAAAGAATTAAAAAGAATGAAGACAGTCTAAGGGACCTCTGGGACAACATCAAGTAAACTAACATCCATATTATAAGTGTCCCAGGAGGAGAAGAGAGAGACAAAGGGGCAGGGATTATGTCTGAAGAAATAATAGCTGAAAACTTTTCTAATCCAAGGAAGGAAACAGACATCCAGGTACAGGAAGCACAGAGAGCACCAAACAAGATGAACCCAAAGAGGCTGACACTAAGACAAATTATAATCAAAATTTCAAGAATTAAAGATAAAGAGAGAATCCTAAAAGCTCCAAGAGAAAGGCAACAAGTTACACACAAAGGAAATGCCATAAGGCTATCAGCTGACTTCTCAACAGAAACCTTATAAGCTAGAAGAGAGTGGCAAGATATATTCAAAGTGCTGAAAGGAAAAAAACCTATAGCCAAGAATACTCTACCCGGCAGTTATCATTCAGAATGAAAGGAGAAATGAAGAGTTTTCCAGACAAACAAAATTAAAGGAGTTTATCACCAATAAACTGGCCTTACAAGAAATGTTAAAGAGACTTATTTAAGTGGGAGAGAAAAGACCACAAATAGGAGAAGAAAGTTACCAAGAAGAAAAATATTTGCCCTGGTAAGACAAATATTCAGTAAAGGTAACAGATCAACCACCTATAAAGCTAAAATGAAGGTCAGAAGACATAAGTACTGAAAACATAGATCTCCATGATAAGAGGTTAAGGGATACACACATACACACAGGTTAAATATCATATCAAAAACAAAATAGGGGAAGGGGAGTAAAACTGTAGGCCTTTTAGTAAGAGGTCAAACTTAAGAGATCAACTTAATAAAAATTGCTCTTTACATAGTTTATTATATATGAATCACATGGTAATCAGAAACCAGAACCTATAATAAATAACATATACACATAATAAATTATACATACACAAAATATAATAAATATATACACAAGAAATTAAGAGAATGGAATCCAAACATAATACTAAAGAAAGCTATCAAACAACAAGGGAAGAGAGCAAGAGAAGAAGAAAGGAACAAAGGAGAATTACTAAATCACCCAGAAAAAAGTAACAAAATGGTAGTAAGTACGTACTTTTCAATGGAAACTTTAAATGTCAATGGACTAAATGCTCCAATAAAAAGACATATGGTGGCTGAATGGATTAAAAAACAAGACCCAAATATATCATGCATACAAGAGACACACTTCAGACCTAAACACACTCACAAGTGGAAGTAAAGGTGTGGAAAAATATACTCTATGCAATGGAAATGTAAAGAAATCTGGGGTAGCAATACTTTTATCAGACAAAACAGACTTTAAAACAAAAACTATAACAAGAAACAAAACAGAGTACTACATAATGATAAGGGGAACAATCCAACAAGAGGACATAACACTCATAAATATCTATGAACCCAACATAGGAGGACTTAAGTATATAAAGCAATTATTAACAGACATAAAAGGAGACATTTAAAGTAATACAATAATGGTAGGGATCTTTAACACTCCACTTACATCAATGGATAGATCATCCAAAAACAAGATCAAAAAGGAAACATTGGATTTAAATGACACATTAGATCACATGGACTTGGCAGTTATATATAGAACACTCCATCCAAAAAACCACAGAATACACATTCTTTTTCAATGCACATGGAACATTCTCCAGGATAGATCACATATTAGGGCACAAAAAAGTCACAATAAATTTAAGAAGATTGAAGTAATACCAAGCATCTTTTCTGACCACAGTGGTATGAAAGTAGAAATCAACTACAAGAAGAAAGCTGGAAAAGCCACGAATATGTGGAGATTAAAAAAATGCTACTGAACAACAATTGGGTCAAAGATGAAATAAAAGGAGAAGTCAAAAAATACCTGGAGACAAAAGAAAATGAAAATACAACATGCAAAAAATTTATGGGATAGAGCAAAAGCAGTACTAAGAGGACAGTTCATAGCAATATAGACTACATCAACAAACAAGAAAAATCTCAAACAACCTAACAGTGCCCCTAACGGAACTAGAAAAAGAAGGATAAACAAAGCCCCAAAGCAGTAGAAGGAAGGAAGGAAATAATAAAAATCAGAGCAGAAATAAATGAAATAGACTAAAATAAATAGAAAAAAATCAATGAAACAGAGAGCCGGTTCTTTGAAAAGATAAACAAAATTGACAAAACTTTAGCTAGACTCACCAAGAAGAAAGAGAGAAGCCTCAAATAAATAAAACCTGAAATTAAACAGGAGAAATTACAGCAGACACCTCAGACATACAAAAAATTACAAGAGAATACTACTAAAAGCTATACACCAACAAATTGGATAATTTAGAAGAAATGGATAAATTCTTAGAATCACACAACCTTCCAAAATGAAATCAAGAAGAAATAGAGAATTTGAATAGACCAATCACCAGTAAGGAGATTGAAACAGTAATCAAAAACCTCTCAGAAAACAAAAGTCCAAGAGCAGATGGCTTCCCTGGTGAATTTTACCAAACACTCAAAGAAGACAATACATATCCTTCTCAAATTCTTCCAAAAAATTGAAGAGGACGGGAAGCTTC
The DNA here is from genome assembly GCF_037783145.1 of Equus przewalskii. Taxonomy (NCBI): domain Eukaryota; kingdom Metazoa; phylum Chordata; class Mammalia; order Perissodactyla; family Equidae; genus Equus; species Equus przewalskii. Next base: position 19,651,299 of record NC_091841.1, read on the forward strand.
CTAACTCTTTCCATGAGACCAAAATTACCCAGATATCAAAACCAGACAATGACAACAACAAAAGAGAAAATTACAGGCCAATATCTCTGATGACTGCAGATACAAAAATCTTCAACAAAATACTAGCAAACTGACTACAACAATACATTAAAATGATCATACACCATGATCAAGTGGGATTTATGCCAGGGATGTTTCAACATTTGCAAATCAATCAAGGTGAAACACCACATCAACAAAATGAAGAATAAAAATCACACAATTGTCTCAATAGATATAGAGAAAGCATTTGACAAGATATAACATCGATTTATGATAAAAAACTCCTAATAAAATGGATATAGAAGGAAAATACCCCAACGTAATAAAAGCCATATATGACAAACCCACAGCTAATGTCATACACAACAGTGAAAAATTGAAAGCTATCTCTTTAAGAGCAGGAATCAGACAAGGATGTCCACTTTCACAACTTTCATTTAACATAGTATTGGAAGTCTTAGCCAGAGCAATCAGGCAAGGAAAAGAAACAAAAAGGATCCAAACTGGAAAGGAAGAAGTAAAACTGTCACTATTTGAGATGACACGATTTTATGTGTAGAAAACACGAAAGAATCCATGAAAAACTTTTGGGAAAAAATAAACAAATATAGTGACGTCATTAGGTACGGAATCAACACACAAAAATCAATTGTATTTCTACACGCTAACAATGAAATAGCAGAAAAAGAAATTAAGAATACAATCCCATTTACAATCACAACAAAAAAGAATAAAATACCTAAGAATAAATTTAACCAAAGAAGTGAAAGACATGTACACTGAAAAGTATAAAACATTTTTGAAAGACATCGAAGACACAAAGAAATGGAAAGATATCCTGTGCTCACGGATTGGAAGAATTAACAGTTAAAAAACCATGCTTCCTGAAGCAATCTAGAGATTCAATGCAATCAGTATCAAAGTCAAAATGACATTTTAACAGAAATAGAATAAAGAATCTTAAAATATATATGGAATGAAAAAAAGACCCCAAATAGCAAAGCAATCCCGAGAAAAAAGAACAAAGCTGGAGGCATCACAATCCCTCACTTCAAAATATACTACAAAGTTATAGTACGCAAAATAGAATGACACTGACACAAAAACAGACACAGAGATCAGTGGAACAGAATCCAGAGCCCAGAAATAAACACACACATCTATGGGCAGCCAATTTTTGACAAGGGAGCCAAGAACATACAATGTAGAAAGGAGAGTCTCTTCAACAAATGGTGTTGGAAAAACTGGACAGCCACATGCAAAAGAATGAACACAGACCATCATCTTACACCATACACAAAAATTTACTCAAAATGGATTAAACACTTGAATGTAAGACCTGAAACCATAAAGCTTTTAGAAAACATAGGCAGTAGACTCTTCAACATTGGTCTTAGCGGCATCTTTTCAAATACCATGTCTACTCAGCCAAGGGAAAGAAAAGAAAAAATTAACAAATGGGACTACATCAAACTAAAAAGCTTCTGCACAGCAAAAGAAACCATCAACAACCAAAAAGACAACCTAACAATTGGGAGAAGATATTTGCAAACCACATATCTGATAAGGGGTTAATATCCAAAATATATAAAGAACTCATACAACTCAACAACAACAGAAACAAACAACCCGATTAAAAATGGGCAATGTATCTGAACAGACATTTTCCCAAAGAACTACACAGATAGCCAACAGGCACATGAAAAGATGTTCAACATCACTAATTATTAGGGAAATGCAAATAAAAACTACAATGAGATACCACCTCACGTCTGTCAGAATGGCTATAATTATGACGACAAGAAATAACAAGTGTTGGAGAGAATGTCGAGAAAAGAGAACTCTCATACGCTGCTGATGGGAATGCAAACTGCTGAAGCCACTATGGAAAACAGAGTGGATATTTCTCAAAAAATTAAGGATAGAACTACCATATGATCTAGCTATTCCACTTCTGGGTATTTGTCCAAAGAACACAAAAACACAAATGTGTAAAGATATGTGTACCCCTGTGTTCATTGCAGCATTATTCACAGTAGCCATGACTTGAAAACAAAGTGCCCATAATTGGATGAATGAATAAAAAAGATGTGGTATATATACACAATGGAATACTACTCAGCCATAAAAATGATGAAATCTTGGCATTTGTGATAACATGGATGGACCTTGAGGGAAGTCTGCTAAACTAGCAAAATAAGTCAGATGGAGAAAGTCAAATACCATATGATTTCACTCATAATTAGAAGATAGAAATAACAACAACAGTAACCAAACACATAGATACAAAGACTAGATTGATGGTTACCAGAGGGCAGCGGGGAGGGAGGAGGGAGAAAAAGGCAATAGGGCACATACATATGGTGATGGGTGGTAATTAGTGTTTGGGTGGTGAACATGATTAGTCTACACAGAAATTGAAATATAATGATATACACTTGAAATTTATAATGTCATAAACCAACGTTACCTCAATAATTTAAAAAAAACCTTTCATTTGTTTTAAAAATACTTGGTGAACTTTTAAAAAAATTTTCTTGTATAAGAACACAACATGAGATCTACCTTATTAACAAATTTTAAATGTACAATACCTTTTAATTACCTCATAAATCATACAAAAATATCTAAGTAAATTAAACATAGGGACAAAAAGAAAGTATACATTTTTAAAGGTACAGTATTGGATGACCAACTGAATCAAATGTTCTAAATTAGCTATATATTTATCTAAGGTAGTAAAATATAAAAAAAATCATTCTAAATGTCCAATATTAGGGAATAGCTTAATAAATTGTAGAACATCAATACTATTAATATTAAGTAGTCACAAAAAGTATAACTTTGAACACTGAATTGAAAAAGAAAAACGTTTACGACTTACTGTGAGATGGAAATACTATATGCTCTCATTGTAAGAGTGCAAAATATGTTTGTAGGAATGAGGTCATCTGAACAAATAAATATATCAGTTTAGGGTAAAAAGGGAAAATAAGTCTGAATATAGCCTTCATATGCACTTAATCACACGTTCACTTATAAGAACCAGCACAGACTCTTTTTACTGACCATTGCCATGAATCTAAAAGGCAAGCTGTCTTCACTCACATGGATTTTAGATATTTTGAACCTTTATGGATAAATTTGATGTGCTTACTTGGACTTCAGAAAGACCTTGACATGCACTGCTGCCTCTGCCATAAAGCACATTCCTTTCCCTTCTCTTGGCTGGTTTGTCATCTCTTAAGTCATAGTCTATCACCTCAGAGAGGCCTTCTGGAACACAAAGTAGCACTCTGCCCCTATCATATCTATCACATCACTCTTTCACACTCACTCCCCAGTGTCCCTACCCTGTTCTGCCTTTTCTTTATAGCTTTCACCCCTCTAATAGAGTATTAAATGTTTTTATTCTTATTTACTGTTTATTATCTGTCTTCCTCCCTTCAAGAATATAATCTCTATGAGGGCAAGATTGTTGTCTGTTTTGCACCCTGAAGTATCCCAAACATTGGAAATATGACTTGGCTCATAGTAAGAATTCAACAAATGTTTGTTACATATTGAATTTGTTACATATTGAGTAAAAATACACATTCTTGATAACAAATGAGACAGGGAGGCTGCAGGTGGCTACAAATTAATGGCAGCAATGAGGAGGAACTATGTGATTTTAAGTACATAATGTCTGGAGGGAGGTGGAAAGGAAGAAAAAACTAAAAAAAAGCATGGTTAGCCTAAGAGTTAGTAATATAGCTACAATTACAAATATATATGTATGTCTTTAAGGACTAGGAAAATATCAGCAGAGGGAAAACTTGATCAAGAAACAAGTAGGATAAGGAAACGTGAAACCAAATATCAGAGGGAGTGATTATGGAAAAATTCCTCATAAAATTTTTGCTTATCAAGAAAAAGACATAGGTCATAGAATTTTCTAGCTGGAAGGATCCATGAAGTCCATTTAACTCAGCATCACATATCACTGATGAGGAAGCCCACATAAGAGCTTCACTACTTGCCCAAGGTCAACAGTTACCACATGGCAGAGCCATAACGAGACCCAAGATCTCCAGATGCCTAGACTAGTGTTGAGTTAGTGCATTACACATGTTCCATGAGCTCACGCTGAAATGAATGTGTGCCTTTAACAATGCTCACTGGGAGACTGTCTGGAACACAACATCAGTAAGTTCCCTACTGGGTATAGGAAAGGAATGAGGATACCCAATTGGAATTCCCAGATAATCATTGTCTACAGTGACCATGCAGAAAAGTTGCCCATTAATCTTGATTAGTTGATCAACTCAGGAAATTTTTCTCAAATATTTTCTTTAGTTGGCTTCAGTTTAAGAGGAACCATTGGGGAAGTTCCTCCTCTGTGGGGACCCATTAATTTTAAAGAAATTTCATAAAGAACGCTAAATGATCTGACTAAATCAGCAAGATTGGACAATGAGTGGATGTATCAGAGTCTGTTTTCTATCATTTAGGAGGGGTCAGATCTTCTCATTCAGGACTTGATTTAGGATTATTCCAAGTATCATCCTTCCAAAGTATGTCCCTCTCACCCTCTCCACCCTGATCATAAATTTCTAAGCTGTCTCTTGTCCTGAATTTTAGCATGCAAAGGACTTTCCTACATTCTCATCTGGATATTATAGAGGTATTGTATACTGTCTACTTGTCCTCTCTGGGAGATACTGCACAACATGAAGTTCATTCGTCCTCTTTCCATTTTACTCTGTAAGAAGAGGATAAGTGGGGTCAACGAACCCCCTGGAAGAATTCTCTCTTCTCTGTGGCAAGAACTCTTAACATCTCTGCAAAAGAGTTAATCTGCTCTTTAGTGAATTTCCTTAGGTGGCTGATGGAATGAAGCGCATTTTAAAGCGGTAGGGGAGCATCTCAACAGACGTAATATCTTTAATCGATTTTATTTCTAAAAATAATAAAATACAAATTTCTACAGTGCATTACAATACAATACGTATATATCAACATTGAATTGTGGAAAACAAATGAGTTATAAGAGTAGGTACTACTATCCACTTTTACAGATACAGAAAAGGGAACTCTGATAAATGGTTGAATTACCCAGCATCATATACGTAATAAGTGTAAAACTAGGATGAAACTTTGGTCTTTTGCCTTTTTTTCACTATTTATTTCACAGAACTACCCTAAAGAGTATCGCATGGACCTCACTTTTTTCAAGTAGCATCATTAAATCATCAGCATTTAATAGTGCTCTGTGAAAAAAAAGTATTTCATGGTAAAATAGAGTTGGAAAATTTTGAGGTAAAATTAAGCTGTTTGCTTTACAACAGAACCTCACAGAACTTTGCTGTGCTAATATGCGTCGTGAATCTTGATAAAAGGTGTGAATGTTTTCTAACTTGACCACAAAAACTTTTTATTTCTGGAGTCTCATGAAAAATTCTGTTCCACTTGAAGGAGCACAATTTAGAAATTCATTCCTCAGAGGGTGTTTAAACTATTTTCTTATGTGTCGTGTTCTCTTATCAGGCTGAAGTTGGCAATCATGTCTTATAATTTTTTTAGATCCCTCCACATAAGTAAGCCCAAGAATTGAGTTCATAACACTCAGCAAATGTTTTATTTATTGATAAAGCATGGTGGCCTTATAGTTGATGAGAAGAAACTTCTTTGGAAGTTCATAAAAGGAGCACCTATCACTAGAATTGGGGAAAGATGAGGATCAGGGAAAGCTTTCTGGGGGAGATGAGACCTAAACTAAGCTCTGAAGGAGGAGTAAGACATAGCTAGGGAGTGTGGAGAAGAGTGTCCAAGGCAAATAGAATAGATGATGAAAGATCCGCAGAGCAAGAGAGACTATGGAAGACAATGAAAGTGGTTCAGTACGGCTGGTGTGGAAAGTGAAAGAAGGAGAATGGGAAAAAAGAAATAACTATGAGATGACAAGGAGAGCATTTAACGTCCGTGACTGTTAATTCTCATAACAACTGTGTAGGGTAACTATAGTATACTCTCCACAGCTAAATATCTGAGATCCATAGAGGTTAAAAGTAACTTTGTCCATGGTTCTAAAAGTAATAAATGGCAGATCAAGAACCCACACTTTTGTTTAGAGATCAAATGTCTCCTAAAGGTGTAATCAACTTGGGTTGCCATTAGGGAAAATAGTTTGGGGCAGGAGATGTTTTAAAGAGTTCTCAAATATTTCTACAAAAGCTGTTCCTCCCCTTACCTGTGTTCATAGCACCAGACTGAATTTGGGCACAGTTTTCAGCAGCACTGCCAGATCCATACTGAGTATCCTTTCTGCCTGGATGCTTGCACTCTCTTAACTAAGTTACACAGCCTTTGATGTAGATGAAAAGTGATATATACTAAAGGCTGTGTGTAGACCCCACTCTCTGTTAATTTGTCACGTGGAATGTGGATTCTGACCTCAGGTACACTCATAACTAGCCATAAGCCTCTGAATAAGGCTTAATCTTGGTGGATCTCAGTTTTTGCATGTAGATTATCAGAGGTTAGAACTAGATACCTCTTGAGTTCCCTTGTAGTTCCCAGGTATAGGAATTCAACTTTATATATGCTTTATAAATGAGCATGTATATGACCTATAACTTGGCTCTCTATGGTTTCAAGGCTCTCCCTAACATTTAACAAGTTTTCTGGTTTTAAAAGCATGGTGTTTATGAATTAGCAATATGCATACATTACACACTGTAATACTGCTTCGTTAGCCATTGAGGAATAATTGTTACCCGGATGAGGTTCCCAACATTATCAAACTTATTGGTTCAACAAGCACATCAACAGTTTAATTGGTATGCTTTCCACCATTCATTTATCAACTGAATCCATCCCACTCTAGCCCTTCTTTATTGCAAGTAGCAGATAAATATAAACAAAATAACCATTGGACTGAGAAAGCCCCAATCTAGGTGAGGCTGAAGGAATTGAGATATAATTGGGCTGTAGAATGAGCCACTGAAAATTGGTTTTGAAAGGAAGTTTAAAGGATATGAAATTTAATTACAAAATAATTCAATTTAGTTCAAATCAAATCAATTGTGATAGGGATATACTGGTGAACAAGACAGGCATTCTTGCTCTTGTGGAGCTTAAATATAGCCCTGATTTAAATGTTTATCTAACCGGCATTGCCAGGAGTTGAGTATTTTAAGCATCAGCTCCCTGAGGAAGTAATATGGGCACCCGGAAATCAAGTAAATTCTGTGGGTAGTAATGATAACAGGGCTGGAAGTTTCTCTGAGAAAAGCTTTGGGGAGAGTAGTAGAAGACTGAAAATAATAAGTGCAGCTTATGGATTTGCATGGACCATTAGATGATAAAGAAACGAAGGTCTGAATTCCTCAAGCCATACTATAGGATGATAAAGATTCAGAACAGAAAAATTTATTTTCACAGAGCTCTTTTGGACATGAACTAAAGAGCTGGCACAGGAAAGATGTCTACTAAGAACTTTTGTAGATGCAATCAAACTCTCAACCATTAGCCAGATGAAATTGTTGAAATGGTCAAATATTCCATTTGTGCAAATGGACAGGTTACTTCAAAGTCAGTGGTCAAAAGAGTTGAGTGTGAACGACAGAATTAATTACTTATTGTTGAAAACTTGACCATGACAGCAATTTTCACAAAGGTTGTGCCACACATCTTGAATGATAAACCTAGTGGCAACGATAATATTTATTCTCATATTTCATGAAAAGCTGAAGAAAAAGATATGTTTCTACTGCACAACAATATTAGCCTCACTAACTCCTATTTTTATCAAACTCTATAGTACAAAATGTGACCAGCTAGTTTACTCACTGTACTTCATCTCACAGTACCTCAAATGTTTGCTAAGAAAAAAGCAAGTGTAACCTCCGAGTGTGAACATGCATGACAACTGATGATGATCAAGAAAATGTGCAAAGGCTTTTGAAGTAATCCCCAGAGGAGCTCCAGGATCGTTGGAAAGAAACACCACAATAAGAGTAAGTGAAAAAGCTTTGAAAGTGACCATTGGAAGGGAAAACTCTACTTTGTAAGGATAAACTCTGAAGTATTTGATTTTTCAATAGGTTATAACCTCACCTTGGATATATGTGCTGGTTTTTCCCTTGAAATTGCCCTGTCACGACTTGTCCTGACAGGTATCAGCCTCCAATACTACATCTCGCTTTATCCATAGAAGAAGTATGTTTTGCACCAAATCTTGGCTCTTCCCATTTAGGTACAATGTTGCTCATTTGATTTTCATGTCTTAATAAGATAAAATCATTTTTTTTTTTAAGATTTTATTTTTTCCTTTTTCTCCCCAAAGCCCCCCCGGTACATAGTTGTGTATTCTTCGCTGTGGGTTCTTCTAGTTGTGGCATGTGGGACGCTGCCTCAGTGTGGTCTGACGAGCAGTGCCATGTCCGCGCCCAGGATTCGAACTAATGAAACACTGGGCCGCCTGCAGCGGAGCGCGCGAACCCCACCACTCGGCCACGGAGCCAGCCCCCAAGATAAAATCATTTTTAAATGTTTTCCTGAATCAAGTTGTATCTTATTTGGTTTTGATGATATATAATTACAATTCCTTTACTGAAAGTTTTCTTCCGTGACATTTTATTTTTCTTCCTTTTCTCTTTTACTTTTCTTATTTAAGGTTTAACAGAACAACTGCAAGACCTAGGAGGATACAACTCTAGAGGAGCCTCACTATCCACTCTGGAAAGATGAGAACTGAAGGGTAAATATCCAAGGGAAACCCACCATCATGAGGGGAGGGCAGTTATGTTCATTGGATGTCTGTTGTGTGCCAAACACATTTTATCATATTTGAAACATTTAATCTTCATAAATTCCCTTTAAGACTCCACATTCACATGCCCAATCACACATTAGAGAATCAAGGCTCATCAAGAAACATAATTAATATAAAAATAAGTTAGAAAATAAGGGAAACAGGTTTCAAACGCAGATCTGATTACAAAAATCCACACAATTGACACTAACATTCTTCTTTCTCAACATTATGTTGAAATACCAAAGGATAAAGGAAAATTTTTAATTTATTATATGATTTCAAAGTTGCATTTGTTCATTTTAAACTTTGTAAATACAGAAAAGCATACCCAACAAACAAAAAGAACTATGATCCCACCAACCTAGTAATACCATTGTTAACATTTGACGTATGTTCTTTTATTTTTTATGAATAGATCTAATTATTTTTAGATGGAATTATGGTATAATGCATGTTTATAATCTGCTTTTTCATGAACCTTCTCAATCTTACTAAATATTTTTCCGCAACATCGTTTTTAAGCGATTGCATGTTCCTTCACATGCGTAGACCACAATTAATTTAAGCATTTTCTTCTTATCGTTATTAAGGTTGATACAATTTTTCTCCACGATATAGAAAACTGTGATGAACATTCCTCTCAACAATTTTATGGGCATACTCATGGTTAGTTTATAAGAATAAACTCCTTAAAACAATATTGCTGAATCAAAGTGTATGCATTTCTTCAGCTCTTCATTACATGTCACCAGATTGCACTCCACACATTCTCACAGCACTTTATCCTCCCAGGAGCAGTGTTTGGCGATATAGCCCTGCTTGCAACTCTGACAACACCAGGTATTACTTTTTTCCCTTTACTATCAGTTTGTAAACAGAAAATAGTATCTGATTTTGTTTAATTTTGTATTATCTGAATACTAATGACATTGAATTTTATTTGTTTGCCTTTGCACATTTCTTTTTTGAATTGCCTGTTTTTCTAATGATGAGTTTATTTTTGGTGGATTGTAAAATTTCATTTTCTATTCAATTTGCTTATTTGTTTTTGACCTATAGAACTTTTAAATTTCTATTCTGTCAAAATATCAACATTTTTATGTACTCCGCTCATTTGGTTGTAAGTCATTTGCTCGTACTCTGAGATGTGAAAAATGTTCATCTACACTATCTTCTAGTTTTCTTCTACTTTTTAAAATATTTGAATCTTAAGTCTTAAATTTTCATGTGTAATGCTTTAGGGAGTTAATTTTAAAAATGATTAGCCCATTGTCCTGGCACTATATTAGAAAATTAATCCTTCCTAATTAATTTGAAGTAGTGACAATAGTTAATATACATTGAATGTGTACTCTGTGCCTGGACTGGTCTAAGTACTTTCACGGAATAATTTGAGTCTCATAACAACTGTCAAAGTAGGTACATATATTTTCAGTTCCATTTTACAGGTAATGAAACTGATGCATATAGTAGACAGAGAAAATGTAACACAGTGACTAAGACAAAGGATGCTGGAACCAGCCTGTACTTAAATTCCCTTTGCAACACTTGCTAGCTGTGTGATCTTGGGAAAGTTACTTAACCTCTCTGTGCCTCAATTTTCTCATCTGTTAAACATGGATTAGAGCCCCTTTTAGAGGGCCGTTATGAAATGAATTAATAAATTCAAAGTGCATAGAATAATATCTGATACAATATGTGCTGTGGAGCAATTAACTATTATAATGATTTTTTCTCTTCTACTGTACTGGATCTCTAGCACACTATGTTGATTTATGGTATAATATAGTTTACAACTTATATAATTATTTCCGGCATATTTTAATGTCTTGTGATGCAAGTTTTGCTGCCTTGTGGCACACTGTTTTTTTTTTTAAGCATGCTCTTGTCTTTTCACCGTTTATTCCTCTAGAGATTTTGATAAGAGTTGCATGAAATTCACACATTGTTTCAGCATCAATGAGCACTAAAATATTGGGATTTTCCATCCAGGCACATATGTACAAGCTTAGTAGTTTTCTTCAGAGTTTCTATTTGTGACTTATTAAGTTTATTCACTGGCGTGTTATTCATTATTCATTCATTTTGGTTGCTGTTTGGAGGAAGGGTGTTCTAACTAGCATCACTGATAAAAAAAAAAAAGAAAGCTCTGTGGTTCAAAGCATAAACTAACCACTTATTCATTTTACTTTGAATTAAAACATACAAATGGGCATTTATTCATCAATCTTTTAATATAAAGCCAAGGGCTTTACTTTGAGTTTGTGTTGCCTGAAGTCAAAATCTTTCTTTTCATGCATCATGTATTAGTTCCAGTTTTAACTTTTATAACATGAAGTGAACATTTAGATGCATATCAAATAGGAACATAAATTAATTCAAAATTTTCTCATTTATCCTTTTAGTCTTTAGTAGTGGTCTGGATCACATCTTATTCCACAGAAATTCTTAGCAACTCACAATAATCAAGTATTTCTCAAACACTCAATTATTAATTTTCATTAAATACCTTTATATTCACAATAGCATCTTATTAGATTTTGCAATATTTAATAAAATGGCATAATTACTAAAATGAATACAAATAATATAAGTAGGTTTGGGGAAAATTCAACCAATGTAAAGGCATATAAATCAATTTGGGGTGTAGGAAGGCTCAGACATTTTAGAGAGTAAGCCATGGGTCTGTTGTGTTCAGTGTATCATGAACATCATTTAGTATGTTGAACAGAGGGAAGGAGGAGCATTGGTTAATCTGACACATCAGTTAGTGAAGATTAGTTAAGAGACTTTCTACTACATTTCTTTGGAACTAACCACCCTAAGGAATATCTTATTGGTCTTTAATTTTTCAGTTGATCCTGTTACGTTTTCAGTTAGGCAATGAAATCTTCTGCATCCTCTCTCTGTCTTATTGCAACAGCTACATCATAAAACACAAAGCTCAACAAAAGTGATGCTAGCCTTTCTATGTCGTCATGTGTACACTTGTTTGGATTTTTTATTATGTAAATGTTAGACTGTCTTTAATAGAACATAAACTTCATTTAAAATTATTTTCAGAAATTAAATATTTACTTTTCTCTACTTATGTTATTTTACCTTATTTGCTTGCTTGCATTTTCTTTTGGTTTCAGCCTTTTGCTCTCTGCAGTAATTTACTTTTTAAAATCAGATTGTTTGGAACGGATATGCTGAGTTTTATTCCACTGATGATGATTATTCAGAAATAAACATTTGAATAGATATTTCTCTAATTAGTCAAATCCATATGAAATATTTCTTGGATCCTTCCTTACATAGATTGAGGATATTAGTATACTTTCATTTCTCCCATCCTTCTCTATCAATTTTCCAAAGATAAAATTTGTGGTTTTAAATATGCATAACTATTCTAATTTTTGCATTTTATGTTTATCTTCAAAAATTATTTTTGGATTTTTTTTGCTTTTAACAATGTTTGCATTAACCATGTAGTGTTAAATACATATTTTACTATTTGACTTTTCAAATCAGGTTTTTACCTTACAACTTCCCCAATCTTGAACTATACATTCTGATTAATTACCCAGTAACCACGAGTCTTTGTTGAGGAATTATTTTAATTGTATTTAGAGTGATGTATTTCCTAAGCCCTTGTAAGCTGAGAAAGTCTTTCCGTTGCTTTTAAACATAAATCACTAAAGTCTGGGTATAGAATTCTTTCACAAGAATTTGTTTTTCTTAAAACTCTGTAGACATTGCTCTATTATTTCTTGGGTTTTTGTATTGAAAATAAAGCTACAGTCCAACCTGTAGAAGTGCTTAATTTATAGGTATTTTTCCTTTCCCAGATGCTTATAAAACTCTTTCTTATTCACCTGATTATTCTATGCCTATTTCAGTTCTGTTATTGCATGTTTACTTTCCTTATTGTCTTGTATTATCTCAGGCAGCTCTACTTTCGTTTTGACCTGACTCCTTTACAAGTTCCTTTTATTTGAATTTGTCAAAGTCCTAAAGTTTAGCTTCATGGTTGTAAATTAAGAAAAAAAAATTCAAATGAGAGGAACTATATAAAGAGTATATATCAGAAAGAATTGAAATAAAAAATGCCTAGTTTTAAATGGACTCATAACTAGATGAAAAGTGAACAGCTCAAGAATAAATTATAATATAGCCATAAAATGGGATACTACAAAACAATGAAAAGAAAAAAGTCTTACTACACAAAACAGCAAGAATAACCTTTGCAGACATAATGTTGAAGCCTTATAGCAAATTAGATACTTCATTACTGCATATATATATTAGAGCACAGTTAAACTAGTCTGCAGTGATAAAAGTCAAGGAGGGAAAAAGACAGAGAAGATATGAAGGGTGCTTGTAAGTTGCTGGAATTGCTCTATTTCTTAATCTCGGTGGTGGTTATCCTGGTGTGTTTACCACGGAGAAAAGAAATCAAGCAGTACAGTCAGGATTTGCGAACTTCTCTGTATGTATGTTATATTTCAATCAGAATGTTTGCCCAAAAAGTGAACAACACGTCTATTTATCTCATTTTGAATATATCTACAACTATACTCTTTAGTTTAATTAAACACAAGCAAAGAATTAGCCCTTGTCAATTGGATTTAAAATACCAGAGTAAAAAATGTCATTTCTCCAGGAGCATCTACATGTCTCTGTCACCAGAAACTTCTACAGATGAGGATCTATCCTATTCATGAAGATTTCCATGGAAAAATATCCCATACACTCTACTGTGAATTCATTCCAAGCCTTGAGACTGGAAACTGGATACTAAATAAGTAATTCCAAATAAAAATTCAAATTTAAAATCTCTACTTTTTCTTCAGGTAATAAAGTGACTCAGCAAAGGAAGGTTCAGCACTTTCTGTTCTTTTGCAGGAGACATGTTTTCTAGGAGCCCCGTCCTCAACCTATCTGGCCCCACTGAGTTTGTGTTCCGTGTGTTCACAGCTGTGCCTGAATTCCAGGTTCTCCTTTTCCTACTCTTCCTCTTCCTCTACTTGATGATCCTTTGTGGCAACACAGCCATCATCTGGGTGGTGTGTGCACACAGCTCCCTCCGCACCCCAATGTATTTCTTCCTGTCCAATCTGTCTTTCCTGGAAATCTGCTACACCTCTGTTGTGGTGCCTTTGATGCTTTCTAACATTTTTGGGGCCCAGAAGCCCATTGCGTTGGCTGGCTGTGGGACCCAAATGTTCTTTTTTGTTACCCTTGGCAGCACGGACTGTTTTCTTTTGGCAGTCATGGCGTATGATCGCTACATGGCCATCTGCCACCCACTACACTACACCCTCATCATGACCCAGAAGCTGTGCATCCAGATGGTGGCCAGTGCCCTGGGCCTGGCCGTCTTCCTCTCCCTGCAGCTCACATCCTTAATCTTCACCCTGCCCTTCTGTGGGCACTATCAGGAAATCAACCACTTCCTCTGTGATGTGCCTCCGGTCCTGCGGCTGGCCTGCGCTGACATCCATGTGCACCAGGCCGTCCTCTATGTCGTGGGCATCCTGGTGCTGACTGTCCCCTTCCTACTTATCTGTGTCTCCTATGTGTTCATCACCTGTGCCATCCTGCGCATCCGCTCTGCAGAGGGCCGCCGCCGGGCCTTCTCTACCTGCTCCTCCCATCTCACTGTGGTCTTGCTGCAGTATGGCTGTTGCAGCCTGGTCTATCTGCGCCCTCGTTCCAGCACCTCAGAGGATGAGGACCGCCAAATCGCCCTGGTCTACACTTTTGTCACCCCCTTACTCAACCCTCTTATTTACACTCTGCGCAACAAAGATGTCCGAGGTGCTCTGAGGAATGTCATCATTGGTAAAGCAGCCTCTGACACTAGTTGAAGGCTTAGGGGAACTGTGGTTGGTGTCTGTCATTTGCCATGATGGTAAATTCTAAATGACAAATATAGAATTATAATACTTCACCACACTTTGCAGTTGATGTTTCTCTTTTGCCATAATTGCCCCATGTCCACCATCTGCACTGATTTTCTTCAAGTACTTTGCATAAGATTTGAAAACTTGGACAAAACTTTTAATGCGGGAGCTTTATTATCCTAGCCCTGTTTTGAAGATGATAGCTCACTATGGTGACACCAAGGCCAATTGCTCTATCAGGAACCCACCCATACATCCTGGGAATAAAGGTTGATAACTTTAGACATCCTCCCTCCTGAGGAAGCAATAATGTTAGTTTATCCTGTGAAAGGTGCCTTAAGTAAGGACTATTCATAAAGACATAAATTTTACTCAAAGGAATATATTTTATTATTGTTTTAGATTTGAATGTATGGCAAACAATAACTCATTTAATGCATCCATTTCCTTCATTCCATATATCCTAACAGGTTGCCTTCATTTTCTTTCATTCTGCCATGCCAGGAAGTGGTCAGGAATTCGCATTCATTGACTAAGCACCAACTGTGTGCCAGTCATGCTAGAGTATTGAAAACTGCACCTGGTTGATGCTAGCACTGAGTGCATGAGCTGTCTATGCTATGGCTTTCACAAAGCCTCTGCTGTTCCGCCTTCTTCACCTCTTCCAGTGCCTTAATATTGGCTGCTGCTCATAGAGCTGCTTAAAAGGTGGTGCCACTGTTCCTCCTACCTAGTGCTAGATGGCTGTAGCATCTTCCTGTACCTGTGCCCCAACCACAGATAAATCCTCAAGTAGAAGCGGCATCCCTCTCTAGTGTTCACAGCTGACATCACACTGCAAAACCTTCTCATTTACACCCTGAGGAACAGTGAGGTGAAGAGGGCTCCAGAGACAATTCTTAACAGGAATTATCTCTCCCAGAGCAAATAGAAGAGGGGACAACCTATCAGGCATGAGTCTGGATCCAGCCCATAAAACTGACTTTAGTTCACAGCTCCAGGAAGTGAGTAGAGTGTCTGCCAGTGGATATTAAAACAGATCTAAGATTGGTATGACCCTTCCAAACGTCATATAGCTAAGTATACCAAAGGCCTAGAAAGGTTTCTATTCTTTAATTCAATAATTCTTGTCCTAAAATCATAACCTCAAAAAATTGACAGGGTCAAACAAAACTGAAAACATAAGGCTGTTTCTTATATTTATAAAATGAAAAGTTATTAAAATCTAACTTCCAATATCAGATATATAAATACAGCATACTTAAAATCATATTTAAATTAATATTTAATAATAGAGAGCAATATTTATCATTATAACTATAAGTGATAAAAGCAAGGTACAACCCTTATTTACAATAGGAGCTCAATTTTGTAAAAATACACACGAACAATGAAGAATAGAAACACAACAAAAAGTTAACGGTTGTTATCTGTGGTTTGTAGAATTAGGATAATCTTTTTCTTCTTTATTCATTTATGCATTTTCCCATGTTTTCTCAAATAAGACTGTGTTACTTTTATAATCAGAAAAATGATAATTTCTAAAAGGAATCAGAGGCTCATATAGATTTATTTGATACATACACTTCCCATCATCACAGCATGATCCTCCTCCACTTTTCATATTTCTCCTAGATTAAAACTTTTTGATTTCATTGCTTCTTTTTCTCTTCAAAACTATGCTTGATTATTTTAATTTTTTTGAGCTGATTTCACATGGGGATAAAGAGAAGAACCTCAAAGTGTTACATATTCTGAGAATAGTCATGGGTTTTACAATGTATTCGAAATGACTTTTCCTCCAACTCAATGTTGGAGGAGAGGAACAGAACTCTCTGGTTGGCTGGTTGCTTATCAACATATCCAGGCCAAGTCACATCAGAACATAACGAATCAATTAAATGTACACACTGTGCTAGGCATTGTCTGGAATGCCAACAAAAGGAAAGTTCGCAATTGTGGTTTCATGCCTCCTTTCATTTTTATTCAATGTCAAAAATCATACAGAAAATTCATCTGGAACTCTAAAAGAAGAGAGTGAAATGTTACTCTGTTGGGGAAAAGGCTCTAAAGGGTTGATCAATCCTTTCAACTGAATTACTGGGTTCCTCCAGGTATCTTCGTCTACATATTTTTGCTGAATAGAATGAGCTCCTCCTTCTTCATGAAAAATTATACTCTTAATATGAGTCATTCCATGTATTTATTACATTCTGGAATTAGAAGATTGAGTGGAATATCAGCACATCGTGAGTTAAACGATGGGACATAAATGTCAATCAATGTTTTCCTTGAGAAAATGATGATCCCCTCCTAACAAGGTAGCCTCCTGGCAGCGTAAACAGAAGTCAGAACTTGAAAAACTACTTTAGATTTCCTTCACTGTTCCTCTCCTTCACCTTCACCACTTCTTTCAAATTCCTGCTCACCTCCTTCATGCAGCCTTTTGGGTTTGCGAGCCTGTCCTTGGTATCAATTGCCTTACAGAAAGCAACCTCCCTCCCTACATCCTCTATCTATGCCTCTCTCATGGAATTTTATTAAAATACATTTTATTAGGTAGTGTATTTAATTGAGTACATGTCTCAACCACCAATCAATAAGTATCTTAAGGCCAGAATACATGATGAAAATATTTCTAGTATGTTGTGAGAGTGGATCTCTCCATTTCTTTCCCTGTTGTTTAACTGGTGGATGAAAAGAAGGGTTAATCACGGTGGTGAGAGTAGTATTTCCATTGGGGAATTCCTTCCTGGAATTTCTCAAAAAATTTATTTATTTTATTTTATTTTATTTTATTTTTTTAAAGAGTGTTGGATTTTTTTAAGATTTTATTTTTTTCCTTTTTCTCCCCCAAATCCCCCAATACATAGTTGTATATTCTTTGCTGTGGGTCCTCCTAATTGTGGCATGTGGGACACTGCCTCAGCATGGTTTAATGAGCAATGCCATGTCTGCGCCCAGGATTCGAACCAACGAAACACTGGGCCGCCTGCAGCGGAGCGCACGAACTTAACCACTCAACCACGGGGCCAGCCCCCAAAATTTATTTATTTTTAAGTCCAAATTTTGAGAAAAAGTAGTTGAGAAATCAGAAAATTGGAAAAAATATTGCAATTGTCCTGCAAGAATTAAAGCATAATAAACAGAGAGAGGTTACTGGTTAGAGGGATCCACTCATGTCAAGGGAAAGCAAGAGCAGGAAACATGACACATGGAGTCAAAGGTTAAGTCTACATTTCTGGAACCAGGGCAAGGAGCACTGAGAGAGAAGCAGTCACCATCTAATCAGTCAGTCTTGCTTGTAGCTGTTTCCATGTGTGTGTTCATGGCCCCATCTGCTGCTAATAGTAAGTCACTCTTGCAAATAAAATAAATGTTAGTAAGTTTATATGCCTAGGATGCTTTACACAAATACTATACGTGATCTTCCAAGAAATAAGAAGTTTTGGAAGGAAATTGGCAATTTTGATTTGTGATTTTGTGTAGTGTCACAATCTTATTGAGACATCTGAATGTTTAGTTATTCAAATACTATCCAATAATGTTCACAGGGCGTTTTCCAGTGTTTGGCTATTTGCTGTAGTCTACAGTACTTGGTATAAACTAATACACCTCATATTTATAGTTATTAAACAAATTTTGGATACCTATAATAATGAGTAAAGAGTATAAGGAATGTTGAAAATATTTTAAAATAATTTATAAGTTAATGCATTCTTAAAAATTCGCAAGAATCCTTATTTCTCATTCCACCATGTTGAAGATCAAGGAAACCATAGAAGCAGAGTGTACTGTTTAATTACAAATAGTGAGTGTAGATGGAAAGATGGCTAGATAAGGAAATGAATGAATAAGAGAAATTATTATACAACAACACATGCTGAGCAAGCAGTTTGTTTCGTGGATTTTGGATGGGTCAAAAATAACCTGCAATGCCACACCATCAAGAATCTCAAGAGTTATATTCACAATGATGACCACATTCCCTTTTCTTTTTCTTCTCTCTCTCTTGCTCTCTCTCTCTTTCAGCAGTGACTTTGAAAACCACATTGTAAAATTACGGATTCTAGTGAAAATCAGTGGAAGCTTGAAATATCATGGTGATTATTTCTTGGGCTTCTCCTTGCCCACTAGCTCCAGTTTAAGAATTGTCTTAATTGTCTCTTTTGGGTTCCAATCCAGTCTGATAAAAAGGACAAAGAATGGTGCTGCTAGCAATGGGAAAAAGAGGCTACTCGACAGAGCTGGGGCGCAATTTTGTATAACCATCCTCAGAGATCATAGACAAAATACTTGATGATCTTTATAAAACTATCATAGAAAGACCCCTTTATACCATAAGGCAATAATTTCTTTAATAAATATTTATTATGGGCATTCACACGTATTTTTTATTAAGGTATAACTGACATACAACATTATATTAGTTTCAGGTATAAAACATAATGATCTTATATTTTATAAATTACAAAATGATCACCACAATAAGTCCAGTTAAAATTCCTCACCCTGAGTAGTTACAGAATTTTTTTTCTTGTGATGAGAAATTTTAAAATCTACTCTTAGCAACTTTCAAATATGTGATATAGTATTATCACCTATAGTCACTACACTGTACATTTACTCATTTTTGAACAAATATTCAAACAGAATCTAGTACTATTTGCCAAAGTCTCTGACTATCTGGATCTAATTTTCATGAGGGGAAAAGAGATAATAAATAAATAGGCAAATGCTATGAAAATAAGCCAAAGAGTGGTGAGGTGGGCAGTAATTTAGGATGAGAAGATGTTGAAGGATAGTGACCTCTTTGCAACTTTATTTCTCACTTCTTTATATGAACCTCAATCTTAGCAATACTGTTGTCTTTACTGAACCCAGAACACATCATGCATGGTCCTACCACTTGGTGTTTGCTCATACCATCCACCTACTTCAAAATCCTTCTCTGTACCTCCCCACCTATATAAACCCTTGGCCTTGGGTTTCACTGGTTCGGATCCTGGGCATGGACATGGAACTGCCCAAAGGCCATGCTGAGGCAGCATCCCACATGGCACAACCAGAAGGACCTACAACTGAATATTCAACTATGTACTGAGGGGTTTTGGGGAGAAGAAGAAGAAAATAAAAAGATTGGCAACAGATGTTAGCTCAGGTGCCAATCAGTTAAAAAAAAAGCCAGAATTTATTTATTCATTTAGTTTGCAACCAAGAACCCTGAGTGCTGAATAATTGGGTCTCAAGAATCCCTTCCAACGTTGACATTCATTCCAGTGATATAGGCCATAACTTATCCCCTTCCACTGGAGATGTCATCTCTTTGGAGCCATAATCCCTAGTGCAGAGATTTCCCTCAATTCTTGAGGTGTTTACTGAGTGCTCCCCACTACTGGGCACTAGAGAGGAAACAGAAAAAGAACTCTCAAAATGCTTACCATCTCACTTGGAACACAAGACACACAGCAAACAATTCACTTGCTATGAAGAGCAATAACTAACTAAGTCACAAACAGGAAATCACAAGTAGGAAGAGGCACCTGAAGATGAACAAGCAAACAAAATTGCAGAGCTGCCTGTCTTTTCCCTGTTTACCTCACTGAGACTTGGGTGTGAAAACAACTGTCTTGAGGAAAACACTTCAGGGATATTATCCCAAAGGACTTAGCAGAAGCTACATGTCCCATGTGAGCCCAGCACCATGATATCCTTAACTCTGGTGCTGTAAAAAAGAGTCTGGTTCTGAAAAATACATAAGAGCTGCTCCCAGTCTCCCCACTGCTACCCTGTCAACAACAGGTTAAGCTCGGGGGTCCAGATTCCAGTAACTTCCTGACATCTTATCGTCTTTCAGAGGTGAGTCTTTTCAGACTTTAGTGCTGCTCTTAACCAGATAGACAGGTGGCTCAGGGGACTGCTGGTTGGGGGAAAGGTAGGACAGGAAGGTGAGGTTAGAGATTGTCGCTCAAAAATACACACTTCCTCATTCTGTTCGACCTCAAACCAGTCCAGGGCTTAGAGATCACAGAACCCTCTAAGCCTGGTCTGTATCTTGCCCTGAGGTTTAGATATAGATGCTTGCCAGTCCTTTATCTCATTTTAGTTTTTCCTTGGAGTCTCCCTTCTACATATAAGTTTTCCCTTCTCTCCGATTTGTAAGCCAAGCTTCTCAGGGACAAAGAGACCTCAGAGTTACTGCTCAGGTCTCTACTGCCTTTAGTTTTCCAGAATTTCAGAGGTGGAGATTTCTTGTTTTCTGGCCTCATCATGGAAAGAAAAGCTCTTTGGTGACTTGGCGATCTCTAATCTTTGAGAGGCAAGTGATTTTGGAGATGTAGAAGAGAGAGAAAAAAATGAGTGGGAGATGATGTTAGGAGAGTAGAAAGACAGGAACCATACCATCTTGACTCTCAAGCCAATATTCTCCCAAAAGCCTCAAGGAAAACCATACTCAGTCTTATCCCCCTTCCCTCTCTACGGGCAACAGATTGGATGATCCCCATAGCTTTCTGGTCACTTTTAGTTTTAAAAATAATTTTATCTTCATACTAGGGACCCTCTTCCAGGTATTCAAAGCCTAGCCCAATTTAAAACTTCAATTTCACATCCTTCAAAGCATATGTTCTCTCTCCTTAGGTAGCTTGGGGATGTGCAGCAATTAGGAGGAAGAATGAGAGTCGGGGAAAGGTCTTCAAGTCTGTTGTCATGGAATAGTAGCAGATGGTGAGTTATGTATGGCATGTGTGCTCTGTCATGAAACCATTTTGGGTTCTTCAGAGACCCCCTCTCAGGGACTGCCCCAGTAAGCAGTTCCCTGACAAGGACAATGAATTTTCTCCCTCATCTCTTTGTGATCGCTGTTTCATAAGGGAGCCACTCCATGACCTCTTACTACTACAGCCTCCTCCACCCCAGCAGGCTGCTCCTTGGTTGGCATCTCAAAAAGGTGGCTTGAGCCCAATGACCTCCTGTGGCATTCATTTGGCCTATACGAAAGCTCACATATTCATACTATGCCATGGATGAGGGTTGTTTTATCATGCTTTCCCCATACCCTTGCCATAGTGGGCTAATCAGTAAGCCTCCAATATTTAAAGGTAAGAGGCAACACAGGTCTTTAGCTTCTTATGTGTCTCCTAAACTTTCTCCATTCACCTAACATCTAACGGTAAATGAAGTAAAATTCTGGTCTCCCTTTTTGTAAACATTCTCCATGAGCAGTTTTTTTGGAGTCCTCCCCTAACTTGATTGGGAAGGAGCACTCAAACAACAGTGTAGTCCTATAGGCATTCCTAAATCTCTGTTGTTTCTACTTCCCCAAACTCTTCACTTTAATGACTCTTCAAATTTCCATCTTCTTAGATTTAAAGGATGAAAGTGAATGGTGGAAAAAGTCTTAGAACCAGTTTGTTGATTTTTAAGTATTTCCTTCAGGGGTATCTAGCATCTTTAGGATAGGGAGTACACCTCACATATTGTCTTCAATTTGGGGCATTTAACTACATTTGGAGCCAACTGTAAAATACACATTCAGAATCACATTACAGTTTAAGACGTTATTGAGAAGTATCTATCACGTCTCAGCCTTTTCTTTCCAAGGCATTTCCTGAGTCTCTGCACTGCTGACACAGTTCCTCATCAAGTGGTCCTTTGCTGCCGTTCATTATCCTTCAGCCTAGAAGGAGTGCCCACCTCCTTGCAATGGCTGCAACTAAATTTTACCATATTGGGGTTTCTTGTTGGGGTATGAAAACCTGTGTTCCTTTCTTTGGATCAGCAGAAATATGCATCGAAGAAACCAAAGCACCATCTCTGAATTCCTCCTCTTGGGACTGTCCAACCAACCTGAGCAGCAGAACCTCATCTTTGCTCTTTTCCTGGGTATGTACCTGGTCACTGTGGTTGGGAATGGGCTCATCATTCTGACCATTGGCTTGGATTCTTACCTTCACACCCCCATGTATATCTTCCTTGCCAATCTATCCTTTGCTGATATTTCCTCCATTTCCACCTCAGTCCCCAAAATGCTGATGAATATTCAGACCAAGAGTCAGTCCATCTCCTATGAAAGCTGCATCACACAGATGTACTTTTCTATTATGTTTGTTGCCATTGACAATTTCCTCTTGGGGGCCATGGCCTATGACCGTTTTGTGGCTATTTGCCACCCTCTGAACTATATGACCATCATGCAACCCAGGCTCTGCATTTTGCTCACAGTCATCTCATGGGTCCTCAGTAATATTGTCTCCCTGACACACACCCTCCTGCTCCTTCAACTGCTCTTCTGTGACAGCAATACTCTTCCACACTTCTTCTGTGACTTGGCCCTTCTGCTCGAGCTGTCCTGTTCTGACACAATGATAAATGAGCTTGTGTTGTTCCTTGTGGGCTTACCAGTCATCACCTTCCCCTTTGCTGTGATTCTCTTCTCCTACATCTGCATTGTCAGAGCTGTCATGAGAATTTCATCCACAGAGGGAAAGTGGAAAGCCTTCTCCACCTGTGGCTCTCACCTGACCGTTGTATTGCTCTTCTACGGAACTATTGTTGGAGTTTACTTTTTCCCTTCATCCACTCATCGTGATGACAGAGATAAGATTGGTGCAGTACTATTCACCGTAGTGACACCCATGGTGAACCCCTTCATCTATAGCCTGAGGAACAAGGACATGAAAGGTGCCCTGAAAAAGCTCATCAGTAGGAAAAGCTTCCTTCCTTTGATGCCTTGAACATCTGAATTCCTTTTATCTGCATAACCAGTTGGGCGATTCTGCCCAAAGTTTGTTGCATGGTTGTGGTGGTTTAGCTTTTGATGAGCTTTGAGAAATCTGCCTCCTATTCCAACCTCTGAGGAGTTGGGGCTTTTGCAGAAGCTCTGGTCTTGGAAACAAGGACTCTAACCCCCATAGTAAGACACAGCAATCACACATATCTTTACAATCTATGTTACTACAAACTTTGGTGGCAATTGTTTATAACTTAGACAATAGCAAGTGGATGTTGTACCTACAGTGAAGCTTTTGCAGCTTTGAAGATAGCTATTACTAATTCCTTTATTCAATATAGATTTCTCTAGGTCTTTTTTCAAAGTTTGTTTTGCTAAGGTACTATTCAGTGAGATGTTTAATAGTTGTAGAAATGAAGAATATGACATTCAAATAGTTTTGGGGACCTCTGAGTTAAATGAAGCAAAATGTCTTAACTAGACAACACTCAGAGCCTTTAGCATAGCATCACTAATCTCCAGGAGGGTAAGACGGTATGCAGCATTTCTCAAAAATAACATTATTCAATCATAAAGAACCTGACTCATCACAGAGTGGTTCATGAGTCCAATGTTGAGCAAAATACATTTTGGGAAATGTATTTCAATGGAAAACCAAAGAACGTGTATATAGAGGATATCAGTTCTAGTTCTGACTCTGTCCCCAAGTAGCTGTGAGGCTTCAGGCATGCCAGCCCACATTCTTAAGCTTATTTTCTCATCTATAAAGTGAGGCCATTGGCTCCAGTTGTTTCCAACTGAGGGTGTACATCAGAGCTACTTGGAGAAACTTTTTCAAAATTCATGTCCTCAGACACTACAATGCCTCCTCTGCTAGACTAGTTGCAGGGGTCTTGAGTTCAGATTGCTGACTATACTCACAAGATCCCCAAGAATCAAGTTTTAAGAAAGCTTTAGGAAAAGATACAGGTCATCCCCACAACACACACAGTGACGTAAGGTAGAGGTCTCATGATTACCAGGCACACTTTCTGAATATCCAGTCGTCCATACTTGGGATGTGCGTGGTGATGAAACAGAGTTCTCAGTGAGCGTGGACCATCTCAGTTCAGTGAAACTTCAGCTCTAGGATTCCTTAGGCATTGTGCCTTGCTTACTGATAACTCTCTCAGGGGTGTGTGACTGGTACCCATTTTCTGGTGCAGCTGCATCTCAGCAAACACAGGTTACTCATCAGTTACAGATTCCTCCATATCCAATTTTAACAAGTAGATACAAGTTCTTGAGTCATCTCAAAGCCATTTCAGCAGGACTGTCATGAATCTTGGATGCAGTATACATCTATACAATTCTTGAATTAGTTTCAAAGGGGATTCAACCGACGGTCAAACCTCAGACTTCTCTGAGGCTGAGAAAAGGCTGCAAGCTTGGTTTGACTACTTTCCTTACAAATCCCACTCTAGATTGACTAATTCATACTCTAATGAAGGAATCAGGCACTTGAATTCTGAAAATGCCACTCAGGGGACCTTGATGTGCTAAGAGTCACCGAACTACAAGAGCTCTGAGTTCCAGTCTAGTGCTGGCATTTTGTGAATCTAGATGTCTACTGATGGATGGAGATGCCTTTTAGACATCCGCCTTAAAAATACTGACTTCTATTCTTCTCAAAACTGATGAAAATCCAACTTTTTAAAGAGGAAATATACAATCAGCCACTCACCTTTCTCAAATTTTTGTGCTTCATTTGAGTTTTCATTCCACCTGCTTTTATATAGATTACCAAACTAGCCTCTTAACCGTCCTACCCTCCTCAGGTACCTCAAAATCCAGCCTATTCCACCCATACCTCCAACATGAAACATCACAGAGCTCTGCTTTGATCATTCCACACGGAGTAGAAGAGTCCTAGATTTGTAATTGAGAGCCTTGGTGTCTGTTCCAACTCTGCAGCTAACTCCTTGTGTCACCAGCCATGTTACTAACCTCAGTTTCTTTTTCTGTAATATAACAATTGATATAATATGAACAAGGAAGGTTTTATAACAAGATGTCTCATTAAACCCATTTATGTAAAACAGGATATGCAGAAAGAGATTCCTGGTAGGAGAGTCAAGAAATGATCAGTGGTTGTGATAGATTGTATTCTCAAAAATGGACACAATATACTTCATCTCACAAGCTCGTGAAGAATTTTGCCACTTCTCCATTAAGAAATGGAGTCTATGTCCCTCTCCTTGAACCTGGAGAGCTTTGGGGACTGCTTTGACTAATAGTATAGCCCAGAAATGGTGTCACATGATTTCCAAGACTATTTAAGAAAAGCCGGTTCTGCTTCCACCTGGCACTTCTCTCTCAGGAAAGGTACCTCTGGAGTCCTGAATGACCATATAAAAAGTCTCGCTACTCTGAAGATGCCATGCTGGAGGGACCATGTAGAGGCATGACATAGAGTTAGAGAGAGATGCCCAAGGAGCCAAGCTGTTCCAGCCCATAGATTTTGAGTCTCTCCAGCCAGTTAACCAACATGTGAGTGAGTGAATGTTCAGCTGATCTCAGCCTGAGCTCTGACTGCAAGCACATGAGACCCCAAATGAAAACTGCCTCGCTAAGTCCAGTCAACAGCTAGAAGTGTGAGAGGTAACAATAAAATGACTGTTATTGTTTTTTTCAATCCCTGCATTTAGGGGTGGTTTTTTATACAGCAAAAACAGTGGTTTTGTTTCATGGGATAGAGTGATTTATATTATACCCTTTATTGCTTTAACATTTGTATTAACTCTCATTTTAGGGAAAAAAAGAGCTTTTTTATTTAAAGAAAATAAATTGTCTTGCCTATTAAAACATCATGCTTAACACAGTGCTAGAATCTTCTCAACGACATAAACATCAGTTGAGCAGATCTGTAATTTTCTCTCTTTATTCTGGTTTCATCTAGCCCATATTTGATATAATAAAAACCATCGGGTTTGGACCTGGATCATTTGGTTTAAATTGATTGTCAATGGTCCTCTATTACCTCTGACTTGCAGGTTTCACAGGAGGCTGTATCCATTCTATGGTAAAGCTCCATCAACAGTGAGTCACAGAGAAGCTGATTTGCCTAGGAATAGACTTGTAAGCTAGCTGGGAGTTTGCCTAGAAAGTGAATTGGGTTAAGGTTAGGACACAAAAGACAACTGGTTTAGAAAATAGGGGATCACAAACTTTTTTGAAAACCTTGACATGTTTTCACAGAGGAGAGGGATAAGTCAGTACCTAGATGCTTGTTTTTCCCTGAGCCATTCTTCTATTTGTCTTTGCAACAAACATCTATTGTAAACCTTCCATTTACCAGGCTCTGAGTCTGTTCCTGGGACGACAAGGATGAATAATTCACGGTACATGCCCTCAACATACTCACAAACTAAAAAAATAAACTCATATAAAAACAATTTTAAGTGACTTTTTAAAGACTGAATAAGCAAAGACAATAGTTAGGTAATAATTAATGTTATTAGATTTAGAAAGCATAAAGATTTTGTGCAAAGCACAGTCAATGGAATTTTATGCTCTGCTTGTTCTTTTGTGCTAGTCACACCTGAGAAAAGCCAACTGGTGGGTTTTTAATAAATTAACAGAAATCTCTGCCATCCAAGTGTAGGAAACACAAATGTAAGAGAAATACCTAGAAAAATGAACCCTATATGAGGTGTCTTACGTAGTGAAACTCATAGAAACAGAGAGTAGAATCATGGTTGTCAGGGCCTCGGGGCAGTGAGAAATAGGCAGCTGCTATTTAATGGGTATAAAGCTTCAGTTATACAAGATAATAAATTCTAAAGAACTGTATAACATTGTACCTTGGTTAACAATACTGTGTTGTGCAGTTAAAAATTTGTTAACAGGGTATATCTCACGTTAAGTGTTTTTACCATAATTTTAAAAAAAGGGGCTGCCCCGTGGCCGAGTGGTTAAGTTCGCTTGCTCCACTTGGGTGGCCCAGGGTTTCACTGGTTTGGATCCTGGGCACAGACATGGCACCACTCATCAAGCCATGCTGAGGTGGCGTCCCACATGCCACAATTAGAAGGACCCACAACTAAAAATATACCACTATGTGCCAGGCGGCTTTGGGGAGAAAAAGGAAAAATAAAATCTTAAAAAAAATAATAAAATAAAAAGAGGGGAGCACTGCAAGATGCAAGGCATCTATTTTGCTGACATGGATCACAGCTCAGAGGGCAAGATTTTATAGCAAGCAGTTTCTTGGTTTGGTGGCTTTCTGATTCTGGCAGAAGCAGTGAAATGTTGGGACTAGAAATTGTTCCTGAAAGCTTCATCTACTTTTTCAGCCATTACAAAAATTTTGGAAATCACAGAATACATCATAGTAAACACTTTTGACTTAAACAAAAATAAAAGTAGCCAGTCAAATAAAATGGTATTAAATACATTAAAAAAATGAAAGAAAGGAAAGGAAAAGGAAGCAAAAGAAAGGGCTGTCGACCACGTAAAATTCTACAATCAGGAAACAGGCTGATAAAACAACTCAGCTGCAAACATGTGGTACCCTTCATGAAAAAAGAAAGATGACTCTGGGGGCAGAACCATGAGCCTAGAAAGTAGAGCCTTGGACCACAGAGAGTGATACTTTGGGTCTAGAGGGCAGAGCTATGAGCTACGGAGGATTATTTCCAGCCCTTGAAAACTAATGGAGTTTATCTTTTTTTAAATTTCAAAATTGGTTAGAACCAATAGCTCTTTTATTTCTACCATTTCTCTCTTTTTGGATGGGAATATCTGTAACTGTTATCGTATGCCTGTCCCATCATTGTATTTTGGTACCAGATAACTTGTTTTCTAGTTTTGTAGGTTCACAGATGGAGAGAAATTTGTCCCAGCATGGTTCATACCCAGAGTCTCATCTAGACCTTGATTTAGGTGATGAGATTTGGTACTTTTGAGCTAATATATTTAGATGAGATTCTGGAATTGAGTTGAGGCTGTGATGGGTTGAGGTTTTGGGGGATGTTGGGGTAAGATGAATATATTTTGCATTTGGGATGTGTTATTACATAGAATTGTCAAGTGAAAATTCAGAGAGCTTTACTTGGTACGTATATTTCATTGAGCAAGAAAAAAACTGTTCACAAACAGGGAGACTTCAAACTGAAAATTGTTAGAAGCTCAGAGGCATGTTGTTACAGGATGGCTGATAAAGTGAAAATGAAGAAATTGTTGAACCTTTACAATGATTGGTCATTACAATGGAAGTTTTCAGATGACAGGGGATTGGTTAAAAGTGATTATCTCATACCATTTTAGGAAGATAGCTAATTTCATTTGTGATTATCAGAGGCATTTACAAGGAATTATCCAAGTTAAATTTCACTTACTTTCATGAAATAAGCTAGATTAAGTTTTGCTTACATAGCCTAATTGGTTTGCATACTTAGGGGATTTTCAAGCCTGGTCTCCATTTTATTTTATTTTATTTTAACACTTTGAGGCTCTCACCCCCTTAGGTTCATCATAGTGATATGGCTGAGAATCAAAGACAGAGAGAAAAAATTTTGCATTCATATGGGGAGAAAACACAAGAATACAAGTGATTTCTCATCAGAAAAATGGGAACCAGAAGACAATAGAATGGCATCTTTAAAGAGATGGAAGTAAAAAAGAACATTCCTAGAATTCTATAACCAGCAAGAATGTTCTTAAAATTAAGATAAAAAATGTAAATGACTAATTATGGAATTCCTTCAAAAAAATTGACTGTTTAAAACAAAAATACTACCTATAAGGGAGTTTGTAAGTAGAATGTTACAATAAGAACACAAATATGGAGGTAGAAAATGGAATTGTATGTTTAAAAGTCTCTACATATTTACTGCATTAGTATCATAATAATTCCTGTTAGGCTGTGATAAGAATGCAACTACAAAATATAATACAAAAGATATAGCTAAAAAGCTGATAAAAATGTTCTATAAATTCAAAAAGAGACTGGACAGGAGAACTAAGGAACCAAGAACAGGAGGGATAAATAAAAACACGTGGAAAGATAAGATGTATACACTCTAATCAGATTGGGTTAACAAGAAAAAGTATGAACTATACGTTCTTTGAAA
Source organism: Equus przewalskii (assembly GCF_037783145.1). Classification (NCBI taxonomy): domain Eukaryota; kingdom Metazoa; phylum Chordata; class Mammalia; order Perissodactyla; family Equidae; genus Equus; species Equus przewalskii. Next base: position 19,680,876 of record NC_091841.1, read on the forward strand.
GAGGCTCCCTTTATATATGAGATAATATTGAAATCATAAGGAAGAACAATATATATGATGCAAATTCTAATCATAAACAAGACAATGTGGTTAAATTAAGATCTGGCAAAGTGATTTCTGGGCCAGGTATTACCAGCAATAAAAAAGAACATTGCTTAATGATGAAAGGGTTAATCTGTCAACAAGATATAACAATGCTAAATACGTATACATCTGATAACAGAACTTCAAAATACAAGAAACAAAAATTGTCAGAACTAAAGGGAGAAATTTGCAAATCTGCGATCACAGTTGTGGATTTTTAACCCACTTCTATCAGTAATTGATAATGCAAGTAGACAAAAATACCTAAGGATATAGAAGATTAGAACCACACTATTAGCTACGTTAACCTGATTGCACTCAACATTTACAGGATGCACGTTCTTTTCAAAGCCACATGAGACATCACAACAAAACACATGTTGTGTCATAAAATAAATCTCAATGATAAAAATTATAATCCAAACTCAAAATTCTGGATCTTGTAATTAGTACCAGTTCCTAATTTGGACCATAGTAGACACTGCCATTCAAAAGGAGGAGGAATAGCAGGCACATAGTAATCACTAGTCCATAGCGATTCTCAGTTCAGTCGGGCACATTGCCAGGGCCCTCTACTGGCAGCAAGGAATGTTCTTTTTTTACAGCCCAATTATGCTCTCTCGGACTGGTTTCCTAATCCTTTGCAATTTGCAGATATTGGCTGTGCTCCCTAGGTCTGTTCTGTGAGAAGTTCTTCCATTTATATGAAAATTGGCACATGTTTGCAACTAAGTAGATTTCTTAGCTTGCTTCCCATTTGTATAAAGTTGAGAGCTCAGGAAAAAGAGTTTCCCTAGGGCAGAGGGGCCTCTCACTCAACACAGTCTTCCCTTTTTTTTTGGTTTATGGCATAGTTGTCTCATGATTCAAAGAAGGCAAGCTCCAATGTGAAAGTGCTTATCAAGCCTTTATTTTGCATCATGTTTGCTGATGTCACACTGGAGGATTCAAGATTAGAATCATTGTGGGAGGGTTACACAGAAGGGAATAGATAGCAGAAGGCAAGATTCTTGGGGGGAGACTACTGCTATAAGAAAAGAAAGAAATACAAGTAGTTTTACTTATCAATGACTTGATCTTGTACGTAGAAAATCTAAAAGAATTTGTAAACTACTAGAACTAATAAGTGAATGTATTTAAATCATGGATACTAAGTCAATGTATATATTTGTAGTATTTCTATATACTGATAGAAAACAACTGAAATCTAAAATAAGAAAAGACATTTACAATAGCATTAAAAACCGTAACAACCTAGGCAGGAATTTAATGAAAAAAATATGAAAGATAGCTGTATGGAAAAAATAAAATATTACTAAGAAAAATTAAGGAGATCAATAAATAAAAAAATCTACCAAGTTTATGCATTAAAAGGTTCAATATTGTTAAGATATCAATTATATTCAAATTGATCTCTAAAGAGTCAATGTAATTCCCAATAAGATCTCCTCACTTCTTTTTATAAACTTCAGAAAGAAACAAAAATGACATAGGATTGCAAGATAATCTGATAAATGAAGAAAAATTTTGGAAAGCTTTTGCTCTTGGATTTCAAGACATACTAAAAAGCTACAATAACTAAGACTGTTTGTGCTACATAAGGATAGAAAAATTTATTAGTGGACCAGAGCAGAGGGTCAAGAATTAAACACACACACACACACGCACACATTCAATTGATTTTCCACAAAGGTGCAAAAGCAATTCAACAAGGAAGCAAAAATCTTTTCAATAAATGGCACTGAAATAACTATATATAATATGGAAAATGTAAACATTGACCCTTAGCTCCTATAATATGTAAAAATTAGTTTGTGCTATACCATAGACATAAAAGTGTTAGCTAAAACTATAAAACTTTTAGAAGAAAGCATAGGAAAATATTTTCACAAACTTGAAGAAGGCAAGTATTTCTTAAGTAGGACCCAAAAGTCATTATCATAAAGGAAAATGATGATAAATTAGACTTGTCTTAAAAAATAATTCTGCTCATCAAGAAACATCAATGAGATGTTTAAGTCAAAATTAGGAAGAAAATATTAATGATAAAAATATCTGAGAAAGGAACTATATCCAGAATATATAGTAAACTTAGAAAAGATAAACAACCCAATTAAAATTGGCACAATCTTAAAGTAATATTTCATAAAAGAAGATATCCAGATGGCCAGTAAGCCTATGAAGAGGTACTCATTATCATTTTATCAGGGAAATGCAAATAAATGTTGCTTCTGAAGCTGGAAACAGTGGGTTCAAGTTTCAAATTCCAGCTCCAGCACATATTGCTACGTGACCTGACACCAACTACTTAAACTCTCTGTGACTCAGTTCCATCATTGGAAATAGGATAGTAACAGTCTTACTTCATAGGAGTTTTGAATATCAAGAGAATATATATATTTTTGGCGCAGAGTAAGCACTTAATATTATCCATTATTAATAACTAGTATTTGAAACATAAATTTAAGGCTGCATAATATTCTTTCATACAATGATTGTTTTGCCAATACTTTATTATGGGGAAACTGGATTGTTAACATATTTTTATTTTTACATAAAATGCTATAAGAATCATTCTTTTTCTGATTATTCTCTGTTTGTCCCCAACTCACAGGGTTTTTTTCTGCCCTACCTTGTCCCGAAAGGCTAACTTCTGAGACTGAATCACTCAATTCCCCATGCCATCTTGCTTCCAGTTGGATTTGGCCAACTGAAGACAGGAGGAGAGATGGAATGGTACAAACAGAGAGAGTTTGGGGTACTTATCTTCCTGCTCTCTCCTTGCATGGGCATAGTCTGTCAATAGTTGCTGTTGTTTTTCTTTTCTAAAGCCACAGTTGCTAGCAAGTGTCTTCTCTCTACAAATCTAGCTCTTACTAGACTCTGATAATACTGCGCCCTCTTATGCCTGTGAGGTCAAGGGGTCATAATAGTTTCCTGCTACTGCTAATGTGTAAGTGGATTGCCACCTGTTACTGGTTCCCTTACTCATACTTTTGAATATGATCCCTTTATTATTTTTTTCAGTTAAAATCTATTGAATGAGCTATCTGTTTCCAACTGATACCTGAAATGCAGTCTTATACTTGCCACTTTCTATTATGTTATGCTCATTTGTTGATGTCTTTTCTAGGAGAGAAATTACTGAGTAAAATGGTAGAAACATTTTAAAGGTCTCTGGCACATATAGCTAAATAATATCCAGATGATTCATACAATTTTTTAAGATCAGTTTTAACATCAACTGAGAGAAATCCCAGTTGCGTGTGGATTTGAATGAACTGGAACCAAACCATTGCCTGATAGGTTATACCCTTCCCTAGTTGTTCTGGGAGAGGTAATTCCTGGTAAGAACTCTCCTTAGGGTCCCCTGTATCTCACTGTTCCTCAGGGTGTAGATAAGTGGATTGAGCAGTGGAGTTCCCAATGTGTACACTAGTGAGATGAACTGATCTTGCTTGGGGTATTAGATGGAGTTGAGGCACAGGTACATGAAGGCACAACAGCCATACTGCAGCAGGACCACAGTGGGATGGGAGGAGCAGGTGCAGAAGGCCTGGTGGCGGCCAGCTGCTGAATGGATCTTGAGCACAGCAGCCACAATGAAGGCATAGGAGGTGGCGATGAGGAAGAAAAGCACAGCAATGGCTAGTCCGGCTGCCACCAGCACTGACTGCTCATGGATGTGGCTGTTGGCACAAACAAGATGCATAACTGGTGGCACATCACAAAAGAAGTACTCGATACTCTGAGCCCGGGAGAATGACAGAAAGAAGATGAAGACCACCAGTTCAGGAACAAGCTGATGACTACAAAGGCCACAACCAAATGAACACAAAGAGTTAAAGTCATGATGAGAGGGTACTGCAAAGTGTGGCAAATAGCAACATACCAGTCATAAGCCATGGCAGCCAAGAGGAAGCAATCAGCACTGCCAAGTCTGATGAAGAAAATCATCTGAATGGCACAGCCCAGGAGGGTGATGGTGTTCTCTGACTGGAGGATGTTGGCCAGGATGTGAGGCACCATCACAGCAATGTAGCGTATTCCTACTGCTGAGAGGCTGCCCAGGAAATAGTACATGGGTGTGTGTAGGCGTGCTTCTGTCTGGATGGCCACCACGATGAGGACATTCCCACTGATGATCAACGTATAGACCAGGCTGACTCCAAGGAAGAACAAGACATGCAGCTCTGACTGGGAGGGATAGACCAGGAACACAAATTCCATCAACAGTGAACGATTTTCCCAGGTCATTCAGCTGATAGCTTGTCTCTGCTGAGAGTTACAGAGAATGAAAGACGAATCAGACTGACAATATATCGGTTCAAATTCTGAGCCATGATCTAATCTAATCAGAGCTGGAGTTAGAAATGAGAAGAATTAGGACTAATTCTCTTTTTTCCTCTCCTTTTACCAAGTATCTTCATATAAATATCCACAACTTAATTTCTAACTGCCAAGAGTTGGGCTAAATTATACAAGAATATTTTGAGGAAAGAGGCAGAGGAAGTTTGTGTAATTTAAAACTATTTTCAGCAGAAGTGGAATGAAAATTAAATTCTTCCAGTAAACTCACAAGGAAGTGTCAAGAAATTCTTGAGAGCAAGGATCATTAAGGTGAGAGCAGGAAGCTTTTCATTTGTTCTTTCTTTCATTCATATATTTATTTACATATGATGCCTCCTGAGGTATTGACTCAGGGATATATGGATGTAACACTGAAAAGCTAGTGATAGGATGGAAAATGAAGAAAGAAAACAACACTCATGGGCAAAGAGCTGACATAGGCCTGAGATTAAGTGTCAAGGGTAAGTCTCAGAAGAAGCCCTCATGACTTCTGAGTTTTCTATCCATAACCAGTCAGGAGAAGTGTAGGACTTGTCAGAAACAGAGTTTTATCATAGGGCTCCTCCTAGCTTGTGGTGGTTTGGAAAATATGGGACCATAAGCTGTTGGAGATCTAAGAATCCTTCCTGTGCGTTTGGGGATGAATAGGAAAGAGCAAGCCTGTCTGCATTTATTTCTTTTCTCTTTTGAGGAGCTAAAGTGGGAAAGCCGTCCATCTTCCTTGGAAACCTTCTAATGAACAGATATAACTCCCAAAGGGCATCCATTCAACTTCTTTTCCAAGGCCAACTCATATTCAAGAAGGTGGAAAAGAGGCAACATGTGACCCTGTTTCAACCTGCTCAATTTTAATATTTATTGTGAGCTTTGAAGAAAAATCTTAATCCAGAAGCACGACTTCCAGTAAAAGTCACCCACATAAACCCACCTTGGTATCACAAGCATAGGGGAAAATGTGATTAGAGTTTGTCCTAAATACTAAGAGCACTTAAAGCATGAATGGCTCTGTTGTTTTTTTAACAGGTAACAAGTGGTGTCCATTTTTTTCATTCACTTTTCCTCTTCTGAACTTCAATAATGCTTTGAATTATTTCTAATGTCACTGAGCATAATCACCATTGTATTATAACACGCAGAAGAGGGGCAGTGTACCAGTGTAAAATCAGTTTTGAAATTAAATGATGTGGTTTGACTAATCCCATCTCCGTGATGCTAAACAATACATAATTTTCCTGAATCCCAATTTCTTTATTTGAAAAATGGGGCAATATTACTCTTTGTTCTAAGGGTTGTTGTGAGCATTAAATGAGATAATAATGTAAAGTATCCACCACAATGCCTTCTCCATAGTTATAGCAGCTAACAACAGATAACATCACTATTATTTGTAGGTTCAAGGGTAGCCATTCTCCCTTATTTATGTTTTTTCTCCCTATCTCACCAAGCCTAATGTTGTACAAATTATAGACATTCAATAAATATATATTGTATGGGTAAATATACTGTGAAAAACATAAGTCATTTACACTTTTATTCCACTTTCCCTTTTCACTTTTAAGATTATTTCATAACCAAATCACTTGTTCAAGAGTCCTTATGGAAAATAACTTGACTTCAGCATTTGGGCTGCACTGTGGAAAAAATCCTGTCATCCATGGATATAGCATATAGAAGTCTATAACAGGCATCTGAGGCTAGTCTACCACCTATATTACAATAGAGGGCTCTGGAATCTGTGTGATAATGATGACTTCTGAGAATTTTATTATAGTCTGTCACATTCATATCACCTTAATGGTGCTCTCCAGGATATATATAAAATATTTCTAATACAATTACCTGTAGGTCATGAATTCTTAGTACTGGAAAGGATCTCAAAAGTTATCTGGTTTACTCCTCTATAGAATACTTGAATCTCTAATACTGTATCTTAATATCAGGTCATCTTCAATGCTTGGGAAACCTCATTACTTCCTGACTTGCTTGCTCCGTTGTTGGATGACATGATCCTCTTAAAGTTCTTTCTTATAATGGCTGAAACCTGCCTCTGTGCAACTTCTATACATTCATTCTGTTCTACTCCATGGGGCCATTTCTACGTGAAACACTCTAGAAACTAAAGAGCTCTTATCATGCAGTGCTAAGTTTTCTTCCAAATTTCCCTTTGCTATTCCTCACATGACATGGTTTTGATACGTCTCAAAATTTTAGCTCTGGAAATGTTCTCATTTTAAATAATTAAATGTCTACTACATGGGGCAGATCACTAGAATGATCCACTATACAAAGATCTGGGATCACCTATCTGTTCATTGGCAATCTATTTCTTCCTAATAAAGATCAGATTAATCTCTGAGCTTGTGTTAGATTATTTTGCTATTTTCCTCATACTTAGTCTGACATGTAGCTCCCTAGATGCCAAAACTCTAACCATCTTTTTCATTTTCAAAGAAGCAGAACATTCTCCATCATTCTGTTAATATTGGTCCGTTGCTCTAGTCAATTGAGATTGACATTTTAAAAAGCCTTTAATCTGTGATTCCACATCTTATCTATCCTTTCTGAAGTCACTGACATTTATTTTTTATTAATTAAGTGCCAAGCACCACATACAATGGTGATAAAAATGGCACAGCTGTGCCCAAGTGGTTATACATCCTAATGAGAGACCCAGACATTATTAATTAAAGAATCTGGTGTATATATAAAATTAAAACTGTGATTAAGTGCTGTAAAGAATAATAGTGAGTTATAAGACTGTACAACACGGGGCTCTGGCATAGTTTGTGATTAGGAGACTCTGAAAAGGCTTCCTAGAGGAAATAGTATTTAAGCTCAGATCTGAAAATTGGAAATTAGGAGAAGAGAAGTATGCGAGGTAATGAGATCCATATTCTGGATAGATGAATAGTGTTTTTTATAGTTCCAAGAGAGTGAAACACTGAATCAACATTTCATCAACTTGCTATTCCAGGTTGTTACTAAATATGTTGCATAGGACAGAGGCAGGATTAGAGCATTTTAGCATCATTTCCAGAAATCTGCTCCACCTCAGAGTCTTCAAGTCACGTCCCACATCATATCCTCATCTTCCTTCTTACTTCTCCAGCTAGACTAGCCCTAGCTGGCAAGAATGTAATGAGAAACATTATCCACGTACATTCTGAAAATCCAAGGAGTCAGAGGAGTCCAAAGAGACAGAGTCTCTTTTTCCTCAACTTGTATGTATATTGTATATGTAAGAAAAAGATTTTCCATCCTGGACACTGTTGACATTTTGGGCTGGATAATTCTATTGTGGAGGGTTGTGCTGTACACAGTAGGATATTTTGTGGCATTCTGGATTCTACCCCCTAGGTGACAGTAGCTCCAGCCCGTTACCCACTGGTTGTGATAACCAAGAGTATCTCTAGACATTGCCAAATGTTTCCCTGGGAGGCAAGATTGCCCCAGTTAAGAACCATTGGGCTAGACATATGGAAGATGCTTGAAACTGTTTGTTAAGTGATTAAATAAATAGCTCAATATTCAGGTCTGGAACTCTATGGCAATCAGTCTTTCAACTCAAGACAAAGGTCAGGAGGTTGGTAGGTGAACACAGAATTGTAGCTAACTGGGTTGTATATGTTTCAGCCTCTTTCCATTCATCTAAGGTAGTCTGATGTATTTTTCTCACTGTTGTAAAGATATTTCAGTTAAATGAATTAGGAATGGTTATCTAGAATCAAAGCATCCTTTTCTCAGATCATTTCTAAGGAAACATCAACCATTTTTCCTTACAGTTCATCATTTTGAATAATATAGATTAACTCCTGTCTGTATGAAAATTTGCTTTGGAAGCAAGTAGTCTGTGTGAATCCTTGTTTGGGGGAATAATGCAATAAGTGAATGGTCCTACAGCTAAGAAATCAAGACACAACTAACTGGTGGAGGGAGTTGGACTGAGTACTTAGGACTGTGAAAATATACTAGATTCCTTCTAGTTTCTTGAATAACTTTTCTCTATGGTCTGGTACCTGTAGGAGTAGAGCATAGCATTATACAGCAATCACAAGGCTAAAATCTTGGCCTTCTGACTTCAATCAAGGGTCTAGAGAGTTTATTATGGAATAAGATTGCATAGAATGATTGTAAAAGTCATTTATCAGAGAGAGGATAGAGAATTCTGTTACTATATGTGAACGTGTGAAAATGAAAAATATAATACATATAATGACTCTATGTATTAGGTGATGAAAACATTTTCCCTCTCTAAGCTACACTAAATGGCACTGTAAGTTTTTGTTTGGTGGGTACATGTACTAGTTTGTTAGGGCTGCCATAACAAAGTACCAGAGGCCAGGTGGCCTAAGCAACAGCAATTTATTTTCTCACAGTTCTGAAGACTGGAGGTCTGAGATCAAGGTGTCGGCAGAGTTGGTTTCTTCTGAGGCCTCTCTCCTTGGTTTTCAGATGGCCATCTTCTCCCTGTGTCTTCACATGGTGTTCCCTCTGTATGTATCTGTGTCCTAATCTCTTTTTCTTATAAGGACACTAGTCCTATTGGATTACGACCATTTTTGATGATGATCTCATTTTAATTTAATTACCTCTTTAAAGACGTTATCTGCAAATATGGGCACATTCTGAGGTACTGAGGGGTTAGGCCTTCAACATATGGATTTTTTTTTTTTTATTAATGTTATGATAGATTACAACCTTGTGAGATTTCAGTTGTACATTTTTGTTAGTCATGTTGTGGGTACACCACTTCCCCCTCTGTGCCCTCCCCCCACCCCCCCTTTTCCCTGGTAACCACCGATCAGATCTCCTTATCAATATGCTAATTTCCACCTATGAGTGGAGTCATATAGAGTTCGTCTTTCTCTGACTGGCTTATTTCGCTTAACATAATACCCTCGAGGTCCATCCACGTTGTTGTGAATGGGCCGATTTTGTCTATTTTTATGGCTGAGTAGTATTCCATTGTGTATATATACCACATCTTCTTTATCCAATCATCAGTTTCTGGGCATGTAGGCTGGTTCCACGTCTTGGCTATTGTAAATAATGCTGCGATGAACATAGGGGTGCAACGGACTCTTGAGATTTCTGATATCAGGTTCTTAGGATAGATACCCAGTAATGGGACGGCTGGGTCATAGGGTATTTCTATTTTTAACTTTTTGAGAAATCTCCATACTGTTTTCCATAGTGGCTGTATCAGTTTGCATTCCCACCAACAGTGTATGAGGGTTCCTTTTTCTCCGCAACCTCTCCAACATTTGTCACTCTTGGTTTTGGATGTTTTTGCCAATCTAACGGGTGTAAGGTGATATCTTAGTGTAGTTTTGATTTGCATTTCCCTGATGATTAGCGATGATGAACATCTTTTCATGTGTCTATTGGCCATATTCATATCTTCTTTTGAGAAATGTCTGTTCATGTCCTCTGCCCATTTTTTGATTGGGTTGTTTGTTTTTTTGTTGTTAAGCAGTGTGAGTTCTTTGTATATTATGGACATTAACCCTTTGTCGGATAAGTGGCTTGTAAATATTTTTTCCCAATTAGTGAGCTTTTTTTTTGTTTCAATCCTGTTTTCCCTTGCCTTGAAGAAGCTCTTTAGTCAACATATGGATTTTGGGAGGACACAATTCAGCCTATAGTTATATGTATGTTTTAAAATGGGATAAAATATGTCATACCAGGGAAGTGTCTTCAGCTTTACTCCATTAGGATATCTATTTGTCCAGAAGTATCTTTATTTTCGATGCTGTACACACACACACATACACATCCACACACAGGCAAAATAGCAAACCACAGCAAAATAGAATGTACTCAGACTGTGGGATGGCCTTGACCTGAATTTGCATCCTGCTTACAGCTACCTGTAACAGCATGGGTGCAGTGCTAAAGTCATTGACCCTAATCTCACCCATCTCTGCATTCCCATCCATCGTCCCTCAGGGGAAAAAGCACTTGGAGAAGTTGATGAAGGAAACTCAGGTATTTGATTAACCAAGATTGTCTTTCTCATGTCCTATATTTTGTAAAACAACTATTGCAAAATGTGGTAGAGATGGACCAAGTACTTCATGGAATGAATAATTTGTTGCTGCAATAATTCTACTTTTTCTCCCTGATTTACAGGGACTGAATTTAATTAATCCCAAAGGGAATTTGAATGAAAGAAGTCAAGCTTACTGGCATACTTTCCTTCAATAAAACTTGTATTTTTAAGATCAAACTTAAAAATAAAAAATTAATAAACTGAAGAAAGTGAGTGGGGATATCAATTATCAATGCAGAAAAATTCCTTGTGGAGTTCCTACACATGCCATCTTCTCAGGAACTTTCATGTCCCAGTTTAGACAAGCAGAAGACAAAAATAAGAACTTCATAGAGAGAGGCTTTGCAGAGGTCACTGAGGATGGGACCTCAACAGCTGAAACCTAAGGATTATCAAGAATGATAGAGGAGGATCAGTAAAAATGAAGGTGAATAAGCTCTAGGATCTTAATATGAGTCAGTGTTAAAAGATTTAATTTGCAAATGTTTGATATGTAAACTTTGGTTTACATAAAGTCACTGGATGGTTGTTTCAAAGGGACATTTCTCCATTCTTCGCAGCAGCTCTGATTGGGTAGTTTTGGGAATGCGGCTTTGGGAGCAAATATTTCCTCAGTCCCTGCCAGTGATTCTGATGCAGGAAGCCAGCTGGCAGCACTTAGAGATATATCGCTCCGTAAGAATTCTGGTTTGCACCAGAACCTGTGTTTGTTCATTCCACTATTTTGTATTAGGCGCTTTTGCAAGTTCTCTCATAGCCCAAATTCCTGTCCCTCTTCTAGGAATTCACTGTCTATCAAATAACACAGTGGGTACTTTACTGGGACAAGCCTGAATATGTTCCTCTATGTAGTCCATGCTGACATGGCACACAGTCAATTAATATAAGGTATCACATAAATCAAGAAATATAGTTGCATGGTTGCAAGTCTACTCTGCAGTACACCCAGGCATAAATTGCATTTATTGTCAGCATCCCAAAAAATTTTCTGTTCACGTTGTTGCTATATCTATAAGGCCCAAACTCTTAGATAATGTCACTCACTCTCTTCTCTTTCTCTATAAATCTCTATCTTTGTCTCTATCATCATCTATCTGTCATCTATCTATCTATCTATCTATCTATCTATCTATCTATCTATGTGTGTATATAGTTGAAGTGGTTCTTTATCAAACAATTTTATGGGGGAAAAATGTCTAACTAGAAAATACTGTATTCACACACTGATAAGACTCTACATGCTTTACTGAAGAGTCATCTTATGCCTAATTAAAATACAGCCAACATAATATGACACATTAGAAGGTCTGATATGAGCTGCTTGTTTCTTGTTATTAAGTGCAATCATCTGGATACTCCTAGAAGCAGATGCCAAGACAGGATTAGATGTGTAAGAGACAGTGGGGTAAAAGTATTGCAGAGAAAAGGGGGAGGGAACCAGAGAAGGCAGGAAGAGGTGTTGAACCGTGATATAGATCTGACTCTCATAGAAGAGGAAGGGAAGGAAGGAGAGTTGGATAGGCAAAATGTCAGATTCTAAGAGAGTTTTAATCAGGCCAATGGGGTGTCCTCAGTCAAAGTCTCTAACCATAGGAGTCCTGCATCTTGTGGGAATAGATTTGCTTTAGTATCCCTAACACAGTCAATCTTTGGCTGAGAGTAGAGAGCGGGTAGTATGGCCCGGCATGGATACGTTGGTGGATTCAGCTCAGCATCTGGCCAATCCTCCCTGCAGCAGGGTGTATGAGTGGCACATTTTCATGACCACTTCATTAAGGAACTGGTGCTAAGGAGAAAGTTACTATTCTAATCAATAGATTCCTTTTGTCCTTGCTTTGTAAAGTTTCTGTACTCCAAACCCATTGTTGTTTTGTCAGAAATCAGTTACTTCCCATTTGCAGAAAGTTCTTAATGTGGACTTTGATCTCTGAAGGTAAAAAATGATACTCCAAGGTTTATCACAATATCCGTAAGGAGAAGAAATTCCCTTAATAAGATCTGAAATAGGTTGACATTTTCTTGCTCTTATTAATCTGGGAAAGATGCTGATGGTGGTGGTAATGAGGATGACCACCATGACATTTTTGGGATACTACTTCCTAACTCCAAACTTGGAAATGTAGGAACTCACCAATTTTTTCTTTAACAATTTCTTGCCAAATATTCTGTTGACTACACAAATGGAGAGATAGATGGTGAATAAAGGTATACTTGTGGAAATAACACTCTCGGGAAATCATACATTCTCTTCTAGTCATGGGAGGTTAGATTTTGATGGGAGAATGAATCACAGGAATCAAATATGGAGGCAGAAGACCCATTAGAGTTACTTGCAATTAAGATGAGAGCTAATGGTGGACTAGACTAGAACAGTGGAGCTAGAAACGGTGTAACCATTCTCCTGCATTAGCACTGATAATTAATCATGTGTTCTGGTCCTGGCCAATCAGTTCTTTATTTAGCACTGCAGCAAGACTAGATTTGGAGACCAGATTTCAACTCCCTCTCTTAGAGATTAGGGGACTGGCAAGTGAAAAGCAGGTGTTAGAGCTACTTTGGGTGGACAATGATAAAGGGAAGGGCTCTATTTCCAGTAAAGAATTGATAAATAGAGAGGAAAACTGAAGCAGAAGCCGATTATACAGAGTCTGTGCTGTATAGAAATCCAACAGGTAGCAATAAAATAGGTTGATCAGGACAGATGTGGGAATCTAGATGGGCAGTCAGGTACCCCTATGTTCCTGGGACCCTGAGCTTGCATGGCTGGAATGGGGCTCCTCTGGAAGTCAGTATGCCCCATGTGTGTACACACTAGCCCAAGGTAGACTAAGGGGCAGTTGGTTGCAGAGGTGTTGTGGACAGGGCTTGGACTGGGCATGTATACACAGTGATCGATTGTCTATGTTTGCCAAGTAAGTGCGAGGAGGTATTGGCAATGCTGGAGCCAGAAAAAATGCTAAATCTGAAAAACGGGGGCTCTGGTAACCTTAGCTGAGGATAAAGAAACAATTTGAGGAGGAACACTGCAGAAATTTAACTCTCCTCTGTTACTTTTTTTTTTTTATTTTATTAATGTTATGATAGGTTACAACCTTGTGAGATTTCAGTTGTACATTTTTGTTAGTCATGTTGTGGGTACACCACTTCCCCCTCTATGCCCTCCCCCCACCCCCCCTTTTCCCTGGTAACCACCGATCAGATCTCCTTATCAATATACTAACTTCCACCTATGAGTGGAGTCATATAGAGTTCGTCTTTCTCTGACTGGCTTATTTCGCTTAACATAATACCCTCAAGGTCCATCCGCGTTGTTGTGAATGGGCCAATTTTGTCTTTTTTTATGGCTGAGTAGTATTCCATTGTGTATATATACCACATCTTCTTTATCCAGTCATCAGTTTCTGGGCATGTAGGCTGGTTCCACGTCTTGGCTATTGTAAATAATGCTGCGATGAACATAGGGGTGCAACGGACTCTTGAGATTTCTGATATCAGGTTCTTAGGATAGATACCCAGTAATGGGATGGCTGGGTCATAGGGTATTTCTATTTTTAATTTTTTGAGAAATCTCCATACTGTTTTCCATAGTGGCTGTACCAGTTTGCATTCCCACCAACAGTGTATGAGGGTTCCTTTTTCTCCACATCCTCTCCAACATTTGTCACTCTTGGTTTTGGATGTTTTTGCCAATCTAACGGGTGTAAGGTGATATCTTAGTGTAGTTTTGATTTGCATTTCCCTGATGATTAGCGATGATGAACATCTTTTCATGTGTCTCTTGGCCATATTCATATCTTCTTTTGAGAAATGTCTGTTCATGTCCTCTGCCCATTTTTTGATCGGGTTGTTTGGTTTTTTGTTGCTAATCAGTGTGAGTTCTTTGTATATTATGGAGATTAACCCTTTGTCAGATAAGTGGCTTGTAAATATTTTTTCCCAATTAGTTAGCTTTTTTTTTGTTTCAATCCTGTTTTCCCTTGCCTTGAAGAAGCTCTTTAGTCTGATGAAGTCCCATTTGTTTATTCTTTCTATTGTTTCCCTCAACTGAGGAGTTATAGTGTCTGAAAAGATTCTTTTGAAACTGATGTCAAAGAGTGTACTGCCTATATTCTCTTCCAAAAGACTTATTGTCTCAGGCCTAATCTTTAGGTCTTTGATCCATTTTGAGTTTATTTTGGTGTGTGGTGAAAAAGAATGGTCAATTTTCAATCTTTTGCATTCCTCTGTTACTTTTTAAATAACTCCCTACTGTGGTCTTCCTGCATTTGAAGCAAGCATACGTATTCACTCAATGTACCATACAGATTTTACAAGTTTGAGCCTGTCCTTGCTCAGATATTACTTTGTCATATTAAAACTTGCTAATTTTTAAAATCTTTTTCCTTTGCATTTCTTTTTCCCTCTTTTCCTTTGGTCGATTGGATGTTTTGCAATGGAACAAACTTATCATGTGTTCCCTTTGAGATGTGATAATTACTCTGGGTGATAATTACACAGTCTAGGGCTCACCCATTTAAAGTTTGGCTTATCATTAATTAGTTGTGATTAACAAAATACTTATGTAATATTACTCGCCCATCTCTATTCTAAGTTCTGGAGGTACAAAGAAGAATAATACAGATAATATTACTGTTTTCATGGAGTTTACATTGTAGCTGATGAAATACACAATAAACATGTGAAATAAGTAAATGAGATATCATCAGGTAGTGATAAATTCCACGAAGAAAATGCAATAGATTAATAGGATAGAGAGTGACTAGAGGAAGAGAGTCATCAAAAGCATCTTCTTTGAGCAGGTGAAAAACGAAAGGTGAGAAGCCAGACATAAAAGTCTGAGGAAAAAGTAGTTTAAACAGAGGGGAAAGGTGACAGAGCTAGTAAAGGACTCGAAGTTGGAAAAAAAGTCAGTGTCTAAAACAACAAAATCTTAAGATTTAAGCATATCTATTCATGAAAGTGTCTTGGATATCCTATTGTCAGAGACCTTCATGAAGAAACTGAGACCCAGAGAAGTTACCTGACTTGTGTGAGGTGCTCAACAGGTCAGTTGCAAAAATAAGACCAATTCAATTCTTATTTCACCCAAACTACCCTGTGACTATCTAGCAATAAAACCTAGTTACTCTTTATGACATCAAAAGGAATGAATAGAGAATAATTGTCTATTTTTTTTAAAGAATGTCACACTGCTTTCCATAACTCAATAGACTAACGAGTTAATCTTTTTTTTAAAGATTAAAACTAATTAGAGTCAGAATTTTTTGAAACAATATACTTCTAAGACCATAAAATGACTGCATAATTTGAAATAATTTGTATATGAGTTTCTAGTAAAATAAAATCTTAAAAGGCTTTCCTCACAGTTTGCTATAAAGAAACACACCTTCACAATTTTAACTTACACAGATCAGTTGTCATTTCTTGAGCTGAAAGGCAGATCACTGGGATTTGGTCCCAAATCAGGCTCATAAATATGTGGAACTACGTACTATCAGTTATCAAGGCCAATGCAAGAATACTGGGAGTAGTTCTAAACCCAGATGACTTCAAGGTACAGTAGTCAACATAAACAAATGCACCAGGAGGGCACACTTAAGAGGATGGTAAGGGGATAGTGGTAGATATGAAAGTTCAAGTGTTTCCCCAAAGCATTTAGACTCATAGAAAAACAAAAAACAAAATGACTGCAACAAAAAACTGTGCTGGCTAAATAAAACATATCAGGAAGCCAGATTCTGTTCACAAACTGACGTCTTTTGCGCCTTGTAGGAGTATCCAAAAGTCCCTGTATTTAACTCTAGAATTAGACTTTAGCCATGTATAGACTAGGCCTGAATGTGAAAAAATTTAATATTTTGGAATTTCACAAATCTTTCAAATGAAAAATCAGTTATATTGAAGAGATATCACTTGTTAGCAGGGACAATATGTCCTGTTTCCCCACTTCACTACTCTGCTAAAATATTTCTGTGGTACACGGAATAGGCAGCATCATTACTCAGATTACAGCAATGTGCAAAGAGAACGGACAGGTACTCAATCCTGGAAAGTGCTCTGCTTAGATGTTGCCTATGAAGATAAAGAGAATTTGACAGTACAAGACTGCTAGGATTTCTCTAACCAGAACTCATTATCAGTAAATTCTCTTTCCATATAAGAGCACGATGTTTACCACCAAATCCTTCATGTATTTTATATATATGTGTGTGTGTGTATATATATGTTTATTGTGATTGCAGCATATATATTTATATATATACACACATACATATTATGTGTATACATAAATATACATATTATACTACATATCTTTAAGTTATTATATATATAACATATATATATATATTTCTTGCCATATAATATTTTTCTATCTTGGCATTTGTTGTCTCTCTCCAAAACTTTACTTGTTCATCTCTGTGTCCCCAGTACTCAGAAGAGTACCAGGAATGCCACAGATACTTAATAACATTGGACAAGTGATTTAGTTGCTTGGAGAATAACAATACTTCATGAATTAAACCAGAAGTTTTGGCTAGAAAACATCAATACCTTCTAATACACCTGTTTACTGACCAGTGTTTTTCTTCTTTTTCTTTATTTTCCAGATTTTTCTACAGTGACTATGGATTTCTCTATCAAATTTGGGGAGGGATGCTTTATTTTAAAATGCCATGGAGATGTTCAGCATACTTTTATGGGCAGTGTTCAATTTTCCCTTTGTAGTTTAGATTATATACTTCTTTCCCCTGCCACTGTCATTTATGTTTTGTAAACTTGCTTCCAAAACTATGATTAAGGAGAAAATCCAGGATCTGCCTTGCCTGACCACTTCTATGAGGCCAAGCTTTTGACCCACACATCTTGCAGGGGGTGCCAATGTGTGTGGAGCTCAGCTTTGGGTGGATACGTCCAGACCAGATTGCCTCCTACCAACATTTTTCTTCTATTTTGGAGATGGTTTCAAAAGGATTAAATTTAAAAAGCATTGTTTTTGAGAGACAAGCTTCAGTTTTCTGGGAAGGGCACACTTGAATTATCTGGAAAAAAATACTTACATTGTCATTCTGATTTTTTCTGAGTTTTACATGAAGAATGGATGCCGAAGTGATTGCAGTGTGCCTCTGACCCCAAAAGATTGCCTCCGAGTGATATCATGTGTAATGAGTGCAGAGGATGAAGTCATCAATCCTGGTTCCAAGGTGGCATTTGAACACTGGGGCTGGAAAAATGTATTTCAGTACATTTTTCAGAGAAAGAAATCCATTCCTAATTTCATTATGTTAGTTTGTCTTGCTTCATAATAATTTAAATTGATAAATTTAAAAAGAATAAAGAATAGGAGTTATGTTGATTGTTGATTCTCTAAAGTCTAGAGGAGTGGAATTTGTTATTTTAGAAACTAGGTGATAGAATATGCTCATCCTTCCTGACATAATTAATACTCTATATAAATTAGTAGGTCGTCATGATTTAAATATTATGTATGCTCTAATGACAAGCTCCAAACTGGCTTCAAACTTGCATGCAGATATATGCGTCTACCTCCCTACCGATAGTATTCACCCATCTAGTGATTTTTAAAAACTTAATTACATATTATTCTAGAAATTCTTTGATTAATTCCCTTCCATAAACCCAAAGATCCCATTGCTCAACATATATTCCTAGATCTTTTCCTTTTTTCGGAAAAAAAAGTAGATATAATTACTACTGTTTTGTATTTTTCTTAAGTATATCACATGAAATCTACACTCACTTTTGTCAGAAAATTATTTGCAATAAATACAATGCTGACAGAAGTCCCATGAGAAATCTGAACAGAAAACAGCTTATTAAATATGACCAAAATGAGATAATGGAGTTATGACTGGAGTTATTATTATCAATTGCATCGGACCCAGGTGTGAAGAAACAACCCTCCCCTCTTTAAAGAAGACATCCAGTCATTGGCAAAACCCTTTGGGTCAGCTTTCTCTCAAAATGCATATCCAACTCTGCTTGGATGTATGAAAAATAATTATCTTACAATTAGAATGCAGCAATTAGAAAATTATGTAGTGTTGCTTATGATGAGACTGAAAAATTAAGAGGAGACATTTTTATCTGGCATCCAAGTCCCTTGAAGTTTGGGAATTTCTCCTTTACTGCTCGGTTTTAAGGAAACAAAACTAAGTTTAGCTGCAGGGTAAGTCATTCTTGATTTAGGCAATGACTGATTAATACAGATACACAGTCTCTTGAGAAGTCAGTTCATCTGGCAATGATGGAGACAGATGACTTCTATTCGAAAGATGTGAATAGGCTGCCATTGGATGCTTCTCAAACTGTAGCCACCCTCTCCTTCCCCATGTATCCACTTGAATCACAGACCATCATGCAAAAATTCTCACCTGCTTCAGATCTATCTGATAAAAGCCAGAAAATTCACAACACTGAAAGGTCTGTCCAATGTGCATAGCCTGGTAATTTCCTGTTGCTGATGTAACGGTTCTTACATTGAAATGGACTTGAGCCCACAGGCAAAGTGTCCTAGAATACACAGCATTAATGAAATAGTTATTTCAACCAGAATTTATTGATCTATTCTTTGCATCATGCACTGTCTATATACAAGGACTGCTCATCTCCAGACCTTGGTTTTACCACCTCCCAAGACTGGGTATCCATATCATCTCTCCTATGAAGATGCTTTCTAGAGAGTTTGACCATGACTCTTGATGCCTCAATCTTTATTCTCCACAGTTTAGGCGTCTTAGTGTTGGGAATCTGGCCGTCAACCTCAAAGTATGTTAATTCTTACAGGAGATAGACTTAAGAGTAGTCTCCACTCCACCTTTCTTGACTTATATATACATTCTAACATTGAACATTGGAGCATAGATTAAATAAACACACAGGGACCCCTGTTACATGGGAAAAATGTTTAACGAGGAAAATAGGTAAATTTTTATGGCAAATATGAGAATAAGACATATTAGGTAAAGTGAAATATCCTTATGAACATTTTTCTTTTTTAAATTAATTTTCTTTCTTTTATTGCAGTGACATTGGTTTATAACATTATATAAGTTTCAAGTGTACATCATTGTATTTCAATTTCTGTGTAGATTACATCATGCTCACCACTCAAAGATTAATTACAACCCATCATCATACACACATGCCTGATCAACCCTCTTGCTCTCCTCCCTCCCTGCTTTCCTTCTGGTAACCACCAATCCAATCTCTGTCTCTATGTATTTGCTGTTGTTTTTATCTTCTATTTATGAGTGAGATTATATGGCCTTTGATTTTCCCCCTCTGACTTATTTCCCTTAGCATAATACCCTCAAAGTCCATCCATGTTGTCACAAATGGCCAGATTTCATAATTTTTTATGGCTGAGTAGTATTTCATTCTGTATGTATACCACATCTTCTTTACCCATTGGTCCCTTGATGGGAACCTTGGTTGCTTCCAAGTCTTGCATATTGTGAGTAATGCTGCAATCAACATAGGGGTGCATATATCTTTACACATTTGTGTTTTCATGTTCTTTGGATAAATATCCAGCAGTGGAATAACTAGATCATATGGTAGTTCTAGTCTTAATTTTTTGATGAATCTCCATACTGTTTTCAACAGTGGCTGTACCAGTTTGCATTCCACCAGCAGTGTATGAGAGTTCCCTTTTCTCCACATCTTCTCCAAAACTTATTTCATGTCTTGTTACCTATAGCCATTCTGACCTGGGTGAAGTGATATCTCATTGTAGTTTTGATTTGCATTTCCCTAATAGTTAATGATGTTGAACATCTTTTCATGTGCCTGTTGGCCATCTGTGTATCTTCTTTGGAGAAATCTGTTCAGATCTTTTGCCCATTTTTAAATTGGGTTCTTTTTGTTGTTGTTGAGATGTATGAGTTTTTTTGTATATTTTGGATATTAACTCCTTTTCTGATATATGGTTTGCAAATATCTTCTCCCAATTGTTAGGTTGTCTTTTCGTTTTGTTGATGGTTCCCTTTGCTGTGTGGAAGCTTTTTAGTTCGTTGCGGTCCCATTTGCTTATTTTTTCTTTTGTTTCCCTTGCCCTGTCAGACATGGTACTTGAAAATATGCTGCTCAGACTGATGTCAAAGAGTGTACTCCCTCTGTTTTCTTCTAGAAATTTCATGGTTTCAGGTCTTACATCCAAGTCTTTAATCCATTTTGAGTTCATTTTTGTGCATGATGTAAGATAATGGTCTACTTTCATTATTTTGCATGTTGCTGTCCAGTTTTCCCAACACTGTTTATTGAAGAGACTCCTTTCTCCATTGTATGCTCTTGGTTCCCTTGTTGAATATTAGCTGTTCATAAATGTGTGGCTTTATTTCTTGGCTCTTGATTCTATTCCATTGATCTGTGTTTCTGTTTTTGTGCCAGTACCACTCTGTTTTGCTTACTATAGCTTTGTAGTATATTTTGAATTAGGGAGTGTGATACCTCCAGCTTTGTTCTTTTTCCTCAGGATTCCTTTGGCCATTCGGGGTCTTTTGTTGTTCCATATAAATTTTAGCGTTCTTTGTTCTATTTCTGTGAAAAACGTAGTCAGAACTATGATAGGGATTGCGTTGAATCTGTAGATTGCTTTAGGAAGTACAGACGTTCCATTTTTAAAATTTTTAAAAAATTTTCGGATGTACATCATATTTCGAATTCTGTGTACATTACATCATGTTCACCACCTGAAAACTAATTATAGTGCATCCCCTCACATGTGAGCCTAATCAACCCTTTTGCCATTCCCCTATGGTAACCACCAATCCAATCTCCAATGCTATGTGTTTTTTTGTGGTTATTTTTATCTTCTACTTATGATTGAGATCATATGGTATCTGACTTTCTCCCTCTGACTTATTTCACTCAGCATAATACCCTCATTTTAACTATGTTAATTCTTCCAATCCAAGAGCACAGAATTTCTTTCCATTTCTTTGTATCTTCTTCAATTTCTTTCAACAGTGTTTTACAGTTTTCAGTGTACAGATCTTTCACCTCTTTGGTTAAGCTTATTCCTAGGTATTTTATTCTTTTTGTTGCAATTGTAAATGGGATTGTATTCTTAATTTCTCTTTCTGCTACTTCGTTGTTAGTGTATAGAAATGCAACTGATTTTTGTTTGTTGATTTTGTATGCTGTGACTTGACTATATCTATTTATTATTTCTAAAAGGTTTTTAGTGGATTCTTTAAGGTTTTCTATATATAAAATCATGTCATCTGAAAATAGTGACAGTTTCACTTCTTGTTTTCCAATTTGGATCCCTCTTATTTCTATTTCTTGCCTGATTGCTCTGACTAGGACTTCCAATACTATATTAAATACGAGTGGTGAAAGTGGGCATCCTGGTCTGGTTCCTCTTCCTAGAGGGATAGCTTTCAGTTTTTCTCCATTGAGAATGATATTAGCTATGGGTTTCTCATATATACCTTTACTATGTTGAGGTATTTTTCTTCTAAACCCATTTTATTTAGAGTGTTCATCATAAATGGACGGTGTATCTTGTCAAATGCTTTCTCTGCATCTATTGAGATGATCATGTGATTTTTATTCTTTATTTTGTTAATGTGGTGCATCATGTTGATTGATTTGTGGATGAACCATCCCTGCATCCCTGAAATAATAATTGATCATGATGTATGATCTTTCTAATGTATTGTTGTATTTGATTTCCTGGTATTTTTGTTGAGGATTTTTGCATCAATGTTCATCAGTGATACTGGCCTATAATTTTCTTTTTTTGTGTTGTCCTTGTCTGGTTTTGGTATCAAGATAATGCTGGTTTTGTAGAATGAGTTAGGAAGCCTCCCCTCCTCAATTTTTTTTGAAGAGTTTGAGAAGGATAGGTATTAAGTCCCCTTTGAATGTTTAGTAGAATTCCCCGGGGCATCCATCTGGTCCTGGACTTTTATTTTTTGGGAGGTTTTTGCGTACTGGTTTGATCTCCTTACTGGTGATTGGTCTATTCAAATTCTCTACTACTTCTTGATCCAGTTTTGGAAGGTTGTAAGATTCTAAGAATTTATCTATTTCTTCTAGATTATCCAATTTTTTGACGTATAGCTTTTCATAGTATTCTCTTATAATCTTTTGTATTTCTGAGGTGTTCATTCTAATTTCTCCTATTTCTTTTCAGATTTTATTTATTTGAGCCTTTTCTCCTTTTTCTTGGTGAGTCTAGCTAAAGGTTTCTCAATTTTGTTTATCTTTTCAAAGAACCAGTTCTTGGTTTCATTGATTTTGTCTTTTTTTTCATCTCTATTTCATTTATTTACGCTCTGATTTTTGTTATTTCCTTCCTTCTGCTGCTTTTTGGATTTATTTTTTCTTCTTTTCCCAGTTTATTTAGGTGCACTGTTAGATTATTTATTTAGAATCTTTCATCCTTGTTGAAGTAGGCTTGAATTGCTGTAAATTTCCCTCTTAGCACCACTTTTGTTGTATCCCACAACTTTTAACTTGTTGTATTGTAATTTTCATTTGTCTCCAGGTATTTTTTAATTTCTCCATTGATTTCTTCACTGACCCAATCGTTGTTCAGTAGCATTTTATTTAATCTCCACCTATTTGTGGCTTTTCTAATTTTCTTCCCGTAGTTGATTTCCAGTTTCATACATTTGTTGTCAGAAAATATGCTTGGTGTTATTTCGATCTTCTTAAATTTATTGAGACTTGTTTTGTGGCCTAATTTGTGATCACTCCTGGAGAATGTTTCATATGCATTTGAAAAGAAAGTGTATTTTGTGGGTTTTGGACGGAATATTCTATGTATATTTACTAAGTCCATCTGATCTAATGTGTTGTTTAAGGCCAATGTTTCCTTATTGATCTTCTGTCTGGATGATCTATCCATTGGTGTAAGTGAAGTTTTACAGTCCCCTACCACTATCATGCTACTGTGTATTTCTCCTTTTATGTCTGTTAGTAATTGCTTTACATATTTAGGTGCTCCTATATTTGGTGCATAGGTATTTACAACTGTTATGTCCTCTTGTTGGATTGTTCCCTTTATCATTATGTATTGCCCTCTTTTTCTCTTGTTACAGTATTTGTTTTAAACTCTATTTTGTCTGATATAAGGATTGTCACCCCAGCTTTCTTTTCTTTGCCATTTGCATGGAGCATCTTTTTCCATCCCTTCACTTTCAGTTTGTGAGTGTCTTTAGGTCAGAAGTGTGTTTCTTGTGTGCAGCATATATACGGATCTTGTTTTTTATCTAATCGTCCACCCAATGCCTTTTGATTGGAGCATTTAGTTCATTGACATTTAAAGTAGCTAGTGAAAAGAATGTACTTACTGCTATTTTCTTACTTTTTTATGGGTATTTTAGTAGTTCTTCTCTGTTTCTTCTTCTCTTGCTTTCTTCCCTTGTGTTTTGATGGATTTCTTTAGTGTTATGTTTGGCCTCCTTTCTCTTAATTTTTTGTATATTTATTAGAATTTCTGGTTTGTGATTACCATGAGCTTCATGTATAATAACCTACATCTATAGTAATCTATATTAAGTTGATGGTTTATTATATGGAGCTCTTGTTAAAAAGCTCTACTCTTTACTCTTTATCTCCCCTCCTCCCACATTTTACGTTTTTGATACCATAGCTGGCTTCCTCTTTTTTTTTTTTTTGCACGTGTATCTGTTACCCTCTTATCATGGAAACAGATGATTTTAGTACTTTTGTCATTTGATCTTCATATTAGCTTCATAGGTGATTTATCTGCTACTTTTACTGTATGTTTGTCTTTATCAGTGATTTTATTTCTTTTTTGGGATAATTTTCTTATTCCTACCTGTGGTCATCTATTTTCCACTTAAGTAAGTCCCTCTGGAATTTCTTGTGAGGCTAGTTTCTTGTGGGCAAACTCCCTTAGCTTTTGCTTCTCTGGGAAACTCTATCTCACCTTCCATTCTGAATGATAACCTTCCCAGGCAGGGTATTTTTAGCTGTAGGTTTTTTCCTTTCAGGACTTTAATATATTGCGCCACTCGCTTCTAGCCTATAAGGTTTCTGCTGAGAAGTCAGCTGATAGCCTTATTGGATTTCCTTCATATGTAACTTGCTGCCTTTCTTAATCTTTAATTCTTGACATTTTGATTATAATGTGCCTTGGTGTAGGACTTTTTGGGTTTATCTTGTCTGGTGATCTCTGTGCTTTCTATACCCAGATGTCTGTTTCCTTCTTTGGGTTAAGAAAGATTTTAGCTTTTATTTCTTCAAACAAATTCTCTGCCCCTTTATCTCTCTCTTCTCCTTCTGGGACACCTATAATACTAATATTAGTGCACTTATTGTCCCAGAGGTCTCTTACACTGTCTTCATTCTTTTTAATTATTTTTTGTTTTATCTGTTCAGCTTGGGTGATTTCTTCTCTTTCATCCAGTTCACTGCTCTGTTCTCCTTTATTGTCTACTCTGCTTTTGAGTCCCTGTAGTGAATCT